>NC_067401.1:337461603-338076134 GCF_016432865.1 Antechinus flavipes | reverse complement strand
TTAGTCAATAACTACAATAGTTTGCCTTTATAGTTCCTATCTTTCTTTTTCAAAGAAAATAGGAGCATCTTGCTATAAAGGATGGAAAGATCTATTTGGTTCTACTAGTAGCATCTAGATTTTTACTTTGAGGGGTAGAAGTTGAGACAGTGGCAAACCTTCATACAAAATGCCCCTTTAAGAAATCTGACCCAACTTTGTTGGCCTTCAGAAAATAATAAAGGGCACTTTGAGGAGGAAAATCTTGTAGCTTCATATAATAGCATAGACTTGTACAAGTTTTAGGTAGAAAAAAAAGCCTATTGATTTTTGTTCTTCCTATGCAAGTCATCTTAATGATAGGCAAATTTAGTAAAGTAAAGAGTGAAATATATTTAAATAATGTAAACTATGACTTTTATTTTCTTGATGACATCATTTACAGGAAATCATGTAATTTCCAGGAACAACACGATGAAAAAAGTTACTTATTTTTGAACACAGTAATCTTGGATAACCAATAACTGTTTCTTTAAAAGAAAGACAAATAAAGTAAATGGAAATATTATGTACGGAAATTTATGTACAGTATTTTGGAAATCTTATTTGCATAAGGGCTTTTTAGCCACTTTGGTAATAAGAGGTATTCCATGATGAAAAATATGCTACTTTATCATTTTAAAACATTTCTTTAGAGGTTTGTAAAGTGTGTTTCCTAGTCATTAGTATTACATTTTCTGTGGAATATAAAGTACAGAAAGAGGGTTTCTATGAAGAGAAATAGAAAAAAGCATTTTGTGCCTTTGATTACTTAAGACATTTTAATTTCCTTCAAACCTAGAAGTACTAGGTCATGGGAAGAAAAATTTGCTACAGTTTTGTTATCTGATAGCTTTTGATCTTTTGTATTGCCAAATGTCTTTAAAGGTATTTTTCTTCACTCTTCTTCATCATACATAGACTCTTTCAGTCAGCCAAGAATGGGTAGGAGCCCACTACCACATTGGCCCAGGTAGTCCTTCCTATAGGAGTGCACCGTGTACTGGTATTGTATGCAACAGTCCAGAGATTGTTACTGTTGGAGAAGATGGTAGAATCAATCTCTTCAGAGTTGATTACAAGGAAGCTGTGCGGACTATAGGTAAGAGAAATGATTGGTTCATATTCTTAGGCCAGTAAGTGTTAGTCACCTGTTTCTGTGAACTACTGTGCTATGAGAAATTTAATGATGTACAAGAAAATCTGTCCTTAAAGGACTCATTGTTGCAGTATGGGAGTTAAACCATGTAAACTAATAACTTCAATTAAAGATATTATATGAATGATATAAATTAAATGCTTTAAGGATGCAAAGGAATGACAACATGTTTTTATTTGAGATAATCTAGTAAGACTTCATGGAGGAGATTGTTTTGAGCTGGAATTTGAAGAATGAGTGATATCTTGATAGAGATAAATAGGAGAGTTTACAGGCAGTAAGAATAGCTTGAACCACAGGCAGAAGCCAGAAAGCACAGTGTGTGTTTGAGAAATTGTAGTTCAGAATATTAGAGATGTAACATAAGATAAAGGAAGGTAGTTTGGGGGAAACAATGCCAAGCCAAAGATGAATTAGCTAGAGAAGGCTACAGAGTGATGCTTTTATTAATTTGGCAGGAATGTTTCAAAAGAATTTGAAGGGGAAGAATTTGGGGACAGAACAGAATGTTATTGCAGAAGTCCAGAAATGAGATGACTGAACTATGGTAATGAGAATAGTAATAAAAAGCAAAGAACATATATAAAAGACTTTGGGAAGAAAGACTTAACCAGGCTGAGAGCGGTGAGCATCAGGAATGTTGAAGGACGAGAAAGAGACAAAGATCTCTTCAGAGCTTTGGGCCTTGCTGAATTGTTGTGATATCAACAGAGATAGAGAAGAAATGAGGATGCAGTAATGTGTGTAATGAGAAAGATCTCTTGATTTGGAAGCGCAGGATCCTGTTCTGGCTCTGCTATTTATGTGTGTGACTAGGCAAATCATTTCACTGGGTTTCAGTTTCTTTATCTATAGGAAACAAGTTAAATTCAATGATCTTGAAAGCTCTTTCTAACTCTGAATCTATGATCTTATGATCCTAATAGGCTAGCTTAAGAGGATTTGGGGATTATGTGTGTGTAGTTTAGAGTATATGAGGTGATTAGGAGTGAAGTTGGATCTTAGAATTGGAATTGGACCACGGGAAACCTAAGGACTTAGAGGTACATTTCTTGGACTTAGTTATTCTTTCCACTTTTGGGGGTTAGCCATGTGGCACTTAATACCTAATCTGGAGAATCAGCATAAAAATTTTGTCCCATGCCCTACCATCTTTGTACCAGAAAAATCTAATTTTTTTCTTTTATAGGGTGTTTACGGTACCTTATTGTAAAATTTGGGTTATTATAAAATATTGTACATGTATTTTTTGCATTTGAGTTTTTAAACTTTTTCTGTATTGGCTGATCTTTGAATGTTATCTGCAACTTCTGCAAGATTCCCATTTAATTTCTTGTGCTAGGTTTCACTATATCAGAATTATAATGGGGAAACATATAAAGGACTGCTTGCCATCTAGGGGAGGGGGTGGAGGGAAGGAGGGGGAAAAAAAAATCGGAAAAGAAACGAGTGCAAGGGATAATGTTGTCAATATAAAGTAATCATTAAATAAAAATGAAAAAAAAAAAAAGAATTATAATGGGGAAAATTGTGATGTGAAAGGGATGACTGGATATACAGGTGATAATTAAAGTGGATGACATGTTAGAAGAAAACATGTAAAAAAGTAGGCAGTGCTGTAATCTGTTATTAATTCCCTATACTTAACACTAAATATTCTTTTTCCTTTATAACTTATTTTTCTTGTTTTTTAAAGAAATGTTTTAATAATGGCTTTATTTTCAAAATACATGCAAAGATAGTTGTCAACATTCATCCTTGCAAAACCTTGTGTTCCAAATTTTTCTTCCTTTCTTTCCCCTATTCCTCTCCCCTAGACAGCAAGTCTAGGTTAAACATGTACAATTTTTCTAAATGTACTTCCACAAATTTTGATTATATCAAATTGAAAAGTTTGCAGACTTTGCAGAAAACTAATGCAGACAAGATTAGAAGGGAAACAATAAACTGGGAAAACATTTTTACAGTCAGAGGTTCTATAAAGGGCTCATTTCCAAAATATATAGAGAACTAACTCTAATTTATAAGAAATCAAGCCATTCTCCAATTGATAAATGGTCAAAGGATATGAACAGACAATTCTTAGATGAAGAAATTAAAACTATTTATAGCCATATGAAAATATGCTCCAAATCATTGTTAATTAGAGAAATGCAAATTAAGACAACTCTGAGATACCACTACACACCTGTCAGATTGGCTAGAATGACAGGAAAGATAATGTGGAATGTTGGAGGGGATGTGGGAAAACAGGGACACTGATACATTATTGGTGGAATTGTGAATACATCCAGCCATTCTAGAGAACAATTTGGAACAATGCTCAAAAAGTTATCAAACTGTGCATACCCTTGATCCAGCAGTGTTTCTACTGGGTTTATGCCCCAAAGAGATACTAAAGAAGGGAAAGGGACTTGTATGTGCCAAAATGTTTGTGGCAGCCCTGTTTGTAGTGGCTGGAAGCTGGAAAATGAATGGATGCCCATCAATTGGAGAATGGTTGACTAAATTGTGGTATATGAATGTTATAGAATATTATTGTTCTGTAAGAAATGACCAGCAGGATGAATACAGAGAGGACTGGCAAGACTTACATGAACTGATGCTGAGTGAAATGAGCAGAACCAGGAGATCATTATATACCTCAACAATGATACTGTTTGAGGATGTATTCTGATGGAAATGGATCTCTTTGATAAAGAGAGCTAATTCAGTTTCAATTGATCAAGGATGGACTGAAGCAGCTACACCCAAAGAAAGAACGATGGGAAATGAATATAAACTGCTTGCATTTTTGTTTTTCTTCCCAGGTTATTTATACCTTCTGAATCCAATTCTCTCTGTACAACAAGAGAACTGTTCAGTTCTGCACACATATATTGTATCTAGGATATACTATAACCTACTTAACATATAAAGGACTGCTTGCCATCTGCGGGAGGGGGTAAAGGGAGGGAAGGGAAAAATTGGAACAGAAGTGAATGCAAGGGATAATGCTGTAAAAAATTACTCTGGCATGGGTTCTGTCAATAAAAAGTTTAAAAAAAAAATAAATGTACTTTCACATTTATCATGCTGCACAAGAAGAATCAGATCAAAAAGAAAGGGAAAAAAGCAAGCAAACAAGCACAAAGGTGAAAATACTGTGTCACAACATAGTATCCATATTCAGTCCCCATAGTCCTCTCTCCGGATGCAGATGGCTTTCTCTATCAAAAGTCTGTTGGAATTAGTCTGCTGATATCACCTCATTGTTGAAAAGTGTCAAGGCCATTATAGTTGCCCATCATATATTCTTTTTGCTTTGTACAATGATCTCCTGGTTCTGCTCATTTCACTTAGCATCATTCATGTAAGTCCTCTCCAGGCTTCATTTCTTATAGAACCATAGTATTCCATTACATTAATTTGCCATAACTTATTCAGCCATTCCCCAGCTGATGGACATTCACTCGGTTTCTAGTTCATTCCCACTACAAAAGGGATTATGACAAACATTTTTGTATATGTGGCTACTTTTCCTTTTTTTTTAATGACCTCTTTGGGATACAGACCCAATAGAAAAACTATTAGATCAAAGGGTATGCAAGTTTTTTGATAGCCTTTTGGGTATACTTCCAAATTGCTCTCCAGAATGGTTGGATTAGTTTGCAACTCCACTAATATATTAGTGTCCCAGTATTCCCACATCCCCTTAAGAATTTAAAGGGAATTAAGGAAAAAATGCAAATGAAGACGGCCTAGCTGTAACAAAGCTAAAACTATATTATAAAGCAGTACAAAAACATTTCATATTGGCTAAGAAATAGAGTAGTCAATCAGTGGAATAGGTTAGGTTCACAGGCAAAATAGTCAAAAACTATAGTAATCTAGTGTTTGACAAATTCAAAGACTCCAGCTTTTAGGATAAGAACTATTTGACAAAAAGTGCTTGGAAAATTAGAAATTAGTATGGAAGAAACTAGGCATTAATCCACACCTAATACCTTATACCAAGAACCCAAATGGATTCATGATTTAAGACAGAGTGATATTATAAGCATATTAGAAGAATAAAGGATAGATAGTTTACCTTTCAGATCTGTGGAAAAGGAAGGATTTTGTGGCCAAAGAAGTGGAGTACATTATTAGATACAAAATGGATAATTTTGATTATATTAAGTTAAAGAGTTTTTGTACAAACAAAATCAATGCAGACAAGATTAGAAGAGAAGTAATAAACTGGGGAAAATTTTACATTTAAGGGTTCTGATAAAGGCTTTATTTCTTTCTTTCTTTTTAAGAGCTTTTTATTTACAGATATATGCATGAGTAATTTTTCAGTGTTGACAATTGCAAAACCTTTTGTTCCAACTTTTCCCCTCCTTCCCCCCACTCCTTCCCCCAGATAGCAGGTTGACCAATACATGTTAAATATGTTAAAGTATAAGTTAAATACAATGTTTGTATATATGTCCATAGTTATTTTGCTGTACAAAAAGAATTGGACTTTGAAATAGTGTACCATTAGCCTGTGAAGGAAATCCAAAATGCAGGTGGACAAAAATAGAGGGATTGGGAATTCTATGTAGTGGTTCATAGTCATCTCCCAGAGTTTTTTCACTGGATGTAGCTGCTCCATTGGAATTGATTTGGTTCATCTCATTGTTGAAGAGGGAAAGACCTCATTTCTAAAATATATAGAGAATTGACTCAAATTTCTCCAGTTGATAAATAGTCAGAAGATATGAACAGACACTTTAAAGATAAAGAAATGGAAACTATTTCTAGTCATATGAAAAGGTGCTCCAAATCACTATTGATCAGAAAAAATGCAAATTAAGACAACTCTGAGGTACCATTACACACCTGTCAGATTGGCTAAGATGACAGGAAAAGACGATGATAAATTTTGGAGGGAATGTGGGAAAACTGGGACACTGATACATTGTTGGTGGAATTGTGAACTGATCCAATCTTTCTGGAGAGCAGTTTGGAACTATGCTCAAAGTTATCAAACTGTGCATACCCTTTGATCCATCAGTGTTTCTACTGGGATTATATCCCAAAGAGATCTTAAAAGGGAAAGGGACCCACATGTGCAAAAATGTTTGTGGCAGCCCTCTTTGTAATGGCAAGAAACTGGAAAATCACCATTAGTTAGAGAATGACTGAATAAGTTAGGGTATATGAAAGTTATGGAATATTATTATTCTATAAGAAACAACCAACAGGATGATTTGATAGAGGCCTGGAGAACTGATGCATGAACTGTTGCTGAGTGAAGTGAGTAGAACCCAGAGATCAGTGTATATGGCAAAAGCAAGATTATACAATGATCAATTCTGATGGATCTCTCTTCAACAATGAAATGATTCAAAGCATGTCCACTTGTTCATTGAGGAAGAGAGCCATTTACACCCAGAGAGAGGACTGTGGAAACTGAGTGTGGATCACAAAATAGCATTTTCGCTCTTTTTGTTGTTTGCTTGCATTTTGTTTTCTTTCTAATTTTTTCCTTTTTGATCTGGTTTTTCTTGTGCGGAACGATAATTGTGGAAAGATCTATAGAAAAATTGCACATGTTTAACTTATATTGGATTACTTGCTATCTAGGGAAGGGATGGAGAGAAGGGAAAGAGAAAATTTAGAACACAAGGTTTGGCAAGTTGAGAGTTATCCATGCATGTCTTTTGAAAATAAAAAATGCTTTAATTTTTTTTAAAAAAGAAAGAAAATGTAAAAACCATTCTAAACTTACTGGAGGTACAAAAAAAAGAGGGTGAACCAGAATCCCACATGTTGGAATTTGCTGACCACTAATCTAATGTCTTAGTTTTCAGCTTATAATGGAACATGGCTATTAAAGTAATCCTTTTGTAAATCAATTAGCTTTATATAAAGAAGAATCTTGGTCACATTACAATAAACATCATTCCTATTTTTATCAGTCAGCATTTTTTTTTTTAAGTTTTTTATGTTCAAAACCTGTATGGACAATTTTTCAACATTGACTCACATTAAACCTCCAATTTCCCACTCCTTTCCCCCCTACTCCTTCCCTCACCTGGCAAATAATCCAATATATGTTAAATCCAATATAAGCATACATATTTACATAATTATCTTGCTGCACAAGAACAATCAAATCAAAAAAGGGAAAAAATGAGAAAGAAAATAAAATGCAAGCAAGCAACAACAAAAGAGTGAAAATGCTATATTGTGATCCACATGCAGTTTCCTTAGTCCTCTCTCGATGTAGATGGCTCTCTTCATCACGAGAGCATTGAAATTGGTCTGAATCATCTCATTGTTGAAAAGAGCCACATCCATCAGAATTGATCATTCTATAATCTTATTGTTGCCATGTACAATGATCTTCTGGTTTTGCTCATTTCACTTAGTATTAGTTCATGTAAGTCTCTCCAGGCCTCTCTGAAATCATCTTGCTGGTCATTTCTTACAGAACAATAACATTCCATAATATTCATATACCATAATTTATTCAGCCATCCTCCAATTGATGGGCATCTCCAATTTCCAGTTTCTCACCACTACAAAAAGGGCTGCCACAAACATTTTTGCACATATGGGTTCCTTTCCCTCTTTTAAGTTCTTTTTGGGATATAAGCCCAGTAAAAACACTGCTGGGTCAAAGGATGCACACAGTTTGATAACCCTTTGGGCATAGTTTCAGCAAGTATTTTTTAAGCATTTCTTCTGTGCTTGGAACTATTCTGGATGTTATGAGGGACACAATTCTTATTCTGATAAAATTTAGATTCTAGGTATATAGAAGAATTATGCATCTTAAAAAATTTGTATTTGCTCATAAAAAACTTAATGAAATACTAAATTGTTGATATTGGCTATAATTAATAAGGGAATTGAAAAGGACAAATGTAAAGATTGGAGTCATTAAAATCTTGATGGGAGAAACTGAAATTGAACTGGAGTTTAAAGAATGAAGAATGTGAGGATGAATAATATTGGGTAGGGATGAAGATTTTTTTTGTTATTGTTGACAAGACAAGGAGAGTGACCCGACTTAAAGGAATAACAGTTATTAAATTAAATAGGGGGAGGCAAATTCTAGAAAATCTTAAGAATCACATTATGCTAGCCTATGAAACCATGATCAACTTTCAGTTGCAGGACATTAAAAAAATAAAAGGGATACAAGAAATTAAAAATCCAGCATTACCACTTTAAAAAATTTCATTAACTATTAAAAAGAATATTAACATATTTTAATATATTTAATCAAAGGCTTCAAAATCTTCTTTTACTAATAATACCCCTAATTGTTTGAATATTTAGTATGAATTTCATCTTTAAATCAATAGAAGAAATGTACATTCAAGCTTTGTGTTTTTTGTTTTTTTTTTTATAAAAATAACTACTGATGTGCAATTTTTTAAATTTTAGATAATGCAGACAGCAGTACACTCCATGCAGTGACTTTCCTTAGAACTCCTGAGATTCTTACAGTAAATTCAATTGGACAGTTAAAGATATGGGATTTCAGACAACAAGGAAACGAACCTTCTCAGATACTGTCACTGTAAGTTTTGTTATACATTTTGTTTTCTGCTCCTTATTTCCCTCTCCCAAAACCCTACCCTGGGGCTACATTGTCGTAGTGGATGATCTTGGATTTCTGAAGACTGTCAGCATAAAATAGTCTAAAGCTTTACAAAAATGGAAAGGCTTCATTTTTGTACCTGGCACTAGACTATAATCAGAAAACCAGCCTAACTACACAGAAGCTCAACCAATAAATTGTCTACTAAGTAATAATAATAATAATAATAATTGTTCATGAACAAAGGGGAGGCCAATGTTACATTATTACAAAGTATTTTTGGAAAGAGTAGGAGAGAATATTTGAAAAGTAGTATGGGGTCAGCTTATGAAGGACTTTTAAATACCAAATAGGGTTTTATATTTGATCATGGAGATGATAAAGTGTCACCACAATATTTTGAATGGGAAGTGACATGGAGAAATCTGTAATTTAGAAAGATTGCTTTTATAGCTGAATGGATGATGGGTTGGAATGGAGTAAGACTTAAGGCAGAGGATCCAACTAGTAAGTTAGTAGAACCATCTAGGTAGATATACGATAATAAGAGTCTGCACCCCGAAAGTAGTAATTTCAGAAGAGAGAAGAGATGGTATTTAAGAAATATTACAGATCTAAAATTGACAAGACTCTGTAAGTGCTTGAATATAAAGAGAATGAGAAGTCATGGGTGGCACCTAAGTTTAGCGCCTGAATAACTAGGATGGTGCTGCTCCCAGTAATAAAGAAATTAGGAAGAAAACTTTTGTGGAAGAAAGATGATTTTACTGATTTTAATTTCTGCTATTTCTAGTTGCTGGTCTGATTTCCATACTGTGCTGATGAATCATTCAACCTGCATAGCCATGTCAGATAACCATTTTACCAAATATATACATAATTATTTTTTTAAAAATAGTGTTGTGGGTTTAAATGATTACAATAGAGTGAGAAGATAATAGGAAACTGGCTTAAAAGCAGCACATTTATACTACTCACCATAAGGCCACTCCCTAATTGTGTTAAAAAGGCCTGCTGACAAAGGTTTCTCATTTCTTTTTTTTTTAATTAGTATTTTATTTTTCCAAATACAAGCAAAGAGTTTTCAACATTCACCTTCACAAAACCTTGTGTTCCAGATTTTTCTCCCTCTCCCTGGACAAAACAGCAAGCACTGTGATGTGATATAAGTTAAATATGTGTAATTCTTCCAAACATATTCCATATTCATCATTCTAAGCAAAAAAAAAAAAAAAATCAGATCAAAAGGGAAAAAAACCTAAGCAAACAAACAACAACAATAGAAAAAGAAGAGGTGAAAGCATTATGCTTTGATCCACATTCAGTCTCCATAGTTCTGAATATGGATAACACTTTCCATCACACATCTATTGGACTTACCTTAAATTACCTCATTGTTGAAAAGAGCCAAATATAGGTAATGTCTTTATATACTAGGAAACCAAAAAATTGATGTGATTCACTTTATTGTAACTTAAGTATTTCCTAGGTATGCCTGTATTGTTTATCTTGTAGTGTGGCAGGGGGCTGAAGTCAACTTGTCCGTTTTCTTGTATCTCTAAGTCTCCAGGGTAATTTTGCCTCTCTACATCTTCTATCCTTAAATAGTTATTTACCTCCCCATTTTCCTTCCTGTAAGGAAGGATTTAATTGCCTTAAAGAAAAATAAATATAACACTAAAAAAAGAATCTAGTGTTCCCATGTCAGTAACCAGTCTGTTAAGATAGGGATAGTTTTATTTTGGGTCATGATATTTTTTTGCTCACCTCTCTAGCATCTTGTGATTCTCTTCTTGAAAGAAATCTATGAAAATAGACCAGTCATAAGGTTTCTGAATAGTACTATTTGGCTCTTACGCTTTTGCAGTGGCAGAGACAAAGTGGCAAAAAAGAATAATAATTTCAATGTTTTTAATTTTGTATGTATATGTTGAAACCAGTTTTGGCAGCTTCTTTGTCCCTCTCCAAGAATGACCTTCAAGGCTTTCCTT
Source organism: Antechinus flavipes (assembly GCF_016432865.1). NCBI lineage: Eukaryota > Metazoa > Chordata > Mammalia > Dasyuromorphia > Dasyuridae > Antechinus > Antechinus flavipes. The sequence continues at coordinate 338,065,402 of NC_067401.1, read as the reverse complement.
TTTATCCCTCTCCAAGAATGACCTTCAAGGCTTTCTTCTTTATCCCTCTCCAAGAATGACCTTCAAGGCTTTCTTCTCTTTAGCCACAGTTTCAATATGCTTTCTGGTTTTATTTAAGAGTAACATCAATATTGATTTGGTTAATTTCTCTTAAAAGTATGTTTTGTTATTAGACAGATTTCTTATATTTAGAGTAAATATTTATAAATAGTCTAAAAATTGTTATTCTTAGCAAGCTCTACCTTTTTTTTTTTTTTTTTTTTGCCACTTTGTCTCTGCACTGCAAAAGCAAAAGAATCAAATGGGACTAAGAATTGTTTTTAATTGTTTCTTCCATGTAAGTCCTACTTTAATGCTTTGTTGTGGTATAGGAATAAATATAGATTGTCTACAGTTATGTTAGTGGAATGAAAGCTCTGGTTGGTTTTACTAAGTTGAAGATCTTTGAGATAGACGGTCTGCTGTCCAAGGACAAAACTAATTAAATTCGGATGGGTTCATCACTCACAGGTTGATCAGTAGATGTTGGATCTTTCTGCTAATAGCAATGAGACAAAAAAATTTTTTTAAATTAAATGAAACAGATAAAAATTTAAAATGGTCTTAGTCCTGTGCAAACCTCCTTTGTAGTAATAATACGAGAGATTTGTCCATTGACTTGTAATTTAATATACTACCAGAAGAGACTAAATCACAACATGGTTATAGGTGAAACTAGAAAAAAACAAGAAGTGTACCTGAATACAAAGATATCTCACAGATTCACTTCAGAGAAGTGAATAAAGGAATTGCTAGAATTGTATCCCCTAAGACAATAAATAGTTCGTGGTTTCTTGGGCATTTCCTCATGTACTGCTAATAAAGAACATAAAGAATCCAGTGAAGATAAGAGAAACTGGTATCACAGCATTTGCTATAGAGGATAACAAAATAAAAAAGTTCTATAAGTTGACAAAATTTTTGGTGTAGAGGAAAGATCACTGGATCCAGATCAGAAGATCTGGAATCAAACCCTAGCTCTTTATTCTTGCTTTACACTAAGCAAGTCACTACCCATTCTTTTTTTTTTTTTTTTTTTTAATTTAATTTTATTTAATAATAACTTTGTATTGACAGAATCCATGCCAGGATAATTTTTACACGACATTATCCCTTGCATTCACTTATGTTTCGTTTTTTCCCTTCCCTCCCTCCTCCCCCCCCCCAGGATGGCAAGCAGTCCTATATATGTTAAATATGTTGCAGTATATCCTAGATATAATACATATTTGCAGAACCGAACAGTTCTCTTGTTGCACAGGGAGAATTGGATTCAGAAGGTAAAAATAACTCGGGAAAAAAATCAAAAATGCAAATAGTTCACATTCATTTCCCAGTATTCCTTCTTTGGGTATAGCTGTTTCTGTCCATCATTTCTCCAATGAAACTCAGTTAAGTCTCTTTGTCAGAGAAATCCATTTCCATCAGAATACATCCTCATACAATATCGTTGTCGAAGTGTATAATGATCTCCTGGTTCTGCTCATTTCACTTAGCATCAGTCCATGTAGGTCTCTCCAAGCCTCTCTGTATTCATCCTGCTGGTCATTCCTTACAGAGCAATAATATTCCATAACATTCATATACCACAATTTACCCAGCCATTCTCCAATTGATGGGCATCCATTCATTTTCCAGTTTCTAGCCACTACAAACAGGGCTGCTACAAACATTTTGGCACATACAGGTCCCCCTCCCTTTTTTAGTATCTCTTTGGGGTATAAGCCCAATAGAAACACTGCTGGATCAAAGGGTATGCACAGTTTGATAACTTTTTGGGCATAATTCCAGATCGCTCTCCAGAATGGCTGGATTCGTTCACAACTCCACCAACAATGCATCAGTGTCCCCGTTTTCCCGCATCCCCTCCAACATTCATCATTATTTTTTCCTGTCATCTTAGCCAATCTGACAGGTGTCACTACCCATTCTTTACTTTAGTTTCCTGGTCTATAATGTGAAAGACTTTGAATATTCTTTTCCAGCTATAAATCTTTAATTCTATAAACAAAATCAACATCTATCTTGATTCTCGAATAGAACTTTAAATATAAAAACACTATATCACCAAATAGCAACCAAATTCAGGTTGTCTTCAATCCAAGTTTGGCATTGTCTTTTCTGGGGTAATCTACTTTGCAAAATAATGGGTGTGTTCTGGGCCCTTTTCTGTCTCTACATGTTCTTTTTTGGTGACCTCATCACTTCTACGTTTAATTATCAATTTTTGAAGATGACTCATCTATATATACAGACCAAGTTCTGTCTCTGAGCATCACCAAATAGTGGAGATTTTTAACTGAATGTTCTAAAGAAATCTCAGGTTCAACATTAACAAAACAGTAACTCCAAATCCTCTAATAACATTTCACACCAAATCCTTTCTGCTCATGTAGGCACAACCTAAGTTCAGTTCCTTATCACTTCTTATCTGGTCTATTTCAGTGACCCCTCAAGTTTCCTTGCCTCTCTAATCCAACCTCCATAAATTTATTTTCCTTAAGTGTCACTTCCTTATTTAATAAACATTGTCTTAAAATAAAGTATAAACTACATATTTGGCTCTTAAGAACCCTTCACACTTGACCCCAACCTGTCCTTTTAGACTTACTACATATTATTACCTTTCATGTACTCTACAGTCCAACCAAACTGGATTTCTCTTCCTCTCACAATAGCCCTCCCTCCTGTCAACTGGACTCCTCATTAACTGTCCCCCATCCTCAAATGCATTCTCTTTTCACCTCTAACTCAGAGCTCTTAACTTTTAAGACATAGCTCAAATACTACTTTGTACACAAAGCCTTTCCTAATTCCTCCAATTGTTAGTGTTCTCTCTATTTTCCATTTAAGTACCTTATATTTGTTTTAATTTATTCTGCACATAGTCTCATGTATATTACTTATATGAGAACTTATTTCCCCAAGTAGACTATGGAGATTTATTTTCCCTAATGGAATGGAACTTTCTTGAGGGCAGGCACTTAAGTTTTGGTTTTTTGTTGTTTGTTGTTTTGTTTTTGTCTTTGTATCCTGGTGCCTTGTTTGATAATAAAATACTTATTAATAAGCATGTAAATAAATAATGAAGTACAAAACAGTTTTCAGAGTTTTCATAGTAATTTGTTAGCATTTTTATTGTTATAGGAAATGTTAAGTTAAAATTGTGACAATACCTAAAATATTAAATTAGCATGTGAAAATAGCAGTTAACCTGAGGTTCAGAAGAATAGCTAGATCTGAATACAGAAGAAATTTGAGAAGAACATGGAGACATAAAATTGAGCTTTAACTACATTTCAAGATATTTCAGAGGGAAACAATTCAATAAATATCTTTGAGAGTTATATCATAATTAATTTAGGATTCTTTCTGCAAATCATTTTGAATTGGTAATTACTGCAAAATATATGTTGTGTGTATATCTACATCTTTCTACACATACAGAATAATTTGCTGACCAAAATAATCCATATGGTTTTAGGCAAAAAAAAATATATATATATGTGTGTGTGTGTGTGTGTGTGTGTGTGTGTGTGTGTATTTTACTTTATGTATCATTTAATAAGAAGTGGTTAAGTTCGAGAAATTTCATTAGTAATTTTGAACCACTTAACAGATATTTTAAAGATTTCTTGTCCAATTTACTTTTTCAGTGTATTTCTTGATTCTGAGCAGAACTTTAAATTTATGTTAAGAAGAGCAGACTAATTAAAAGGCTTTTTAAAGAGCTGGTGCACAGAATGTGTGAAAAGTATAGATACAGAAGCATCAGAAACTAAAATGTTACTATGATGTATGTTAATGACCAGTTAACAAGTTTCCTGAATAACTGTGCATTCCACTAACCCCCCCCCCCCCAGGTTTTCTAGATATTTTAAAAGGAACGTCTAATCAAATTTTGGAATTACTTTGGTAGAGTTAGTTGTTAGGAAATTAGGAGCCCATTTTGGTTTGAGGTAAAGAGAAAACTTTGACAATTAGAGCAATCCTCATAAAGATTCCTACTTGCTGAAGCAAAAGCTGAATGACCATTTGTGAAGTATATTGTAGAATATGTTGTTAGGTGAGGATACAAGTAGATGACTTCTGATTTCCCTTCCACCTCATATTCTGTGCTGGTTTTGTTGTTCAAAGAAAATGAAAATCCTTGAAAGTGGCAACTTTAGGCTACTAAAGATAGAGGGACCAATTATAATTTATAGTTGACTTGCACTTGAAATAATTTTCGTCAGTGTTTTAAAATGAAATGAAGAGGGAAAAAGCTAATATAACTGCATTTTTCTTTTGTGTTTTCTTCAAAAGCACTGGAGACAGAGTTCCACTCCACTGTGTTGATAGACATCCCAACCAACAACATGTTGTAGCCACAGGTGGTCAGGATGGAATGTTGAGCATTTGGGATGTTAGACAAGGTAGCATGCCAGTATCTCTGCTGAAAGCTCATGAAGCTGAAAGTAAGTATTCTTGGAGAAACAAGCCATTAATGACTTGCATAATAATTTTAAAAGATTGTTTTTAGATAGTCTGTGCTATTTTCCACATTTTACATTTGTGTTATATATATATTTCAGAAACAAAACTTTTCTAAGAATATGTACAAAAGGACATGAAATATTGAGGGCTCCTTCTTTCCGGGCCTGCTAGATGACACAACAGATGGAGTGCCAGGCCTGGAGTCAGGAAAATTTTAGTTCAAACCCAGCCTTAGACACTCGTGAATTGTGTAATCCTGGGCAAGTCACCTAACCCTGTTTGCCTCCGTTCTCTCATCTGTAAAATAAGCTGGAGAAAAAAATGATAAACCCTCCAGTATCTGCCAAGAAACTCCATATGGGCTCACAAAGAATCATACACAAGTGAATAACAACAATTTCTTTCATTGTATTTTTAGTAGTACTACTATGAAATAATAAATTATTTGTAGCCATATTTATTCCCAGGAAAGAAATCAAAGGGTTGGCTTTTTTCTGTATAGCCTTCCTAGAAGGAAAAGAGACAGCTTGTTACATCTCCAAGTTTTAAGGTTTTGGTTTACCCAGGAAGAGATGAATGTGATCATTCAGACCTTTAGATTTTTTTCTCATTTCCCTTTTTATAATTGTCGCCTGTCTTAGTAAAGAAAATATATAAACACTAAACCTTCTAAACAGAATTTAGTTAGAATTTAGCAATTCATTCCTTCTATTCCTAGAGGTAGGGCATTGTTTCAAATAGTAGAATATTTGGGCTTTAGTTTTGTTTTGGGAAAATTAGGATTAGAATATCTACCAGATCTGTGTGAGAAGCAACATGATAAAGCAGATAGAACTGGCCCTAAAGCCATGAAGACCTGAGGTCAAGGACTGTCTCTGGCACATCATAACTGGCAAATCACTTATCTTTTCAGTGCACTAAGCTGTTCTCTTAAGGCAATAAATTGCAGAGACAATGCCAACCCACTCTGCCAGGCAGAAGGAATTTTAATGAAATCTTAAGTCTGTTCCCTATCATTTTTATTCCAGACCTATCGTGCAGTTATTTGTAAATGTATTTTAGAACAGTTTCTTCTTTTGGAAGAGTAACATTCTTGTGTCTTCAGTCTTTTTCATTATACCAAGAATGTATCTAATGCTACCATTTGTATAATTACTCTGACAAGTGGGTTATCCTACCTAGTGTCTTAGAAAGCCCAAGTCTTTGATCCAGGCATAGGTTGGCTTGTTTGAACCGAAGTATAGCTAATTGTAGCTAATTTATCTTTTAGAGGCTCAGTTCTGTTCTTGGTTCCAGAAAGCCACTTGTTACTTAAAGTATCTTCTGAATTGAATTCTATTTGGGCTCTGTTTCCCCTTGTTTTTTTAATAGCCCTGGACCTGAACTTAGCTTAAATTATCTCTGGAAAATTCCAGATATTTAAGCATTTCACAATCTTGTAATAAACTAATCAATCCTCAAGTATTTATTAAGTCCTCTCTACTTGCCAGGCATTGTGCTCAAAGCTACAAAGTAGCTGAATGTACAAAAAAATGAAAGTACAAAAAAAGGAAACAATTTTTCTCCTCAAGAAGCTTATATTTTCCTGAAATTATACTGATATAGGCAATATACACCTAGTGAGCCAACTTAAATTATTATATTACATTTTACTGTACTCTAGGGCATTTCAGTAATACAACTTTCATCTTTGAGCCCTCCCTAATTTGATTCGCATATCACAAGCCTAAAAGCACTTATCTGTTAGCAAGAATTATTCCACAAATAGCCTTTATTGCCATTCTGTCCAGGCCCAAAGCAAAGAATTTTTTGATTGTTATTTTCTCTGTGTTCTAGCAGTTTTTTGCACAAATAATTAAGTGTATTCCAATAGAGCTGTAAAGTATTTTTATTGAACTAGCCTATCCAAAAATAAAACTTATTCTGCTCTTCTTGTGTAGTGTGGGAAGTTCACTTCCACCCATCCAACCCAGATCATCTATTTACTTGCTCTGAAGATGGATCTCTTTGGCATTGGGATGCCTCCACTGAGGTTCCTGAAAAATCATCACTTTTTCACCAAGGTAAGAAGCCTTGGGGAAAGACTTTTGTCACGAGCTTTTGTCATGGACTTTTTCATGGTCTCATGAAACTGCTTCTGTTCCATGCCAAATGAAAAAATGTGTATCTTCATCATTAGGGAAATCACTTTCATTTTCCTTTCATGTGGAGAGATGATATATAGATATTATCTATATCTATATACATATAGATATATCGTTATTCTTGGGGCAAAGCTAAACATTTCTGGTAGCAATTTCATAGGAAATTCCATAATGCAGGTTAGTATTAGACACTTCAGGCTCTTTTTTATGTTTTATTGGCTTCTTCCCCCCATACTGTTGGACAGGTGTTAACGATCTTATCAGAAAAGATGAAAGGGAAGAGGGGAAGAGATACAGAACATGTTAATAAGCTTTTGATTTTTTGGTCAGATCATCTCAATTCACATTTATTCTGCTTCCCAATTAGTCATGGAGGAGTAGAAGAAAATCAGGAATTATGTTTGTGAAAAGGAGCATATACCTTCTGTTAAACATTAATTATCAGCTATGTACAGTTGTTCTAGACAACTTTAATTCAAAATAATGTGATAAAAGCATAAGAGATTTAAGCACTATCTTCAATACAGTACAAAAGGAATCATTTCCAGTGAGCTTTATAGAAGAAGAGGCATTTGATCTTGATGGGTAGGGAGAATAGAGGACATTCTAGCCAGAGTAAACAACATAAACAGAGACTTAGAGGTGGAAAGTATGTAATATGTGTGGAGTAGGGAAAACTAGAGATAATCTAAATTAGCTGTAACAATGTACATGGAAGGGAATAGTTTAAGATAAAGTTGAAAAAAAATAGTGTATATTGACTATAGAGAGCCTTCAATATTAAATCATTAGTATGAACTTCAAATTGTCATCAGTAAAGAAATGTTTTAGGGCATTTTATGGAAGGACAGGACTAAATCTCTATATGGAAGTATAAGTCTGTCTGCAGAGTGAAGGATGCTTTAGAAGGATGAGAAGAATTTGATCTCCAGGCAAGACATATTGAGGATAAAGATATCAATAAGGCTATGACTGGATATAGTAAGAAGTTTACTGGCATCCTGAAATTAAAGTTATAAATTGGAAGTAATTAACATCAATGCAATGTAGATATTGATATATATCTTTAGAGCTGTAAAATACACCAAAATGGATTTGGAAAGTATTTTGATAAATATACCAAATCACAATATTAACAAAACATGGTTCATTATCCTGAGGCAGCTTTCGAAAACTTAGCATTTCCATGTTAAGAATTAGGAAACAGATCAATAGATACTCATAAAGGACAAAATGGAAAAGTCAAAATTATACAAAAATAGTTTTGGAATAAGTAATATCACTTTACCAAACAATAGTAGAGATTGGTAATAGGTATACATCACTGAACTTGTTAAGTTTCTTCTCTGTTGACATATTATTGGTAGGGTTCTTGCAAATATGATCAATGAAGGGCCTTTAAATTCTGCTTCTTAATAATTTAATAAAGTTCATCTATAAGCAAACTCCTTTTGAAGATACTTTACAAATCCACCATTCTTTGCACAATCTACATTTACTAAATCCAGCTACTTAAGGTTTGTTTGGGAAGTGGAAGGGTTTATGGAGGGTTATTCAGGATTAGAGTATCACCATCAGAAATCACAAAAGGATTATCATTAAGTAACTGGATTTAGTAAATGTAGATTGTGCAAGGAAATGGTGAAAACTGCTGCTGTGAGAGTTTATTGCCTACTGAATACTTAAGGAAGAAATGATCTGGTGCCTATAAATATACACATTACAAGTTTGCTTTCTTAAATGATGAAAAATAACAAATACCCTTACATAAATACAGCTCTCAAAATAACCTGGAGATAAGCTATCTTGAAACCATACCATTATCAGACTAAATCGTTGGATATTGGATATAACATTAATTAATAAAAGCTTAAAAACCACATTTTCAACAGATGTCACTATATTAAATATTCATTGTCTCCAAACTATGTGGAATAAAAAGATTGAAACTATAAGGATCTAATCATGAATATCAAAGTCATGTTAAAACAACATGAGGTAAATAGCCCTATTGTATTGAGAATACTTTCCTGAATAGGATGAACTTACATTCTAATGCTTTTATCAGATTATAAAATCGGTTATTTCATAGAATATAAAACAGTGGATATAAAGGAATAATCTTTGGATAACAATTTGTCCTAGGACCAGTCTGTCTCAAACCTTTCAAAAAAGATTAGAATGAAATAACTCCATAGTGGATAATTTGTAAAAAAAAATTTTAATAATAGCTTTCTCATTTCTAAATATATATATGCAAAGATAGTTTTCAACATTCACCCTTGAAAAACCTTGTATTCCAAATTTTTCTCCCTTTCTTCCTTTCAACTCCTCCCCTAAACAGCAAGTAATCTAACAATGGTTAAAAGTGCAGTTCTTTTAAACATATTTCATAGTGGATAATTTCAAGCTCTAGTTTTTAAGAAATTTTTGTTTGTTTTTTGGATAATTTTAGTATTAGTAGATTTTCAGGAAAAGGCTGATATGACTAAAAGTTTAAAATGTCTGCTATGATAAAGATTTAAAGGTGATCTTATGGGTACTTGAGATTAATCAAATTAATTGTCAGGCAATTTGTACATTTCCATAAGTCCCTTCCTTGTTCATGTTTTGGGGTGATAGAATTATCAATCTAATATATTTTGAGCATTAAAGAAATACAAATAGGGGCAACTAGGTGGCGTAGTGAATAGAACACCAGTCCTGAAGTCAGACCTGAGTTCAAATATGCTCTCAGACACTTAACACTTCCTAGTTGTGTGACCCTGGGCAAGTCACTTAACCCCAATGTCCCCCCCCAAAAAAAAATACACACACACACACACACACACACACACACACACACACATAGCAAATACCTTTCAAATATAAATATACATATTATTTGAAAAGGTCACAAATGTAATATTCATTTACAAAAGTTGTTAACTATGTTTTTCACAGGTGGAAGAAATAGTACATTATTAGCTCATCCTTCAAGTAACCAGCTTAATGTTAACCAATCTCTTATAAGTTCTTGGCTCAGCACGGATCCTGCAAAAGATCGTATTGAGATCACTAGCTTATTGCCAAATAGGACACTGTCAGTCAACAGTTTGGACGTTTTAGGATCTTGTCTTCTTTGTGGAACTGATGCAGAAGCAATTTATGTTACTAGACAACTTTTCTCATGAATGTTAAGTCTCACTTCTGAATTTTGATTTGCCTGTATTTTGACAGTATTGTACTTTTTGAATCCCAATTTGTATGTAAACTTCTCAATGGGAACCTTTATTCTAATATGGAATCATTAGTAAATGAATGAAAAAAAAAGTTTTTGATTTTGATAGTTGAGTGTACTTGTTACTTAATTGTAAGACTTGGATGGAACATTTGAAAGAGTATCAAAGATATCTTTGGGTTACTGTTAATGCTTTAAAAATTCTTTTATTTTAAAAATTTACTTGCAGTAATTTTCATATTACATTATGGTAATGTTTAAGAAGTAATTATGAGCATAGATAAACTAATTTTCTAAGATTTGGCATGTTAAGATTTTTCATTGTGAGAACAGTGGTGAAAAGAGGTCAAAAAAGTAACTCCAGTTGTCCTACCTTTTCCCTTAACAACTGAAAAGACCTCCTGTCCTTCATTTTGATGTACATGGAACAAATATCCAACAAACATTCAGAAGGGCACTATCCTAGACCTAAAACTAACAAACCTGTGCTAGTAATAGAGGAATTCTTCTGTTGAGTAGTATAACAGTTTCTTGTTTCTTTTGGAATCACTGGCCAGTGACATCTTGTTTTATTCTGTTATTCATTTATTCAGCATTGGTTTTCCTATATGAAATGTGTCTGCTTTCTGAGAAAAAAAGAATGTTAGTTGGAACTAATGGAATAAGCATTATCTTTAAAGTCTTATAATCTGGAATGTCAGTATTTTAAAAAGATGAGAAAATCTAGTTTGTTTAGTAATGTTTTGACATGTATTTAAAACAAAATTTATTTTTTTTGAATATTTTACATTTTTTTCTACTAAAAAATTCTAAACTTTCTTGATTTAAAAAATCCTGACCTGATTTTGTACAAAGACATTTAATGCGGTTAGGAAATTTATTAAGCTCAATTTCTTTGTCAATGAGTAATGTATATATAAAAGTAATGAATTTGGTTACCTGATGGGTTCTCAGTGTGAAACATTATAGGACACTAATGAAAATTTGTTGTCAAAGTTTATTAAGTCAGAAGTTTTCATGAAACAGTATTCAGAATTAAGTCATAGTCTATTATGTTGACATAATAGAACTATATATTTACCTTAGCATTTCATGAAAAAAAATTTTATTTAGCTTTTCTATTCAAATAAATATTTTCATCAGATTTTTAGTTGTTTTAGTATTGCTTTATCTTTCATTTATTTTTGTAATAAAACTTAACAGTTGAATACATCTACTTTTTTCTATGAAGTATGAGCATTAATTTGTTTAAAGACATGTATGAAGTAATCTGAATAAAGAGATGTTAGATTAGAATACTAATAATACTGAAGAAGAAAGAAGAGTTCAGTGTATGAATCACCATTCTCTTTTTAATTACTGAAGTTAATTATTTGAACTAAGACAATCTCTTCATTAGAGAACAGTAATGGCCATCAGTTAATAAATTTGTATTTGAACCCCTCAAGTCTTATATTTTTTTTAAGTCTTATATTTTATATCAGGTATCCAGTCCTGACAACTCTTCTGAAAGTATAAATGTATTTGAATATAATAAAGGTATGTTCTTAATCATAATTTATTAATTTAGTATTCATTAAATTCTTAGCAATATTTTCTCTTACATTAGGTGAAATCTCCTTTTAACTCTTATTCCAGAGAACAGAGAAGAGTTTGCCATACAGAAAAATATTTTCCAATCATCCTACCTCCTCAGTATTTATGTATAACTAATTGCCATTTATAATTTTGCTTCACCTAATATCATATTTGCATGAAACCAGTCAAGCATGATAGTAGGGTATATTTGCACAGAAGTTTATTATTTATGAAGTTTTTAATGGTTTATTTTTAGCACTTGTACATAAATGAAAAGTTTTCTGATTCTTATAATTAATCTGCCAATCTTTTCAGAACAAAACCAAATTTTGCCTTAGAGCATCTTTTAAATATCTTTTAAAAATTTGAACCTTTTTCATGACTGCTTTTTTCATTACTATGTTAGTGAAGTGTTCAGGTATATGTCATTACAAACTTAATTATTAATAAAACTGCATTTGTATTGAGTTTTACATTTTTTCAAAATGCTTTCATGTATTCATGTAAAATCATCTATTTTCATAGGTAAGTGGGGCAGATGTTCTCATCCTTATATTAGCCACCTACCTTATAGGGTTGTTGTTGAGGATCAAATGAGATAACAAGTAATGTACTTTGCAAACTATGATGTGTTACATAGATATCCTGGCAGTCATCATCATCATCATCATTATTATTAACATTTCAAAAATAAGAATATTAGGGCAGAGATGAAATAACAGCCACACAACTATAGAAATGAGAGACTGATTGTTACAAAACTAAACTATGCAAAGTTCCAAAATTATGTGTAGTTTTAATAATAAACTTGATACTTTATTTTTCATGTGAAAGGAAAAAGAAGTTACTTTTACTTAGTGACTTATTGAAATAGCACTGTATTAGTAAATAAAAAAAAATTTAGAGGAAATTATATTATGAGGTCCTTATATAAATTGATTTGGCAACAAGAAAATTTCACAGGCTGTATGGATGTGGTTGTCTTGTAGTGCCTGTGAAAAGTGCAAAATTATAACAAAGTAATTTCATCTTATGCCACAATTGTTGCAGAGGCTAAGAAAGTAGACAGATTTCTTGAACGGGTTAAAACTGTCCATATGAATTCTATATGCATTTTGATACTTAGTAATTAAGGCAGAATTGAACATAGAGGAATTAAATGAAAAATAAGTTGAAAAATAAAGTTTAATAGTTTAAAAACCCAGGTGATTGTAGGCTATAGAGACCTAAAGAGGCATAGCATACCTATCATGAATACCTTCTTCAGAAAAATTAAGAATTTAAGAGTACATAAAAAAGGGTATAATGGTACCTCAAAGTTCATTATTAGTTAATTCCAGAGGCACGACAACTGGGCAAAATGATGAGTGAGTACCGAACAAATTTTTCCATAAAGAGTACATCTTAGTCTAACTATTTTTTCCCTACCCAATTCCTCAAAGGGGCAAGTGGGGCCTTCCAGCGGCAAAGAAATAAACCAGCCTAACCCAGCTGGATTCCTCCCTTCCTTGACCCAATTCACTTCCAGAGGGGAACTGACACCTTTATACTCTCCCTTGACCCCACATCATCCAGGCTTCCTGGAGAGGAATGGATGTGGAGAGGGAAGCTATGGGATGGCCCCTGAGGTTGCCAAGAGTCCTGGGGCCCCACCACCTTCATCTGTGCTCTGGCTATTGCTGCTCACATCACCATTGCCACTGCTGCTCCTGCTATTTCTCTTCCTGCTAAATTCACCAACTACTCTGTGCCCTTCCAGTACTACTGTTTGGCAGCTGGGAGGGACTCTATGCTGCAGCTACATCATACTGCAGGAAGGGCCTTGCCCATTTTTCTGCAGAAGCATGCAACCTTCAGCACCATGGGCTCCCACCTGACAGTCCTGTGCTCTACTGCCTTTACTGGGGAGAAGCTACCCACAAGAGAGTGGTACCACGGGCTGGGTAGCAAGCTTGGCTACAGCCCTGTGGCTCAACCATAATAACAACCAAGTGCCATGAGTGCAAAGTAAATAAGTGCTAAGAAATTTAAACTATGTAAATCAGTTGTTATAAGAACAAAAAAGACAAGAAACTTGAGTCAGTAAAAAATTTCCTTGTCCAATGAACAAATATAATAGTCAATGATAATAGCAATAATAATAGAATGCATTTACAAGTGCAGCACTTGGGCCACCATTTCCACTTAAATGTAGACCCTCTTAAAACAAAAGGATAAGGTACAATATGGGTTCACTTCCACCCAAATTTCAGGAGCCTGCAACCAAAGCATTTGCTGTTCTTCTAGTGGCTACATAAGTAATGAATCTCAGACACAAGAGCTGGAGCAATAATTGACAAGGCTTGGCATCTGAGTAGATAGGAAGGTAAAGGAGAGGGAACAGTCAAGGATGACAAATTATGTACCTAGTTTGTTGAAGAACAGTGATATCCTCAAATAAGGAATTAAGGATGAAAGGTAAGTTTGGTAGTGGAAGATAAGTTCTGTGTATGAAATGTTGATTTTGAAATCGTGATTAAGGATTTCAATTTTATAGGCATTTATTAAAACTAAAAGTAAAACAGCTGATAAATGTTTCAGTTGCCTTTTTGATAGTTTCATTTTTAAAATGTGGAAAATAAGGAGTATTGCTGTTTTGAACTTGTGACCAAAAGAGGGGTGGTGGGGAGGAGTGAAAGGGAAATAGGAGGGATGGAGAGATGACTATTCCATCACAGAATTTATAATAGAGAGGAAATAGATTTAGTCAGATATTTACTTGAGCTTTTGGAAGATCAAATTTCAGAGTTCAAAGAAAAATAGGAGGGATATTATAGTTTAAAATTATACAGGGGAAGTCACCCCAAGACTAAGAAAAAGCTTCAAAAATGACAATTATTCTGATGAAGTTTTCTTTAGAACTATGAACAATGTAAAGAAAGAAAATTATTGTACACCTACAGGGAACTTGATAAAAAGGAGATGAGCACAGGAGATGAAAGACAAATGGAAGGAGTTTGTATTTGATTCTTATGGTAATAAGCGACTTTAATTTATTGAGCAGTAGACAAACATGGATCTGTGCTTCAGAAAAATCACTTTGGCAGGTGCATGGAGGATGCATTGGAAAGGGAAGACACTTGAAACTGGGAGAACAATTAAGAGGCTAATCACCTAGCAAGAAGTGAGAAGAGACAAAAGAGAAACAGAATAGTGTCCTGAAAACTTGAAAGGAATAAATATCCAAGGGAAGAGAAGGGCCAATAGTGCTAAATGCTGCAGACAGGATGAAGAATGAGCAAGAACTGTTAGGATTGGTTAATTAGAAATCACTGATAACTTTAAGGAGAATAGTTTTAATTGAGTAATGAAGTCAGATTTCAAGAGCCCAAGAAGTAAATTAAAGTGGTAGTAACAGCTTTTTCTGGGAGTTTGGGAAAGCGGATTGAATGACGTTTTTGTTTTTGTTTTTTTAAGAAAGGGAGAGACCTGAACATGTTTGTAAATACAGCAAATGGACCAGTAGAGAGGTAAAAACTTAAAGAAGTGGAAATGATTATGGGAATATAGCATCAACAATATGAAGAGTGAGGCTAAATTGCTCTCTCTTCATAAGAAAGGAATTATATATGAAGGTAAAGACAAAAAAGGTAGGATTTTTGTTCAGAATGGGTACGGATAATAGATACTAGAAAGAAATGAGATTTATTCAACTGTTATTTTCCTTCAATATTCTTTGACTGTTTTATCCTCTCCTATTAGTACTGCTACTAATTGTCGATTATAATTTTTTTTAATTAAAAATAAAATAGCAAACAATTTGGTCTCCCAATCTCAAAGTATGAGGGCTATTTATAGATCTAGTTCAGGATAGAAGGTCTGACCTGTTCCATTTTGTGCAAACTTCTTGCTCTTCTTCCCAAAGACTAGCACATTGATCCTAAACTTAGTGTAGATATCTAATTTGGCCCACTGTAGTTCCCAGCTCCTAAGCTCAAGAGATCCACCAGCCTTAACCTCTCTGGTAGCTAGTATTACAGGTATGTGCTACCATGCCTGGCTTTCATAAGAGTTTTATGATGAATTGCCTATTGCCTTTGGCAGCCAAATAAAGCTTCACAAACAAAAACACCCCAAGGATGAAGTAGAAAAGTGCTACAAACACAAAAAATGGAAAAGATTTGCAAAAATCGTTTCAATAAACTGTTTTCATCACACTTAGACTCCAATAACATAGTACTTGAAATGCTTAGAGAAAAAGAAACGGATCTTTAAAAAATTGAGAAAAGTAACTGATTCAGATCAAATATATAGAGAGGATCAAGTACATATCACCTCCCTGCTGAAAGTGATACAACACTGAAAACATCAAAGGAAAAAAGGATCCCAAAAATAAGGGGAAAAAAAATCTCAAAATCTTGTTTATAACTAAAAAAGGTGACCAAATGAATTCACTAACTACAAACCTGAATGCTTATTTTCCCATCTGAAACATTTATGAGAATTATATATACACAAATTGAAGCCATCTTTAATGAGATTTTTAGATATATTTAATAGTGGACTACATCTCTAATATTTCATAATTGACTAAAATATGTAGCAAATATGATTTCATTTTGCTTATTAAAAAAAGCATTTGACTCAGTAAAAATAATCACATCTTAAACACATAACATTCATATATAAGATAATTCAAAATTCCTTTGTAGATATAATAAATTACATTGTCAAATGACTGACAATAAACCAACAGGACATAAAATGGAAATGGAGGTTTGCCAAAAGTTACTCCTGTGATAGAGGAAAAGCAGTGCAGAATTAATTCAGAGAGGGACTCTCTCTATGAATGGTGAGATACTACAAATGATTTTATTTGAGAGTAATATTATGTTGAGATCGCATCAGGATCTAAGATGCTTCCTGGAAGTGATTTGTAATGACCCAGAATTTGGCCTGTCCATCTACACAGAAAGAGCAAATAAATGAAGAATATTTTTGTCCTGGATTTCACCATGCATCCAAATGAACAGAGAAGCAAAGCTTTTTAAATTGTGGGCTGTGAGTATTTCTATTGAGCTTATGTTCCAAAGAGATGTTACGGGAGGGAAAGGGACCCACATCTGCAAAAATGTTCGTGGCATCCCTTTTTGTAGTGGCAAGAAACTGGAAGCTGCGTGGATGCCCATTAGTTAGAGAATGGTTGAATAAGTTATAGTATATGAATGCTATGGAATATTATTGTTCTATAGGTGAGCAGAATGATTTCAGAGAGCCCTGGAGAAACCTACATGAACTGCTGCTAAGTGAAATGAGCAGAACTGTAAGGTCATTGACCATGGCAACAGCAATATTTTAGGATGACCCATTCTGATGGACGTGGTTCTCTTCAATAATGAGATGATTCACCTGGTCCCTTTGAATTCCAATAGAAGATCCGGACCTGTTCCAGCCCCACCAGATCTGAGCCAGCTTGGGGTTACACCCACAGGCCCCCTAGTTAAATTTCCCATTATAAAAGGGGCCAAGCTGGGATCTCCTCTTTGCAGAGGTTCCAGTCTTACGCCTGGCATGTCAGGACCCTCTGTCCATTGGAACTCTGTGTCCAGTGCTCTTCTTATTCCTACCTTTACCTATTTCCTTAACTATACTTTAACCTTACTTCCAAACCCCATAATAAACCTCTTTTATCAATCTAAAACAAACAAACAAAAACAACGAAATGATTCAGACCAGTTCCAATGGTCTTGTGATTAAAAAAGCCATCTATACCACTGTGGGAACTGAGTGTGATTCACAACATAACATTCTCACTCTTGTGTTTGCTTGCATTTTATTTTCTCTATCATTTTCTTTTCTGGTTTGATTAGATTTTTCTTGTACAGCAATATAATTGTATAAATATGTATGCATATATTGGATTTAACATTTCTACCATGTTTAACATACTGGACTACTTGCCATTGGGGGGGGGGGGGGGAGGAATAGGAAGGAAACTGAACACAAGCCCTTTGCAAGGGCTGTTACAGAATTATCTATGCATGTGTTTTGGAAAATAACATTAATGTTAATTATTAAATTAATATTGATAATATTTTGATTTTATCCCTATTTTATATATATACATACCCAAAGTCACATAAAAATTTCTTGGTTGAAAAGAGGTTGAGAGTGAAAAAAGTGTAAAAAAACCCTACTCTATACAACTTATATAACACTCTATATCTAGAATAAACAGTAGAGACCAGTAAATATTATGTATTTAGCATTTTCCAAGCACTGAGATACAAATACAAAGTGAAACAATCCCCGTTTACAAAGCTTTCAGACTAGAGTGAGAAGAGGGAGACAAGAAGTGTGTGTGTATGTGTGTGTGTACACACATACACAAGTATATAAATGTATAGAACATAAACAAATGTAAGGCTAATAAAAGGATGTATTTACCAAGTATAAAATCCAAGTGTTATTAATAATAACCTGAAGGAGTAGCTGTCTACATTGACACAGACCTCAAAGAATCAGAAAATCCTCTGTACCAACTTGCATTAGCTGAAGTGGATACTTGGTTCCCTAACATTCACTTTGATGTGGTCTGTTAAGTTTGATTTTTCTTTTGTATTTCTGTGATAATTTGATACTAACATAATTTTTCTCATTTTATATCATCCCATACCTTCAACAACTCCTGTCTACAGAACTTGAACTGCCACTTTGCCATTTTAGGTCCATGGTGAATGCATACTTAGATGGCTCTACCTGCTAGAGTGATTCAGTTCATCTTTTTTTTTTTTAAATAACAGTTTTATTTTTTCTGGTTATACATATACATTATTTTTTAAAATACACATGAATCATGTTGAGAGAGAAAAATTAGAAAAGGAAAAGCCACAAGAGAAAAAAAAGCCGGGGGGAAAAAAGTGAACATAGCATATTCATTGAACCACTGAGAACCAAGTCTTTCGTAGTTGATTATCACATATTCTTGCTGTTATTGTGTATAATATATTCCTGGTTCTGCTTTTTGCCAAACTTTTTAGACCTTTCTAAAATCAGCTTGTTAATCATTTTTTATAGAATATTCCATTACTTTCATATACTATAACATTTAGCCATTCCCAATTGATGAGCATCTTCTTATTTTCCAATTCTTTGCCACCACAAAGAGTGCTGCTACAAACATTTTTGCACCTATGGGTTCTTTTATGATTTTCTTAGGATTCAGATCCTAAAGCTCTGCTGGCCTTAGTGGCACTGCTGGATCAAAAGATATGCACAGTTTTATAGCCCTGTGGGTGTAGTTCCAAATTGTTCTCCAGAATGGTAGAATCATTTCACAACTCAACCAATAATGCATTATTGTCCCAATTTTCCCACATCCTCTCTAACATTTATTATCTTTTCCTGTCATTTTAAACCAATCTGCGAGATGTGAAGTACCTCAAAGTTGTTTTAATTGGCATTTCTAATCAATAGTGATTGAGAGCATTTTTTCTGTGAACATGGATGGCTTTAATTTCATCATCTGAAAATTGTTCATATCCTTTGACCATTTCTCAATTGGGGAATGGCTTTTAAGTATAATAAATTTGATACAGTTCTTTATATATTTTAGAAATGAGATCTTTATCAGAAACACTGGCTATAATTTTTTTTCTCAGCCTCGTACTTCCCTTTTAATCTTGTATGTGTTAGTTTTGTTTGTGCAAAACCTTTTTAATTTAATGTAATTAAAGTTGTCCATTTTTCATTTCATAATGTTCTCTCGTTTTTGTTTGGTCATAAATTCCTCCCTTCTCCAAAAGAATATGTAAACTATTCCTTATTCTCCTACTATACTTATGCCCAAATCATATACCTATTTTGACCTTATTTTGGTATGGGGTATGAGATGTAGGTCTATGCTAAGTTTCTGATAGTATTTTCCAGTTTTCCCAGAAATTTTTGTGAAATAGTGAGTTTTTATCCCAGAAGTTAAGAGTTTGGAAGCTTATCAGATAGTAAATAGATTACTATAGTCATTGATTATGTCATGTGTATCTAAACTATTTCACTGATTCACCAATTCTTTCTTAGCCAATACCAAATGTTTTTCGACTCAATTCATCTTGCTGCATGCACAATTATGCTCCTTTGCCAGCATTTCAAACTGGTTTCATAATAGATGAACCTATGTCTACTTTAAGAACTGAAAGTGGTAAGGTAATTTAATTCTTTGCCAAATCCTTCAGAGATGCCTGTGTTTATTTAGGTCCAGTCAACAGAGTTTAGTGAGCACTCAAGTGCTCTGTTGTTTTCATTATGCTCTTTGGGACAAATAATTTTGAAAGCTTGCATCTTTGCTGAGTTAAACATATAGAATATTCATTTAAATTTATCTCTTGCCTTGCTCTCTCCCCAACTTCTCATCTGTACTGAAACTGATGGAACTTTTTAATTTGAGAAAAAATATATACAAGAAAAAGAAAAGCTTGGGAGAGCTGATTGAAGTTTTAGTGGAGAAAAATGCAATGTTGAGTGAGCAGTGCAAAATAACCAAAGAAGTGACTGATTATTAAGATATTCTCATTCAAATTGATTGTCACTTTTGTTCTGTGTTTGGTTCCCTTTTGTGTCCTATACTCTCCAAATTTACTGTGGAGAAACTCCAAGAACCTCAGGAACATCTACGGGATATGTAGACAATACAAAATGAATAAGGCCAGGCTTTATAACAGCAGCTCCGCAATTCTGAAATCACTACACATGGTGAAGGCCAGCGGAGGCCAACCCCCTCTCACACATGTCACTGACACCTAATCCCCTGTACCTTCTCAAGCAGCAAATCCCAATCTGTTATGGTACTTGAATTAATCTTAATCATTTGCCAAAGTTCTGGATTCACTGCCATTAAAAACCAAAAATGGATTGAATAGTTCTTTTGATAAAGCTCTCTTCATTGTTCTTTAAATGCAGAATCACTGCTAAGAAAGATACTGGGACCGAGTTCCAGGCATAAAATACCAATGAAGTACATTAGTCTAAACCTAATTCCTGAAGCAGAAGAACCTTTTAATGAACCAAGATCGAGGCTAGTAGAAAATTCTACCTAGGCATCCGAAGCTAGACAAAAACACCCATCAAACTACTAAAGGATCCTCACTCAGTCATTCCTACAAATCAATCACAGAACTGTCCATTCTCCTTTATTTGCACTCCATTCTATACTCACTTTCACAAACACATAGGGCAAAACTCTGCCACGTCAAATAATGATCACTAATGTCTAGGGAGTATCTTGGTAATCTTAGAGCACAGTGATGACCCATTACAGGATGCCCTTTCACTTTCATGCTCAGCTGTCTACCTCAAGTCACAGTTGCCAGGATTATTCGCACAGAAATCCAGTTCCTCTTCTGACTCATCTAATTCACTTTCTCTTTTCCTTTACACTCCTTTGTAAACACACTTCTTGACGGTACTGTGCATCCAAGTATTTGTTTCTCTCCCCTCCTCAGGCTGTTTCTTTGACAAGTGTTCTCATGCACTTATGAATAATACCCTCTCCCCCGCCCCCCACACCTTTTCTCTTGCTCTTTGGGACCAAGCAGTGAGTACAAAGAGAAAACTTACCCACCTTGCGCACACTTACAGCATTTTTTTTTTTGTTTCATAATATTCAAATAACATTCTATTCCAGCTAAATGATTTCTCGTATTCACTCTCTTCACAGAGAGGCGTGCTTTCTCAATGCCTTCTTTTTCTGTAGTTGTTCCTAGCATCTTCACAGATTCTCTTTGCTGAAGCATTTTTATCCTCCCACTCTTCTCCCCTTTAAATCTTGTGTACACTCTTGACTTCCTCCTGCAGCTACTGTATGACTACACAGCTGCTGCTTCTTTACTGCTATCTCTGCAGCCACTCTAGCTCTCCCCCAAATCTATTATACTGTCAGGGTAATTTCTGGTACCCTATTCTCCCTTTTAGTCTCCATTCCCTGAAAACCCATTCTCCCATTTTTACGCTTAGCACTTAAAGATCTCTGAAATCTATTTGTGGGTCAATGCAATCAATACTTGCTCTAGGCGTTTGCAAGATTTTTGTCATTTTTTTTTTTAATTCGGAATTCAACTTTCCTATCAAAACGAATAATACCATTTGAGAGGCATCGAGTGTGATGCAGGGGAACAAACTTCTGGATTTGGCATCAGGTTCTGCCCCGCTCTGTCTCTTATGAGCTGTGCTACTCTGGGGAAATTGACAACTTGTTAAGGGCTGTTTCCTCATTTTAAAAATGATTGGCTTAATCAGACCGCCTCCAAAGCGACATTCTTGTGTCAAGTCTTTCTTGACTCCAAGACCGGACTAAGTCTTCTTCGGCGTTTGTGCTGTTGCAGCACCTAGCGGGGTAAGAGGCGCCTAGCTGCCGCTCAATAAAAAGATGTTCACAGTGACCCGAGCAGGAGGTGGGGAAGTGGGGAATCAGAGGAATGGAGCACACCTGCGAGAATCCGAGCGAGGCAGTCAAAGTCCTGTCTCTGCATTGAAGCGTAGAAGAGAGCGCGGCAGGCTCCTTTTTCCACCCTGCGAGCGACCAGAAGGCCAAAAGGTCGATAGCCGGCTGAGCCCCATTCCCGCCTAGGGAGCAGAGGGACAGTGAGCCTAGAGAAGAGTTCATGAAAAGCCCCAAGTGCTTTGGGCCCCCGCCCTCTTTTCTCTTAACCCTTCTTCTTCCCCCCCCCCCTCTCCGCCCCCTCCACGCCGCGCGCAAGCGACGCCGGGAAATGCCCACATCCGGGAAACCTGGAGCGGAGTGCGGCCGCAGCAGCGGCGGCGGCGACACGGAGCGGAAGACAAAATGGCGGCGGCGCCGGTGGCGGCCCGGCGCTGAGGGGAGAGTCCGGTCCTCGGGGCCCCTCCCTCACCCCGCTACCTGCCGCGTTGGCCGGCGGCGCCCCTTCTGCTCCCGGTCCCTGCGCAATTCGGACCCTGAGGGTCCCGGCACGGGTTCGAACCTCAGCCCGAGCGGGCCTCCAGCCCGTGGACATCACCACCTTGGAGTCCCGCTTCTCTGCAGGTAGGTCCAGCGGGGCTGGCCGCGCGGGTGGGGCCTGCTTTTTCCTCCGCCTGAGGCCCAGGCCGGCGGGGCGGTGGCTGCGGCGGCCCACGCCCATCGAGGCTGGCGGGGGTCCAGGGGCCACAGCCGCCGGCGGGAGGGTATGGGTAAGGCTACCCGGCTCGGGCCTGGCTTGGCCGGGTTACATTGACTCAAGCTGTGATGTGAAATGTGAATGTGAAGGAAGATGTGAATTTGAGTCTAGCTCGGTGCCTGAAGGAGGCCTCTGGGTCCGAGGCTAAGGAGAGGCCGGGAAGACGGACTCACGCAGAACCGTCCCCTGGATCCTGGCAGAGAACAGTAGTGACGGGAGACTGCCCATCTCTTCGTGCTTGGGGCCCCGGGACCTCTGAGAGACTGACTCAGTGCATCTTCCTGGAGCATCTTCGGCATCTGGTCTGAGTCCCGTTATCGCCTCGTGATAGCCATCTAGGACCTTCCCCCAGGAAAGCTCCCTTGATAAGAATCTCTAAAGCTCATGTGCCTGGGATACCACCAAGAATTCTCTCATCCCTCCCCCGGGCTCCAATAAATAATATTTTGAACTTTATGAATTGCTCCTCCCTATCACAAAGTGTACTACACCCAGTGTAATTTTCCCTTCTGTCTTTTAGGAAGTATTTCGTATTGGAAATGGTAGCCTAAGAACCTCCTCACCTTAAAAACACTTTCTTCACATTAAAGAATCCTTGAAAGTCTATTTGGGTGGAACTTTTTGAAAGTTCTATAATGTTGAGTTACAAATAATATCGTGAAAACTTCTGTAATGTTGGGTTACTTTTAACATCTGGGAACTGATGGTAAAGATTAAAGCAACTGAATAAAAAGGCGAAGGAAGGAGGGTTAAAAGAATATTGGATAATCCTCTTTTCCTCTTAGATATAAAAGACTACATTTCAGTAGAAGTACAATTACAGTAACATTACGTCATCCTTTTCTATTGGCTTTTCCAGTTAGGGACACAATAAATATTTCTTTTGGGGTTCCCATCTAAAAAGGAATAAAATAGAATATAAATTTTAACATACATTCATTATGACTTTTTGTATACATGTGAACCTGAAATAGTCCATGCAATAAAGTTTCTGTGGAAATTGGTAGTTCTTCCAGATTTTCAGAACTCGAATGAATTGTAAAATTCAGTTTGTACCCTGTGCAAGAATCCTCTGGCAAGTTCTTCTCCTAAGGACTATAAAATTTTTTTTGTAATGTTTTGTTAGCTATATTCTCAGTGTGTTTGGGTTTTTTTTATATATATTTTTTACTTTGTGCATTTAAAAATATTTTTTTGAGAAGGGTCTGTAGGTATCACTACACTACCAAAAGGATCTATGATACAAACGAGATTAAAAACTTTTGCTCTTTTGCATTCCTTTTTAGGTGGTCAGTCCAGGCTCCGTTTGAACACTTTGAGTGAGGAGGGAGTGTAGTATAAAGAATATGGGACTTGGGAATTAGAATCCTAAACGTTATTCCTAATTTTATAATTCGCTATGAGAACATGGACAAATTATTTCACTAATGTAAATTTAAGTTTCTCTTGTTTGTGAAGTGCAAATAAAAATATAACTTAAGAGAGTTTTGTGAGGAAAGGGGACTTGTACACCAGAGAGTACATTGTTACTTTTTATTTTTTTTATATAGACTTGTCATACTAGCCAGTTTTATTGATGAACAGCTCTAATTGTTAAACATTTCTTTATTTTGAGCTGAAATTCACCTCCCTAAAAACTCCTACTCCTTTAATTCAGGCATGATTTTGTAAAGGACATTTGGGAATGTGTGTCTACCTAATACCTTCTTTAGTAAAGAGCAGAGTAAATAAGATCTGGTTATAACCTTTTTTTAAATTCTTGAGTATCTCAGGATCATAATAGTTCCCCAGCTTACTTCCTTTTTCTTTTATTAGATTAGTGCTGAAGACTATCCTAGTCAATCTGATTGATTTTTGCTCTAATAACTTTGCTAATTTTATTTGATATCCCCAGTTTAAGGTCCCCAGTTATCAAAAAATGCCATCTTTGTAAAATTTAGCAGATTAATATTTGATTTGTATGTTTTGATGAGATTACGAAAGGTGATCAAATCTCCAAAATTATTCATTTTAGTAGGGTGTTTTTGAACTAAAAGATAGATTTCCAAACATTTTTCACTTTCATGGAAAAGTAGAAGAAAAGAAGTTGTAGTTTGAATACTTACTTCATACTAAAATGCCCACATTTGTAATTTCTATCTGTAAGCAGGGTTGTTTTTTCCTTTAAAAATTTGACAGGTAAATGGGTTGCCTGACTCCCTAAGGCAATGAAGGAATTTTAGTGACTTAACAGTAAAGGAAGTGGCATTGTACTCCTCAGATCAGCCACTACTGTAGGAAACTAGGTCATGGCACATGCTGGGTAAGGCGCATTCTTTCTGATGGGTGAATGTTGATTGAACATGTCTTGCCATTGTTCAAAATCCCATGGACAAGCTTCGACCACATGTGTATGTGGGATTTTTGGATTCTTTTGTGGGTTTAACTTACCCATGACTTTTCTTCTAGCTCTAATATTTTATGATTATATTTTTGTAGCAATGTCAGCTTTGATTACTTAGCTAGCCGATTATATACCTACTTTAGATAGCCTAAGTACTAAGAATTTTTTTTAAATATAGAAATATGTTTAGTTAGAGTCTTAATAGAAATGGCAATCCTATTTTGTTTTCAGCATGAGAATAATTTACAGTGATTCATCTGTGCTTGTCTTTAGAGATTTTGTTTATATCTAACATAATAAAATTAAAACCCAGTCAGTTATTTGAAAATGAATGAAAAGAATTACAATACTTGTAATGTATAGACTATTGTAATATTGTAATTGAGACAATTACACCATGAAGATTTTTGTCTCTTTGAAAAGAATGATCATAACTTCCTCTGGGGGGAAAAAAAATCAAACAAACTAAAGGTGAACATCACACAGTTTAAAGGAAAGATGCATTATGGATATGAACAGGTAACAACATATTGCTAAAGAAGAATTCTGAAGGATAACTTTAAAGAATACAATCAAAGAATTGAATGATAGAAAGAAAAGGTAGGCTGATCAGGTGATGAGAGTGAGGATTTTGTCCTAAAAAGAAATTGAGACACTTGCCATTCAAGTTTTAATTAAGAATAAGCTCAGTACAAAGCCTGACAGAACCTGAGATAGATTTCTATAGCTCTCAGAAATTTTTGTGTAGTGTAGTATCTGTGACAATACTATTGATTTTTTTTCAATTATCATTAGTGATAATCTTATATAATGCTTTATGGTTTATAAAGATGTTTTTCTTAAAACTACAACCTTCATACAATCCTTATTGTTGTTGTTATTATTTTCATTTTATACATGAAAAAAACGGGGACAGTCAGAGCTGAGAGATGTACTGCCTTTTTTTTTTTTTTTACAGACATCATTGAATCAAAAAGTACATAATAGGGAGTAAGGGATAAGAAAATTTTAATGTAGAAGGGGACTAATTTATGAAGGGCTTTGAATGCTAAACAGAGCATTTAATATTTAATCCTGGAGGTGATAATAGTTTTTTCAGTAGAGGTTGACAAAATCATTGATTTACTTTAGTGGCTGAATGAGGGATGGAGAGGATAGGAGAGAGCTTTGGGGGAGGCAGACCATCAAACCATTGCATTAGTCCAGTTGTGAGGTGGTAAGCATCTACAAAGTAGTGGCAATGTCAAAGGAGGAGAAGGAAGAGTTTTGGAGAGATGTAAAAGTGACATCAACAGCTCTCTTGGCAATAGATTGGAGATAGAGAGTGAGAGATAATGAGGAATCAGTGATGAGAACTATGCGGCATCCTGGGTGACTTTAAAAGATAGTGTTGTCCTCCACAGTAATAAGGAAGTTAGGAAAAGGGAAAGATATTTAGTGTTGGATGTGTTAAGATGTCTGCTTGGCATCCAGTTCATCATAACTGAATGTCAATTGAAGATTAGAAATCAATAGAGAGAATGAGGCAGGCTGGGTAGATTTGAGAATCATCAGCCATAGAGATAGTAATTAAATCCATTAATGCTGATGAAATTACCAAATAAAACAGTATAATGAAAAAACAGAAGAGGGCCTAAAATAGAACCTCATGGGACACTTGGTTTAGGGAGTGTAATGAGGATGAGGATCCAGTAAAGAAAACAAAAAAGTGGTTAGATAGATAGGAGGGAAACCAGGAAAGAATGGTGGTAGAAAAAAACCACAAAAAAGAGAGTGTCAAGGAGGAGAGTTGATCAACAATGTAAAAGGTAGAAGAAAGAGAAGAGAATGAGAACTGAGAAACAACCATTGGATTTGGCAATTAAGAGATTATTAATGGTAACTTTGGAGAGAGCAATTTTGATGGAATGATAAATTCCAGCTAGATTGTAAGGTGTTAATTAAAAAAAAAAAAAAGTGAGGGTACTTATTGTAGATGATGGCCTTTTCAAGTTTAACCACAAAGAGCAGGAGAGATAGGATGGTAGTTAGCAGGAGATAGAAGGATCAAATGAGGATTTTTTGAGGACAGGAGAAATATGGATGTATTTATGGGCAGTAGGGAAGCAGCCAGTGGAGAGGGAGAGATTGAAAATAAGTGATAGCAGCTCTCAGATTGGTTAAGATGACAGGAAAAGATAATGATAAATGTTGGAGGGGGATGTGGAAAAACTGGGACACTGATACATTGTTGGTGGAATTGTGAACTGATCCAACCATTCTGGGGAGCAATTTGGAACTATGCCCAAAGGGCCATCAAATTGTGCATACCCTTTGATCTGACAGTGTTTCTAGTGGGCTTTTGTATCCCAAAGAGATAATAAAAAAGATAAAAGGACCTGTGCAAAAATGTTTTGTAGTGGCAAGAAAGTAGAAACTGAGTAGATGCCCATCACTTGGAGAATGACTGAATAAATTATGTTTTATGGATATAATAGAATATTATTGTTCCATAAGAAATGATCAGCAGGATGATTTCAGAAAGGTCTGGAGAACTTACATGAACTGATGCTAAATGAAGAGACAAAACGAAGTGACATTTTACAAGCAACAAGAAGATTATGTGATGATCAACTAGGATGGACTTGACTCATTTCAGCAGTGAGGTGATTCAGGCCAATTCTAATAGACTTGTGGTACAAAGAGCCATTTGCATCCAGAGAAAGGACTAGGAACTAATGTGGATCACAACATAATATTTTCATCTTTTTTTGTTGTTTACTTGTTTTTTTCTTTGTTAATTTTTCCCCTTTTGATCTAATTTTTCTTGTGCAGCAAAATAAATGTGGAAATATGTTTAGAAGAATTGTACATGTTTAATCTATATTGGATTACTTGCTGTCTAGGGGAGGTGGAGAGAGAGGGAAAAAAATTTGGAACCCAAGGTTTTGCAAAGGTGAATGTAAGAACTATCTTTGCATGTATTTTGAAAAATAAAAGGCTATTAAAAAAGTGCCTAACAGGCAGTCTGTTAGGAGACAGGATGGACTGGGATCTTCTTAGCTTTGATAAAAAGACCTTCGTCATGTGAAGGTAAACAATAGTGATAAAAGGCATATGGAATGCGGAAGAGAAGAAAGCAGGGAGCTCATGGAGCATTACCTTATTATTTTTAAAATATGCGGAGCAGGGGTCTCATGAGAGAAGTGGGAAGAGATAAATAGAGTAGGGCTGCTGTGAAGAACATGATAGTGAATGCATGAAGGAGATATAGTGAGATTGTCCATTAGCAATAAGGATCTAGTTGAGGTTGTTTAACATAAATGTATAGTGGATCTAATCAGAATAGTGCATAATTTTTTCCCCTTTTTTTCAGCATTTGTATAGGAATAAAGATAGTGTGTAGTGAATGATAGGAGTTACCAAAGCTTGGCAGACTGGATTGGTGAAATGATACGGGACTCTGGTAGAGGAACATATAGCGTTAACCTAGTGGCTAGAACATAAGAAGTGGTTTCAGAAATGATTGAGGGGTCAAGAGATTAGAGAGTAAGTTGTGAGTGAAAAAATTACATTTGGTAGGAGAAGACAGAGTCAGAGGTAAACAGCCAGTAAGTTATGGTCAGATAAGAGAATTTCAGAATTTTTGAACTTGAAGATGTTCATTTTTGGAGTGATGATGGCAAGATTTAAGGTTATGATCTTCTTTGTATGTGACTGAAGTTTTAACAGTATTTATGGAGGAGAGTGGACACGGACATGTAGGTTGTATAACCCGTCATTTAATGTGAAATCTGTGAGCTTTTGAAAAGGAATTTATAAATTCCATACATTTGTATCTAGGCATTTTTAAAATAGTAATTTAATCTCAGTCTTAAAGTTTTACTCTCATGCTTCATTGCAGTATGCATGTTTTCAAAGACTGAATATGTTAGATCAAATTTAAGTTCTGGCAAGTCCTAATTAGCTGAGCATATCATCTGAGGACAAATCTGGGGAAATTCATTGGTATTTGACACCAGAAGGAAGATTGAATTCCAGTTAGCAATTGTTTATTGTTAGAATAACAAGTGAAGATTTTTCTGTTTAAGTGTGAAGGGGTTAGGAACTATTATTATTAAAGATAGTACTGCCTTTTTAATCATATCTTCTAGAATTTTCCTAGGAATTGAAGTCAAACTCACTGGTTTAGAATTTGCAGGCTCTTAATCTCTTCCCATTTTCCATTATCTTTCAAAGATTGCTCACAGTGGCTTAGAAATCACATTTGCTAGTTGTTTTAGAGCCTGCAGATTATGTTTATTTGGGTCAGATAATTTGAATTCATCAAGGATCTCTAGTTCTATTGTCTTCTTATTTATTAGCTATTAATCATTTTTTAATGTCATTTCTTTTTAGTTCAAAAGGCATCAGAAAAACATAGTAAGAATTGAAGATTAAGTCATCATAGGAAACTAATTTATTTTTAAAAAAGAAAAGTCCTTTATTGAAATATTTATAACATCAATTTTTGTAGTAGCAAAAAATTAAAAACAAAGTAGATGCCCATCAATTGACTTATGTTACATGAACATGATAGAATATTACTGTGCTACAAGAAACAAACTATGATGAATGCAGAAAAGCATTGAAAGATTTACATGTACTTGTTGCAAAGTGAAGTAAGTAGAGCCAAATTGTATGTGTGCGCGTGCACGCACATACAATGATTTATTGTGGTTCTGTTTAGTCATGTCTGACTCTGACTCTTTGTGAATTCATTTGGTGGGGTGTTTTTTTTTTTGTTTTTTTTTGTTTTTTTTTTTTTTTGCAAAGATACTGAAGTTGTTTGACATTTCCTTCTTCGGATTATTTTACAGATGAGGCAGACAGGGTTAAGTGACATACCCAGGGTCACACAACTAGTAAGAGTCTGAGGCCAGATTTGAACTCAAGAAGATGAGTCTTTATGAATGTAAATGAAAAGAACAATCACCACCAAAAAAAATCAAAAGTTATTACAAAATTAAAATAAACATAACCACAAAGAAGAAGTTTGAGAACACATATTCCCCTACTCGTTTACAAAAAAGTAAAAGGTCAATCACCAAAAATTTAAATCCATTGTGTGTGCCAAACACTGTGCTAAGTTCCAAGAATACCAATATAAAGAGAGTCCTTGCTTTTAAGGACCTTATATTCTAATAGGAAAGACCATACATAAAATAAAACTGAAAAGAGGAAGAAAAATAATCAGCATAAAAATTTCAAGGAGTACAGCCTAGTAGAAAACGAAGAGATAGTTAATCTTAGTGCCCTCCTTAAATGGAGGGTCATCCAATCAAAGGAATGGTCCTCGGGGGCAGAAGGTACTTCTGAGGTGTCATTTTTAGAGCTTCCAGAATGAAGAGATTTCTGGGCCTTGGTAGTGATCAGGGGAGTACAGCCTGGTGAGAAATGAGATGTTTATGAGTTAGAAACATTGCATATATTTTCAGACTTTTTCTCTGTATTTATTTTTTGCTGTGGGTTTTTCCCTCTTTCCCTTTTAAAAAAAACTTTGTTGGAAATGGCCACGTCTATCAGAATTGATCATCATATAGTATTGTTGTTGAAGTATATAATGATCTCCTGGCCCTGCTCATTTCACTCAGCATCAGTTCATTTCATCTTTCCAGGCCTTTCTGAAATCATCTTGCTGATCATTTCTTACAGAACAATAATATTCCATAACATTCATATACCATAATTTATTCAGCCATTCTCCAATTTATGGGCATCCACTCAGTTTCCAGTTTCTGGCCACTATAAAGAGGGCTGTCACAAACATTCTCGCACATAGAGGTCCCTTTCTCTTCTTTAAGATCTCTTTGGGATATAAGCCCAGTAATAACACTACTGGATCAAAGGGTATTCACAGTTTGATAACTTTTTGAGTATAGTTCCAAATCACTCTCCAGAATGGCTGGATGTATTCACAATTCCACCAACAATGTATCAGTGTCCCAGTTTTCCCACATCCCCTCCAACATTCCGCATTATCTTTCCCTGTCATTCTAGCCAATCTGACAGGTGTGTAGTGATATCTCAGAGTTGTCTTAATTTACATTTCTCTGATTAATAATGACTTGGAGCATCTTTTCATATGGCTAAAAATAGTTTCAATTTCTTCATCTGAGAATTGTCTGTTCATATCCTTTGACTATTTATCAATTGGAGAATGGCTTGATTTCTTATAAATTAGAGTCAATCCTCTATATATTTTGGAAATGTCTACTCTCTTTTTTATATAGTGCTTCCTCATTCTCCTTTTTACCTGTCATTTCTTTTGAACATAGTGTATTTATCTAGTTACATTTTCTAGACCTAATTTCATTCCATAAAATCTTAGGGATACATGTAGGTTAAATTTGCTACCTTGTATTAGGACATAGTCTAGTTTCCTTATGTTTGCTAAGTTTTGGAGCTTTGTGTATGGCTTTTGAGGGCATTATTTTATCCTACTGGATCTTAAGATTTAATGGATTTAAGAGGTACTTTGAAGCTTCATGTTCTCTGATGAGATCAGCAAATGAGTGATCACTTGTCATCCCAATATTAAAAAAAAAAAAAATGCTGGTGTATATATCCAACCCTTTCTTTCTCCAGGTCCAGTCCCTGGTTTTAACCAGTTTCTGGCTAAATGTCTCCAAATTGTTGTATTTTAGGCATATCAAACTCATGTCTAAAACAGATCGCATTATCTTTTCCTTAAGGTTCTTACCTCTTAATTTCCTCATTTCTGCCTCTGGCAACCAGCTTTGCCACCTCAGTCATCCTTGACTTTTCTCTCTTCGATTTCTCAAATCTGACCAGATCTTGACAATTCTAACTCCATAACATCTCTTGCAACTTTTCCCTTCTCCCAAATGATCACTATGGTAATCCAGCTTTTCCAACATTTTCCACCTCATCTGTTGTGGTAACCTTTAATTGATCTCCCTGTATCCAGTCTCTCTTATCTAATCCATTCTCTATACAGAGGCTCAAATTACTGTTCCTAAAACACAGATCTAATCCTATCACTTCTCTGCTCAAAAAAATAGGTTCCTTATTGCTTCTAAGATTAAAATATATATATATTTGACATTTTAAATCCAGCCTGCACTTCCAGACTTATATTACTCTCCTTCACACACTATTTGCTCTTCTTTTTAATGTGACATTGAAAACCCTATCTCTTTGCCTTTGGGTTGTCCCCCTATATCTAGAGGATATTCTTTTCACCTCTGACTTCCTAAAACTCTTAACTTCCTTCATAATTTGGCTCAAGTTCCATATCCTATATGATGATGATCTCACAATTGCTAATACACATTATTGCCCTTCTCATGACTGCCCCTGAAATTATTTTGTATTCATTTTGTTTATTTCATTTATTTATTTGTTTATTTGTGTGCTTAGTGTTTCTATCCAACATTTAAGGTTTTTCAACATGTCACATCATTCTAATAGTAAACTGTAAAGTAGGAACTATATTCTCCTTTTGCTCATGAAGAAACTAAAGCTCAAAGAAGTTAAATTACAATTCCAGGATTACAGTGGGGGTGGGGGGGCAGAGAAGAGGGGGAAAGCATTTAATAAGCACTTAATATATGTTAGGCACTATGCTAAGTTCTAAGGCTATGATGTATAGCAGAAACAGTCCTTGCTTTTTTTTTTTTTTTTTTTAAACTCATATTCCAATGTGGAAGTTAAGGTGGAAGTAATTTGGTACATACACCTTATAAACAGAGTAAATGGAAGGGATCTCATAATGGAAGCTACTAGCTGCTGGAGAACCAGAATGTAGAATTGATTAGGTTTGGAAATTGATTGAAACCTGAGGAAAAAAGAAAATGTTAAGAAATTCAAATGTGGGAGATGAGATGAATGGTGGAGATAGTCACATAAATGGGAAAATTGGCATTAGAATCCACTCTGTGTTTAATCTTGGCTGTGATTCTTGATCTTGGGCAAATCATTTAATCTTTCTAAACTCCATTTTCCTCATTTGTAAAATGAGAAGAAATATTTCTAAACCTTTTTCACTTCCCAGGCACATTGAGAAGAAACAGTATGTAAATGTAAATTATTATTTAATCAGAAACATTTTGAGAAACATTCAGTTCAGTTTTGGACATTGCAGTGTTTGTGGTACCCTCAAGAAGTGATAGCCTAAAACTTGGTAGATGAGATGTGGACTTCATGAGATAATTGTTAGGAATTTATTGGGAATGAATGAGATTACCAAGGGAATGAATGTATAATAGGAAGAAAAAAAAGCTGAGGGTAGAAGCTGGGGAAACTATTGAGAATAAGGAAAAGGGAAAGGAAAGAAACCATATATCATTACAGAGAAGTATTTTGTCAATTTTTTTTTCTTAAAATGAGAAGATATAAAATCCAGAAAGTAAAGATAAACATTTAATAAAGAGCCCTAGATTCAATCTCCCTGATTACTTAGTAGATAAAGCCAAAGGTTCTTCTAAACTTTGTTAACTCTCATTCATATAATGGTTTGATTGCATGAACTTTTAAGACCACATTGTAGCAATGCCATAGTTCCTAAATCTATTCATAATCTTACAAATGATTTTCTGAAAATATTTTTTGAAGCTTTTTTTTATTAGAAAAATGTGACTTCAATAGTCTAATTTAACAGCTACAATCTTAGATGGAATTTAATCCTTTTTAAGTAAAATGTTACCATTTAGGCATGACCTAAATTATGACTTAAAAGATCTTCCAGTACTGTAGAAAATACTCTGTTTTCATATAACTGAAACAAAACTAAACTCTAGATTGTACAATTAGATTGTGACCATTTGAAAGACCCAAATAAATTAAAAGAAGATTGCCTGAAAAAATATTTAGATTATAACCAGATAATGCAAGGCCAATATTTTGATAGTGCAAATAATTACAAATACGCTTAGAATCAACAGGATTAGTCATTTTTAAATCTTGTTCTGATCACTGGTCAAAAGCTATGTATGTGAATACTTTCTATATCTAAGGAGATCATTACCCTTTCACATTTAATGAGTTGGATTGATTACACACTTTTAGTTATTTTATATCTATTTCTTTATTCTTGGATGGGCAGCTAGAAGGCAAAGTAGATTGAATGTCAGGCTTAAATCAGGAACACCTCAGTTCAAGTCCAGCCTCAGACACTGTTGCTGTGTGACCTCTGTTTGCCTCAGCTGGAGAAGGAAATGGCAAACCACTCTGGTATCTTAGGGGTCATGAAGAGACATGTGACTAAAACAACTGAACAACATCATCTTTGTTGTTGAAATTCAGAGTAGTCTGATTCTTGGACAGTAGATAATTCACTGCCCGGCCAAATGAACTCTTTCAAGTTTTATAAGTTCTGCCAGAGATTGGGCATAGGCTTCAAGAATGAGGAACAGCTGGCATATCCAGACATTCAAACATCTGTGATCTTATCAACATGTATATTTCCTCAAATGTTATTAATCATGCCCATATATGCATGAAGTTCCTGTGCAGCTCTTATCCATCCAGTGTGTAGACTTCTCTTGATTTTTGACATGATGAAAATTCAAATAAAGTGCCATCAGTTAGTGTTTCCTGTCCCCATGTAATTACTCCATCTCTTTTTTTGGTCTATACATTGCTTTGATGTCCTTTAGGCTGTTTCTCCTTCAAAAATGTGTTTGAGTAGTTATGGAGTTTCACAGGAGACTATAGTAATCCGGGGCTTGCTGCACTTAACCAATTATCTTCAAATAGTAGAATTCAGATGCCCTCCGCAACTTTAGGAAATTCCCCTTCTATTTAGAATCTACTGATCATCTTGGTGTCTTCCACCCCACCACCATATGCAGTATTAATTAAAGCGTATATTGATAAATAGAAAATTGTTGAACAGTTATCTTTGTTGTTAAATCTTTCCTGGAATTTTGGATAATTTTGATATGTGAATGAGAGACCTTTTTAGAAGTGATCCTTGAAAACAGTGTTTTCTCTATTAAATTGAATGTTTTGTGAATTTTTTATTACTTTTTATATTATACTTCTTAAAAAATGTTATATTCTGAATTTATATACCAAAAAGAGAGAATATTTCTGTTGCAATACAGTCCTCTACATGTTTCCATATACAAAGTAGAACCAAAAAAGTATATGTGAAATTACATGTCTATTATATACAACTTTCTAAAAGACTTCTGTATATCATAATTTCATCTTATTTCAAAGCTTTTGTGCATGCCTTTACCCAAAAAATTCTTTATGAGCTTTGCATTAAAAAAAAAAGTTCTAGCAACCCTTTTGAAAGAGGCAGTGTTCCTCATTCCTCTCCAAATCCTCCCTCAAATAACAGAAGAAAAAATGTAAACTAATAACATACAGACATAGTTGTACAAGAAAAACCAAACTCTCACATTTGCCACATACAAAAAATGTATGTCTTTTTCTACATTCTGGGCCCATCACCCTTTTATCAGGAGGTGGGTAGTATTACTTCATGAATTCTCTGGCTTGTCATTGCACTGATTAGAGTTCTTAAATCTTTCCTAATTGGGTTTTGTTTGTTTATTTGTTTTACTGTGTTGTCTTAAAAATTGTTTTCTAGGTTTGACTTACTAAATTGTACATCAGTTCATACAAGTCAATCCAAGTTTCTCTGACACCATTCCTTTTGTCATATGGCATAGTAGTATTCTATTACATTCATACCATCATTTATTTTTCTGTATCTTAGTTGATTGGCATCCATTTTATTTCCAGTACTTTTCCTACAATAAAAAATTCTAAATTTTTTATCCCTTTGGATACTTTTATAATTTTTTAAATGTATTGTAGTAATATATCACTGAGTCAGAGGATTATACAGAGTTTAGTGACTTTTGGAGCAGAGTTTCACATTGCTTTCTGGAATAGATTTGCCAACTCACAGATCCACCAACAGTGTATTAGTCTTCCAAGTAGTTGATTTAAATCTTCTTTACCATTCTGATAAGTGTGAGATGAACTTCAGAGATTTTTTAATTTGCATTTCCTTCATTGTGATTTGAAGCATTCTTTCACGTGATTATTAATCATCTTTTTTTCTTTCACTGAGGACCAACTATCTTTTCAAGCCTTTGACTATCATTTGGGGAATGTTGTATATCTTGGATATCAGAGGAATTTGTATTTCTCTTTTAATTTTAACAACATTGATTTTGTTGGTGGAAAACTTCAATTTTATATAATCATAATTGGCTTTTGTCTTTCTTTATCCTTTGTCTGCTCGTGACTTTAATCTACTCATAGTTGCTAAAGGTATCTCCATTGTGCTTTTTCAAATGCCTGTTTCTTCAGTAAACCAGATTTCATCTTAAAATTTTTCCTTTCTCTATGTTTTTGCCCTTGACTGAGACTTGACTCCCTTTTGGCACAGTTTCCCTGACTATGCTATTCATACTTTCATTCATATCCTGCTACTTACTAAACATGGTTGGATAGTTAGATAACTCTTTGCTCCCCATTGAGACGTTCAGGTTTTTCTTCTTCCATCATTATCTAGTAACCTCTGCCACTTGGAAGTTAATTTAATTCACATCTATCACCCAATCAAGATACTGGTGGTTACATGGGAAATTGATAACCCCTAAGAATTTTCTCATTATTAGAGTAGTTTGAAGAAATATACATAGACAGAGAACATGAATGTGAAGGGGACAAAAGAATGGGGGAGTACTAATAGAAGGGAAAGCAAGATTAGTGGAGTAATGAAAGGTAAAACATTTTTTGAGGAGGAACAGGATGAAAGGAGAGAGAGAAGGGTAAAGATGGGGGGTGAAATAAGGTGGAGGGGAAACTCCTGGTAATCATATCTGCAAATATGAATGGGATGAACTTAAAACAGAAACTGATAGAAAAGTGTATTAAAAACCAGCATCCTACAACATGTTTACAAAAAAAAAAATTGAAACAGAGATGCAAAGTAAAAGCAAGGTGCTGGAACAGAATCTATTATAAATACTTCAGCTGAAGTTAATGAAAGCAAGAGTAGTGATCATCATCTCACACAAAACAGAAGCAAAAATAGATCTAAATATGAGATATGCCAAAAGTTACCATAAACAGTGAAGTAATATCAGTACTACACATAAATGCACCAAATGGTGTAGCATCCAGATTCTTAAAGGAGTTACAGGAATAGGCCGTGAATCTATAATAGTGAAGGACCTCAACTTTTCCCCTCTAAGAACTAGATAATTATAACCAAAAATTAAGCAAGAAAGAAGTTAAGGAAATGTCTATCATATCTTTTCTAAAATCTATTCATCTCAACTTCTTTCTTGTTTATTTTTGGTTATAGTTATGTAATACATTCTATCAAACATTTAAAGACCCATTAATCCCAATACTATATAAACTATTTGGAAAAATAGGCAAAGAAGTCCTCTTGAATTCTTTTTATGACACAAATATGTGCTGATGCCAAAACCAGGAAGAATAACAACAACAAAAACTATAGGCTCAACAACTATAGTCCAATTTTCCTCATGAATATTGATACAAAAATTTTAAATAAAATACTAGCAAAAGTGGTGCAGTGGAAAGAGTATCAGTCCTGAAGTCAGGAGGACCTGAGTTCAAATGTGGTCTCAGACACTTAACAATGTCTGGGCAAGTCACTTAACTCCAGTTGCCTCAGCAAAAATAAAATAAAATACTAGCAAGGATATTACAGCAATTTATTACAAAGGTCATACATTATACTAGGTGGGACTTATACTAGAAAGATATCATGGCTAGTTCAGTATTTGGAAAACTATCAGGATATTGACCATATCAATAACAAAACAAAAAAAAAAGTCACATGATTATCTCAACATAAATAGAAAAGGCTTTTGATAAAATACAACACTCATTTCTAGTAAATACAATAGAAAGCATAGGAGTAAATGTTCAGTATAATATTAGAAATACTAGCTGTAGAAATGAAAGAAGAAAAAATTGAAGGAAATAAACTAGACGAAATAACTATAACTCTTTGTGGACAATATACATATTGATATAAAGGAATCAACTAAAAAGCTATTGAAATAATAACTTTAGCAAAGTTTCAGGATATAAAATAAGCCCACTTAAATTATCAGCATTTCCATACATTACCAACAAAGCCCAGAAATGAGATAGAAAGATAAATTCTATTTAAATAACAGTAACAATATGTTTTTTGATCTATTTCCTTTCACAACATGATTTATTATGGAAATGTTTTGCATGATTACACATGTATGATCTATGTCAAATTGCTTGCATTTTCATTGAGGGGTGTGCAGAGGGAGGAGAGAATAAGAGAATTTAGAACTTAAAATTTTAAGAAACAAGTGTTTTAAGTTGTTTATATATGTAATTGGGAAAAAATATTTTGGGGAAAAAGATGCTTCTAGCTTTTGTCTACAGACCTCTAGGACATTCTCCTTCCTTCTTATTCAGTACCTGGCTCACATCTTATTTTCCTCCCAGTTTTTTTTTCTTTTAGTAGGGGACTTCTGTGTACTTCTGTATATTCCTTTCCCTTCCAACATTCTAACCTTCTAATTCCTCAATTTATTCATTTTTCATGATGTACTCCTCCATCTCACCACATCTATACATAGAGTAGTCATGTCTTTGATCCACTATCTCTTTTCATGAACTCTGAAATTCCTTCATCTGATCATAATCTGTTGTCATATAGTCACATCCTCTGCCTTGGAATTCCAAACTTTTCTTTTTCCTTACTGATTTCTAGTCCCTCAACCTGTAGTTCTTATGCCATCATCTCTGCACTTGGCTATACTTCCCATCTTGATCCTTAGTGAATCAATTCACTACATTATGCTTATTTTGGGGAGTTTTTCAAACCTCAAACTTTGTATGACTCCCCTTTCACTCATCTTCTCCACAGGGAACCTTATCTCATATTTGCTGAAAAAAATTTAGGCCCTTCAAAAAAGATCTTTCTTTTCTTTTTTCTCATTAGACATCACTCACATGACTGAAAAAATGGTCATTCTCCTGAACAAGATAAACTCTTCTTACATGCACAGATATTAGCATTCTATCCTCACTTTTTCTAACAGACTGCCCATTCGTCATCCCTATTGTTTAATTAATGTCATTAATTTCTTTCTCTATTGGCTGCTTCTCAAACATAATGATGTCTCCTTCATACTGAAAAAACCCTCACTAGATTTGTCTGTCAACATATTTATTTCTCTCTTTTGTTGCTAAACTCTTTAAAAGGGCCATATACAATAGTGACAGATTTCAAAAAGATAAAAACTAACAAAATTGATAACAGCTTTATTCATGTTAAATTAATGAATATATGAATACTATCATCCTTTATCCTGGTTTCCACTGTTGAGGAGTATGGGAGTTGAATTTGTAGATGTGGTCTAGCCCTTCTTCACCCTTAGCTCCCAGCTACTTTACCAGAAGATATAATAAATATAGAACTCTACTTTGACAAAGAGTTGAATTTGGAAGTGGGTATCTTAATATGGTCCCAAAGGAAGTCACCACAGCTGAAACTCAAGGATCTCTCTTTATTGTATCTGAGTACTTGACAAGAAACCCTATGAGGAGAATAGATTGGATTACCTTATAATGAAGAATGGAAGACCTTTAGTACATCCTATTCCCGTGAAGTGCCCTGAGGGGACTATGCCTTCCTTTCTACCACCACTATTCCCCTCACATAGGGAAAGGGAGGAGAAAAGATCTATATTGTACTGAGTCCATCATTTCTCTGACAGGAAGTAGGTAGCATGTTACATTATGAGTCCTCTGGAATCATGGTCATTCACCATAGTTCTTTAAAGTATTCCATAAATAGTTCTTTCTGTTTGATTTTGGATCAGTTCATACAAATATTCCTGGATTTCTTGATCATTCTTAGAGCATAATAGGATTTCACTATATTCATATACCATAATTTATTAAAACATTCCCCAATTCATGGCTAACCTTTTATTTTTTTAAATAACTTTTTTATTGATAGAACCCATGCCGGTAATTTTTTACAGCATTATCCCTTGCATTCACTTCTGTTCCGATTTTTCCCCTCCCTCCCTCTACCCCCTCCTCTAGATGGCAAGCAGTCCTTTACATGTTGAATAGGTTACAGTATATCCTAGATACAATATATGTGTGCAGAACCAAACAATTTTCATGTTGCACAGGGAGAATTGAATTCAGAAGGTATAAATAACCCGGGAAGAAAAACAAAAATGCAAGCAGTTTATATTCATTTCCCAGTGTTCTTTCTTGGGGTGTAGTTGCTTCTGTCCATCTTTGATCAATTAAAGCTCTCTGTAACGAAGAGATCGACTTCCATCAGAATACATCCTCAAACAGTATCGTTGTTGAGGTATATAATGATCTCCTGGTTCTGCTCGTTTCACTTAGCATCAGTTCATGTAAGTCTCGCTAGTCCTCTCTGTATTCATCCTGCTGGTCATTCTTTACAGAACAATAATATTCCATAACATTCATATACCACAATTTACTCAACCATTCTCCAATTGATGGGCATCCTTTCATTTTCCAGCTTCTAGCCACTACAAACAGGGCTGCCACAAACATTTTGGCACATACAGGTCCCTTTCCTTTTTTTAGTATCTCTTTGAGGTATAAGCCCAGTAGAAACACTGCTGGATCAAAGGTATGCACAGTTTGATAACTTTTTGAGCATAGTTCCAGATTGCTCTCCAGAATGGCTGGATGTATTCACAATTCCAACAATGTATCAGCATCCCTGTTTTCCCACATCCCCTCCAACATTCCACATTGTCTTTCCCTGTCATTCTAGCCAATCTGACAGGTGTGTAATGGTATCTCAGAGTTGTCTTAATTTGCATTTCTCTGATTAATAATGATTTGGAGCATATTTTCATATATCTATAAATAGTTTCAATTTCTTCATCTGAGAATTGTCTGTTCACACCCTTTGACCATTTATCAATTGGAGAATGGTTTGATTTCTTATAAATTAGAGTCAATTCTCTATATATTTTGAAAATGAGGCCTTTATCAGAACCTTTGATTATAAAAATGTTTTCCCAGTTTATTGTTTCCCTTTTAATCTTGTCTGCAATTGTTTTGTTTGTACAAAAACTTTTCAATTTGATATAATCAAAATCTTCTATTTTTTGGTTAATAGTGATCTCTAGTTCTTCTTTGGTCATAAATTCCTCCCTCTTCCACAGGTCTGTGAGGTAAACTATCTTATGCTCTTTCAATTTATTTATAATCTCATTCTTTATGCCTAGGTCATGAACCCATTTTGATCTTATCTTGGTGTATGGTGTTAACTGTGGGTCAATGCCTAGTTTCTGCCATACTAATTTCCAATTTTCCCAGCAATTTTTGTCAAATAATGCATTCTTATCCCAGAAACTGGGGTCTTTGGGTTTGTCAAACACTATATTATTAAAGTTATTGGCTGTTTTGTCCTTTGAACCTA
The DNA here is from genome assembly GCF_016432865.1 of Antechinus flavipes. Lineage (NCBI taxonomy): Eukaryota > Metazoa > Chordata > Mammalia > Dasyuromorphia > Dasyuridae > Antechinus > Antechinus flavipes. The sequence goes on along the minus strand of NC_067401.1, from coordinate 338,023,935 downwards.
ACCTATTCCATTGATCAACTAGTCTATTTCTTAGCCAATACCAGATGGTTTTAGTAACTGCTGCTTTATAATATAATTTTAGATCTAGTACAGTTAGGCCACCTTCATTTGATTTTTTTTTTCATTAATTCCCTTGAAATTCACTCAGTAGTTACTTTAAATGGAATTTCTTTTTGTAACTCTAACTGTTGGGTTTTGTTAGTGATATATAATAATGCTGATGATGTGGGTTTATTTTGTATCCTGCAACTTTGCTGAAGGTGTGGATTGTTTCCTGCAACTTTGCTGAAGGTGTGGATTGTTTCCTGCAACTTTGCTGAAGGTGTGGATTGTTTCTAATAACTTTTTGGTAGAGTCTCTGGGGTTCTCTTAAGTATACCATCATATCATCAGCAAAGAGTGATAATTTGGTTTCCTCATTGCCTATTCTTATTCCTTGAATCTCTTTCTCAACTCTTATTGCCAAAGCTAGCATTTCTAATACAATATTAAATAGTAACGGTGATAGTAGGCAACCTTGTTTTACAACTGATCTTATTGGGAATGGTTGCAGTTTGTCCCTGTTACATATGATGCTTACTGCTGGTTTTAAATAGATGCTACTGATTATTTTAAGGAAAAGTCCATTTATTCCTATACTCTCAAGAGTTTTTAATAGGAATGGATGTTGGATTTTATCAAATGCTTTTTCTGCATCTATTGAGATGATCATATGGTTTTTGTTAATTTGATTATTAATATGGCCAGTTATACTGATAGTTTTCCTAATATTGAACCAGCTCTGCATTCCTGGTATAAATCCTACTTGATCGTGGTGTATTATCCTGGGGATGATTTTCTGTAGTTTTTGCTAATATCTTATTTAAGATTTTAGCATCAATATTCATTAGGGAGATTGGTCTATAATTTTTTTTTTTTTTCTGTTTTCAACCTACCTGGTTTAGATATCAGTACCATGTCTGTGTCATAAAAGGAGTTTGGTAGGACTCCTTCATTCCCTATTTTTTCAAATAGTTTATAAAGCATTGGGGCTAATTGTTCTTTGAATGTTTGGTAGAATTCACATGTAAATCCATCTGGTCCTGGGGATTTTTTTTTAGGGAGTTGATTAATAGCTTGTTCTATTTCTTTTTCTGAAATGGGACTATTTAAGCAATTTACTTCCTCCTCTGATAATCTGGGAAGCCTATATTTTTGGAGGTAGTCATCCATTTCGCTTAGGTTATCCAATTTATTGGCATAAAGTTGGGCAAAGTAACCCCTTATTATTTCTTTAATTTCCTCTTCATCAGTGGAAAGTTCTCCTTTTTCATTTTTAAGACTGCCAATTTGATTTCCCTCTCTCCTTTTTCTAATCAGATTTACCAAAGATTTATCAATTTTATTGCCAATTCATGGCTAACCTTTTAGTTTCCAGTTTGTTATTATTATAAAAAAGAGCTGCTATAAATATCTTTGCACATAGGTCATTTTCCTCCATAGTTGATCTCTTTGACATGTAGACCAAGTAGTAGTATTGCTTGTGTTAATGGATATACACAATTTAGTAACTTTTTGAGCATAGCTTGCCAAGAATGCATGCCAAATAGGGTCACAAAAACTCAGATATGACTGAAAAGAAATTGTGTACATAATCTGATAAACATATTTCTTAACTAGTACCAAATTATTTTATTAATTACTAGTTAGTAATGTAGTGTGAAATCTGAAATAGTTGGGATCCCTTCCTTTCCACTCCCCGCCCATTTTTTCATTCCCTGGAGATTTTTTTACCTTTTATTCTTCCAAATAAATTTGATTATTGTTTTTTCTAGGTATCAAGTAATGTTTTAGAAGTTTAATTGATATAACATTAAACAAATTTAGGCAGTACTATCATATGCCTTGATCTACCTATGAGGAATTAGTGTTTCTTCAATTTTTTTCCATGCTGCCTTTATTTTTATAGTGATTTTTTTTTAATGGTTGTATTCATATAGTTGCCATGTATTTCTTGACAGGTACATTTCCAACTGTTTTACATAGTATTGTTTTTTAATTGTAGTTGCTTTAAATGGAATTTATCTCTTCCTCCTGGGTTTTATAGATAATATATAGAAAGACTGATGATAAACTATTATATAATTTGTGAAAAGTAATTTTCCTGGTACTTTATCTGTGCTTATTCCTTTAATTGCCTTTTCTTTCCTTATTTCTAGAGTTAGCATTTCTACAATTGCGTTGTGTCACTCATGATTTTATTGGAAAGCCTCTAGCTTATCCCTGTTGGTGTTAAATAGATACTATTAATTTTATTAAAGAAAGATCTGTTTTTATTTATGTTCCTGTTCACTAGAATTTACTTGTAATGACAAAATCAACCTCTGTGCAAAGCAGCCAAAAATTTGAGTAGCATAATATTCATGGGCTCAGTTAAGGTTGAACAAAGTGGTGTTTTGCTTTCTGATTTCTGCTCTCATATTATAAACATGTGTGAGTGGAGGACCAAGCTAGGTGGCTGGAACATCCATAAGAGGTTCTCCTCTTTAGGGTTTTTATTAATTTTTAGTTCTATTTCCAGGTATGTTTATCTGTGTGTCTGTCTATATGCTGTGGGTTCTAGACCCTGATACCTATCCCTGTGCCATGGGAGGTTCATTCTCCCTCCTTTGATCCCTTAAGTTTTAATAATTTTATATGCCATTTCTCCATTCACTTTAATGACCTGCCCTTAATTCAATCACTAAGGCACCTACACTGTTGGTATAGGTATTTTGGAGCCTGGGGAAGCTTTGGTTTGTGCTGATGTCAGAATTTGCTTTTTCTAATACTCTCCTGATCCCTAGTTCAGAGTTTAGTATTCAACTACTATAAAGAATTTTGAAAAATGAAAGGACAGACTACATGAAATGGGTCCAGAATCATCTCATTTGGAGGGACTTTCAGCTTCTCTCTAGAATGCTGAATTGGCTTTTTTACTTATTAAGGAGAACTCCTTTTCTCCTCCCATTTCCTCATGTAACCACTCTGACCCTGGAGATGCAATTCATTCTCTTGACTATTCCTCTCTGGTGTGTATTATGGGTTTCTTCTCTCTTCGTGTTTCATTCTCCCCACAGCCTTGCTTGGGAGTGCTAGTGGAAACTAAGGAGAGCAAGAACTGAGAATTTGATTCTGTTCTAAGTTTTTGGTTAAGTTTTGGGAGTTTTTGTTTGTTTTTTAGTGGCCAAAGCAAAGATTAAAAATAACAAATATTACAAGGAAAAAAAGTGTCTTTTGCATAATATACTTAGTGTCCCTTTTGGGGGGGAACTCTTTTTTGGGGTAATGATTTTACTGTTTAAAAATGATCCCCAAGCATGGTACTACACTGATGACTAATATGCCTTTGGAGAAAATGCAAGTGTTAGATAAGGTTCATTCAGGCATGAATTATGGGCTGTTGGCTGTGAGTTCAGTGTTAATGAATCAGCAATATGGTACATCCAGAAAAAGGAAGAGAACCTCATTAATTTGTAGGTGAGGTCAGTTCAGAAAGTGTTAAAAATAAATGTGACCTGAGATTCACAAGAACCTAAACATGTAGTTTCCTTAGGAGAAGTGGTTCAGTACTGTCTAATTTTGTTTTTGCTGTGAATTTATTGAAGATGACTACTGCAAAAGATGAGAACTGACTGTATTTAATGTTGCTAAATATTGAATGTAAAGAATAGTGAATGGGTACCTTGTTACCTGGCTACTTTGTCTTATCTCCTCCTTGTCTCCAGAATGAAATATAAAGTTCTCTGGTTTGGCATTTAAAGCTTTTTACTACCTGGATCCTAACTTTCCAATCTTGTTACACTGTTCTTACCTCCATATAGTCTCCAATCCATCTAAGTTGACCCATTTGCTTTTCTTTGCATGTGACACATCATCTCCTTTTTCTTTTCTTTTGACCTGATTGCCCCCTGTGCTTGGAATAATAGGTAACATTTTTGTAGTGCTTACTATTTTCCAGGTCAGCACAGTGGATAAAACAAAAGGTCTAACTCAGGAAGACCCGAGTTTAAATCCAACCCCAGATTCTTACTAGCTGTGGAATCTTGGACAAATTACTTCATCCTGTTTGCTCAATTTGCCTCGACTGATCTGGAGAAGAAAATGTTAAATCTTTCTAATATCTTTGCCAAGAAAACCTCAAATTGGGTCACAAAGAGTTGGACATGACTGAAATGACTGAACAGCTCCAGTAATTGCTATGTCAAGCACTATGCTAAGCACTTTATATTTATCATCCCTTTTGATCCTCACAATAACCTGGGTGGTAGGAACTATTCTTACCCTCATTGAACAAGTGGGGGAACTGAGATCCTAAATAGAGATTAAGTGACTTATAGCAACCTAAAGTGTCTGAGGTTGGATTTGAACTTGTCTTCCTGACTCCAGGCTTAGCACTTGTATTGACTGCAATATATATCCAGGAATGCTTTTCTGCCTTATCAGTTGCTTGGCTTGCTTCAATACTCATTTTCTGCAAAAGGTTTTTTTCTAGTGATGTCCTTCCATACTCATTCATGTGGCTCTCTGAACCTCATCTGGGGCTTCATTATTATGGTAGGCAATCCTATTATACCTCTATTATCTATATACCTATATCCCTATATTTATCTACCTCTAGCACTATCCATAGCAGCTCTTCCAAACCTTTTCATCCTCCTCAAGCTCCCAAGGATCCTCTTTTCCCAATCTCTACTCTCAACCGAGAACCTTGCCAAATTTTATTCCCTCTTCTCTTCTCTTCATTTCCTATCATTTAGGTATCTTTTGCCATTTTCTCCTCCATCACATGACTCACATAATGAAGTGGCTTTACTCCCTAACAAGCCTAACCCCTCCACTTGTTCAGGCAATTCCATTTCCTTCAACAGACTGTCCCTTCTGTCATCTCCACTCTTTCACTTATTTTCAAACTCTGCGTCTTTATTGACTCATTTCCTATTGCTTGCAAACATGCTGTGTCTCCAGTATCTGAAAAAACCCTCACTTGACCCTTTCCATCCCTGCTATTCAATCTCTTGTGCCTCAATTCAAAAACAGGCCATCTATAATAGGTGTTTCCACTTTCTCTGCTCTCTTAACACCTTACAATCTGTCTTCTGATCTTATCTTTCCACCAAAACTACTCTCCAGAGTTACTAATGAGCTCTAGTTGCCATATTCAGTGGCCCTTTTTCATTCCTAATTTTCCTTCACCTCTCTGCAGCCTTCAACACTTGATCACTTTCTCGTCATTAAAATTCTCATTTTGTAGGTTTTCAGAATACCACTCTCCTGGTTTTTCTCCTACCTGTATGATCACTCATTCTTGGTCTCATTTGCTAGATCTTCGTCCAGAACATACTGTCTAACCAAAAGTGTACCATAGCGTTTTACCCTGGGTTCTCTTCTCTTCTCCTTCTTTACTACTTCATTTGGTGCACCATCTCGTCAACTGCCATGGATTTAATTACCACTTCTATACTGATGATTCTCAAACTTATCTTTCCTGCCACATTCTTCCTACTGACCTCCAAGCTTTCTTTTCCAACTGTCTTTCAGACATTTGGAACTAAATGTCCAATAGACAACTGACCTTCAACATGTCTAATTCCAAACTCATTATCTATTTCTCTAAACCTTGCTCCCTTCCTATCTTCTGTATTATTATAAATAGGGCAGCACCATCCTTCCAGTCCCTCAGGCTGTCAGGCCAGGAGTCATCCTAAATTTCTCATTCTCTCTCTCATCTTCACCCCGCCCCCCTTCCATTTCCAATCCATTTCCAAGCTGTTGCCCAGCAATTCATTTCACCTTTGCAACATCTCTCAAATATGCTCCCTTCTTCTGCAGCACTATTCTGCTGTAGACCCTCATCATCTCATGATTGGAGTATTACAATAGTTGGCTCATGAGCCTCCCTCCCTCAAATCTGTTTTCATTCCAGGTCCATCTTCCCTTCAGGCACTAAAGTGATTTTCCTAAAATACAGGTCATGTTATTCCCTCCCCCTCCCCCTTAGTAAACTGATGGCTTCCTCTTGCTTCCAGAATTAAATACTAAATGGTTTTTAGCATCCAAAACCCTTTATAACCTAGTCCCCTTCCATCTTTCCAATCTTGTTACACCTTAGTCTCTAACACATATTCTTCCATCCAGTAACACTAGCTCCACAAATAAGATACTCCATCTTGCCTCCTGGCATTTTCTCTGACTGTACCCTCCCTATTCCTTGAACGCTCTTTCTCCTTCATCCTGACTACTGACCTCTTTGGCTTCCTTTAAATTCCAACTAAACTAAAATCCCACATTTTACAGCAAGCCTTCTCCAATCCTTTTAATTCCAGTGTCTTTTCTCTGTTAATTATTTTCTATTCGGTATATAGCTTGCTTTGTAGATATTTGTTTTTATCTTAAAATGTACACTCCTTGAAGGCAGAGAATCCCTTTTGTCCCTTTTTATCCTCAGCACCTATATAGTATTTGATACATAATTGATGTTTAAGAAATGTCTATTGATTTGTTAATTGATTACTTACCCTATTTGTAATTTATATTAATTATTTACCTGTTGTCTTCTCCATTAGAATATAAGCTTCTTGAGGGTAAAGAATATTTTTTACCTTTATATTTATTTCCATTGCTTAGTACAGTACTTGACATATATTAACTACTTAATAATTGTTTGTTGGTGATATTCCACTGCAAATTTATTGATATATTTGCATTATACTTTATATTTTTCAAAGTTAATTTACTCACTGATCCTTGCAACATTTCTGTACATTTAAAGTAAAGAAAATGAAATATGAAGAGCTTGTGATTTTTCCAGGCCCACAATAATTCATTTCTGACTAGATTCAATCCTCTTTTCATTGTAATCAATTATAGCTGTAATTTTTCGTTATTTTTAGAGTTGAACCATTTCAGCCGGGAAGAACCCAGCAGACCTCAAGGCTTTATGAAGTACCATTTTCACCTTTTGCTTGAGAGAATTCTGAAACTACCAAGTAGTTTTGACAGATATTTGTGTAAATGAATCCTTTGTGAAGGTTAACAGATAGATGTTTTCATGAAGAGAGGGGAAAAGCCGGAAGGGTATAGACAAATGAGGCCTAAGACCTTTCCTGCCAGTAACTACACTGGCAGTAGCAGGCAAATGTTGCAAGAAATACGGGAGTCTCTTAGAAATTTACCTAAACCATCAGATGCTGCAAAAGCTGAGCACAGTATGAGCAAAATGACAACTGAAGATCCTCGACAAGGTCGGAATCCACCCAAATTTGTGACATATCATAAAGCTTTGCAAGAAATAAGAAACTCTCTACTCCCATTTGCAAATGAAGCCAGTTCATCCACCAGGAGTGCTTCAGAAGTCAATCGACAAATGCTACAAGATATGCAAATTGCTGGATTTGATGAGGTAAGAACCTTTAAAAACACACTAAAATATTTCATTTATGTTGACCCAAAATTTATGTAGAACCAAGGATAAGGATAGAAATTAGAGCTGTAATTTCATTAATTTGGAAAAATTCCAGATAGGAAAAGTCCTTCTATCAATAAGATTGTTTATCTTCTCTACAATTTACAGTCTTAGAGTTGCCTAAGGAGTTTGTTGACTCCTGGCTTAGTGCACCAGGAGGTTAAGTGCCTGATCAGGGTCAAACAGCCAGTATGTCAGAGGCTCATTCAAAGTGGATTTAAGATCAGTTTTTTTTTTTTTTAACAAGTTTAAGTATATTTACAAGATTAACTATAGGTTATGCTAAATTCTTTTTGAATTGCCTTCTAAACAAAAGATTTACTTTGATAGAAAAATGATTTGAATCTGAAGCATGAATATTAGTTGAGGTGTGTGTGTGTGTGTATATATATATATATTTTTTTCCTGTCACCCACAAAAATTTTTTGTAGTCCTCATACCATTTATTCATTTCCATGAACCTAATACCTTGGCATCTAAATACAATAAAAACAAAAAAACAAACAAAAAAAAAGGATCACAGACTTATTCTATTCTACCTGGAGTAGCCTAGGAATCCAAAGGACAGAGTCTTCAGTCAAAAAAATTTTGTACAGCCACAGGTACAGGGTTTGAGGAAGGAGAGTTGATTGTGTGAATATGAAGGATGATGTAAAAATGTCTATCTTTATAAGGCAATGGCAAGGGGGGGGAGGGAATTTACAATAATATATGAGGAAGTCAAGTGGTATGTTCAGTACTCAGGAATTATAAATTTTCATTGATGGGCAGCTTTCATCCATGTTATTATTTTTAAAAAGTATAGTTAATTCAGTTGTTACATCATAATCTTTATTATTAATACTGAGAATCTCTTTTATAGCTTTTCCTACACCTAGATTTCTTTTGTTTAGGTTTATATTAAATTTTCTCCTATTTCCTTATTATACACTTTGATTGGAAACATTGGAGGAAATAAAGAGATTGTATTAAATTTGACCATGAATATTACCACAATAGATTGTAATAGTCAAGATTTGATTTTAATTTTTAAAAACAAAATTGTTAAGTATTAATTAATTGTGAAGTCAAGTTTATCACCAAACTATAAAGAAGAAACAGTTTATTCTACTTGTTATTTGTCTAGTTATTGCTGTTTTATATATAGTTCATACCTCATAGTTTTTGAGTTTTTGTTAATTAGGTAATTTACAGAATTTACAGAATAGTGCATTTTTAATCCAATAATGATTAAAGGGAAAAGTGATTTTAAAAAATACTCTGATGATCTAAGGATTTTTTTTTTTTTAATGCATGTTGCTGGGGGAATTGTGAATATTTGCATAGAAACACGTGGCTGATTAAAATATTTAAAGGAAAATGTGTTTAAAGGACACGGGAAAATAGATAGCAAAACTAAATGGTTGAGGATTTCAATGTAATATCCCTTTCAGAACTAGATAAATTTAACCAAAAAGATGAGCCAAAAGAATGTTAAGAATTTTAGAATTTTAGAAAAATTAGATGTGATAGGTCTTTGGCAATTTAGGAATCAAAATGATTTGTGTGTATTTTTTTAGCTATATGTGGTATCTTTATAAAATTTTTTACTAGGGGTTGGTTCAGCAAACTAATGCAGGCTAAAGCCAACTTGGCAGTTGTTTTCAGACATCCCCCGAGCTAAGAATGGTTTTACATTTTAAATTTAAGTTTTATTATATTTAAGAAGGCAAAAGCCATTCTTAGCTAGAGGAAATGGAAGAAGATGTAGTTTTGGTCCTCTTTCCATATATAGTTTTCCAAACTCTTGCTAGAGCATAAAAATCTCAAAATAATATGGAAAATAGAAAAATGAAACACATGCTTTATGGACCATAACACAAAAATTTTCCATTGACATAGTTCTTTTGAAGAATAGGGTTCAATATAAATGCTATTAAATAATTTAATCCTTTAAAAAAAAAAAAGTGAGTCAAAGAAGTAATAGAGCTGAATGGATATTTTGTAATCAAAGAAAGTGACAACAGTGAAACAACATGACAGAACTTTGGGGTATATCCAAAATAATCCCCAGGGTAAAATTTATATCTCTAAATACTTTCATCAGAAAGAACTGATCAAGGAAGTAGATACACATTTTTAAAAAATAGAAAAACAACAAATCAAGAAAACTCAATTCAATGCAAAAAATAGAATTTTTGAAAATCAAGTAAGAAATCAGTAAAACCTAGGAATTTCAGAGGGGAAATAAATTTATAAAAAACAACCCATAAAACATCAACTGGTCCTATCTTTTTCTTTTGAAAGGAAAAAAAAACACATTGTTAAAGAAATGTTAAGGAAAATTGAAAAGGGAAATGAAGAAACAAATTAGTAAAAACTTTTGCTCAATTATATGCCTAAAAAAATTCAGAGTATAAATGAAATGAGTGGATATTTGAAAGAAATAAAACTGTTAATAACCAAATTCATAGAACAAGAAATAGTTTTTTAAATAATCCAGTCTCATTGAAAAATTGAACAAGCTATGAATGAACTCTAAAAAGGGAGAAAAAACATGACCAGATGAATTTACAAGTAAATTCTGCCAAATGTTCAAAGAATCCAAATAAGAAATAAAGAAATCCGATCAAGTTTTTTTCTGTAATTAAAGATAGTCTTTATTTCTAACTTAAGACATGGATAACATCCCTTATTTTGTAAACAATTCAGAAAAAATAAGATTCTTTTTTCTATAATGTGCTATATAAATGTGAATTTTCATAGTGTCATCATCAGCATCATCTCCATAACAATGTTAATAAGATCACATTTCATATGTGTAGTGCTTTGAATTATGAAAATTCATTAACTTTACAAATATCCTGCACTTCAAAAATTGGCTAGTCAAATCCAGTCATGTTGATTTTTACCTTGGCAGCATCTATTGCATTCATCATCCCCTTTTTATTACTCATATAGCTATCCTTGGTTCAGGTGATTATCATTTCTTACCTGGAAATTGCAAGCAAGAAAGCCTTCCTAATCAGTCTAACTTATAAAATTTTATAATTGGTCTCTACCATTCTCTGCTTTCTCCAATTACTATTCCTAAAGCACAGATTGGACCATGTCATCCTACCTCCCAAGAAGCTTCAGTGATTCCATATTGCCTCTGGGATAAAATAGCAACTTCTTTATTTGGCACATAAAGCCTTTCACACTCTGAATCCAACCTGTCTTTCCAGACTTGGCTTAGATTACTCTCCTCTAGTTTAATCATTATCCTCTATCTAATTCAAACTGAACTGCTAGATGTTCCTTCTTCATGACCTATCTCTCATTTCTATGCCTTTGCATATGCTTTTCATCTTGGTTGGAATATATCCCTTCATTACCTTTTACTTCACAGATGCCTAACAGTCTGCCTAAATACTACTTACTTCTACAAGGTTTTTTTCTTGTTGATACTCTTCAGTTTTCTTCAAATTACTTTATGTCTTCTGGACTTATTTTTATAATTTTGTATGCTGCAATACAAGCCCATTCCTTCTGCTTATCTCAAACAAAGCTATTCTAAGTCTTCTTTGGTAGCAATCTTTACATGTTACCGCAAGTATTTTTTCATCACATTTTACTTATGAAATAATATCTCTAATATGAAACCATTCTAGATTAAACAGAACTGACTGAGACATTTTGATATATGGCAAGAACTTTAAGGGTCTATAGATCTAAAAGTTCCAGTATAGTCTACCACTTAATTAGCTTTTGTTATCTTAAAAAGGCCTTTAACATTGTTGGTACTCAAGATATTTTTCAGAATTCAATTCTGTATCCCAGTGTATATCACTCGATTTAAAATGAGAATTCCATGACTAAAATCCTCAGCTTTGGCCCCCCAGCAACTACCCCTGGATTATTCAGGAGTGTTCTTTAATGCATCATTTTCACATTTTTCTTCTATTGTCTTTATTTCTTTAGCTACATTAGTATATTTGGTTGTAAGCTCCAAGATATACCAAAACAATGTAGTTCTTTCTGTATAGTGCCATGTTCAATTAAATATTTAATAAATGTTCTTGATGGTGAAGGTATTTAATAAAAATACCTTACTTCTGAAAAAAACCTCCAGCAAGTTAAATAATTACCTTAAGATCTTATTATTAACTACATTAAGTTTTTTATATCAATATGAAATAGTATAACAAAGTGAATAGAGTGCTGGATTGGAATTGGGAAGATTAGGATTCATATCCGATATCTGACACCTATATAATGCTCTGCCCTGGCTAATTCTTCTATCTTTGTTTCAAGCAAATCCAATATGGGAATGTGGAAGAGGGAATTACTATACTGAAAGTTTACCAAATTGATGAAATCACATATATTGCATCTTTATATATGAAGTAAAAGCAATAGAAATAATGTAATTAAGAACAAAGCAGTTCATTTTAGAAGAGAGAGTTTAACAAGTGATATTAAAAAATTCAAATATGGTTCAAGAGTTTTTTTTAAATTAGGAGATTATATAGTTTTTTAATAGACCATTTTCTGTGATTAGGTCCTTGTGTTTAAAATTACGGTCGTATCTAGGACATTTCAAACAATAAATTTTTCCTCAACAATTTAGAAGAATTCAATTCTTTCCCTCTTTGTAAACTTCCACATAGGATATGGTTATACGAGCACTTCGGCAAACTAATAATAAAAGTATAGAAGCAGCGATTGAATTTATTAGTAAAATGAGTTACCAAGATCCTCGAAGAGAACAAATGGCTGCAGCTGCTGCCAGACCTGTTAATGCAGGCCCCAAACCACCAGGTATGTTAATCCATTTTTCTCTGTATTATTTCAAGACAATATAAGCTAATCAAGTAGCTTCCATTATCACATAAGTACTTGTTTTAAGTTTTCTTCTTTGCTTTTAGAAAGGAATTTCTTTTTTATGATTCTAGAAATTGATAAGCATGATTTAGAATAACTTTGTAATAAATTTTTCTATTAAATTTTACTCTATAATTTGTCATCATAACATCGAATTCTCAAAGGCAATACCAAGGGAATTTAAATTGTGAGTATTGGCCTGGCAGTGGTGCTGCATCTTTCATTTAAGGATACAGAGAGTGTTACAATGCTGACACTTAGGTGAATGGTTTGCAGCCATAACAATTCTTTAGCACTGTTTACTGAAGCCTAAAAAATTATAATCTATTCTGATGTCAGGAATACTCACATCAATGAAATTATGGGTTTTTAAAGGCTAAAGGGAAGTTATAATGTACCAGAAATGCTACTACTGGGTGATGCTGTGATTGACTTAAAGGCTTTTTTCTTCAATCATTAAGTCTCTTTTAAACTATTCTTTCATAAATTTTTTGTTTTTTATTTTACTAATTTGTAATTGCAAAATTCTAATTTTATTCGGTGCCTAGCTATTATCATTTGTTCTCTTTTCTCTTAAGTATGAACTGAATTGTATTAATGTCACTGTTACCAGTCATAATTTGAAAAAAAGTAAATTTTAGTTAATAGTCACAGTATTTTTGGACCAAAATTTACAAAAATTCTATGGCTTTTTATCTCTCTCTCTCTCTTTCTCTCTTTCTTAATCAGGGAATGTACAGCAATCAGTTAACCGGAAACAAAGCTGGAAAGGCTCTAAAGAATCTTTGGTCCCTCAAAGACATGGCCCACCACTGGGAGAAAGTGTAGTTTTCCGCTCTGAAAGTCCTAACTCTCAGACAGATGTAGGAAGACCTTTATCAGGATCTGGTATAGCAGCATTTTCTCAGGGTCATCCTGGCAATGGACAGAGAGTGAACCCCCCACCACCTCCACAAGTAAGGAGTATTACCCCTCCTCCACCACCTCCAAGGGGCCAGACTCCCCCTCCAAAAGGTACACCTCCCTCATCATGGGAACCAAATTCTCAAACCAAACGTTATTCTGGGAACATGGACTATATGATTTCTCGTATTTCTCCAGTGCCACCTGGCACGTGGCAGGATAACTACCCTCCACCACCTCTAAACACTTCCCCATTGAATCCTTCTAGTCAGGGACAGAGAGGCATTAATTCTGTTCCTGTTGGCAGACAACCAATCATCATGCAAAGCTCTAACAACAAATTTAACTTTCCTTCGGGAAGACCTGGAATTCAAAATGGCAGTGGTCAGAATGATTTTATGATGCACCAGAATGTTGTTCCTGGTGGCTCTGTGAGTCGTCAGCCTCCCCCTCCATATCCTTTGTCTCCAACCAATGGGCAGAGTCCTTGTACTTTACAGATACAACCTGGGGGACCTGCTAATTCTTCACCATATACAAACGGAAACATTCCTTCATCTATGATGGTGCCAAATAGAAACAGTCACAATATGGAACTTTATAATATAACTGTACCTGCATTACAAACATCCTGGCCTCAGTCATCATCTGCTCCACCTCAGTCATCACCTAGTAGTGGACATGAGATCCCTGCATGGCAACCTAACATTCCAGTAAGATCAAATTCTTTCAATAATCCATTAGGAAATAGATCAACCCACTCTGCTAATTCTCAGCCTTCAGCTACAACAGTAACTGCTATTACACCAGCCCCTATTCAGCAACCAGTGAAAAGCATGCGTGTCTTAAAACCAGAACTCCAGACTGCTTTAGCACCTACCCATCCTTCTTGGATTCCACAACCAATTCAAACCACACAGTCAGTCGCTTTTTCTGAGGGTCCATCCTCAACTATGGCAGTTATGCCCCCTGTTGCTGAGGCTCCAAATTATCAAGGCCCTCCACCACCATATCCAAAACATTTACTACACCAGAATTCCTCTGTTCCTCCATATGAATCAGTACCCAAACCTAGTAAAGAGGATCAACCTTGTTCACCGAAGGAAGATGAAGGGGAAAAGAATTATGAAAATACTGATAGTGGAGATAAAGAAAAGAAACAGATTACAACTTCACCTGTCCCTGTTAGGAAAAATAAGAGAGATGAAGAGAGAAGGGAATCTCGTATTCAGAGTTATTCTCCTCAGGCATTTAAATTCTTCATGGAGCAGCATGTGGAAAACATACTCAAGTCTCATCACCAACGTCTTCATCGTAAGAAACAACTAGAAAATGAAATGATGCGGGTAAAGAATTTTTTTAAATCTCTTTTGAAATTGTGCGAATATATAAATACATGTTTACTTAAAAATTATATTGCCAGCATATTTACATTTCAAATTATTGACATATAAAAATAACACAAATTGATTTTGATTAGCTTTAGTCTTCTGAGCATTATCACAAACTTCATAGCATTTTAATTTTGTATTTATTATTCATATGGTACAGTCTTTCATGAATTTTGGCTTGCATCAATTTGAAGTCATTACATTATATAGGTTTTACATGATTTTAAACTATGGAAATTGGTAAGATTATTTTTTTAGAATTTTGCATGATAGTGTGCTGTGTTTAAAAACCGTAAACATAAAGATTCTTTTCCCTTTTGCATTATTAAGCAGTTAATAGAATTAGTAAATTTTTGGAATTGACCTTGTTAGAATTTATTAAATTTCATTTGAAAGTTTGACAAGGAAAATCCTTTTGTTTATTTTTCATCTCACAGTCAATTTATTAGAAAGATTCAATATAGCATGTATAATTTATTAGTTACAGAAAAATAAAACTGCTGTATTTTTAGTACCAATAACTTTATTTTCTCATGAAGAGATACCACTTACTCTAGAGATATAGTTTGTGGTTTTCTGCTTCTAATTCAATTAGTTTTTTTGTACATATGTTGATAATCATTATAGCTTGGGCATATAAATTTCTCTGTGCCTTTATTATAGTTTTAATATTGAAACTCTGTGATGTGTTTTGAATTTACTGAAATAGTTCCTTCATGAGGTTTTATGTCTTTAAATTACAGCTATATGGAAATAGGAACACTTTCACCTAACTTGATCAAGCCATTTGCTTTAAGTTATATTTTTAAATCTGTGAATTTCACAGTATTTATATTAATTTTATCATTTGAATTTTGTTGTTTTGGTAAATGCCTTTAAAATGTTTTTGACCTTTATGTAAGATTTCTTACTAAAGTCTATCTAGGTTTATTTTCTTAGTTTATTTTTCCTTTTTCCTCTTCACTTTCACTAATAGCTGATTTAAACTATTAAGGTGTTGGAAGCTTTGCTGACTTCTGTAGCCTCCATTACTGTGTAGGCAAGTAAGACTTCAGAGCAACAGTTCTATATTAAGACTAGCATGACGCCCTTTTTAAAACTGCATGAAAATATGCATCATAACAGAAGCATGAGGTTGCTATATTTTAACTAGTGTTTAGTCTTAAATTTTCTTCTAATTTTTAAAATTTAATTCCATTTCTCTATAGAACTTTTAATTATTTTATTAGTGGAGAAAAAAGTTGTCATTCCCTCTTAAATTCTCCATCTAATAAGTTCTTTTTTTTTTTTTTTTTTTAAGTTTTTAGCTGATCTTTTCTGCTTTCCCTTTCTATAAAATCTTGTGTTGGATTGCATATTGTTTTACAATATTTGTTAGTGAATGAGCCTAAAGTAAAAACCCAAAACATCCTTTTTCATCAGGAAAGAAGTATTTCTTCCATTATACTTTAATAAAGAACCGTCAAGATCATCCCTGTTTTAGTTCCCTAGGAAGATAAAGGAGAAAGCTGACTATTAAAAATTGTTGTCTTGTTTCTCTTTCAAAGTGGTGATTAAAATAGATGGTTAGGCTGGGAGAAGCTACCTGCTTTCATTCTTAATACATTAGTTGCAGAAGAATCAGCCAAGCTGGGGTGAAACTAATTTTTTTCTTCATTGGAGGAGGAGAACATAGGAAAAGCCACCACCACCACCTGTTTCACAGCATTGGATAGAAAGGCAAAATGGGCCACCTCAAATAAGAGAGAGGAGAGGGGTATTTGAGGGCTTAGCCACACTTCAAAGTTGGGGGCATTTTATGGAGGGTGAGTGTCTCTCACAGTTTAGTCATGATTTGGGATGGAATATGCATGGAGGGGCAGATGAGAATGCATGTCAAAAGATGTCTTTTGTGGGGCTTAGCACATGGACCGTTTTAGTTTGTGCGAGTGCTTTAAGGAGGGTAAGGAAGCTGACCATCATTATCCTGTCCTTGTTCCTAATAGCAGAATCTTGTGAGCACACTCACCTTGTAAATCCTGTTTTAACTATTTCTTGAAATGCACATCTGACATTTAATTTTTTTCTTGTGTCTTATAGAATTCTAACATGCTTTATTAAAAATTACTCCACATTTAACCTTCAAGTTACATGCCTGATTTTTCTGTGTATTTCTAAATGTATAACAAAAATAGTAGGGGGGAAATCTTTCACTTTCAGTACCTAATAATTTATTTATTTATTTTGATTAGGTTGGGTTATCCCAAGATGCTCAGGATCAAATGAGAAAGATGCTTTGCCAGAAGGAGTCTAATTACATCCGTCTTAAAAGGGCTAAAATGGACAAATCCATGTTTGTGAAGATAAAGACACTAGGAATAGGTGCATTTGGTGAAGTTTGCCTAGCAAGGAAAGTGGATACTAATGCTTTATATGCAACAAAAACTCTGAGAAAGAAAGATGTGCTGCTTCGAAATCAAGTTGCCCATGTCAAAGCTGAGCGAGATATCCTTGCAGAAGCTGACAATGAATGGGTAGTTCGCCTGTACTATTCATTCCAAGATAAGGACAATTTGTACTTTGTAATGGACTACATTCCTGGAGGTGATATGATGAGCCTGCTAATTAGAATGGGTATCTTTCCAGAAAATTTGGCAAGGTTCTACATAGCAGAACTTACCTGTGCTGTTGAAAGTGTTCATAAAATGGGCTTCATTCATAGGGATATTAAACCTGATAACATTTTGATTGATCGTGATGGTCATATTAAACTGACTGATTTTGGCCTCTGTACAGGCTTTCGATGGACACATGATTCTAAATATTATCAGAGTGGTAAGTAAAAGTCATAAAAACTATTTTCCTTCATCTGTATTGATATGGACTGGTAAATCAGGGTGATAAAGTGGAAAGATTAAAAAATTGGTAGCGAAGGCCCTGGGTTCTAGTCCTGTCTCTGCCTTATAACTTTAAATGATAATAATAACTGTCATCTTAATAACTACTTACATTTACATAGTACTCACAGCAACACTGTAAGGTAGGTAATATGCAAGTATTATATTCCTGAAAAAACTAAGACACCAAAAAAGTAAAATGTTTAGGGCTAAGTACTAATAAATGGGTCTTTTAAACACACACACACACACACACACACACACACACACACACCCCTACCTTCTGACTCACAAGTTCAGTGCTAATCATTTAACTCCTCTAAAGGTTTCAGTTCCTCATCAAAGACACTGAAGAGTTTGGATTGTACTGGAGAATTATTATATTAAAATTATTATTTTTATCACTATGTCCTTTGCTTCTTCCTCCCTCTTTTCTTCCTTCCCTTTTCCCCCCTTCTTTTCCTCTTTCCCTTCTTTCCCTCTCTCCCCTTCTTCCTTCCTCTTTTCTTTCTTCTTTCCTTTCTTCCTTCCTTCCCTCCCTTCCTCCCTTCCCCCTCTTCTTTCTTTCTTGGCAAGGTAGGTGTGAATGGAATTTCTAAACAAAATTAAATAAAAAAATAAATTTTAAATTTTTCCTAAGGTTAGGACACTAGCAGTTGGAAGCATCAACATAAGCTTCCTAAGGGATGTAGCAATTAAGCTGAATTTTGGAAAAACCTAGGGATTTAGTGAACTGCAGTTGAGGAAATATATCCAAAACAACCTACATGAAAATACATAAATTTATTTGAAATAGAGAGTCACATGGGGGAACAAAGCAGGCTGGTTTGTGTGTAATGCACAATTTGTCAAGTAGAATATCGTGAGATTGTTCTGTGACAAGTAGGAGCAAAAAATGAAGAGTTCAAAGATCAAAAAAAAAAATTTTGTATTTCTCCTAAAGGCAAAAGTTAGTCACTGAATCTTTTTGGACAGGGAAAAAAGCTCTTTCTGCACAGCTGCCAGATGGACATCACTAAAGCATAGATCCGAAGATATATATTTTTTTGGTCTTTAAACAGTTTTGTCAACTCTAAAATGAGAAGTTTTGACTATATGGTCTCTGAAGGCACTTCTAGTACAGGATTTATAAACCTACACTCAATATTTGTCATTTCAAGTATCAGTTTAAGAGAAGACACAATGCTTGCCAATTCAAAAGTAATGGCTAGACACTGACACTGATTATACTCTTTAATGATGTTAGTGTTCCCCAAATTGAAGTTCAAGGACAAATCTGAAGGTTGAAAAAAACGATTAGCAAGAAACCTAGGCCCAAAGTGTAGGCAACAATAGCCTTGTGGGTATTCTGTGACCATTACTCATCCATCCAATGTAGGCATGGTGTACTCCAGAGTTCTGGCTTGGGCCTTATTCTCTACTTCTCATTTTAGAGTTGACAAAACTGTCGCCTAAGAAGCATAAGTGATTTGGCATAGGTCATTTAAGTCATAAGCATCAAGGGTGGAATTAGAACCAGAACTATAAAATTGAAAAGTTTAGTTCAATTCATTCATTTAATTCTTATCTTTATTACCTAGTAACTTCCTGTATATTTTTAATCTTATCATATAGGTGACCATCCACGTCAAGATAGCATGGACTTTAGTAATGAATGGGGTGACCCAGCCAACTGTCGCTGTGGTGACCGACTGAAACCTCTAGAGAGAAGAGCAGCACGCCAACATCAACGTTGTCTGGCCCATTCGTTGGTTGGGACTCCCAATTATATTGCTCCAGAAGTATTGTTACGAACAGGTACCATGATTTTTGTTATTTATTTATGAGTTTACATCTATGTAGAATAAACAACCCATTTTAGAACATACCTTACCTTATCAGATATATAATAAAAATGTTTGTGTTATTGAAATCTGAATAATAAAACATTTTTATAACTTAATGTTCTTGTGCTTAATGATATTTATTTCTAAATTATTACTATTGTTGGATCTGTATACGTATGACTTTCCTTTAATGTAGTATGCTGGCATTTTATTTTAGGCTATACACAGTTGTGTGATTGGTGGAGTGTTGGTGTAATTCTCTTTGAAATGTTGGTGGGGCAGCCTCCCTTCCTGGCACAGACACCATTGGAAACACAAATGAAGGTAAAGTAAATGGGTCTATAAAAAATTATCTTATTGCATGTCAACCTGTATATCCAGTCAAGTCTTGTTCAGTATTTCCTAATGTGCTTGGGTTTTTTTGTTTCCAAGTTCATAATAGTAGCAATAAGTCAAGAGGAGGAATAAAAGATTGAATAATTTAATAGAGGACATTAAATATAAAGTTCTCATTTTTCTCTCTGAGTTGGGAGTCTGATAATGGATTAGAGTTCTTTTGTTCAAGGATCATTGTAAAGAACAAGAAGTTAGCATTTATATACAGTTTAAGTTTTCAGGGCACTGTACAAATATTATATCATTTGGTCCTCAGAACAGCCATGGAAGGTTAGGTAGTTGCTATTATTATTCTGTTTTAAAGTTGAGAAAACAGAGAATGAGTGATGGAAGTTAAATGAGTTGCCAGAGTCACATAGTAAGTGCCTGAAGCTGAATTTAAACTAATTTCTTCCTGATTCCCAGGGTGAGAGAGGGAAGGTGGCTGAATCATGTTCTGTACACTGCGCCAAGTAGCCACCTCACCTAACTGTTGGCTAACTATGGAGAAGATCATTATTAGAAGTGTGGCCTCAGCTTTTGAATGATTGAAAACTTAAAAAAAAATAAATCTTAGGGTAAAGAGGCAGGACTGAGAAAGGTTGGAAATATCTGACTAAAATTTCAATATTGTTGAGTTTCATTACATATAAAATGCATCACATTTTGCTCTCAGGTTTTTGTAGAATTTTTTCTTTGAGTTCAGCTGATGTATTATCAACAACAATTATCAATTGTATTTCAGTTATGTTTTTTTTTTTAATAAAAGTTTTTGTCTGAAGTAGTTTCTTTGTTTTTCTTATATTTCAAGGTTATCAACTGGCAAACAGCTCTTCACATTCCACAACAAGCCAAACTGAGTCCAGAAGCCTCTGACCTAATTATTAAACTTTGTCGAGGACCAGAAGACCGTTTAGGGAAGAATGGTGCCGATGAAATAAAAGCTCATCCATTTTTTAAAGCAATTGATTTCTCTAGTGATCTGAGACAGCAGTCTGCTTCATACATTCCTAAAATCACACACCCAACAGATACATCAAATTTTGACCCAGTTGATCCAGATAAATTATGGAGTGAGGATAATGATGAAGGGAATATAAATGACACTCTTAATGGATGGTATAAGAATGGAAAGCATCCTGAGCATGCTTTCTATGAATTTACTTTTCGAAGATTTTTTGATGATAATGGCTATCCATATAATTATCCCAAGCCTATTGAATATGAGTACAATAATTTACAAAGCTCGGAGCAACAGTCAGATGAAGATGATCAACACACAGGCACAGGGGTCAAAAATGGTGATTTAGTTTATGTTTAGCACACTGGAAAGTAATTAAACTGCATTTCTATGGCAGTTATTTTGCAAAAAGACCTCAACTTATTATGAGGTTTCAAGACAAAAATTATGCAAACATGACAGAGCTATTTATTTCTGCTCTGTGTGCATTATTTTATTTCTGGAATTTTAGGAAATTTATTTGAACTATTAATTTATTCCAGCATTGTTAATCAGTAATTTAGGAAAAAGTGTTATAAGGAAAATTAAATTATGAACTGGATTTTGTAATCAGTTCTTGGTACTTTAAGTACTTAAAATAAGGAAATAGTGATTTGTTTAAAAGGAGATGCCTGTTATCTATTTGTACATATACTAAGTAATTTTAAAATTAAAAAAAACTTTTGGAATTTTGGAAAAACAGTTTAACTTTGCTTTTAACCAAATATGAAATATATCCCACTTTTACAGATTTCTTTTCATAACCTTGGTTTTGATACAAAGCTAGGTGTTTCTGGTTCTTTGCTACAATATAAGCTAGAAAAATTAAGCCATCTGGTCAGTGTGTGTTCCCTGGGCTGATGATAATGTGGATAATTCACATCCTGGAAATAGGAAATACAGGGTTGCAACAATTGTTTATCAGAAGGAGGTGAAAATAATAGTTAAATTTTTTGGGGGGGAGGGGAGAATAATTGTAGTCCATCTATCTAATAGTATATTCAAAATATTTTTAAAGCTTAGAAACTTTAGAAAGTTATAGCACTACCAATTTTTCCTTTCATTTTACTACATGCTTTTTATATATTTCCATGTTTAAAAGGAAACAGCTGCCATACAAAAGATCTTTTAGATTAATATTTTTATCATTTGTTCATGGGTTTTTTTGTAGTTTTGATCAAAGTTGCAAACTTATTTTCAAGTTTCTGTGGTTTAGGGTTTTTTGACACTACTATCTTTGAATATCCTGTTCAGCAAACATTTACCAAGTGCCTACTATGTGCAGAACACTCAGAGAAATACAAAGTTTAGAGAAGACTGTCCCTCTTGCTACAGAGCTTACGGTCTTCATATGGGGATAAAAAGACAAAGATAACTATAATATATAATAAGTGCATTTGAAGTACAAAATGGTGTACAATATACAATATCCAAAGGGGAAGATCACTGCTGACAGGAATAAGGAAAGGCCTCATGGAGGAAATAATATTTGTGTTGGGCTTTAAAGGCAGAAAAGCCAGGAAATCCTCCTTTATATATATGCAGCAGATTATTTGATTTAGGGAATTTCAAGAATATCATAAGGTTTATTTGTCAAACCAGAACTCGTTCAGAATAGTACTTCATTAGAAAAACATTATCTATAAAAGAAAAATGTATTTGACTGTATTAATCCTTTAAGACCTACTTAACTTTGGTGAAAGGATATGAATGTTTGTAGTTCTTTGGGGTGGGATGGGGAGTTAATTGCTAAGAAATTATTTTATACTTTGTGTAAAATGAATTTCCACTAACTTATTTAATTTTCATTAATATATAACTTATTTCATCATCCTTATTGTGTGTAATGGTTAGTTTTCAAAAAAAAACCTAGTGGTTAATTCTGCCCAAAATATGTTTAGCTTAGCTCTGGAGGTAAGGGGCAGATGGAGAGTATTAGCAGGGTGCCAGTTAAAATTGCCATTTTTTATTTACTTTTTTTTCCTTAAGCACCAATAAAGTAGAATTATATTATATTAAATCTTAATTTAAAATTTAATTCATATGCATAAACATGAAGAAGCTCAAAATTCCCTTTGTGATAGAATGACACAGTAAAACTTGTTTTAAGTTGTTTCACCAAGATTTAGCTCAAGGCATTTCTATTATTGTATGATAGAAAAGGTCTGTATGATACATTCTGTTATCCTCATATTTGCCTTTCTGGTGATCCAAGTTTGAAACTCCCACCACTTTGTTTTGTTGAGCTTTGGTGTAGGAGGAGATTACCTGAAGAAAAATGCTTAAGTTGTATTTTTGTAGGCTGTTGATAAGTTTCTTTCTAAGGCACATTTGCTCAGAGAGGTGTATGAAAATTAATTTTAATGGGATAACATTGTTCACTTAATGGAACAGTTATTCCCATAAAACTCTATGCAAAACAAATTAGCTGGTAAAAGAATTTCCAGTTCAGCTCTTGCTTCTTCATATAAGTAAATCTCTAAAATTCTCAATTTACAGTCTAGGTTGTTTAGTTCTCTTGTTAAAATTCTTTTGCTTCTGGATCTCTGGTGCAATACAGGGCAGAACTAGCTTTGTTAATTTCTCACAAAAACAGATACTTACCTCTCTTCTTTCCTCTCTTTTCCCTTTGCTCCTATCCATTAGTCCCCTACCTCCCCAAAAGAAAGAAAACATTTATAATGCCTATAATTTCCCAATTTGGGGAATTATGCAACCATTGTTTTCTAGAAATATCCTCACAGCAGTATACATTCCATATTTGGGTTATGAACCATTTCTAGACTTTTATTATCTACAATTCTAATACTTTATACTACAGATTAACTTTAATTTTTAAGTCTTATGCCAAATTCAGTTTATATTGATTCATTGTAGACAGTGGTACATCTAGGGGGTGGGAGGGAGGGCCACAAAGTTGTTCACAAACAGCAGCTGAGAGACATAAATTTTCCAGTTAGAAAAAAGGATTTTAGTCTTTCTTTAACTTGCCCATTTATTCATATAAATTGTATTTATAAAATGTGTTCTATAATCATGTAATTGTAAATATTGTTATGTATTATTCAATGACATTCTTTCCAAGGCAGGCCCTCTTGCTGTATCTTTTCTACCTTCATATTTGTAATAGAAACTAGAGAATGTATGACTAGAAAGTCACTTTGAGACTGACTTTAAAAACAAGTTTCCTTCTACTGTTGCAAAGTGCAAAACTGTGAGTGGAAATGGTTTCTTCTGATTTCAGTAATAATGTTTAAGATGTTAGAAAATGCAGTGGATGGATTCATAGATAATGCTGCTGTTGTTATCCCAAGGTACCATTAAACACTCTTCTTCCTTCCTTCCCTCCCTTTCTTTTTTTTTCCTTTCAATCTCTCCTTCCTTCCTTAGAAAAAGTATGTCTTTGGTGTGTAAAGTAAAGCATTTAGTTTGCTTTAATTATTCAAAGCAAAGAATAATTTGGGTCAACATTAGTTTAATATTTGTGAAGCGCCTTAAAAGAAGTTCCTGTGTGGAAGGCACTATACCAGTTTACTTTTATATTGTATTGTGTATATATGTATTTTGTATTAAAAATGTTCTTCTTATAACACTGCAGTTTTATAAAATTATTCTTTGTTAGAAGGAATTGCAGCCTTGCAATACCAAATTCTTTGAATATTTCTGAATGTAATAGTTTCTTCCAGTAATCAGTGACATTTTTGACTGTTTTATGAATCTCTTTGTATTTTCTCAATCATTTTCTCTAGTGTAACATCTACTGGGATAATAAAAACCAATATAAAAATCTTTTCCTCTGTAATATGTTTGGAAATTTAACTATTGTTATGCTGCTACATAAATATAATGCAGAACACTTTGTTCTAAAGTTCATTAATCATTTTTTCTTAGTAAAATAAATTTATAGTGATAAAGTTATATTTTGTTTAGCTAAATATTTAGTATGTATACAGCTCATTCATTACAAACAAATTAATCCTAATTTAAATTCTTTTTACTTTTTAAAACATGTATATCGTCTTGATTTTTTCTGGTTTCTCATCTTTCAATCTAAAATGTCTTTATCGTTTTTCATCCTTTCAGTTTATCATCATCCTTTAATTACTCAGTGAAATGTTCCAAATATCCATTATTTTAAAATTCTCATTTAAAATATTCTTTTCACTGGTGAATATATTTGATTATTACATGTAATAATCATGGTTAAATTTATTCCTCAAAGAAAACCTTAGTCATTGTGACATGAAAATGAAAAGCCTTGGGTTCTCAAATTTTAATACTGGTGGAGTGATAGCAGATCCTAGCAAACTATAAAGTTTTAAGAATGATTTTGCATATCCATTGTTTAAGAATTAACTCTGTTCCCCCAAGATTCAAAGTAGTAAACATTTGTGCTTGAAGTCACAAATGGCAGTTCTTTTATTGCAACAGGTGACATCATTTCTAGTTCATACATATTACCATGAGTTCAATAAAGATTGCTCAAAGATGACAAGTATGTGACTGTAATATCAAATCAATTTTACTACAGCCAAGGAAAAAATACTAATATGGTCTTCTATAGAAGTTTCAATACTGGGATGTGTGATTTCCTTGGTGTGGATAATAGTCCTTTCATATCTTCTTTTTTTTTTATGATGTCTTTTTCTGTACTTTTCGTTAAAATTTCCATACAAAATCCTTTCATTATATTGAAAACATTTCTCTGTTTTTAAAACTGTCTTGGTGCCACCAGTGGCATTTTTGGGTTCTCCCTTGACTCTCATTCTGATTGTCCTACATTTCTGGTCATACATATTAACTATGTCTCTTGTTCCTTGTTTCATGTACATATGTGCTTGCAATGCCCTTTGGATTGTTTGTAATTTTGCTCTTGCTGAGATCATGCTGTCCCATCATGCCCATGTAGCATTATTGGGAAAGTACCAATGTTGTTGAAAAGCAGTGTGCAGTTCTACCTTATGAAACAGGTATGACACTGATACCTAAACCATGAAAACCAAACCAGAACGTTATTACCAATATTCCAATCTCATTAATGAATATAGATGCAAAAATTCTAAATAAAACAATACCCAAGAGACCATAATAATATATATAAAGATTATATATACATAGTGACCAAGTGATATTTCTACCAGGAATACAGGCATAGTTTAACGCAGAAAACTATTAATATAATTGATTGTATCAATAACATAAATCATGATTGTCAATACATGCCTAAACATAACACTCATTTTTTACTACAAATACTTGAAAGTATAGTTAAAAGTGGTTGTTTCTTTAAAAATGATGAGAAGCTGCTACCTAAATCAAGAAGCATTATTTGGAAGGAAAATAAGTTAGACGACTTCCCAGTAGGATCAGGAGTGAGTCAGAGACTTCCATTATCACCACTATTTTTCAGTATTAGAAATGTTAGCAATAAAGCAGAAAAAGACTGAAGGAATCAGAGTAGGCACTGAGTTGATAAAACTTCTTTTGCAGGAGATATTGTATAGTTAGAAAATCCTGGAGATTCAATTTTAAAAGTGTTTGAAACAATTTTAATAAAGAAGCAAGATAGAAAATAAACCCAAATCAGTATTTCTACATATTACCAATGAAGCCTTGCAAGAAGAGATAAAAGATGCTCTATTTAGAATAACTGTAGACTATATAAAGTGCTTGGGAGTGTACCTGCCAAGCAAAACCCTGAAACTACATGAACATAATTATAAAATGCTTTAATGTCATATTTAAATCTTTGGAAAAATATGAATTGCTCATGGGTGGGCAGAGCCAATATAAAAATTAAACTAATTCAATGTCATCCCAATAGATTGCTCCCTAAAATTATTGAGCTATAAAAAATTCATTTGCAAGAACAAAATATCAAGTATATCAACGAAAAAAGTAAAGTAAGGAATATTAGCAATATCAGATCTTATAAGAGTAATTATCAAAACTAAATGCATGGATTAGTGGAATAGCATAGATATACAATATATAGTTGCAAGTGATTCGAGTTACCTTGTGTTTGGCAAATGTAAAGATTTGAACTTTTAGAGAAACATTACTTGGTAAAAATTATTGGGAAAACTAGCAAGCAGTCCAACAGAAATTAGGTATAGATCAATATCTTTACCAGGATAAGATCAAAATAGATACTTGATCTAGATATAAAAGGAATAATAAAACTGAATCATGGAACACATTACCAATCAGAATGAAGGATAAAAGAACTTATGAATGAATGAGATAGAGAGCCTTATGAAATATAAAATGGATAATTTTGATTACATTAAATTTTAAAAGTTTTGTACTAATAAAATTAATGGAGCCAAGATTGAAAAAACAAAAACTTGGGAAGGTAGATTTTCTAGATACATTTCTTGGATAAAAGTCACATCTCAAATATTTAGAAAACTTTGCCAAATTTATAAGATTATGAGTCATTAATTGATAATGGTCAAAGGATACAACAGTGTTTTGTTGAAATCAAAAATTACATGTAATGAAAAAATGCTCTAAATCATTGTTAAAATGAAATGAGAAATGCAAATTAAAACAACTTTGAGATATCTCATACCTATCAGGTTAAAATTATAGGAGAAAATGATATGTTGGAGTGGATGTGGAAAGATTGGAACATTACTGTTAGTGGAATTGTAAACTAATCTAACCATTTTTGGAGCGTAATCTGGTACCATGCCCAAAGGGTTCTAGAACTGTGTATACCTTTTGATCCAGCAGTGTTTCTATTGTGTCTACATCCAAAGAGATCTTAGAGGGAAAAGGACCCATATGTACAAAAATGTTTGTAGCAACCTTTTGATAATGGCAAGAAATTGGAAATTGAGTGGATACTTACCATTTGGGGAATGACTGAATAAGTTATGTTAGTAATGGAATATTATTGTTCTATAATAAATGATAAGCAAACTGATTTCAGAAAACCCTGGAAAAACTTACATGAACAGATGCTAAGGGAAGTGAGCAGAACCACAAGGACATTGTACACAATAACAACTAAGAGAATATTGTACACAGTAACAAGATTATGTGATGATCAACTGTGATAGACTTGATTCTTTTCAACAGTGAGATTAAATTGCTCTCCAGAATTGTTGGATCACTTCACAACTCCACCAACAATGCATTAGTGTCCCAGCTTTCCCACATTCCCTCCAACATTTATTATCTTTTCCTGTCGTCTTAGCCAATCTGAGAGGTGTGTAGTGGTATCTCAGAGTTGTTTTAATTTGCATTTCTCCAATCAATAGTGATTTAGTTCATTTCTTCATACACTAGAAATGACTTTAATTTCTTCGGCTGAAAGATTGCCTGTCCATATACTTTGGTCATTTATCAATTGGGGAATGACTTGCATTCTTATAATTTTGAGTCAATTCTCTATATGTTTTAGAAATGAGACCTTCATCAGAAACACTGCCTGTAAAAAAAAAAAATTTTTTTTACCAGTTTTCTGCTTCCCTTCTAATCTGGGTTGCATTGGTTTGTTTGTAATTAAATGTAATCAAAATTATCCATTTTCCATTTTCTTGCCATTACTTTGTACAGTGTTCTCTTGGTTTTGCTCACTTCACTCAGCATCAGTTCACGTTAAGTCAGAAATAACACTGTTGATTAATATTACCACCCAATGCTTATTGACATCTGGTTCTCCTGTAGCTTCCACAATTTCACTTTGTTTTCTGATCCTTCTGACAATTCCTATTTTTGCTAACTTCTTATCTCCTTCCAACTGCTTAAAAATGAATATCCTCAAAAATCAGTACTTCTCTTCTCCTTTGGTGATCTCATTAACAATCATGACTTCCATTATGTGCTTTATGGAAATGATTTCCAAAGTGGCATTTATCCAAAATTTCCCTGTATTATGATATCCAGCCAGGACTCTGAATTCAGCCTGCTCAAAATTTAAATCCATTATCTTCTCTATCTCTCCCTCAAAAAAAGTACTGAATTTGGAATAAAAGAACTTGAATTGAAACCTAATCCCAAATCTCAATGAGTACATCTGTAAAAATGAGGGGATTGAACTAATTTCCTCTTAAAGACTGTTCCAACTCTAGATCAGTGATCCTATGAAGTTATCACTTAACAAGCATTTATTAAAAACCTACTGTGATAATAGGTGATAGGGTTACATGGATAAATAATGAAAGAATATTTTTTGCAAGGAGCTTACATTCTAATGTTTATTTCTATTAATAGCATCAGAATCTCATTTACTCTAGATTAAACCCTTGGTAATCTCTTAAGTGTATCCTTTCCCTCACTTGCCACATCCAAATGGTTTCCTAATCCTGCCAATTCTACCTCTTCTTGTATCTCCTAACTTTCTACTCCCCCTACAACATTGTTTAAATCATCTCTTGTTTAGAGTATTATAACAGCTTCCTAACTTTTTTTGTCCCATTCTATTGCTTTTTTAATTCCTCTACACACTACTATCTGAATAATTTATCTAATGTTCCATTTTCATGCCATGTGTAATCAAAAATCTTCACTGTATGCCTGTTAGGGAATGGCTGAATAAGTTATGGTGTATGAATGTTATGGCATATTGTTCTATAAGAAACAATCAGCAGGATGATTTCAGAGAGGCCGGGAAAGACTGACATGAACTGGTGCTAAATGAAGTGAGTAGAGCCAGGAGAACATTGTACACAGCAACAAGATTATATGATGAGAAATAAATTAGACAGGAAAGAATCAAAAACAATGAAACTCACTTATCCAGTGTTTAATAAATTGGAAAACATAAATTACCTAAGAATTAATTCTATTTGATTAAAAACTGCTGGGAAAATTGGAAAAGTCTTCCAGAAATTAGACTTAGTCCAATATCCTATACTGAACAATATCTAATTTTAAAATAATTTTGACTAGATAAAAAAGATTTTTCTTTTGCCTCAACTGCTACCTAGCTTTAATCACAGAATAGGTGCAACCTCAGTCAAAATGAAATTTGTGGAAGACTGTTATTCTGGCTAGCTTTTCTAGAGGATCTCAGGACCAGCCTGAGTCCTTGGTCTTAGTGGAGGAGGCAGGAGAGCCACGAGGATGGTCAAAGATACAAGTTTCATTTCCAGTCCTTCTCAGCCCTTATATACCTTAGTACAGTTACATCATTAGAGCATACTGAATATGTGTGAACTAGAGAACCATTACATCATCATACTAAGTATATGTGAACTAGAGAACCATCATCTCATCAATTCCATTGAGTTAACACCTTGTTTCAAGTATACTTCTCCAGAGTTCCGCCCTTTACAGAAGATCTTAGCTTAAAAAAGCCAAAGTTTCCATTGCATCCAGGGCCATCTCCAGTCATCCTGATCTGTATCTTTCCACTGGACTGAGATGGCTCTGGAAGGGAAAGATGACCTTGCACAGTCCTCCCTCCCTCAAATCTAATTCATTTGCATTTCATAGCATCACTTCCCTGATATGGTCCTCTTTGAGAATGAAGGACAAGTAACATTTCATAATACATTCTAAATAGATGTGTGGCTTTTATAATAAAGTTCATACTGAAATAGAAGATAATCAAATAATATGCTTCTCACAGCTATGGGTAGGAGATGTATTTTTAACCAAACAAGAGATAGAGTCAATTACAAAGGATAAAAATTCTTAATACAAGAAAGAGAAAAACCTCTGCACTGACAAAATTAATGTACATAGCAAGAAGGGAAGTAGTCAAAAAGGGAAAAATATTTTATATCACATTTATCTGATAAGGGTCTAAGATATATATATATCTAAGATATGTAAACAAAATGCTAGAAGTTGTGGGAAGCTAGGCACACTATTGCATTGCTGGTGGAGCTATGACTTGGCACAGGCATTCTGGAAAGCAATTTGGAATTATGTAAATAAATTTACTAAAATGTTCATGCTTTCTGACCTAGAAATTTCATTACTTAGTTCCTATTCCAAGGAAACCATATATAAGAAAGTTTCCATCTATACAAAATATTTTTGCTAGAAGTTTTGCTAATAGCAAAGAAATAGCTATCCATTGATTGGAGAATGGCTAAACAAATTATGATACATGAAAAAATGGGATATTATTGTGCCATAAGAAACAATGAATGTAATGAATATAGAGAAAACATGGAAAGACCTACATGAACTGATGATGTGAAATGAGTAAAGTGAGTGAAGTAAGCAAGGTCAAGAAAAAATACACATAATTACTGTAACACTGTAAATGGAGAGAATAACCACATATACAAAAATCAAAGGTGAATGTTGCAAAATTATGAAGAATAAACATTGAAAGAAAATCTACATATAAACAAGGATAGGTGGGAGGTCCACATGTATTGCACTTTGAAAGTTTTTGAACTTTTTCCATGTGGTTGATACTGTTCCCTCTTTTTTTTTTTTTTTTTGTTTAAAAAATACTATTTATTATATAAGATGACTTTATGGGAGTGGGAGGGATTCTGGGGAAAATTAAAATAATGTAAGAAACAAAATGACATCAATGAAAACTTTTTTTTTTAAATGAGAGGCTTAAACTAGATGGCTTCTGTGGTTGTTGCCACCTCTAAATCTGATACTTTGAAATTACCCATCCCCTATATTGTATCTCCTACTTCTGAACTTTTGTCTTTACCTGAATCCATTTCCTCTTCATTTCTACTTCTAGGAACTCCTGGCTCCATTTAAAACTCAGTTCAAGTATTACCTCCTTCAGGCCACTTTTCCTAATATTTTGGTTGTTACTCTACTCCTTCTTTCAAACCACTTCGCATTTTGAATATAGCCTAAACTCACTTTTTTTAATTATAATTTTTTATTTACAAGATATATGCATGGGTAATTTTTCATTATTGACAGTTGCAAAACCTTTTGTTCCAGTTTTTCCCCTCCTTCCCCCCACCCCCTCTCCCAGATGGCAGGTAGACCAATACATGTTAAATATGTTCAAGTATATGTTAAATACAATATATGTATACATTTCCATATAGTTATTTCGCTGCACAAGAAGAATCGGACTTTGAAATAGTGTACCATTAACCTGTGAAGGAAATCAAAAATTCAGGCGGACAAAAATAGAGGAATTGGGAATTCTATGTAATGGTTCACACTCATTTCCCTGAGTTCTTTCACTGGGTGTAGCTGGTTCAATTCATTCTGTTCAATTGGAACTGATTTTAAACTCACTTTTCTAAGAATGTGTTGAATCTTCTTAATTGAATATAAGATCATTGTAAGCAAGTTCTATCTCATTTTTTCTATCTGTGTTTCCAATGCTTGGTTTAGTAGGTACTGCTTAATGCATCTTTGTTTATTGATTAAAATTACTCCTTTTTAAACCACTTCAGTGACTTCTTCTTCTATGCAGCCATTCCTGATCTCTTCATGCCAAAGCCATCTCTTTCTCTCTTTTTTATCATTTTTAAAATTAAATTTTCAGTAGTATTTTTTATTTTTCCAAATTCATGTAAAGATAATTTTCAGCACCCATTTTTATGACTATGTCCAAATTTTTCTCCCTCCCTTCTTTACCTCTCTCTTCCCCCAAACAGCAAGTAATCTCATATTAAGTTAAATAATGCAATCCTTTTAAATATATTTCCATATTTGTCATGTTGTGTGAGAAAAATCAGACATAAAGGGATAAAAAGCCATGAGAAGGAAAAAAAAATAAAAACAAAAAAGTGAAAAAACAATGTTTTGATCTGTATTCAGTCTCCCTAGTTCTCTGGCGAACAGCATTTTCTATCCCAAGTCTATTAGAATTGCCTTGAATCACCACATTGTTGAGAAGAGGTAAATGTTATAGTTGGGATCATCACATAAATCTTGTTATTGTGTACAATGTTCTCTTGGTTCTGCTCACAAAACCTTCTTCATATCATCATGTAATTTGTTTTTCTCCACTGTTTATTAAATGATTTTTTCTCTTTTGAGATATTCTGAAAACAGTTTTGAAACTGTATTGCTTTCAGCATGTGTTTCTTAAGGTGGTAGAATTCAGATACAGTCATTCCTTTATCATCATTGATTATCACAAATGACTATAAAAATGTCCTTATATGGATCCTACTTGTTCCTGTTGTCCTTCTAGTTTAATCTTTAATAATCCTTTCATTCTTTTCTTGTCATAATCTTCTATTCTCTTTCTTCTCTATATAATATTTTGCAATTGATACTGACTTTGATTGACATATATTCAGCTTTGGAAGACTAAGTATGCTGCCCTAAATAATTTCTGTTCTTTTGGCCTCCTTATTGAGGTAACTACTTTTCTTTTTTTTTTTTTAAGAATCAAATAATTTATTTTCTTTCTTTTTTTTTAATTTTTATTTTATTTAATAATAACTTTATATTGACAGAATCCATGCCAGGGTAATTTTTTTTACAACATTATCTCTTGCACTCGCTTCTGTTCCGATTTTTCCCCTTCCTCCCTCCACCCCTTCCCCTAGATGGCAAACAGTCCTATATATGTTAGATATGTTGCAGTATATCCTAGATACAATATATGTTTGCAGAACCAAACAGTTCTCTTGTTGCAAAGGGAGAATTGGATTCAGAAGGAAAAAATAACCCGGGAAGAAAAACAAAAATGCAAATAGTTCACATTCATTTCCCAGTGTTCTTTCTTTGGATGTAGCTGCTTCTGTCCATCATTTATCAATTGAAACTCAATTAGGTCTCTTTGTCAAAGAAATCCACTTCCATCAAAATATGTCCTCATACAGTATCATTGTCGAAGTGTATAATGATCTCCTGGTTCTGCTCATTTCACTTAGTATCAGTTCATGTAAGTTTCTCCAAGCCTCTCTGTATTCCTCCTGCTGGTCATTTCTTACAGAACAATAATATTCCATAACATTCATATACCACAATTTACCCAGCCATTCTCCAGTCCAAGGAAGACCAGGGTTGCTGAATTGCACAGTATGTGGAGGAAGGTAAAGTATAAGAAGCCTGGAAAAAGGACAGGTTATATTATTTATATTTATATATTGATACATATATATTATAAAACCATCCAGTTTCTAGCCACTACAAACGGGGCTGCCACAAACATTTTGGCACATACAGGTCCCTTTCCCTTCTTTAGTATCTCTTTGGGGTATAAGCCCAGTAGAAACACTGCTGGATCAAAGGGTATGCACAGTTTGATAACTTTTTGGGCTTAATTCCAGATTGCTCTGAATGGTTGGATTTGTTCACAACTCCACCAACAATGTATCAGTGTCCCAGTTTTCCCGCATCCCCTCCAACATTCATCATTATTTTTTCCTGTCATCTTAGCCAATCTGAGAGGTGTGTAGTGGTATCTCAGAGTTGTCTTAGAGGTAACTACTTTTCATTAAATAATACTTACCAAAGAAATGCTGATAAGAGTTAATGGATTTACTATTTGTCTCTTTTCTATTTTTCAGAGTCTATATCTCATTTAACAAAGTCAGAGTGAAGCTTCCATGATCATACAGTATCTTGTCATTTTATTTTTTTTTAAGTTGTCAGAGACTTATTTAGGGTGTTGTTTTTATTTAGTCTTTGATCTGATTGCACAGACATGATTTTGAAATTATTAGATGGTCATCAGTTCTTTCCTATCTGTGAAGATATAGTCAATTTCATTTTATGTGACAATACTCAATACTAACTACATCCAATGTTTTCTTACTCTTTTCCTGAAGAAAGCATATATGGTAACCTGGTGTTCCTAAGTAATCTAAAACAATCCCTTGGTCTCTTAACTCCCCAGATTTTCAACAAGGATTTATTAAGTGCCTTCTGTGTGCCAAATATTGATTTAACCTCTGGAGGATAAAAAGAAAGGTAAAAGATAATTGTTGCTCTCAAGGAGCTTACAGTCTAGCAACATGAAAATAATTGTATAAAAGAAGATGTATACAGTATAAAGAGGTGATTTCAGACAGAAGTCACTAATATTAAGAAGAATTAGGAAAATTTTGGGGGGAAGTTTCCATAAGGAAGGATTTTAATCAAGACTTAAAAAGAAGCAGGGCAATCAGGAAATAGAGATGAAGAGGGAGAGAATTCTCTGGCATGGGAGACAACTAGTGAGAAAGATGGAATAAAGAGATTGAGAATCTTGAGTGAGGAATAGGAAGAAGACCAGGGTTGCTGAATTGTACAGTATGTGGAGGAAGGTAAAGTATAAGAAGCCTGGAAGAAGGACAGGTTATATTATTTATATTTATATATTGATACATATATATTATAAAAGATCTTTAAAATATAAATGGAATTTTCTATACTTGTTCCTGGAGTTTATTGAAAGGGAGGGGTATATGTGTGACATGTCAGATATGTTTTAAAGATGAATTTGGAACAAGGAGAGACTTGAAGCAGGGAGACATGTTGCATTTATGATGTCTGTGAAGTATTGAATGAGAGATATCCAATACAAACTATCCAATGGACAGTTGGAAATGTGGAACTGAAGGTCAGGAGAGAGGTTAGGGCTAGATAAATGGCTCTGAGAATCATCTATCATCATAGAGATAATAATTGAATCCATGGGAGCTGATGAGATCATCAAGAGAAATAGAATGGAGGGAGAAAAGAAGAAGGTCCAACACTGAGCCTTGGGAGACAGCCATAATTATCAGGTACAACCTGGATGAAGATCCAACAAAGAATACTGCAAAAGATCAGTCAGGTAGAAAAAGAAATGAGATAGGTTAGTGTATGAAAGCCTAAAGAGAAGAGATTATCAAAGAGAAGAGGGTGATAGTGTCTTGAGAGGTCAAAAGGAATGAGCTCTGAGAAGAGTTCATTAAATTCGGTAATTAAGAGATCACTGGTAACTTTCAGTTGAATAATGATGCCAGAAGTCAGATTGTAGAGTTAAGAAGAAACCAAGAGGAAGAGAAGTGGAAGTACCTACATATTTAGCATTCTTTCTCAAGTTGATTAACTACAAAAGGGAAGAGAGATATTAGATGATAGCTAGAAGGAATGGTGGATCAAGTGTGAGGTTTTTTTGAGAATTGTAGAGACATGATCATGTTTTTAGGCAATAAGAAAGCTGTATTTTTCAACATGATTTTCACTGTCTTCAATCATGACTGCTTCAGCACTGAATTCACCAAGCATCAAAGTACAAATTAATGGTATTTAAGTGCAACAGTCCTTTTGATGGATCATGTGGAAGAAAGGACTCTGATCTGTTAAAACTACTATTTTAAGTTCAGTCACCAAATTAACTGTCAGTTGCAAACCTAATATGAAATATATATGTGTGTGTGTGTGTGTATGTATATATATATATAGTGAAACCATACTTTATGAAACATATTACTGCATTTAGAATAGAGGAACAAATCAAACACCTTTTTAGGGCAAAAGTTTTCCTTGAAGATGCTCAATGTATTTTATGAAGTGGTAGTAATATACACTTCAGAGCATTTTTGAAAGGGAACAAATCTTCAGGCTAAAGACATAAATACCTAGAATCCCAGATTTTCCAAAATGGAAAGGAACAAGAACTTCAGATTCCACTAATCCAAATCATATTTTTTTAAAAAGAATCTATGAGACCTGATAAATGGTGATCTAATCTCTTTTTTAATGACCTTCCATGAATGGGAACCTAGTTTCTCTTCAGGTAGTCTAATTGTTTTTGCATAACTCCAAATGTTAATTATTATTTCCTTTAATCAAATAAGTTTTCTTCTTGTCAATTTCTACCCATTGCTTCTAATTTGGTCTTCTGGGACCAAAAAAAAAAAATCTGTTCTACATATGACAGCCCTTCAAATCCTTAAATAACTATCATGTCTCTCCAACTTTGTTCTTCACTGTGCTAAACATTCCTAGTTCCTTCCACCAACTCTCATATTAATGTGGACTTGAAGCCTTTCATCTTCTGGACACTTTCCAGCTTATCAATATCCTTCTTTAACTGTGATGCTTAGAACTGTACACCTTACTGCAGATCAAAGCTTCTTAAATTGTGGGTTGCAACTCCAAATAGGGTCATGTAATAGATTGTGGGGGTTGCAAAATGATGATTTATTATCAGTAAATGTTTGGTTTTCATGCCTATTTTATATACTTATATTCTCAGGATTATATAAAAATTTCTCAGGCGAAAAGGGATTGTAAAGGGCTGAAACTCGAGTTGATACACTGAGGTCGGACAACCCAGCACTTAAGGCTAATTACCAATTGGACAATACTCTATGAGCATATGATTGGAAAATGGCCCTTCCTGTTATCCTGTGCTGGCTCGATAATTGATGTATACAGAGAATTGTAGGAGGGACTAGGAGGTGGAGTAAGACTAGCCAGAATCACTTTTGAGTAGGAGATGAAGAGGAGAGATGTGAAGTTTCCTGTGTCCATTCCCTTAACTTCAACCCCTAAAGACCAAGAATAAAGACCAACGACTTTTGCTTATTCTGACTCCGGCTGAGTCTAAGGTATTCAGGGTGCTAACTCGGTCTTCACAAGGGATCATGAGTGGAAAAAATTTAAGAAGCCCAATTCTAGATATAATCTGACCAAGACAGAGTACATTGGTTCTATCTCCTTATTTCTGTAATCTATGTAGCTCAATGCAGCCAAAAATTCACTTTTTGGGTTGTCATATTATCTTGTTATATTGTTTGTGATCCTTAAATATTCCCAGATCTTTCTCAGATATACTAATGACTAACCTGGCCTTTGAGGCAAGGTTACACTTGTGAAGCTGATTTTTAAAAACTGATCCCTATTGAATTAATTTCATTAGATTCAGCCAAATTCTAGACTATAAAGATTTTTTTGTATTCTGACTGTCACTCATTATATTTCTAGCTTTGT
The DNA here is from genome assembly GCF_016432865.1 of Antechinus flavipes. Classification (NCBI taxonomy): domain Eukaryota; kingdom Metazoa; phylum Chordata; class Mammalia; order Dasyuromorphia; family Dasyuridae; genus Antechinus; species Antechinus flavipes. Next base: position 337,986,415 of record NC_067401.1, on the reverse strand, counting down.
GCCAATTTGAAATATGATTAACATACTGTTGGAGTTCAAATGTTGAGTTCTTGTTCTTCTTTAAAATATTATAAAAGTTCTCTCTGGGTGCCTTCCCTGGAATCAGGATTTTGTCGGTCCCTGTTCGGGCACCAAAATGTGGTAAGTTTTTTCTTCTCAAAATTCAGCCAGGTGATAAAAGTTCAGATCTTTTATTATCTCCAATATAGCCTGGTTAGCTTAGAGGCCTATCTCTCTGCTTGGTTCCAAGAGCTCTTGCTGCTTTGTCCTTTGCTTCTGCCTCTGCTTTCTTCAGCCTCCAGAGCCAGCACCACTCTTCATGTCATTCCGGTGAAATCTCGACTTGTAGCTTCTTCACTCTGAAGAACTTCTTTGACTGGCCCATTGAAGCTCTATTTATGCTCCTTCAAGAGAGGGATTGTGGGTTTTCTCCCATAGTGCTCTCTGGCCCAAAGAGCTTCAAGGGAGGTGTGAACTCATTGAACTCCAATGAGTAAAGGTGTGAACACAAGCCTTGTATTAATTAGTTCTACTTAGTATCTTGTTTCAGGTTCTGCCCAAAACATCTTCTTGTAAGATTAGATCAACTCTAATTAGTTAGCAGTTAGTAAGGATTCCAACAACATACCATCTTTATTTATCTTTATCAAGTCACTCACAAAAAATATTTAATAATCAGGTTTCTTAGGGTTGTTCTACAAGAAATCCTCTTTCTAGTTGATGGAACCAGTAAGGACTACTCTATAATTTTGCCTAGTCAGTATGTTCTAAATTCATCTATCATCAAGCTTTGTCACTTCATCTTTTTCACAAGAATAGCATGAGATATTTGATAAAATGGTGTGGAGAATGTTGATTTAAAGGTAAATTGGATTTAAATGAGATAGAGTTGCACTAAATGATCTGCCTCACTCCGTCTTCCAGTTATCATTGTTCAGTGACAAGACAGTATCAAGACTACTAGAGTTGACTCGAGATGCAGTGAACAACCTTGGTGTCTTCATTATGTAATGAAGCCTTAAGTGCTCCACAACACTGCTTCACCTGCCTTCATGGCCATTGGAATAAATTATTCTCATCTACCCTTTCCATCATGCCTGGCTATAATCTGGATAAATTATGTCTCTAGTATTCCCTTGACCTATTAGTTTAACAATTATCAAAAAAGGAAATAAAGTTTAGCAAGTTTTATTGTCATTAATGTTCTTCACCACTTCAACTCATTCTGAGATTTGCTAGACGTATATGGAGAGGCAGACAGAGAGAGGAAATAGGTGAGTCTGCACACACACACACACACACACACACACAGAGAGATACACACACACATTCTCTCTCTGTGTCTCTGTCTCTCTGTCTCTGTCTCTGTTTCTCTTTGTCTCTCTGTCTTTCTCATTCATTTACAGTCTTAGTACAGTTTTAATATGGTCTACATAGACACATACAGAGGATCCCAAAAATATCAGTGCAATTTAAATAGATATATTTTGTACATACACATACACAGAGGGTCCTAAACGTGTGTGTGTGTATGTGTGTGTGTTTGTGTAGACTATATTTATCACTATATGGAACATATAGTGTTTAGAGTTTCTGACCTGGAGTCAGGTGCTGAGAGACTCCTTTTTCTTGAGTTCGAATCTGGCCTCAGATACTTACTATTTTTTGGTCCTGAGCAAGTCACTTAACTTTGTCTTGGTTTTTTCAACTATAAAATGAGCTGGAGAAGGAAATGGCAAACCACTCTAATATCTTTGCCAAGACAACTCCAAATGGGATCATGAAGAGTAAGACAGCACTGAAAAGCAACTGAACAAAGTACTTTTTACTGAACAACTGAAATTTTGTCTAAACAACAAATCAGCCATTATATTTTTTGGCAATTAAGTGATCATTGCTAACTTTGTTGAGATCAGATTTGGTTGAATGAGGATCTCTGAAGCCAGACTATAAAGAATTAAGAAGAAAGTGGAAAGGAAAAAAAAAAAAAAGGTGAGGCATTGATTATAGAGAGCCTTATTAAGGATGATAACTAGTGGAAATAAACAGATCAAGGAGGGTTTTTTTGAGGATGGTGGAGATGTGGGCATGTTTGTAGGGACTAGGGAAGCAGTCAGTAGAATAAGAGAGATAGAAGATAAATGAGAGTAGAGTTGATAAAGGAGGAAATCTGTTTTAGAAAGCTTTTATTTGTAGAGATGTTTGCCATGGCAAGGAGAAGGGTCATTTCATTGTGTGAGATGGATGAATGAGGAGATAGTAGCAAAAGGCATCTGGGTGATAGGAGAAGAAAAGAGCTCTCAGGTAATGGCCTCAATTTTTTCAATGAGATGTAAGTCAAGGTGAGAGCATTTTAAGTGGATGGGGAGAGGTACCTGAAGACGGGAAAGTGCAGAGAATAGTTTAGCAACAACTGGTAAACTAGTAAAACGCAGCTCCTTGAAACAGTACTCAGTGCTGACAGGAAAACATTAGTTCATATCTTTCTGTGTATCCTTAGCTATGTGACTCCATAAAAGTCAGTTCTTCATCTGCAAAAAGGGGATATTAATCTCATTCATAGGGTTGTCATGAGAATTGAATGAGATAACATAAATTATATATTATCTATCCTATTAAATAGAATAAAGGAAGCTAATTCTGAAAAGGTGAATCTGAGGTGAATATGGGAGAAACATACAATAATACAATGAACCAAAAGTTTTAGGGCAGTTTAAAGTTTTAATAACTTTTAAGATAAGTATGTATCTGATGGACATTATATATGTACACAATGCATATTGTATGCATGCTAAGTATAATTAAATGCATATATAGCAAAACCAAATTAAATCATAACTATTCCAGGAATATAATTATATACACACATATGTTTGTGACATATGCATACACATGTACACACATATATACATATATGTTCTTTGGTGGTTGTTCTTCATTCTCAAAAAGGACCAAAATGACATCAATATATTAAAATTGAGTATGGTGTGTCTGACTGTGGCTTGATCAGACCAATACGAGCTCAGAATGCTCTGCCACAGGTCAGACACAAATAGTCCCTATGAACATTTGGGGTGGCTTCTCTTAAATTTGCCCATCTCGAATTTCTTTTGAGCTAATTCAATTCTGCCTTGCTCTTAGGGCACAGCACCTTCTCTGATAAGGGCATGTTGTGTCAGTGTCTCCCATCTCATAAATCAATTCTAAAGTTATTAAGAAACAAACACCCTGTGTACATTTTTTAGTGTTTTGACACAGGGTGAATCCCCATTTGCCATGGTAATCAGGCTAGAGTTGGATAAGCAGACAATTTTTAGGGCACCTTTTCTAGGCCTTTCCTCACATCTGAAGGTGAGCAGTATGATCCTTAAAAGGCTGCTCAGACACCCAGGGCTGCTGCCTGAATCCCACTGCTGCTCCCAGTGAGAAAAACGACCCCATGGTCTGAGCCACTTGTGTACAGAGTCGTGACTAAGCTGCCAGTACATCTGCACCTATAGCTTCATCACCAGCGCATTGCCCCAGGGCTTTGAAATAGATAGCTTCATCACCAGCGCATTGCCCCAGGGCTTTGAAATAGATAGCTTCATCACCAGCCCATTGCCCCAGGGCTTTGAAATAGATAGAAAAGATAAAATGGTGTGGAGAATGTTGATTTAAAGGTAAATTGGATTTAAATGAGATAGAGTTGCACTAAATGATCTGCCTCACTCCGTCTTCCAGTTATCATTGTTCAGTGACAAGACAGTATCAAGACTACTAGAGTTGACTCGAGATGCAGTGAACAACCTTGGTGTCTTCATTATGTAATGAAGCCTTAAGTGCTCCACAACACTGCTTCACCTGCCTTCATGGCCATTGGAATAAATTATTCTCATCTACCCTTTCCATCAAGGGAAGTCTTTACATGCATGGGGTAGACACACCCTAGATCACTATAGGGTTTGAGACTGCCAAAATGGTCTACCAGGGTATGGCCATTGTGTCTGCTACAGTTTCTTGGAGCCACAGGTGAAAGCTAGGTGGATCAGGTGGACACCAAAGGAGGAAAGCAGCCCTGTAAAGGGCTTGGCAAGCCCCCAAACCGGACAGAACACAACCTACATCCCAGGTGGCACAGTGGATAGAGTATTGGACCTGGTGTCAGGAAGACTTGAGTTCAAATTTGCTCTCAGATACTAGCTGTGTGAATCTGAGTTAGTCAACCTCTGCCTCAGCTCCTTCACCTATAAAATGGAGATAACAATATGACCTACCTCCAGGGGGATTGTAGTCACGATGAAGTGAGAAAATATTTGTAAATGCTTTGCAAATCTTAAAAGTACTATGAATGTAGCTACTGTCAAGAATTTGCTCTGTGATAAAGAACATATCCTACATACATGTATGCACATACTATTGTCCCAAAAACTATTAAAGTTTAAAACTGCCCCAAGACTTTTGGGACTCCCTGTACACACGTGTAACCCAAATCTATTAAAATTGCACAAACACTTTTGAGACCGTGTGTGTGTACACAGAATATATCTATTAAAATTGCACTAAGACTTTTGGGACTCTATGTTGTACAGAATGTATTAAAATTGCTCTAATACCTTTGGGATCCCGTGTGTGTTTGTACTACATTAAAACAGCACTAAGACTTTTGGGCTCCACGGTTGAATGAGTGAGGGCATGCGTTTGTTTAGACTCCTTTCCATCGCTTCTGTCTCTCCATATTCATACAGCTTTTTTTTTCGCCTTGCAGAAAGGAGTCACAGCGTCCCAAATGTTAAAGAGCATAAGACCCCTTTCAATGAGGGCAGGGAAAGTGAGGGAGAGTTCGCTAACCCAGAGGCACCCCTATGCCCCACAAAGTGCCGCCAAGGTTTGGGCTCACATTCACTGTCCCCTGGCGGAGTGGGCAGGGATGAGAGAGGACGCCAGGGATGCTTAGAACGCTCGCGACAGGTAAGTAAACTGCGGTCCTCGCCGCCAGCCCCACCCCCTTGCGGACTTCTACGCTCCACCCTGGGGAGCTAGACCAGACGCGCGCACGCCCCACTCGTCCTCGCTCCCGGGGCGGGCCCTTTTCCCCACGCATGCGCGGATGTCACCTGGGCCGTCGGGGCCACCGCCGGAAGTGACCCTGGCGGGTTTGACTTCAAATTCTCAGTGAGGAGGTGCGGCGGCGCCGGAGGGGTGGCGGTTGGGCGGGGAAGTTTTGGGTAGGGTCTCCAGAGCCTCTCTTCTTTGCTGCTGGGGGTGGATCGAGGGGCTCGTCCCGCCCCCAGCCCCCCAGCCGCGGTGGGCGGTTTCTTCCCTCGAACCCCCGTCGCCGCGGCGGACTTAGGTGAGCTTTTCTCCTCTTCCTCTCCACTCCCAACCCCCATATGAAAGCCATGGGTAATAAGGCGAAGAGGGAACGGGGAGTCCGGTGGTCCCGCCCCGCATTCCGTGGTGATCAGTTTTCTTCGGGTCTGCGCCCCAGTCCCCCAGTCCCCGGCGTGCTGCTCGACACACCTGCTCCTCCGAGCTTATCTCTTCACCCTCTTCAACGGGGCCTGGGGCCGATACAGGGGCAGATCTTAACCCTACCCCCTGCCTCGTGTGACCCAAGAAATCCCGAAGCCGGGCTAGCAGCCTCGGTATTTGAACCCCCTCCCCCACATTCTTTATTCATAAAGACTTTCTTATTCCCATCCCCACCCCCACTCCCATTACCTCCTTGTATTCAGAACCAGTGTGTTTCTCTTTATTTTTGCTTTTAGGTTGATTTGTCATCTTGATGTAATTATCATTTTAGTTTTTCCGTAGCACTGTCAGATTCTAACTGCCCCCTCTCCCCTCCATCCCTTTTTTTTAAAAAGTAGTTAGATCGCTTTTGGGGGGAAGTTTCTTATTGAAGATTGTTTTTTCCTAATGTTATTCCCTGCTTAATTATGGCAGAGTTACGGTAGGGGAATGTAATTTTCCTTAACTAGAAATGTTTTATGGTTTCATGCCAGCACTTTGTTAAAAACAAATCATGTTTTCTGTTTAAATTGTGAACTGCCTGGTTTATAAGCAGCCTACTCCCAGTAGTGCTTTGATAGCCTAGTCATCATTTTTAAAACAGTTCAGCTTTTAGACTTGCGTCTTTCTTTGTGAAAAAACATTCCTAAGTGTTTTAGAATGTGTGTAAAGATCTTTGCTTCTTAGTCACAATGATAGAACACTTAAGATTTCTGATGTGATTTATCTACTGTTCATACAGGCTGAAAAGTTCTCAGTGTATAATGTGGAATATAATCTACAACTTTTCCATGGCAGGATGAAAATTATTTTGGAAGTTAACAGTATTTAAAGATGGTTCCTTGAATTAGATTTAAAAAAAAAAAAAGAATAATTTGTATAATGGCCATTCTTGTATAAAGAAATGATAGCAACCCTTTCGGGAAATATTGATAATTCTACATTATTCCATATTTCTGCTTTATATCATATGTTAAAACTTTAAAAGACAATATTGATTATTTTCCCACCAGTCATATAATATACTAAAGAAATTTAATATGAAGTACATTATTGAATTTTCAGTTTTTCCAGTATAGGGCTAAATATTTTCCTTTTATAAAATATTTTATTTTAACTTTTAACTATATTGTCTGTTTCACGAAGATACTATTTTTTACCAGAAGTCAAAGTATGTTGCTTACTGATAAAATTCTAAGTACATGTAGTCATCATTGTGCTTGTTTGATAGCTAACTTAAATGTGGCTTTTTAGCTATATTGTTTTTGTTGATTTGTGGAAGCCCATTAATTTCTTTATTCTTCTTTTCCCACTTTTGTCTGGGATAATTGAGCTTTATATCTTATCACTAAATTAGTATGCATATGATTTTTCTTTTACAAAAATTTTATTACAGTGAAGTTATATTTATTAACAATGATAAATCCCCACCTTTAAAATGTTTAATTTTTTAAATGTTTTCTGAACATGAATTACTCTAAAGTATTCTTGTACCACAAAACTAACTTTTCTCAAGCTTTAAAATGAGAAAAAAAAATCTACCTTGTTCTAAATGGTTATGGATCATTCATTAGTGATTATTCAACATTACCCGTGACTAATTTATAATACCTGCATAGTATAATTACAAACCGTGCATGTTAGCTCAAAATTATTTATCAGTATGATACTTTGCTCTTTTTTGAAGTGTGATTTACTGAATTTTATTGCCTTTTTAAAACACTTTTTGATTTGACGTGTAGTTTATCTTTTTTATGTATTTGAGTAAACAAGCTTTGCAGAAAGGAACAGAAAATTTTCCATTTATTTTGTCCATATTTTAACAATGATTCCATACTTGGATGCTCCAAAAGCTTAGCACTTCAAATAAATACATTTAGAGGAATTTTTTTTAAAGAGCTTTGAGAAAAGGAGATAAAAAGGCCAAAGATACAGTTTTTTAAAAAATTTATTGCCATTTCCCCATCTGTTTGAAGAAGACTCCCCCCCTTTCATATTATTTCCTAATTGTATGAAAAACTGTACTTAGACTCACTACATGGATGTCATCACATTTCATTTAAAAATCTGATCTTGCTGCTTATTTTATTAGCATCTTAATTAATTTTAATGAGTTTAGTCATCAGTTAAGTCATTAATCCTTTACTAGGCGAGTAAACAAAGGGTGACTCTTATGGATAGAGTAAGTGGAAAAGCTTGTTCTGAAATAATGTAGGTGCATCCTGTGATAATTTTGAAAAGTAGTATGTGAAGTTAATATTCTTTGAAAAATTTTGAACAAATGAAATTTTAGAGGAATTTTATTTAAATTATTTAAAAATTGTTTTTTGTTTGATTGCATTTCATGTTAAATTAACATCTGATCAAAAATTATAGTCAAAATTAGGTGTATTCCTTAGTGGAAATTTAGGGAGAGTGTTCAGGATTAGTAGAATTATACTGTATTTAAATTGGGGAGAAAGATGTGTTTAGGATTACAAAACTATCTAAAAGTAAAGAAAATGTTCTCTTAGTGCTTGAAGGTATAGGGTGATTGTGCCATATAATCAATTAGCTGTTTTTTTAGAAGACTGGATCTTGAATTAGATTTTTTTTAAACAATAAAACAAGTATACAAGACAGTTATACAACAATTTATTGCCCCTAAGAAATACCTAACCAGAAGATGAAATTTACTATAAACTGTACCTTTTAAAGCAGAGGTGGCAGAAACTCCCCCTCGCCTTAAGCCCCTTATTCCCTTTTCTCTTCACAAAGAGATAAAAATGTTTACTTGTTTGTGTATACAACATGCATCCCTAATTTTATTGTAAGTCTCAAGCCCCTTTGGATCATAGTTTTAGAGATAAAACCTTGGAAGTGGCTAGTCTGCCATTATCTATCCCTGATTTATATGTGAGAAAATCAAGGCCCAAAGAGGTAAAGCAACCTGCTAAAGGTCATGCAGATAAAATAAAAGACAGTATTTGAATAGAATTTTCTAACTTTCTTCACTGTACTACATCACCTCTGATTGTGGCATAGTGTTTTTTGCAATCAAGTAGCTAATCAAAAAGTTATTAAGTATTTATTCTACTTGATTTTGTATATATAGTAGTAGCTCAAAAAATATTGATTATCATGGTTAATAATCTGGGGGGTTACATAACATGGGAACTAGCAATACTAACTGCACTTATTGAGATTTAGAATTAGAATGAATCTTAGAAGCTATTATCTAATCCAATTCCTTCATTTTATTGGCCTGAGAGATAAAACTCCAAATCATGTAAATTATTAGTATTTGATCCAGGATTTAAACTCAAGTCTTCTCACTTCCAATTTAATGCTCTTTTCTACTATGCCTATTATGCCACTTTTCATGACATGATATTTCTCAAAATGCCTTCATTGGTTGTTTTTTTTTTTAATGATTAGCCAAAAAAACTTTCTTATTTGTGTTAGAAAGTTTAATGTCTGATGTTTTGTCTTGTTTAGTATATTAATAAAGATTAAGGTGAATCTGTTTTGATCATTGCATTTTTAATTAATTCTAGATCACAAAAGACATTGTTTTACTTATGCTTTCAAAGAATATACACTGAATGATACACTGCCTAAGCTTGTAGGAAAAATACCTTACCAACTGCCAAAAACTCTTTTGTTCTTTTGATTCCCATTACAAATAAAATTGAAGGGTGGTAGCGAGCTAAATTAGTGGAGGAGTCAAAAAACGTACATTACTTCCATATTCCTCTAAGACTTCCCTTCCCCTGTATCCTACGTCTTTCAAACAGGTTTAGAAAATGTATTAGACTTATTCTTGATCAGGAAATCCAAGGGAAAAAAAGTGAAAATGAGTCATTTTTTTCCAGCCCACACATTGGGGAACAGGGTCTGGTGAGGAGCATGCTGATGGGAGCATTTCATTGGGAAAGAAGCAAGAAGAGGTCCCACATCCATCATAGAGGTGCCTAAACTTGTTCTGGAAAAGGTACCAATTGGCAGCTCTGTCACTATCCAGTTCTGAGTCCAGATCCAGGGCAGACTGAGGAGGGGACCTGTGCTGAGAAATGGTATTCTAAGGTGAGGATTGGTCAGGGGTTCTTTAGCTGGTTACCAAACAAGGAGCAAATTTAGAAGCCAGCAGCATCTGTGTGGCTTGGGGTCTTAGTTTCAGCCTCTGAACCAGACTGAAACTTACAGACGAATAATCAAGGCAGCAGTTTCAGACTAAAAAGGAGCCGGCTGTTCTGTTCTGAACCAGCAGAGCTGTCCTTCTGGCTGATAGCTTAGGTCTGCAGCAGCTATTGAAGTTCCAAAGGAGGCAAATCCACAGGTAGCTCAGATCAAAAGCCAATTCAGAAACTTTTGCAGAGTTCAAATCAAGAGGGCAATGATCAGATTTTGCCTTAATTCATATCATTTTGGGAGCACTGAAGATTTCATCTTGATTGTCTCTGAAATCCTAAAATAACACAACAAACAATACCTCTAAGAAAGGAACAGAAGGACCAGTTTAGACATTTCAATCAGGAGTGTACAAAACCTAACATAAAGCTCAAAATCAAGAAGTAGCTTAGAAGAGTATGCAATAAAAAAGGAATCCCACCATAAGACTTAGTGTCTTGACTGGGAAGGTCAAGATAAAAATCTGGTCAAAGAGAATGATTCCATAACTCAAGCAAAGCTTCAAAGTAAAACGAAAATTGGACATAAATTTAGCCAAAATTTCTGAAAGATAGAACAAGGGCTTAAAAATAACTTTTAAAAATGTAATTAAGGCACTTAGGGAAAAAAATAGAAAATAAATTACAACTATGGAAGAAAGAATTAATAACTTGATAGAAAAGATGGAAAGCCTGACCCTAACAATAAATTCCCTGAAAATCAGAATGAATGGAATAAAAACTAAAGCTAAAGACTCCTTGAGATAACAAAAAATGCTAAAACAAAGTGAAAAGATTTTAAAAAGGAAGAAATTGTTATTTCATAGCAAAAACATCTAATCTATAAAACAAAGTGAGATAATTTAATAAGAATAATTGCAATAAAGAATGCAATGATCAACTGTGATAGGCTTGGTTCTTCTCTGTAGTTCAGTGATCCAGAGCAATTCCAATAGACTTTGGACAGAAAATGCCATCTGTAACTAGATAAAAGAACTAAGCAGACTGAATGGAAATCAACACATACCATGTTCATTTCTTTTTTTTTTTTTTTTTTTTTTTTTTTGATGCTGTTGAACACTTTTTCCTCTTGTATATCCTTTCCTTTCTGGTTATTTGTGACTGTTCTCTCCATGTTCTCCTGCCTTCTGAGTATTCCATCTCTTTGGCCAGCTCATCCATAATCATACCTTTTAACTGTGCTTATGCACCAAAGTTCATTCCTTGCTTCCTCTTCTTCCTCAGCTGTTTTCTTGTTAATCCCATTAGTTCTCTTTGGCCTAACTATTAATGTCTCTACAAAAGACTCCTATATGTGTCTATTCATCCCTAGTGTTTACCTTAACTCTAGTTCCAGAACACTTGATTCCTTATTGGCTATTTCAGATTGGAAACCTGTCAAACTAAACTTAATAACTTTTCCCCTAAATGCTTCCTTCTTCAGAATTTACATATTTCTTTTGAAGATAATAATATCCTTTCACAGTCTCTGGAGTTTGTTAACTTTTTCTTTATCCTAGGATCCTCACTCCTTCTCAGTTCACATATCCAGTCAATTGTCAGTTTTGTAAGACCAGGGTAAATCATTTAACTTTTATCTTCCACAATTTCATCTGTAAAATGGGGATAATACAAGTTCTTTTCTCTCAGGATTGTTGTGAGGATCAAATGAAATATTTGTAAAATACTAAGCACAGTGCCTATATGTAATAGATTCTATATAAATGCTTATTCCCTTTCTTTTTCTCTATCCCCACATCCAGCTGCTTTGTGCCATAATTTTAACTATCTCATATTTCTATATTTATTCAGAGTATATTTATATGGTACTTGTCTTCCCCACACAGTATCTATCATATATTAGAGCCTTAATAAATGTTTATTGACTTACTAAATGATGAATAGGCTCTGCAACTATGATTTTGCTGATAAAGAATCAACAACTCATTCATAACTTAGAGCTTTAGAGAGTTTCATGGCATGGGAAATAAAAGGATGACTGTTACCTGTAGTTGTGTAACTGAAGTGTTTGAGGCAGGATTTTGAGTATTTGGAGTATTACCAATTTAAGTTGCTAGCTACTTTTAAATTGTTTAATTTTTAAAAAATTAAATTTGTTTTAAATTTGAACTTAAACAAGAATGAGCATTTCTATACATTATAAAACATGAAATCCTTTTAAAAGTATAATTATTCCTTTCACATCATGGAAAGTTAGGGGTGCTGTACTCCCACAGTCTGGAAAATCTGCTTTAAATGTTTTGGCCCTCTCCATAATGGAGAAGTGTGAATTTTTTCTTTCTCTTTTATGGGGTGATTACAGTACCTTATTATAAGATTTCGGTTAAGTATTTGGTCATAGTCTCTGTGTTGTTGTCTGTTAGCCTTTTTATGTTGTCTGTGACTTTCTCAGAACTCCCCCAAAATTCCCATTTAATTTTTTATACCAGCCCCCAATATATCAAAACCACAATGGGAAAGATGCTTATCTATGTGGAAAGGATAACTATATAATAAATTTAATATGTAATTTTCAAATCTGTGTTATTCCTTCTAGCTTTCTGTTCTGTCTTTCTCCTAAACTCTTCCCTCTCCCCTCTCTTCCCCCCCCATTTAGAATCCTTTCTTGTACCTCTCTCCTACAATTAGAAAAGCAGAAGAAAACAAAATTTATATAATAAATATGCATAATGAAGGAAAACAAATTTCCACTTTGTTTTTTTTGTTATAAAGATAAAATCTGATTATATTAATATTAATATTAACTAATATTATAAAGATAAAATAAAATTATTTAAAAATAAAATCAGTGTAGTCTTTTAATATACCCTGTAGCGTACATCTGATCCTCTCAAAAAGTATTTATATATATGTAAATTTAAATATATGTTATATTATTTAATATATATTATACATTTATTTTTATTATATTATATATTTAATATATATTATAATATATAGCATATTTAATATAAATTTAGTTATATATAAAGGTCCTGAAATGTAACATAATATGACATTTTGCTTTTCTTTATTCTGTACATTCTATATCTCAGAGAACTTGATAATTTTATAATAAAATGGAAGCTAATTGTAAAAAAGTTAAATAGTTAAACAGGAAATTTATGATAGGGTCTTTGAAAGAAAAAACTTCCACCTTTGATTTGTTTAAAAACTCTTTCATAGTCATTCATAATAGTAAAATTGTAACTTACTGAAAGACATGATTTGAATTTATTTCTGTTTTCATATTTAGATCTCTGTCTTTTTTTAATAGCTTTTTATTTACGAGATATTTGCATGGGTAATTTTTCAGCATTGACCCTTGCAAAACCTTGTATTCCAACTTTTCTCTTCTTCCCCTAGATAGCAGTTAGACCAATACATGTTAAATATGTTAAAATATATGTTAAATACAATATATATATACATATCTATACAGTTATTTTGTTGCGCAAGAAAAATCGGACTTAGAAATAAGATAAAAATAACCTGACAAGGAAATAAAAAATACAAGTGGACAAAAACAGAGGAAGTGGAAATGCTATGTTGTGGTTCATATTCATTTCCCATAGTTCTTTCACTGGGTGTAGTTCTCTTCATTATTAAACAAATGGAACTGATTGGGCTCATCTCATTGTTGAAGAGAGTCAGATGTCTTTTTTTAAAAAGCCTGTTTTATTTATTCTCAAATTCCCAAATAAAATTTGCTGAAATAAATGGTCCTACTTTATATATAGTCCTACTTTAGATTGTCAATGAGATGATTTATACTCAATCACTATTTTTCTATGTCAAATACAAATTTATAACTTTGAGTCTTCTCAATCTATATTTGTAAGTTAGTGTTTCTCATATCCACTGTCTATATTTTTCTTTGATTGTTATTATAACCCAGTAGAAATCAGCTGAGATCCCTTTTTTGCCCTTAAACATTTCCTTTTCTAACTTTGCTGTTTCCATTAAAGGCATTACCATCTTCCAGTTATCCCAGATCACAACCTTGCATTTCTCTAGTCAGAAATATTAGAATAGCTTTTGATTAATTCTAGGTTCACAAATCCTATTAAATATATAACTTTGAATAATATCTTTTCAAAATCTTAAAATTCATCCACAGTTTTTTTCCTTCATTATAATAATAATATAGTCTGAAATGAGTTTTCCTGAAATTCTGGGCCTTAGATAATGTTCCCTTTTGTCTCTGTGCTGCAGTCCTTTTTGGGATACTTACTGTTAATAGAAATGGAACATGAAAAATATTTCTTTTTTTTTTTTCAGCTTGCATTTGAGCATGAGTCTTCTTATGATTAGTGAAAATGTAAAATTGGCTCGTGAATATGCTTTGCTGGGAAACTATGACTCTGCGATGGTTTATTATCAGGGAGTACTTGATCAAATGAACAAATATCTGTACTCAGTCAAAGATACATATCTTCAGCAAAAATGGCAACAGGTGAGAATCATATCTCAAATTTCTCCCTTCTCCATCCTACACATGTAGTCAAAGTGTTTTTTCTACAGCACATATCTGACATATTTTAGTAAACTACAGTGACTCACTTGCCTGTAGATGTATAAACTCTTCTATTTGGCATTTAAAGGCCTTCACAATCTGGCTCCAAACTACTTTTCTCAACTTATACCTTATTTTTCTTCATTCTAAAGTCCAGCCAAACTGGTTGTCTTGCTGTTCCTTATATACAGCTTTTCTTCTTCCTTTTCTGAGCCTTTTCACTGACTTTCTTCTTAGTCTTCTATTTGGGAATGTACTTTTTTACCTCTGACTTTAGAATTTCTAGTTTTCTTCAAAATTCAGTTCAGGCACCACTTTTTACATGAAATTTTTCCTGATTTCCTCACCACACTACCCAAGATCTCTTCTCCCTAAAAATTGTCATCTCATTGTTTATGCTCATATATACATGGTTTCTCATTGTAGAATGCAAACTTCTCAGGGAAAGGGATTGTTTTATTTCTGTCTTTATATAGCTATGCCTAGTAAAGTACCTAGAACTTAGTGGGTACTTAATAAATCCTTATTAATTGGTTGATATGTACTTTTACTTTAATGGTTTAATTACTCAGAATAGAAAACTTGAGAATTTTAAAGATTCAGAGTTATATATAGATGAAGCATGGTTATGTGAGTTTTGGCATTTAAATAGAAATGCTATCTATGGTAAAAATCCCATTATAAATCTCACTAAGATTTATCTCAACTACACTTTGATAAAGAATAGTTTACTCTGTATCATTTTGATAATCTAATTATAAAACAACATTGTTTTACAAAATACATTGGCAACGAATCTAGCCTTTTCTTTAGAACCAAATTTGATACAGAATTAGGGCATTTTTGGAAAACCTTTTGAAACTTTATCATCACTCATTAGATAATCTTGTAGAGTGACAAATATCAAGGATGATGTCATTACAGGGCTCAATTATGTAGTAATAGTGAAGAAATTACAAAGATCTTTATAAATAATTTATTTCATCTTTTGTATTTCACCAGGATAGCCATATGATCTATTTCTTTGGTATTGAGTGTTGGTTTATTATTTCTTACTAAGAAGAAAAAAATATCAATCTCATATTTATTTGTTTGTTTAATCTTAGCATCTTCCTTCCAGGTCCTTGTCTTTTGGTCTTCAGCAGTTCTGTTTCATAAGGAATCTTAAATTTTTATCTTCTTCCAGGCATCATTTCAGACCTTTATCTCTTCCTGTTTGTGATAATGTTTATATATACTAACTCAGTTTTAACAATAGCAAGAAAATTTTGAACCCATTTCTAGTATCTTTCATACTTACCTGCTGTCATTAAATGAAGCTTCTCTTACTGAAGTATAGGAAAAGGGTTGGATTTTTTTGGTCATGTTGTTTTTTTTGCTGAGGAATAAATTGTGAAACCTTCATTTAGTTAATTTGTTGTTTTGATGTATAATCTTCTATTCATAACTTTTAGTTCTGCCGGTTGTAGATTTTGTCAGAACCACTTCTTTTCCACATCCCTCCTTATGGCATATATGGAACTATTACAAAGGGAATATTAAGAAAATATAAAATTATATTTACTTAATAGTCTTTTGTTTTTCCAATTACATGTAAAAATAGTTTTCAGCATTCATTTTTATAAGATTTTGAGTTCCAAATTTTTTTTTCCCTGTCTCTTACCTCCCCCCTTCCTAAGACAGAAAACAATCTTATATATGTTTTACATGTACAATTATTTTAAGCATATTTTTTAAAGAATATATTTGAGTTATTTTTGCTTTGTTAAGTAGCTTTATTTTTATTATAAGATTCTTGACTTAGAATCAGCAGTCTATAATCTAATTCAAGAAAAAAGCATGAAACCATTCTGCTGATATGCTACAATTACTGTTGTGGATGGATATATATAACATGAAATTTTTAAAGTTTCATTGAACAGTTTCATCTAGTTAACAATTGTTCTCTGAGTGCATATTTGTAACTTTTATGATACTGATTTTGTTATGTCATTTGAATTAAAATAAAAATGTGCTAGATGATGCAGTAGATAGAGTGCTGGCACTAGAGGAGGATCTGAGTTCAAATGTGCTCTCAGACACTTAACACTTCCTAGCTATGTGACCCTGGACAAGTCACTTAACCCCGATTGCCTCAGTTTAAAAAAAAAAAAAGTTTTAAATTTAAAGTTGTTTTTCCTTTGTAAACAGGTTTGGCAAGAGATAAGCGTGGAAGCTAAACATGTTAAGGATATCATGAAAACACTAGAAAGCTTTAAATTAGATAGCACTCCTTTGAAAGCTGCTCATCAGGAACTTCCGGCCTCAGAGGGAGAAGTTTGGTCCTTGCCAGTCCCTGTTGAACGAAGGTAATTGGGAATCTTTTAAGGGATATATTAGGAATAAATGAATACCGAGTTTAACTTGGTGCCTAAAGTGTCTCTTGACTTCTCAAAAAATATCAGGAATAAAGGTTTTGTTAAATTTATCTACTTTAAAATAATTCTCTAATCACAATTCATGAAATATCTAGTAATGTTGCTTTCTTAGCTTTCTTAGCTTTCTTTACTGCATTCTTGATAACTTTTGATGCTTTATAAAAATTTTGCCCTATGGCTTCTGACTGTATCTCATCTTTAAAAGAGAAGTAAGTCTTAGTCTAACACTGTCATACAAGAGAATGTATCTGACATAGTATAGATGTTTAATAAATGCTTATTGATTTATTGATTGAACAGAGATGAATCCCTTCATTGCTATAATTTTTTCATTTCACCTTTCTTTCCTGATTCTGAACTCCTAGTTTTTCACCAGCCATCTTAATTCCATTTTGTTTCTTAAACATATAGATTCCTTTCTCCTCTTAAGACATCTCTCAAGACATCTTTGATAATGTTGCTCCTTCCTTGATTTATATATATAACTTGTTTTTCCATTAGAGGTTCTTAACCTATTAGATTGTATGTTCTTTTTGAGCAGGAGCTGTTTTTAACTTTTTTTTTTTTGTCTTCAGCACTTAGTGCTTGACATATATAATAAGCACTTACAGTAAATACTTGTTGATAAGAATTTTCTAATAATTAGTGTTATCTATTATCCAAATAACTTGTCCTTGGGGGAAAGAGAGCACACTCCCCTATACTAGTGTTAAATCAGAAAGAAATCTGCTTTCTGGTAATCTTTTGAAAGATATTCCTCATTGATTATGTGTTTTTAGGTTCTTTTTGATTCTAAAATTCAGTAATGTTCATTCCTGAATAATGCAGGTAACCTAATATTACTTACACTTGTTTGTTTTTTCAGTTATTTGTCATTGTCTTCTCCATAGTCAATCATTTATTAATGTTTTATTCACAATATCTTTAAGTTAAATTAAATTTTGTAAAGTACTTTACAAATTAAATTCAATATGACTGAACTTTTATTATTATATTAAATACCTCTACTGGAATGTGTTTTTTCATTCCTAGATTAATACTGTAAAGTCTACAACACTGGGGTCATTTATTGTTTCTTTCCATTTTCATTCATCTATTTCTTCTTCCTGCTCTTTAACCTAGTTTCCCTTAAGATCTAATTCCTAATCTTCTAGCTCTTCTTACTTTATGCTTGCTTTTTTCAGAGAGCTTTAAAATTTTATATTGCAAAAACAACTTAACTTCAGCCTTGTTATCACTTAAATTCCATTTACCCAAAGAACATTTTTGTTTTACTATCTTTTTATCACTTCAATCTCAAAAATTTTTATATGGTCCTTTATCTTTTTATTTTGCCCTTTTTTTGTCTAGTTGATAAGCTTAGATATTTTGCCTTAGTTTAGTTATTTTTGAGACTCCCCTATCCAGTTGTAAATCAGTGACTCACTTCACAATATTGTTTGAATTGATCCCCTTCCAAATTAACTGTTTTTTTGTAATTGATGCTTTAAAAAAAATTAACACTGGTTATTTTTTTATGTAGTTCTGTCCTTCATTGAATCCTTCAAGTAATGAAGAAAAACAGTTAAGCACAACTGATTGACAAAGCAACTTATTATAGCATTCCTTATTTGTAGTTTCCTGTTGTTCTCTTGAGATGACGAATTCTCCAGAACCAAGATTTTTCATTGCAATTGAGTTGAGCTGCTTTTTTGTTTTAATCACTTTATTTTTTCTTCTTTGACTTTAAAATGATCACCTTTCCATTTTCCCCACTTTCTGTTTAGTTTTCTTTTGTGTATTTTACCGTTAGATTATAACCTCTTTGAGAGTAGGGACTGTCTTTTTATTTATTTATTTTTTAAGATTTATATCCCTAGGACTTAGCAGAATACCTGGCACATAATAGATATTTAATAAATGTTTATTGACTTCCATTTTGTTGTTAGCACTTTAGGTCAGTTCCCTATTAAATTTATGCCTAAATTGCTGTAAAAGCTATTTAACTGATATTCCTGCCTTTATTTTCTCCCTCCTTAATTGATCATGTACATATTGCCACCAAATTAATCTCCACTTCATATTTTCCTGATTAAGCTCTACTATGGAATTTGTTGTCAAAATTTCCAATTTAGCATTGAAAGTCTTCCATCACTAACCCCTATCTTACTTATCTAACATTACATTTTCTTTGTACTGCTATCTAATATGAATCCTTTATTTCAGTTAGGAAGTTTTCTTGTTATCACTCCTGCTAGATTTGGAACTAGGAGACCTGGATTTGAATACTGGGTCTGATATCTATTAACTCTTTGACCATAGACATGTAATTTAACTTCTTCTGGCTTCACTTTTTAAAATCCGTGTAATGGGAATTAATAATACTTATAGGTCCTTGCTATGTTGACAGATATGTGTATATAAAGCTTTGTGTAAATTTCAGATCACCATTAGTATTGATTTTTCTTATTGGCTGTTTTGCTTTTACTCTTTTTTTTTGCAATCCAGCTCTTGTAGTTCCTTTTTAACTTAGTTCAGATCTTTCATAAAGCTACTTCTAACTATCTAAGCCCACAAGGATCTTGGTCTTTGAATTGCTGTTATACTTCATTTGGGTGTCATAGTTGCTAGCACTAGATTATATACAGTATTGCCATCCAGTTTTATATTTATGTATTTTTCTTTTATATTTTAATTAAATTATGAATTCATTTAAGTTAAATTGAAAACAAAGATTTTGGATTTTTTGCATTCTCTGTTTTTAGCATAATATTAAGAATAACAATAATAGGTTAATAAATATTGATATGTCCATATAATTTCACAAAGATCCTTTTCCATAGTTACTGCTTTTGATACTACTTTTCTTCTTACTTTGAATTAGCCTTTACACCAATCTTAGATTACAATATCAAGATCTCCTATTTGTTCCTTCTTACCTCATGTCTTTGATAGCCTTTTTTTTTTAATCCTTGCTTTCTTCAATCAAAATAACTTGTTCTCTGCCACCATGCTCACCTATTTGTATAATATGATCTGTTTTCACTAATCAGACCATCACCAGGACCCAGAAAACGTCAGTCTCCTCAGTATAGTGACTCTAGATTCCATGGTAACCGTCCAAGTGCAGCAGTCAAAGTTCCTCATCGTCCATCATCACAAAATCCTAATAATGACAAAGGAAAAGCAGTCCGTTGTCGAGAAAAGAAAGATCAACAGAATAAAGGAAGAGAAGAAAAGGTAAAAATTATTTTTTTCCCTCAAGAAAACATAAAATTTTAAATTGCACATTTAGATAGTAAAAGTTTGAGATGTTGTCTAGTTGTGCCCCCCAACAATTTATTTTTCAAAGTAAGCTACAGTACAAATTTAAGATAACCTCAAGCCTACTATGCATAGCCCAAGATTATTAGTTTTTCTGTAAATCATTCAACAAATACTTAGTTCCCACTATTTCTAGAAGAGAAACACATGAAGGGAAACTTAGTATACTGGAAATACATTTTTTTTAAACACACATACCTGTCTAACTTCTAGAATCACACATGAAATCAGCAGCTGCAAGAGGCCTTAATAATTTGCTAATCCAGTTCAATATCTTTATAGCCAAGGTACCCAAGGCCCCAAGAGGTTTAAGTTACAAGCCCAAAGTTAGAAAATTACCCAAGTCACACAGTGTAGAGCCTAAATAGGACTTCATTTAATTTTCTTAGTTCATTCCTCCTTTTTCTCTATTTTGCTGACTCCAATACTTTATATTCCATATCCACTATATTTATATGTGTATATGTATCCACATATAGGCATATATACACTCTATACACATACAAAATGAGAATTGACACTTTGAATACAAGTCAACTGCCAAAGGTTGGCAGGCCAAAAAAAAATACTAATATAAGGATGATGAGTTTTTGAAAATCATTGTAGAATGTCCTGTTTTCCATATATTTCAAGTAATAGAGGTGGTATATAGAAACTGAAGTTGTGAGAGACGAGATGAAAAGTTATTGCTGAAGTTGCTTGTGTTTTTTTGTTTTTTTTTTACTGGGAGCTCCTCTATATTGATGTAAATCACAAGTTCAGGCCAAACAAACATGCAAGGAAGCATTGCTTATGATTTTTCATGTGAGTTTCCATTTGGTGCAGTTCCCACTGCATTTTTTAAAATTCCCTTATTTAATTGCTAATAAAGGAATATGAGTTTGGAAGAGTAGGATAAAATAGTATAAGTTGGAACACATTGATGAAGCAGCTCTAAATAAGAAATGAATTAGCACTTAAACCATACACTAATACCACTTTTTTTTTCTATTTTAAAATATAGCCCTTTATTATTTAGCTTTTTAAATGAAATATATATTTTACAAATGGATACTAAGTAGAATTTTTGTCTTACAGATAAGAAGTTCTATTCATGTAGTTGTAGAAACAAATTTTTTTCTAATAGAGGAAAGGTGTTTCTTCACAGAAGCCCACAGAATTAAAATTGTAGTCCTGTTTATAGATGAATACATTTAATTTCCTAGACTGTTTGTTACATAATAATTCTCTTCAGCCTCTGAATTTCTGAGAGAGGGGATTGAATGAGACATTTTGAATAAGAACCAAAGAGAAAGAGTATGTTTTTTCCCTAGATCACACAAGCAACAAATAATAGATTGATCCAGATATAGGCCATATGGTATTCCCTCAAATAATTAACATTTCTTTTTCAATGTAAACCTAGAATTTTTCTTTCAAAGAGATATGATTTTTGGAATGCAAAATGTTGACCATAGATATTTTGACACCCCTATCACCTATTAAACCAAGGTATCTAGGTTCTTTATGTACTCATTCAAAATTAATGATGGTTTTTGGCCTTCATTGACTTAGGGTCATTATCTGCCTATTTCACTTGACCTTTTTTAGGGATATTATCCTTATCTCCATTCTTCCCATTGAATAGCG
Organism: Antechinus flavipes; assembly: GCF_016432865.1. Taxonomy (NCBI): domain Eukaryota; kingdom Metazoa; phylum Chordata; class Mammalia; order Dasyuromorphia; family Dasyuridae; genus Antechinus; species Antechinus flavipes. Next base: position 337,964,909 of record NC_067401.1, on the reverse strand, counting down.
TTTCTGACCTTAGCCATTACTCTCAGTATCAGTAGCTATTTCTAGATTTAATATATAAGATCATCTTATTTTTCAAATTTTAAGCCAGTTGTTTGACATTAAAAGTGACTAATAGAAAATATATTGGATGCATTTCATCTTTTTAAAAAGTGATAACAGAGAGGGAACTTTGCTGTAAATAAGCATCTGAATATTTTTTATTCAAATTACTTTTTTTATTATATCATGTAAAAGACTGCTAAGTGATGTGAGTTACAGAAAAGTATAAGAAGTGGTTTCTGCCTTGTTTATTATCCAGCTGAAAAAAAGATAACACATCTGTGAGATACAGAGTAGAAAGTCTTTTGCATTGGAAATATTTCTTCTAGTACTGACTGTATACAAGATTGGACAGAAATTATAAAGGAATAAGACATAATGTGATTTTGTATTTTTGTATTTTCAGAATCCTTTTTAAGCTCTTCCATGGCCTGAGCCCAATTCGAGGCTTTGGATGTAGGAGTTTTAACTTTATCTTTTTCTGAATGTATGTTTTGAACCTCCTTATCATCATACTAACTTTCAGTGATCAGAAACTTTCTGCTGTCTGCTCATTTTCCTAGTCTATTATTCACCTTTTCACTTTTTGTTGAGGTAGGGCTCTGTTTCCAGAGTGGAGGGTACTCTGTTGCAAGGTTTACAAATTTGTCATTACACACATTAATATGTTGTATTTATGTACAATTCTATTTTTTAATCTTTTAATTGTTTTTAACCTTTTTTTTTTGCTTATCTTTAATGTTGTCATATTCTTTTAATGTGAAAATCAAAACTGAATGTAAAACTCAGGAGATACTGAGTATGGCAGAAGGATGTTTCGTAGTCTTTATAGTTTTACTAATCTTAGTAACATGTTAGCATTTTAAATAACAGCTTTATGTTTATAACATAAATTTTGTAGCTGACTCACTTATAGTGAATGTAATTTCCATTAAGTCAATATTGTTGTAGATTTAATTCTTGGAAAATTTTTCTTGTGTGTGTGTATGTGTGTGTGTGTGTGTGTGTGTGTAGAACAAATCACCTGCTGCAATTACCGAACCAGAGACAAATAAATTTGATGGCACAGGATACGATAAAGACTTAGTAGAAGCTTTGGAAAGAGATATAATTTCTCAGAATCCAAATATTCGATGGTAAGTTACAAACTTGCAACACAATGAAGATGTAGAAAAACATTACTGAGACTTGTTAGCTTAACATTTTTGAAGTTAAAATGGAGTGGTGGATAATTTGTTAAAAGATAATCATGATAATACCTGATAAGTATTAGTACACTGAAAATTTCAGAGGTTCTTCATATCTCATTTGAGATATGCTCCCCAATGAGGTGGTGCTCTGATCCTTATTTTACTGGATCTTAGACAAGTTCAGTGATTTTGCTTAGTGTTCCACAGTTAGTTAGTGTCTGAGGTGGGATTCAGTCTTTAGTCTTCACAACCAGCCTGTCTGAGAGATTGTATTGGGATCAATACACTGACATTGCAACACATTTGAAAAAGTAAATTGGATTTAAAAAAAAAAAGTAAATTGGATAGTAGTTCTTTTGCGTTTTGTCTGAGACATCTACTTATTTAAAACTTCTATTTATTTGACCTTTGCTTCTAGAAGGGATAGATTTGACGCATGTTTCTAGTATCACTTATAGAGAAAGAACATAACTAATTCTTGTGGATCTTTTGATTTTTTTGTCTCCAACAGTACCCTAATGGAAGTTAAAAGTTTTTATATTGTCTGTTGTTCTTTCGTGACCGTCTTTTTAGATTGAGTGTGGAACTTCAGTATCTCAACCTGTGTTATGCTTATTTTATATAGCATGTGATGTTACTAGAATCAGTTCTTTAGGAATTTAGCTTATATGATGTTATGATTATGTAAGTCAAGAAATGCTTATTCTTTGTGCAAGGTAGTGGCAGTGCTTCCAAGTATGTAATTAGACTCGGTCCTTTTTAATTAAATATGATGGCATTTCCTTGTTTTATGAATCAAGAAATAAATTTGAGTTCTTTATTAGAGACTTCACTATTGTCTATAACACAAAAACATGAATTTGGCATATATATATATATCCACAGAAATAGACTTCTGATTATGAAATTTTAAATATTTTAAGGAACTGCTGATTTTCTCTTTTCTTTTAGGGATGACATAGCTGACTTAGTGGAAGCTAAAAAATTACTCAAGGAAGCAGTGGTTTTACCTATGTGGATGCCAGAATTCTTTAAAGGAATTAGGAGACCATGGAAAGTAAGTCTTCCCCTTCCCTCTTCTCCTCCCCCAAGTATTATGCATCATCAAAGTAGTTATGGCCTATGTTCTAATATAGATCAAGGTTTGTTTATTTTTTTAATTAAAAAAAATTTATAAAAAGTTTTATGCTGATGAGTCAAATGGCCTTGCAAATTATAGACTCCAAAAACAAGTACAAAATGTGATGTTTAGGTAATTTCTAGATTAGTTCTGTGTTGAATGAGTTTGAATATAACATGAAGCATATCAGAAATAATATGCAGGTAATTATCAATTAAGTACATGAAGATTTTTTATTACAGAATCTAAAATAACTGGTTTTGATTTTAAGGCAGTTCATATAAAAATATGAATAAAAATGATGGTGTGATTGTTGAGTTTCACGCAAATTGAATATCAGAATTATTTCAAGAAATCCAAAAGACTAATAATATGGTTCCAAACATAAGTTAAAAAGTAATGTGGGGCATGTGCAAAATGTTTGTGGCATCCCTCTTTGTAGTGGCAAGAAACTGGAAACTGAGTGGATGCCTATCAGTTGGAGAATGGCTGAATAAATTATGGTATATGAATGTTATGGAATATTATTGTTTTGTAAAAATGACCAGCAGGATGGTTTCAGAGAGGTCTGGAGAGACTTACATGAACTGGTGCTAAGTGAAATGAACAGAACAAGACTATATGATCAGTTCTGATGGACGTGGCTCTCTTCAACAATGAGATGATTCAAACCAGTTCCAGTTAGTCAGTGATGAAGAGAGCCATCTACACCCAGAGAGAGGACTGTGGGAGCTGAGTGTGGATCACAGCATGGCATTCTCACTCTTTCTGTTTTTGTTTGTTTGCATTTTGTTTTCCTTCTCAGCTTTTCTTTTTCTTCTTGATCTGATTTTTCTTGTGTAGCAAGGTAATTGTATAAATATGTATATATATATGTGTATGTATGTATGTGTATATATATATTGAGTTTAACATGTATTTTAACATATTTAACATGTATTGGACTGTCTGCCAGCTAGGGGAGTAGGGTGGGGGGAAGGAGGGGAAAATTTGCAAAAAAAGGTTTTGCAAGAATCAATGTTGGAAAAAATACCCATGCATATTTTTTGTAAATAAAAATCTTTAATTAAAAAAAAAAAGTAATGTGGGGACAGCTAGGTGGCACATTGGATAGAGCACCAGCCCTGAAGTTAGGAGGACCTAAGTTCAAATCTGGCCTCACACACATAACATGTATTAGCTGTGTGACCCTGGGCAAGTCACTTAACCCCAATTGCCTCAGCAAAAAGAAAAAAGAAAAGAAAAAGTAATGTGGAATAGGATCTTAAGGGGGAAGGAGAAGAAAATAATAAGCCTTTATATAGTACTTGTTATGTGCTAGATAATGTGCTAGGCACTTTTTACAAATTTTATCTCATTTGATCCTTAATTCAGGGCCTCAAAAAATATAGGTCTTCTGGGCTAGAGGAGTTGGCTATCTACTTTTCAGATAACTGAGTTTGTCTGAGCATGTGTGTTAATTGTTAAATGTTATGTAGCTATAATGTGTCCTCTTTAAAATTTGTCTTTCTTGGTCAAGGGACAAATATGGAAATAGAAACATGTTCCATAAAACTGATGAAATAGCCCCTTTGCCTTTTTAATCATTTTAGTATAAGTATGAATTGTTTTGGAGTTGGCAGAAATGAATGTATTAAACAGAACCAATCACAATTGTATAGATTCATGTTAATTCTTTACTTATATTACTATATTTCCAACAGGGGGTATTGATGGTTGGTCCACCTGGCACTGGAAAGACTCTGCTTGCTAAAGCAGTAGCTACTGAATGCAAAACCACATTTTTCAATGTTTCTTCATCAACCCTTACCTCCAAGTACAGAGGAGAGTCTGAGAAGCTTGTTCGTCTCTTGTTTGAAATGGTAAATGTTTGAGAGAGCCCAATGATTCCATACCAATTTTTTGCCCTGTGTTTTTTTCCTGTACTTCTTTTAGGGATTATAAAGTGAATTGTAACTGTCCATTGTATTCAGTACTGAGGAAAACCTAGAATGACTAGCTGGTATAGCATTTGCCTAAAGTCCAATGATGTAAACAGTTGAAAATTGTCAACCAAGGCTTGTTTTTGTAACATAATTCCTCACTTGTTCCCTGCCCTACCTGCATGATTGTAGTGTGTGATTTGATTTGTGTGTGTGTGATTTGAAATTGGAATTTGAAGTATTTCCTGGTCTGCCTTTTGAACAAATGTGTAATTTCAATGATTCCAAATCTCAAGAACATAATTACAGTCATTCTAGTTGGTGAAAATCTTGAACATTGAGGAGATTAAATTATTTCACTTTTTTATTAACTGGACATGTTAATCAAATACTTTGTGTTTAATGACCCGATTACTGGCTTAAGTTGTTTGCCCTTTATTACTGGGATTTTATTTTTCATTCTTCTACCCTTTAAAAATCTGAGTAAGGAAAAAAACCATAATTCCTCAAATTCTGACATAGTATTTTGAACATAAATTTCATTATTTATCTGTATTGGAAATGGCACACCAATCCTGTATTTTTGCCAAGAAAACGCTAAAAGGAGTCATGAAGAATCAGACATAACTGAAAAACAAACAACAATGAAAAACCCCAATATTGTCTTTGCCTTAGGAAGTAATGTAGCTGTTTTTAAGGTACTATATTGCATATGTGATCATGATTATTTGGGCATGTTAGTGGATTTAGCTTGTCTAATTAGGGAGAATAATTATAATTTGCTATCTTGTTAGATATTACTTTTCTTTTGAAATATGGTATAAAGTTTATGGCATACAGTTTATGAGATTTGACCTTTCCAGGGAAGGGGGAGGGTCCGAATATAAGCCCAGTGATTTAGCAACTTGAGATAGGAAAATGATTAGAACCAGTAATTGAAATATATATATATATAAAATATTAAAGTAATCATTCAGATGTTTATTAGGTATCGAAGAGGTGCTGGGACAGTACCAGGTGGTAAAAATACAAAGATAAAAAGCATTAAATCTTTGCCTATGGATTCTAGTTTGTGTCTATCAACTTGGGATTGCTGGTGAAGTGGAGGGGGTCTAGAATCACACTCAGAGAGACTTTTGAGTTAGGAAGAGACAAATTTGGTTGAGGGAACAAGGCCATACCTTAAACAATGTGTAAATCTTACATGCTGAGCAACGGGGAGACCAATACAGATTGCCGATATAATTTAACCAACCAACTAATTTTAAAAATCTCCCATGTTTTTACTCAGCCTGTCATTTATGCCTAGAATTCCTTCTCTCTCACTTTTGCCTCTTAGAAACCTTAGCTTCCTTTCTCCTTAAGAGCTGTCCTTTCTGACTCACCCCTCTTCTCTCCCTTCTTTTTTTGGTTGCTTTCTCTCTCTTCAAATTGTATTTACTTTTTTACATACTGTATTCACCTAGCAAAATAAAAGTTCCTTTAGAGCAAGGACTATTTCTTATTTTGTTTTTTATTCTCAGTGCCTTGGACAATGTAGGTGTTTAATAAAAACACTTTTGGAATTGAGGGAGACAATAAAAGTTTCTTTTCTGGGAAAATACTGAATAATATCATAGTCTTTAAATCTCAAGTAGTGTTCAAGTCTAGTCGAGTATAGAGAGGACATTTTGTGTTATGGTAGAAGGGATTACTTTTTAACCCTTGTGAAATATTTGGTAAGAAAAGCATCAAATTTGAACACCATAAACCTTGAAGATTAAGAATTATTAGATAGTATCCCTAAATCAATAAACAATTTATTAGATACCCACTTTATGGCAGACACTTTGTCTTAATTAACAGAGAGAGAGAGAGAGAAAATGTGTGTGTGTGTGTGTGTGTGTGTGTGTGTGTGTGTGTGTGTGTGTGTTTAAAATGAATACCAGGTAGTTTTTAAAGAGAGGAATTAATAGTTATAGCAGTCAAAAACAATTTCTTGTGTAAGGTAATACTTAATTGATCTTGAAGGAGACTAAGGATTGGATTCCCAGAGGATGTGCTCATTTGAAGTCTGAAACCTAGGAGACAGACAGTAAGAGGTAATGAAACCCAAAGGTGATAGTTATATTAAGTAGAGAAAAGAGAACATGTAAAAATTATTGTAGAGGTAAAAATGACAAGATCTGACAATTGATTGGATAAGGGTGAATGTGGAGTCAAATTACATTCTAATAAGCTATGAAGCTTTCTTATAGTATATTCAAATCATATTCTAAGTTTCTAAAATTTACCCCCCACTAAAATGTGCCAGGTAATATATATCTATTATAATTACCTTTTAGACCTGACTTCCTTTCTAGAAAGGAGGATGGTTAAATAAATTGCCTTTTACTTTAAAGTAACCATAACATACATAATTTAAATATTAATTCATCCCTTTATAATCCCAGTTATTATTCAGACTTAAACCTAATAATTGATGAGTATTTTAAAAAATTTTAAGCCTATTTAAAAAATAATAGTTGTAGTCTGCAAAGTTTTTCATGATTTGATTGATAGAAATTACTGTATTCTATGTTTTTTATCTTAACATTTTTTTCTTAAAAGTTGAGTGGTAATATATAACCTTGTTGAACTTTACTAATTAGGTTTTGTTAACTATCTAGCCTAAAACATTACTTTAATGATTAATATTATTTATTAAAATATTTTGGGGACATGATCAGTTTGCAGAATGGAATATGTTTAAAGTGCCCCTAGAAATTATGTGTATTTTATTAAATATTTGTTTTATCTACCCTTTCCATTGCCTTCACATATAAGAGGAAAATCTATTTCTTTCATTAAATTAAAAAAGAATGGTAGTTTCATTATTTTATTCTTTATGTTCCTTGGAGAAAGTTTCTTAACAACAAAATTAATCTATCATACGACTCATTCTAACTAGGTAGTTAATGGAATGGAATGGAATGGAAGCAATGGAAAAAATGTAGGATTTAGTTTCAGAGGGCTTAAATTCATATGTTGGCTTTGTTACTATCTTTGTGACTGTGGAAAAATGATTTAACCTCTCTAGATATCATTTTCCTTAACTATAAAATACAGAAATTGGAGAAGATGACATCTAATCTGTAATCCTATGACTTTTCTAGAATATATGTATATAAATATTACAACTGTGTTTAATTGTTCTTCTTTTGCCCCTTTTTTGGCATTGCAATCTGTGATACATTTGTATATGCGCCTTAAAATAAATAAATGAATGAATGAATGAATATAGCTAGCTTAAATACCTTTCAGTAGAAGTGATCTGTAATATTAGTCTTGTACATGTAAAATTAGAATTTATGAATATGATGTGTAGAGACTTTATTATTTAACTTTTCTTACTTTTTCTTGAAGATGTAATGTAGTATAGTGTGGATAAAAAACTGGCCTCAAAATTGGGGAAGATCTGAATTCTGATACATACACTAACTACCTGTGGGGTCTAATCACTTAATCTCCTTAATGCCTTACAATACTCTTAAGACCAGAAATTGCATTTGCATTAGTAAAGGGAATTTTTTTTGGTAAAAAGTCCTTATAACCAATGAAATTTACATATCTAGATGAAAAAAATTTTTCTAATGGAAAGAAAGGTACTTGGCTCTTCTGTAATTTGTCACCTATTTGCTGATTTGTTTTATCTTAATCTGGTATCATGTTTTCTGTTTTTCTTTAGGCTCGATTTTATTCTCCAACAACAATATTTATTGATGAAATAGATTCTATTTGTAGTCGCAGAGGAACTTCTGAGGAACATGAAGCAAGTCGAAGGGTAAAAGCAGAACTACTTGTTCAGATGGACGGTAAATCAATTTACTTTGGGAGGAGTAGAGATAAGCATCTGAAACATTCCCTATACTTAATTCCCGCCTGTTTCTTGTGCTAGATGCAGTACTAGAAAATAGTAGATGTTGGTTGAATTGAATAGAATAATCTTGAATTTTAGTTAATTCATGCAATATTAACTATATCTTACAGATGATCAAACTGATGTTAAATGAAATTCATTAGAAAATAAAATTTTCACTATATCATGTTTCTCAGTGCTAATAGGATTAATATAGTAGTGAGGTTTTTTTAATGGGACAATTTATAATGGAACAGATTTCATAAGTTAATATTGTTGATAATTATTTGAGCCTTTTTTTTTTCATTTAACAGAAACTAAACTGTCATATTGTATTTTTGTTTGTTGCTGAGTTCTAATTGTTTGCTAGTGAAGTCTTAAGAAACTATGAACAAAATATAGGAAGTAATATCCTGTTGTTCTGCCAAATACTTTAAAATCATTATTTTAACAGTGATTATTATTGCAGTAACATTACTATTATGATTTTCCAACATGACTTATGGGACCAGACTCTTTTCTTCTCTCTTCTTTTAGGTGTTGGTGGAGCTTCTGAAAATGATGATCCTTCCAAAATGGTTATGGTACTTGCAGCTACTAATTTTCCTTGGGATATTGATGAGGCTTTAAGAAGACGATTAGAAAAAAGAATTTACATTCCATTACCATCAGGTATTGTTACTTAAATTGTAACAGATCTTTTTAAAATTTAAATTGGGCCTTAATAAACTATGAAAAAATAATCCTATTATTAATATCTTCATGTTTAGTCATCTTAACCATTTGAGTGTACCTTCAGCTAAAAAAATGTAGTTCTCTCTCCCTCCTAGTTCCTCCCCATCTTTGAAAAAATAAAACCCTATTTTAAAAGTTATACATGGTTAAAGCAAAACAAATCTCCATATTGATGTGCTTATTTTCTACAGCCCTTTCATCATTTTTCTTTTTCTTTTTCTGTCAGCTTTATCACTCAAGACCATGTATGGAATCTAGGAATTAGTTTAATTTTCATTTCTCTGGTTATTAGTTAATTGGGGCATTTTTTTCATTTGGTTATTGATATTTTGGATTTCATTTTTAGAAAGTTGGTCATAAATCATTTGACTGTCATTTGGGAGAAAGGGTTTTTTGAAGGCTCTCTAAGGCACAACATTAGCAGATACTTGTAGGTAAGCATACTTATTTGCACTGAACAATTACATAAAAGAGTTAAGTATCACAGAGGAGTTCCTCTAGAAAATAGGTGTGAGGATTTGATAAATGATTTAACTTATATACTGAGGAATTACTTTTTTTTTTTCCATTTCTGATGTTTGTCTAGCAAAGGGCAGAGAAGAGCTCTTGCGAATAAGTCTACGTGAACTGGAATTGGCTGATGATGTTGACCTTGCAGTATAGCAGAAAATATGGAAGGTTACTCAGGGGCAGATATTACCAATGTATGCAGGTAGGAATTCTTTTGGATGGAAGGACTTTTTGGGTTTTGGTTTCCTTAGCATTCTTAATTTTTTTAAGTTATATGAAGCCTCAAGTCATTTTGGACCATAAGTTATAAATTTGTTTTGAAGAGGCAAAATATTGTATCATGTTCTCAGTTGAAAATTTAAGCTATATTTTGTATATGTGTGTGTAAGTATGATTTAATGTATCTGGATTTGACAACTAGGCCTTCTATAACTTCAGTGAAGCAACATTTCTTATGTTATCCCTTGTTATCCCTTTGTATGGAGAAAAATATATGGAAAAAATTAATTTGAAATATGTTAATGGTTGAATGACCAGACCCCAAGAGGGGAAGGTGTTTATTTGAGTGTCTTAGGGATTTGTCCTTTGAACTTGTGCTGCTGAACCTTTTTTTTTTTTTTAAACAAATATTGTAAATGACACAGTCACAAAAACTGAGAATTGAAAAGGACCTAAGTCCAACCTATAAGTGAACAAAACTTTTCTCCATCACATAACTGGTGGTCATCTTAATGTTTACTTGAAAACTTGTAATTATAGGGAACCCATTTGTTATTTAATCAAACTACCTGTAAGGAGTTTTATTTATGTGAAACAAATCTTTACAGCTTCTATTTTAGGTAGCTAGGTGGTCCAGCTAGGTCTGAAAATGAGAAAATGAGAGTTTAAATTTGGTTTGATTTTGATTAACAGGTGAGTAAAAACCTTGGATAAATCACAGCCTTGATTTTTTCATTTTCCTTTAAATGAAGATAACTTCTTATCTCAGTGGTTTGTTATCACAATCAAATGCAGTATTTGTAAAGCACAAAACCCGGCACATAATAGGCACTTAATAAATGCCTGTTACCTTCCCTTTTTACCTATTTCTTTTAGTGGTGTTGATTCAAGTATAAAAATATCTAAATCTCTTTTTGGGTGATAGAACTTTGAATGTTTTTAGACAAGTGTCTCTCCATACTTCCAAACCTACCATTATCTCATTCATTTCATTCTTATTTCATTCAGCTAGCCCACAAAAGGCATATTCTTCATTCCTTTCAATATTCCTTTTCAGACACTGAGTTTAAAGAAGCTTTTCTTGATCCCTCTTCCAACCCCCCATCCTCCAACAGCTGTTAAGTCTTTTCCTTCTCTGGTTATCTCCTTTCTTTGTGTTTTGTTAAATTCATGTGACATATATGCATATAAAGATATAAAGACACACACACACATGCACGCACGTACACACACACGCACAAACGTACACACACTATACATATATACCTATATTAGAACAGCTCCCAAAATGCAGAGGAGTATGTGTATAGGTGCATGTGTCCATTATTTAGTATAGTACTTAGTATTTAGTAAGCTTAATTTAATAAGCATTCATTGTGGTCGGACCTATGAAAAATAGCATAGTACTATCATCTGTCTCTTCTCTGTATACTGTGCCTCGATTAATATAGCCTAAGATGATAATCCCTTTTGGTAAGAAGTTGAGGAAGGAGGTGTAGGTTGCGTATCTTAATTTAGAAGATTGTCTATGAAAATGCTTGGATCTCTTTCACATGATCTGATATTGATGGCTTGTCTTATCTCTTATACTTGTGAAGATGGCTTTTTGAACTCAGGTTTAAAACTTTATCCTTATACCTGTTAGATTTTATTTGATTAGATTCAGCCCATGGATACAGAATCCTGATTCTGTATTCCAGAGTTTTAGCTATCCCTTTCAGGTTTGTGTCATCTGTAATTGAAAAACCTTTATCAAAACTTTTGTCTTTTCCCAAACCTATAAGTAAAATATTGAACTACACAAGAACAAGAACCAATTTCTGGGGCCTTCTAAGTGAACATGGAACTATTACTGATAATTTTGGGGTCTGACCATTCAACCAGTTCTGAATGTAATCTAATGCAGCTAATAAACCTAACTCTTCTCTCATATCTAAAAGAATAATTGAAAGAATTTGATATATATTATACTAAAATCTAAGTAAATGTTCTTGGTGCCTGAAAATTGATGATGATACAAATTTTCCTTTTCTCAGAGAGGTTAGAGAGTATAAATGTGGAATGTGGTATGAATATGTTTTCAATAATTTTCAGTAATGATCTTTCAGAAATAAATATCAGATGATGTATTTACTGATGGCTTGCCCATCTCATATACGTCTGAAGATGGTTTTTTGAACTCACATTTAAATTTTATTCTTTTACCTGTTAAATTTTATTTGATTATATTCGGCCTAGACATCCTGTCCAGCATATCTGTGTGTTAAGATTTAATCCTTTTTTAAAGGCTTACTGCTATATAAGAAAAAAAAAAGGAAAAAATTAGCTTCTTAGTATACAGTTTGTAATAGCATATAATATAATGAAAATAACCATTCTATCCCCAATGGGATCGAGACTTTTTTTGGGGGTTGGAGCACTCATTGGCCTCATTGGTTAATAAAAAGTTGCCAATTACCAGCCTCTTTTTTCTGTGAAATTGTGTTTTCTCACATTATTTATTTTTGGAGTCAATTATTTTTTTAAATAAAATTTTGTTATCTTTTGTTATTCTATACATTTCCCTTCTAAATGCCATCTTTCATAATAATGAATTTTCTTTTCCTTTTTTTTTTTTTAATATATATAAAGAGAACGTTTGATAGAAGAGATCTATAGTGTTTCACACTTTTGTCCTCTACTTCTGCAAAGAGAAGTAGGAAAGGAAGGTGTGTGTTCATTTGCCTGGGCCAACCTTATTCAATATAATTTTGCAGCATTCAGTTTTTGATTATTTTTTATTGTTCTTTGTTGTCTCTGTTTATTTCACTTTACATCAGTCTTGCTGCTTCTCTGTAATTCCTCATGTTCTTTAATTCTTATAACACAATAATAATACCCAGTTATATCCATGTACCACATTTTGTTTAGCCATTCCCCAATCAGTGGGCTTCTACTTTCTTTCCAGTTTTGTTATCATAAAAAGTGCAGCTATAAATATTTTCGTGTATGTAGCATCCATTTATCTATAGTGTATGGTAATTATATGTTGGGATATACTGTTCACAGTTGTTGTGATTAACTTTTAAAATACACAGATAATCATTTTTCAAGCAAACATTTATTAAGGGGCTATTTGGTGGGCCAAAGGGGAGATAAAGATTAAAACAAAACAAGGTCCTTGCCCTCCAGGAGCTTACAGTCTAGTAAGGTGTAAATGACACATATACCAATAATTATAATACAAAATAGAACACAAGTGCTTAAGAAATACATGCCCAAAAAAGTGCTTCAAGAATTAGGAGAGAATTTCCATCTTAGGAAAGATGAGGGACAGGAGGTGTTATTTGACTTGGGCATGGAAAGATAGGAATTGTCATTTGGCATATTAGAGAGGTATTTCAAATGTGAGAAACATTAAATGTATATCATACAATACTACTTATTGACAGGTAGCAAGATTATACTTATAAACATTGTAATACTCTTTTGTAGCAATAAAAAGTTTATTCTCAGTTTAGTGTAACCAGACCCTTGGTATATGTGAAAATTTTAACTTTTAATTCTTTTTCTTTCAAAGAGATGCATCCCTGATGGCCATGAGGAGGCGCATTGAAGGTTTGACACCTGAAGAAATCAGAAATCTTTCCAGAGATGAAATGCATATGCCTACAACTATGGAAGACTTTGGAATGGCTTTAAAAAAGGTTTCTAAGTCAGTATCTGCTGCGGACATTGAAAGATATGAAAAATGGATATTTGAATTTGGATCATGCTAAGTTCTTTTTTAAAGTAAACTGTGAGAAACCTGCCTTATGTTGTTTCAATAGTAATGAAAAGTAGTATTTCATTGCACTGAGTGCTATATTTTTTTAAACTTTCATAATGATAATTATAAAAGGAATTCATGATTCTGAATAAATGTAATTTTTTTAAGCTGCAGGAACATTTGACTCAATTTGTTACTTTTGCATTGAACTTTAAAAGTTTTCATAATTAACACTTTTTTAGGTCATGCTTTTATATACACTTTGAGATGATGCCTTTTTTAAACATTGTTTCTTCTATTAATAGAGGAAGAAAGCTGAAAAACCATTCTTCAATCTAGGTAGTAATGAAGCCAGTTCTGACCTTAGTTTCATGTCTCATGGATATAACTTTTAAGAACTGTTTTGTTAGTTTAAGTAAACAAAAGGGGACTAAATTGAAACAAGGACCTACACTGCCCTTCCTCCTACTTGTTGGACTCTGCAAGGCTGGAGAAGGTTTTCTTTTCTTTACCTATTTCACTAAGCATTTGGAGACTCCTGGTTCTACTTTCATGTCCCTGAGCAGTAGAATGTTGCTGTAGGGACAGATAAACTTATTTTCCAAAGTTTTATCCATACACTAATTATAGCTTATTTTTGGAGCTGACTCTAAGGTATTTTATAAATGATAGGTACAGAATTGACAAATCAAATGCTGTTCACCTTGTAAAAACATACCCAAGGTCCCACAACACTAGAACTAGATATTTGAGCATAAGCAGAAATGTTATCTTCTGGAGATTTCATTAAAACATTGCTTTTTTATTTATTACTCTGTAAAGCTTAAGTAAACTTTCTCATAGCTCAAAATGACCTGTTCCTTTTTCAGGTATTCCAATGAAATGCCAGTGTTGGTAAATATACTTAAAAGTCCATTCAAAATGGTAATTGTAACAAAAAGCAAAGTCATAATAGCTAAGTAAAACAAAGTAGTTCACTACTAGATTCTTTAAAAACTTTGTATTGTTTTCTCACTGAAATTTAGTAATATTGTCACTGATATATGAGTAATCAACATAAGTTTTGACCTCTCACAATCCAATAAGTTGTATATATCCAACTCCCCTCCCCAAGAGATTTATTTTGCAACAAGAATGTCACTTGACAATTCCATTTGGATCCTGCTGTGAATTTGGTACAGGTATAATGAAGTAATAATGAAGATTCTTTATCAAAATCATAATTGTACAAAATACAAGTTAAATAGTTAAAAGTGTTTAATTCTGGGACTTAAGTTTAGCTTTTCATAAAGTGCTTAAAGTAAGACCTCATTACAATAAAAAAAAGTTGATATAATTTTCTTAAGGCACCTGGAATTACTGGCTTAAGTCTTTTTTTTTTTTTTTTTGCTGAGGCAATTGGGGTTAAGTGATTTGCCCAGCTAGGAAGTGTTAAGTGTATGACACCATATTTGAACTCAGGTCCTCCTGACTTCAGAGATGGTGCTCTATCCACTGTGCCACCTAGCTGCCCCATGGCTTAGTCTTTTTTTTGGTATACAAAACAAAATGTACTGCAAGTCTTTATATATCCTATTTCAGTTTGGCTAATTTTACCATTTTCTCATTCCTTAGGAAGTCATATCTGACATTACCAGTGAGGCAATTTCATATATTATATCCTTATTCTCCAATGTCTTTTAGAAGGCCAAGCTAAGTTGTGGCATTAGTTTTCAAAATATTTTCATTTCTTATTTGAATTACACTTTTTCATTAAATGACTGGAAATTATGAACCAAGTAACAAATTCCACAGTGAAAAAATGGGATAAGAATGTGTTAAATACATATGTTCTCTTCAAGACTGTCCTTTGATTTCTCTGTAGTCTCTAAGAAATTAAGAGGATAGTACCTATGGTAGCCCACTTTATCCAAGTGAAGAATTCCCCTGAAATTCAAAAGAATATGTCTTATTGTAATACAGAAGACAGTACGTTTTCCTACTAGATAAGGACAAAAATTTTTCATCAGTTTATCTTCTGATCTACAGTAACAGATTCTAAAATAACAGTTTCACAAAAGAAGGGAGCTGGGACCTGTAATAATAATGCATTCTCAGGAAATGGAAGAGGGAATGTGGGATGGTTGTGATAGAAGTATCACTCGAGTTTCCAGATCACTTGCTAGAGAATGGTCAAGGGAAGTGGGCATCTCCACCTCAAAAGCTAAGAAGATTATCTAATCTAGAAAAAATAAATGCTATTCCTACTTTCTGGTCATAGAGACTGAAAATAAGGTGTTTTGTTTTAAATACTCTTTGCTAATAACGTATTTTAATATACTGTAAATCAATATATAGTTTACTAATAGTCCTGTGTACCTATTAGGTTAGCATATTATTAGACTATACTATTACCACATACTGTTAATAGTATATTAGTATATAAATGAATGAAGCATATCAAAATAATACTGTAGGCTATCATAATAATTTCCTTCTTGGACTACAACAAAATAAAAGCATCTAAGCACTAAAATAACTGAAGGAAGACTAATGAAAGTGGATCTTTACACAGATAATCACACTATTAACACAGCAGTGTCTGTCAGCCATAGTCTTGGAATATAGCCTGTTTTGAGGAAGGTGCTGCCATTGTGGGAGGTACAGTGGGAAACATTTACTGAGTCTATTCATGTACCTAAATGACAAAGTGGAGGGGCAGGAAGAAAGGAAAACTAGAGTGGTAGTTTCCATTAAAAATGAGAATTATTTAAAAATAAATTACTTACTTGGATTCAGAATTAGGAAAAAGCACCTTTAAGATGGCTATTACTATAGCTGCTCCTATAATTCCAAGCATTGTGATGTTCATAAACATAAAAAGTACTGGGAAAATGTTGGTCCAGAATTTACACATATATTTTCTGAAATCCTCCATCAATTGGCAAATGATCTAAAAAGAAAAAAAAGTTAAGATATATGAGGAGTTAGTTTAAAGATAGTGAAACAAAATTAAGACTCTTCACCTTATATTTCTATTCCCTGCTTTGCTTGACCACTGAAGGAAAAGGTCACAGTACATATTGATTTTATTTAGTATAAATTCATTATGAAACTAGTCTAAGAACTCCAAAATCCTCACACCAATCAAAAAAATTTCTCTGTAAACTGTAACTGGGATACTACTAAAACTTTAATAAGTATCTACTCATCCCCCATCACTGCACCTACTCTGCTTCCCTTGAAATATCTCAAAAGTTCTGTACCTTTGCCCATCTCCCAGAAAAAAGTACTTCTCTTTGTAAAGATTGATTGATTCTTCCACTTGTAATCCTAGATTCTGATTCTTTAGGACTTTCAATTTTTCTCTCCCCTAGCTTTCTAACAAAGTATCCATAGATATATGTTGATTAAAAACTAAAACCTTTTTCCTTAATCTTTCTTGAGAATTTTCCTCATGGGACTCCTATCACTTCTAGTTAACATTTCAACTCCCTTCTCCACTACTAAACTTAAAAACATTTACAGATAATTTTCCTCTTTCTTATTCTCTAATGAACCTTTATTCTCTTGCAATTTGGCTTCTGAATTCATCACTGAAACCGCTCTCTTAAAGACCTTATTTCCAAATGTACTTTCATCATCTCAGTCATTACCTTCCTTCACCTCTCTGTGCAACATTTAATGTTGCTGATTACACCTTGATATTCTTACTTCCTTTTTCTATCATGACCTTATATTCTCCTGATTCTCCTATTTTGATCATAACTTTCCTGACTCTCTTTCCTTCAATGAATTAAAATTCAGCATATTTAGACTTCCTGCCACATGATCACCTGAACAACAGAAACATTATCCAGCACCCACATACCAACTTTAGCAAAACCTTGAAGTTCGCAGAAGACCAAATAACGATCAAAAAAATCCAGTCAGAAAGTACAATAAAGCAACTTCCTCCATCTAGGAACTGCAAAAAGAGCCAAAATTCTGAAGATGATAGAAAAGGGTGACTTTTCAGTAAAGCCAGTGCCACATCAGGCTGGGACTCAAACAAAACTAGCAACAGTAAACATAGTCTTCAAAGCTCTGTGTCCAGAGGAAACAAGAGTATGATGCTCTCCTGAGAAGGTTTTATGATGGTTAGAAAGCCCCAGAGGACCTTAAAAGTCCTCTTTTAAGAGCAGACAGTAACCAGAATAATGCCCAGATCCAAACAGCCCAAGCTAGGTGCTCTGAGGTCTCAAACTTGGTCATGAGATGCCAAAGAAGGCAGTAAATAGCTTAAGGGGTGAGAATGGAAGTTAACCAGTTGTAATGAAGGTCAGCAAAAGAACCCAGGAAACCTAGGACAAAATCAAACTTGACAGCTGAGCTCATGAAAAGAGCAGTAAGGGGTGGAACGTGATTCCAACAGACAGCCCCAATTTAAGAATTGAAAGCCAGAAAATAAATCAAACTCCCACTGTACCAATAATTAGTGCAAATTTAGGGCTCTCCCAAAGGAAGAAGAAAATCCAGAATAACTGCATATATATACATTTCAAAGAAAAAATAGGTTTTTCACAAGGAACATGAATTACCTAGAAGAAATGAAGCAAAAGGGGGAAAAAATGAAAAGGCTCTATATTAAATCTGGAAGACAAAGATAAAATCCTCTTTTAAAGGAACCACAAAAAAGTAATGTGAGCCAAAATCCAAAATGCCTACATCTAAGAAAAAAAAATTACTGCCAGCATCCAGGAGAAAGTACTTCAAATACCAAGGATTTATAGTCATAAGAACTAATAACTTCACAAACCAGGGGAGATCTTGGTTTATTATTATTTATTTACAAAAGGTAAAAATATTTGCTTACAATCAAAAATACAGTGAAATATATTTAGTAATAAAATCCTGTAAGAGTAAAAAAAAAAAAAGATGTAAGATATTCTCAAGCATTTAAGCAGGAAGTTGAAATACGAACACAAGAGCAAAAAGTTATCTAGAAAGGTAAATATGTGAACTACAGGAAGAGGCTCTGTGAGAGTGTAGTGCTAACATATAATGGAGAAAGAGAAACAATCCATTCAGAACCTAATGTTTTTCATGGGGTTATTGAAGGAATTAGATTAAAAAAAAAGTCACAGGAATGGAATGAATCTGTATTAAGGGTTTTAAGAGAGGGTAAAATGATAAATATACTGCAGAGGAGGAAGAAGGGAGTGGAACTTGCCATTTTTCTTAAGTGGAGTGTGTAAGAATATACCAACATAAAAAGGGGAGGAGAAGGCATTAGATGAACCTTATTTTTTTAATTAAAGTTTTTTATTTTCAAAACACATGCAAGGATAATTTTTCAACATTGACCCTTGAAAAACCTTGTGTTCCAATTTCCCCCCTTTTTTTTCCACCCTCTCCTCTAGATGACAAATAATTCAATAAATATTAAACATGGTAAAAATATATGATGAACCCCATTTTCTGAAATGGACAAAGTAAGGTTGAACACACAGTTGGTATAAAAATAATCAAACAACAGGGAAACTGTTGGGGGATAGGTAGAAGGTTAAGAAAGATAATACCAAAGAAAGAATGAGCACAAGCAAAACAAATCTGATCTTAGTGGGAGAGAATGAAAAAGAAAACTGTAATTTAAGGGCGTACCCGTCAATTAGTGAATAGTTGAAAAACTGGTACTATGACAGTTGTGGGACTTGTCTGTACTATAATCAGATTCACGAAGGTAGGAAGGAAATATGCCATTAATAAGCACCTGCTATGTGTCAGGCACTGTGTAATATTGTCTCTAAAATGTAATGTTCTCTGGAAGCAGGTTTCTTGGGAGGCTTCTGGGAGCAGCCTTTGTTTCAGTTCAATAATCACTCCAAATACAGCCAGGTATTAAAATCCAAATCCTTTATTATCTCTTTCAAAGTCTTGTCTCCTTTCCTAGGGCTCAGTTAGCTTTCTTAGAGGCCTATCTTTTTCCTTGGTTCCGAAAGCTTAAGCTCCTGTCTTCTCTGCTTCTCCCAGCTTCTTCAGGTCCTCCTGATTGTGTCTTGGCTTCTGTTGGGGAGGCAGGAGGACTGCCACTATGGTCTCTGTCTTCCTTAGTTCTGATTCTGGCTGAGCTTGTCTGAGCTTATATGCTCTCTTATCATAGGTGTGAATCTCGTAGAACTATAGTAAGTACTAAATACATGTACTAAACTAGAGAACTGTTAAATACCATGCTAAATAATCATTGTCTCTATCAATTCCACTGACTTAGCACCTTATTTCAATCCTTTGTTTCAAGTTCAGAGTTCTGGCCCATAACAGCACTGTGCTAAGGACTTACAAATTTAATCACTTGATCTTTATGACTACCCTGGAAGGCAAATGCTATTATTATCATTATCCCTACTTCACAAATAAGGAAACAGGCAGAGGTTAAGTGGCTGTCCAGAGTCATGCAACTAGTATTTGAAAAGGAACTTGGACTCAGCTCTTCCTGACCTCAGACTCAGCACTGTATTCACAGTGTCACCTAACTGCCTTATTGATAAGGAAATTCTTCCCCAAGCAGTCCAGTCCTTTTTCAGTCACACATATCTGATTTTTCATGACCTTATTTAAGATTTTCTCGGCCGAGGTATTGCCATTTCTTTCTCCAGATTATTTTCACAGATGGAGAACTGAGACAAACAGGGATGAGTGACATGTCCAGGGTCACATAGCTTTTAAGTGTCTGAGGCCACTTTTGAATTTGAATTCAGGAAGAGGAATCTTCTTACTAGGCCCAGCACTCTGTACACTATGGCATCACTTAGCTGCCCAGTCTTCCCCAGGAGCTTGTTATATTAATGTAACAATAATCTGTGATGTTCTCACAGGTCCAGTTACAAAATAAAAGAAAATCACATATAACTCATATAATGATTTCTACTTTAAAGGATTTGCAAGGCTCCAACCCTTAAGCTTTCGATTAGTTTTTATGTGTTGTCCATTCTTTTTTCTCATGTTGGCCTATAATTTTAAAAACAATAAGAAATAGTGATATTCACCTTACATGAAGATGGAGGCTCTGCTCTAAGTGGAGTCTCTGGTAACTTGCCAGGCAATGGGTCTTCATTTATGGTCGTTTCCATGTTCCTGATAAGGTACTGACTGGTTGTCTGCAATAGACTAGGACTATCTACAGAAATAACAAGATGGGAAGTTAACTGAATGCTTCTAGCTTTCTTTAAAATAGTACTCTCTACTACTAACTTTAAGGTCAGTAAATAAAATTAAGGTCATAAAATTCATACTATGTATGGAAATAAAAAATCAGAATTGATCAAAAGCTTAATTATATTTTCTATAACTATTAAGTGTCTGAGACCAAATTTGAACTCAAGTCCTCCTGACTTCAGAGCTGGTGTTCTATCCACTGCACCACCTGGCTGTTCCTATAACTAGCATTTTTAAAAGAAAAAAAAATTAAAATTAGATTATATCTCTCACTGAATAGAAAGTGAATTTTACATATTAAAAAAAAACTACAAGAAAACTTAATTCAAGAAAAAAAATTTTAATTGAAGTAACAAAAAGGTTTCTGTTTTTCAAAGATGAATTTTAAAAACAAACATCCTTAATATTCTATTTAAGAATAGACAATTATGGCAGAAGAGATTTACCAAAACAGGCCATGGGATTGAAAGTTGCAAGGGACCTTAGAGATCATTTAGTCAACCTTTCCCTTGCCTTCCAATTTTACAGAAAAGAAATTGCTGCTTATGAAAGTTAAATGATGCCCAGGTTCATAAGTACCAGGGAGAGGATTTAAACTCAGCTTCTTGATACTAGTTAGCAATCCATCCCCTACCTTATACTGCTTATATCTCAAAAGAGACACTGCTATAAATCCTTGAATATAAATCCAAAGCAACAAAGGGCTTTCTGAAATAAGCACATTTCCTAATAACATCATTGTGATTAAAAACATGCATCAACAATTATAATTAGTAATGCTATATGGATGTAGGACAAAGCTCAAGCTGGATCACATCTAGGAAAGTGCACTATACTTCCAATGATCTCAAACTGTTTAAAGATATGGAAGTCCATTCTTTTTATTTATCACTATGAAAAACATGTTCTAAGTAACCCTAAGGATAATGGAAAAGATACACAGTGGATAGGTCATATCAATTTACAACCAAATTTGTGCTGGCATGACAAATCATTGAGAACATATTTTACTGAAAAAAGCTGCTGGGTTAGTCACTTTATTAAAGAGTCAAGAACGAAAAAATGAAAGTATTGCAGTGAGAGCCAAGAATTATTTAAAAAAAAAAAACAAAACAGAGAAAACAAATTAAACCTATCTTCCTTTTTCTGGGACCCTGGAGAACATATAGATTATAAATACTGGATATGCTAACATTTATGGGTGTTTCATCAGTTAGTTTTGCTTAACTTTTTCTTTGTTATTATAAGGTAGATGGAAGGAAGGATCTATTGGGAAATTACTGTGTTATTGAAAAAATAAAACTAAGAAGAGGAGTACCTCCAGCACACAGAATAAATTATTCAGAGAATTTATAGAAAGATGTAGACAGGAGGAGCATTACATTGGAAAAAAGGTTTGTAATCCATACCATCTATAAAGGTTAACTGATTAATGGAAAGGTTATCTATACCATTCCATAAAACATTTTAATATTCAAGTGTTAAACAAATATTCATCAAGGAAGGTATTGTTTTTTAACTCAGTATGTACTTAGCTCACATAAGTGATAAATGAACAAACAAACAAATAAATAGTTACCTTTTCTTGAGAGATTAGGAAGTGTAAATAAGACGTCATTATCTCTAGGAATAGAATACAGTATGCTTTCCTCCAAAGGAATGGTATAATTTGAACGTCTCTGGATTCTCTGGTTCTTAACTAAAATGCCAATTTCAATCACATCCTTTTGTTGAGCCTATGAAAGATGAAATAATGGCACTAGATCATATACAAACTGAAATTCCATTTTCCTGTTTGATCTTTTTCTGTAGGTTGCCAACTATAGCAACTCAGAATAATTACTTTTTTCCATTTTGGGGAAAATTTTGCAATTATATTTATGTCTGCTTTGGCACACTCTTTTGCAGGCACTACTTTCAGTTCCATTTAATTTAATCTATAGCCATGTTGCAGAGATGAAGACCAAATCTAATTGCTTCAATTCCCTCCTCCAAGAGTATTGATAAATGAATATAGAGGGATATAGTTGATAATTTTTATGCTAAATATGACAATAAAAAATATAAAAGAAAACTTTAAAAAATTAGGGGATTTGGAATTTAGAAGGTTCTTTTATAACTACTGAACATCAACTCTTAAATACTTCTTTCTAAACCAAGTTAGAAATGTAATAGAAGAAAACAATCTAAAATCCACAAAACTCAAAGCATACCTATTTACAATTTGTAAAGCAATTGCTAAGTTTTAAATAAGTATGTTCTCTTACTTGCTTCCCATCAATCTCTACTACTTCTTCTTGGATGGCAATCATTTGCACATTGGAACTAGATGCCAGAGGCCACTGATGAACTAATATCCGCACAATGACAGTTCCAAAATATCCCTCGACCTTCAGATTTTCTGAATTTTCACCTTCCACTATCAAAAAGAAATAAAGTTGTTAAACAAAAGTAATCTGAAATAATTATTTATAAAGAATAAAGTAGCCAATATTATACCCCCTCTAATGGCTTTATCCCTTTACCCCCATGCTCTGTGCTGTTGCAAATGTACGAGAATAGCATAAGAAAAATTGTTATCAAACCTTGTAATTATTTATGTATTTCTGAAATGAGTAAATACTGTATGGTCTGGACTTTCTAAAAAGAAATGATGTCACTTTAGGAATATCTTCAAATTTTCATGATCATTATTAAGGTGTAAAAAAGTTTAAAAAATGTATCACTCAGATTGGCTAAAATGACAAGAAAAAATAACAATGAATGTTGTAGGGGATGTGGGAAAACTGAGACACTAATACATTGTTGGTGGAGTTATAAATGGATCCAACCATTATGAAGAGAAATTTGGAACTGTGCCCCTAGGGCTATTAAACTGTATACCCTTTGACCCAGCAGTGTTACTACTGGGTTTATATCCCAAAGAGATCTTAAAGGAGGGAAAGGGACCCACATGTGCAAAAATGTTTATGGTAGCCCTGTTTGTAAGGGCAAGAAACTGGAAACTGAATGGATGCCCATCAATTAGAGAATGGCTGAGTAAATTATAGTATATGAATGTTATGGAATATTATTGTAAGAAATGATCAACAGGATGATTTCAGAGCGGCCTGGAATAACTTACATGAACTGATACTAAGTGAAATGTGTAGAACCATGAGATCATTGTACACAGCAACAAGAAGACTATATGATGATCAATTCTATTAGATGTGGCTCTCTTCAACGTTGAGATGATTCAGACCAGTTCCAAAGAGCTTGTGATGAAGAGAACCATCTACATGGATAGGATTGTGGGAACTGAGTGTAGATCACAACATAGCATTTTCATTCTTTTTGATGTTGCTTTTTTTCTTTTTTTTTTTTTTTCCACTTTTGATCTGATTTTTCTTGTGCAGCAAGATAGTTGTGGAAATATGTATAGAAGAATTGCACGTGTTTAACCTATATTGGATTACTTGCTATCTAGAGGAAGTATTGGGAGGAAAGGAGGGAAAAAATTTTGGAACACAAGGTTTGCAAGGGTGAATGTTAAAAACTATCTTTTCATATGTTTTGAAAATAAAAAGCTTTAAAAAATGTTTTAGAAAATTTTTTAAAAGTGTCAACCATGGTAAGGCATGTCTATAGAGCAACCAAGAAGGAACCCTGAATATTTCTTGCTTCCAAAGAAGATAAATGCATCCCAATGATATAAGGGAGCCCCAACATAGTAATGGCATATATGTGTCCCCAATTTTTTCCTGAAAAAGAACTTTTAAATTGTCTTATATCTTTTAATCACTCACAGCAGTAATGTAAAATTACTACCCACAAACTCCTAATAATAATGCCCACCAGCTGCAAAGATGGAACAAAATAGCACCAAATGTCTTGGAAGTCAACCCGGGAAGGCTCTGACATCTACTGGTAGAAAATAATTAACAGCTAGAATATCCTAAAAGATACCCTAAAGCAATGCACATTAAAGGACTTACAAAATAAGTCCATTTAGTTACTGTTCCTTAAATAATGATCACAGTGCTAATTGGAGAAATTTTTGTAGCATTTTTAAGATTTGCAAAGCACTTTACACACCATATTTAACTTAATCCTTACAATAAACCTTTGACATAAGAGCTGTTCTTTTTATTTTTCCTTCTAAATGGCAGCTGGCTCAAAGAGGTCGTCCAGGATTATCACATAGCTTTTAATGTTTAAGACAGAATTTGAATCCATGTCTTTTGTGCAAAACCAGCACTCTATTCCCTGTACTATATTGCCTTTTTGTGCCTGATGTCAATTAAGGGATTATTTGTCAAACAGGAATAAAGATGTATATTTGTTAATGTAACAGAGATGCGATGTGGTCCAACCTGATCCAGTTCATTATTTATTATTTCATCTTTCCCCATATACATGTAAAACAATATTACCATTTGTTTTTTAAAACCAGATTCTCTCCCTCCCTCTCCTCTCCCCATTATCATTCTGTAAACCTGTAAATCATTCACAGCTGATCATCTTAACAATATTGCTGTTAATTTTGCACATAATATGTTTCACTTTGAATGAGCTCATGGAAGTCTTTTCAGGTTTTTCTAAAAACATCCTGCTCATCATTTCTTATAGCACAACAGTATTCCATCATAATCACATACATTAATAATCACCCATTCCCCAATTGATGGGCATTCCCTCAATTTCAGATTGTTTGCTCTGAGATGAGATACTATAAATGTTTTTGGTACTTATAGGTCCTTTTCCTGTTTATTTGTTTCTTTAAATCTCTTTTGGAATACATGCCTGATAGAGGTATTGTTAGGTCAAAGGGTATACAGGGTATACCTCTTTGAGCATAGTTCTAAATTGCTCCACAGAATAGTTGAATCTGTTCACAATTCCATCAGTAATGCATTAATGTCTCATTTTTTTTTCATATTCCCTCTAACATTGTCATTTTCCTTTTCTAGACTATTAGCCAATCTAATAAGTATGAGGTAGTACCTCAGAATTGTTTTAATTTGCATTTCTCCAATCAATGGTGAATTAAGAGTATTTTTTCTTCTGGCCAAAAATAGCTTGATTTGTTTATCTGAAAACTGTTCCTATCTTTTGATCATTTATCAATTGGGGAATGGCTCTTATTTTTCATTAATTTGATTCAGTTCCCTATATGTTTGATATATGAGGCTTTTATCAGAGAAATTTACTTCAAAATTATTTTCACAATTACTAACTTAGTAATTGCTAAGCAAAACTAAGTTCTGCTAACTTACTCCCCATTTATTCTCTCTTCTTTCACCCTGTCCCTCCTCAAAAGTGTTTTGCTTTTGATTACCTCTTCCCCAAGATGCCCTCCATTCTATCACCTTTCTCCCTTTTCATATCCCTTTCTTGTCCTATTTTCCTGCAGGGTAATATAGATTTCTATAGCCAACTGAATGTATATGTTATTCACTCTTTGAGACAATTCTAAAGTTTACTCACTCTCTTTCCTTTTGCCCTTTTCCCTCTATTATTAAAGCTCGCTTTTGCCTCTTATGGCAGATAATTCTGTAGAGGGCTGAAGCTCCAAAAAGGTATGCTTGAATCAGACAACTGAGCACTTAAAGCTAATTACTTATTCCATGTGAGACAATGCCTCTATTAGCATATGTTTGGATAAATGGCTCTTCTCACCACTAGTGCTTGCTGAATATTTGGTGTTAAGATAATCATAGGCAAGGATTGGAGGGCAGAAAGAGGGGCTAGACAGGCATTTGGAGGCAGGAGGAGGAGGAGAGAAGTTGGTGACTCTGGATTCCAGGATCCAGGAGACATCTTTGGCAAAACTCATGGCAGTTTGCCTACCTCCTTCACTTCTCCCCCTAAAGACCAAGGACTTTGATTTATCCTGACTCTGGCTGACCCTGAAGCCCTCCAGGAAGCTAGCACGTACTCTACAATTGGCATCTAAAGTGGACCAAGGACCTTAATTTCACTGAAGAAGTCCCTGTGACCAGGAAATAGGGAATCTTAATAGACAAACAGGGAACTTACTTTGTTAAGAGCTAAACTAATAACTCTCGTTTTCTAGCAGAAATGGGGTAGATATTAGGAAAAGATTCTCCCCCACCTCCACTCCCTGGGAGCTCTTTAGGAAGCATACTCAGACTAATTAAGAGGCAAGGTTGCTTGTAATTTGGGAGCAAATTGATGGACTCGTGGATATATTAAAATGCACATCCCCTTGGTTCTCCAAGGAAGAAGAAATAGAGGCAGATAATTAGAAACTAGTAGATCAACTATGTGAATATTACAATGATAAAGGTCCTGATTCAATTTCTAAGGAAACAGTCTATATGTACAACTTAATACAATTAGCCTTAAAGAATCCCGCAAGTTCTAGAAAAAAAAAGTTTTAAGAACACTCACATAAGGAAGTGTGAAGAGAAAGAGGAAAAGACTGGAGAGGATAATGGAAATCTCGATGGAAGGCATGAGGATTTAAGTGAACTTGAAGGGCGTACTGATTCTCACTCTCACAGTCCACTTCAACTCCGCCTACACCCGAGCAGGCTATTGATCCTCCCTCATCAACTTCACCTTCCTGGGTGGAGGGAGGAGGAGGAGTGGGAGGGGAAGTGATATCACCAGCACCTCCCCACCCCAGCAATCACCCCCTCCTATGATTCCACTGCAAAAGGCACTACTTAAAGCCAAAGAGGAAGGGCAGAATACAGATGATTTGATAATAGAAATGTATCCTGTGATTGAACTTAGTTTAACTCTTCAGGTCAAGAAAAAAGATATACTCTTTTTAATCTAGAAATTATTAAAGACCTGAAAAAGGCTGGCACTCTTTATGGGGCTACCTCATGTAAGATGTTGTTACAGAATTTGGCTTATGAAATTTTAACCCCTCGTAATTGGAAATCTATATAGCAAGGACATGCTTAGAACCTGGACAAAACTTGTTGTGGCTTTCTATAGATAGTGAGCTCTGTAGGATACAAGCCCAAAGAAATAGGCAAGCTGGAGTTAATACTCCAATCACCTGTGACCAACTAACAGGTGTAGGTTCCTAGGCAGACACTTCAGCACAGATTAATTACCCCTTAGCAGCATATGGGCAAATTGCTGCTGCTGCTATCAAAGCATGGGATTTTATCCCATGTAAACAGGACAGAGAAGAGGCCTTCACAAAAATAACACAAGGGCTAAATGAACCTTTTGCTGATTTCGTGGGACATTTGCAGACAACTGTCATACGAACTAATGGTGAAAATGCAGTAACAGAAATTATGAGAAGGCAACTTGCTAAAGAAAATGCTAATGAGGTTTGTAGAAGAATTATACTAGGACTGCGCGAGGATGCTCCTGACATGTGAAATAATGAACAATAGATTGGTTTTGGACTATCTCTTGGCTGCTGAAGAAGGCGTATGTGTGACTGTTGCTGACATAACCTCCTTCTAGGACTTCTGGAAATCTTTTACAACCCCATGCTGATTTATATTGTTTGTTATATCACTATTTGCATGTATAATTCATGTTTGTTTACACTACATTGAGCCTGCACCTGCTGTGGAAAAAGTCATCACTAATAGCCTGTGCTTTATTGCTATGTGCTTGTGTAATATCTCCTATGCTGATGGGTTTGTGCATTCCTGTTTCTAGTAAGACCTTTCAGCCCAGAAACTCACTAACAATATCTGGTTTGACTCCCCACTTCCCTTTGGTGCTTTTCATCTCCCTTCCTGAGAAGTTGGGGGGGGGATTTGATCACATCCTTTTTGGGGTTCTCGCCTCCTTGAGAAGTCAAGGAGGGTGTGACCACCTGTGTTCTAAAACAAAAGAAAGCAGGAGACGTAGAGGGCTGAAACTCCAAAAAGCTATGCTTGAATTAGACAATCGAGCACTTAAGGCTATTTACCTATTCCAATGGCTCTTCTCACCATTGGTACTTGCTGAATGTTTGGTGTTAAGATAATCATAGACAAGGATTGGAGGGCACTTCTCCCCCTAAAGACTAAGGACTATGATTTATCCTGATTCTGGCTGACTCCGAAGCCGTCCAGGGAGCTAGCCCATACTCTACACTTTCCCTTTCTTCCAGTACTTCCTTCTCCCATTTAGATATTATCCCCTTTATATTCAACTACCATCTGTGCCCTCTACATATACTCCTTCTGTCATAATAATGAGAAAGTTCTAATGAGTTTCAGGTATCCTCCTCCCATGTAAGAATGTAAACAGATTACCCTTATTAAATCTCTTATGATTTCCTTCTTGTAATTTGAAGGTTAAATTTTCTATTCAGCAACTCTAGTCTTTTCATCATAAATGCTTGCAAGTATTCTCTTACATTGAATATCCACCTTTTCCTCTGAAGGATTATATTCACTTCTACTGGGTAGATGATTCTTAGTTGTAATTTGTAATGGCCGCGTATTTAAAATCAGCCGGAGTCAGGAATTCAGGTTAAGGGAAAAATCTTCAATCTTTATTGAAGTGAAGAGATGAATAAGGATTGCAATAGCAATATGGGCAAGAAAGATTGTGATAGCAATATGGGCAGCTGTGACAGGAAGCCAGCTAACAGAGGGAGATCTGAGTGAGAAAGGTCGTCGCAATGGCAAAAACAAGCAGTCTCTCCTTTCCCTTCCTTTTCCACTCCCCTGCCTCCACCCACCAAAATCGTCATTTCCTATACAACACATCAGGACTTGCACAAAGAGTGGGCGGGGGCTATTCTTTCTCCAAGCTTATATATTAATAGAGTATGCTTGGGACCTCAGTGCATCAACTCAAGCCTCAGCCCATTACAGTAATCCTTGATCCTTTGCTTTCCGGAATATCATATTCCAAGTTCTCTGATTCTTAAGCTGCTAAATCTTGTGTTATCCTGATTGTGACTCTACCATACTTGAACTATTTCTTTTTGGACACTCGCAATATTTTCTCCTTGACCTGGGAGTTATAGAATTTGGATCTCTTTCAGGTGATTGGTAAAATTCTTTTCTGTTTTATCTTGTTCTAAGATATCAGGACTGAAAACTCTCTGATAATTTCTTGAAAGCTGATATCTAAGGCTCTTTTTTTGATGATGGCTTTGAGGTAGTCCAATAATTTTAAAATTATCTTTCCTGCACCTATTCTCTAGGTCAGTTGTTTTTCCAATGAGATATTTCGCATTGTTTTCTATTATTTCATTGTTTGGTTTTGTTTTATTGCTTCTTGATTTCCCATAAAGTCATTAGCTTCCATTTGCTCAATTCTAATTTTTTTATAATAGCTTTTTATTTTTCAAAATATATGCGAAGACAGTTTTCAACATTCACTCCTGTAAAAACCCTGTGGTCCAAAACTTTCTCCCTCCTTCTTCCCCTCCGTTTCCTCAGATAGCAAACAATTCTGTTAAGGACCACACCTAGGTGAAGGGGCAGGTCAATTCTCAAAGATCTTCCACAGCTGTGAATCATAACAGTTGAAGGAGTGGCAAAGCAAAGGCTGGATTGGGAATGAAATAAATTGGAGGGAAGAAGAGAGAGTTCAGAGAACAGCAACTGCCTCTCAGGAGAGAGATCAGAGAACAGCAACTTAGTCTCCTTGTATCATCATCATCCTCTCACATGAAGAGATCCGTTCTACAGGTCTGAGTTAGACCACCAGCAGCCATTGGCAGGTGGCTCCCTTATCACTACACAATTCAACAATGGTTAAATATGGGCATCAATTCTAATTTTTAAGGAATTATTTTCTTAAGTGAGCTTTTGTATCTTCTTTTCCATGTGGCCAATTTTATTTTTTAAGATATTCTTCTCCTCACTGACTTTTTGCACTTCCTTTTATGTCACTCATTTCTCTCACCAGTACCATGTTTCCCCGATAATAAGACCTATCCCGAAAATAAGCCCTCCCCTTACTGTGTAAGATTCCTCTAAAATAAGCCCTCCCCCAAAAATAAGCCCTATTGAGATTGCTATTGTAGTGAATGAAGGTGATCCCTTGTGCTACATGCTATATTACGATACCCTCTGTATGCACCGTCCACCCTCCTCCCCTCCACCGGGTGAAACGCACGCTCCGCTCCAAGCTGCATCCAATCAGAGCTGCAGCAGTGAGCGCGTCATCCTGTTCTTCCCCAGTGATTTGCTTGCTGGCGCCATTGAGAGCAGTGCCGCGGAGGAGAGCTGAGGCAGGACAACATAAAAACCCAGTATGTAAGTGGGAGTGAAGGGGGAATGATAGAGGATAAAAGGGGCATGATGGAGGATAAAAGAAGAATTCAGGGGGCATGATGGAGGATAAAAGCAGAACTCAGCCAGCACTCACCATGCTAAAGAAATGAAGAACTTCCTTGCAGAGAGAAGAATAGATCAAGTAATGATTCCTGCAGGAATGACTGCCCATCTCCAGACCCTTGATATTGCAATAAACAAGCCATTCAAGGACCATTTGCGCATGGAAGTCAATGACTACATTGAAAATAGAATGGAAAGAAATCAGCGTGGAAACTTTGTGAAGCCCTGTCTGCAAGAAGTCGTGACTTGGGTGAAGAAGTCATGGGATAAAATTACTGACAGCTGTGTCGCCACGGCACTACGAGCAGGTTACCTGGACAAGACATGTTCATTTAAAGAGAGCTATATTGCTGGACATGACAGATAGGGTCCACTTCTTCTGAAGGAAATAGAAGCGCAAG
This sequence comes from Antechinus flavipes, assembly GCF_016432865.1. Classification (NCBI taxonomy): domain Eukaryota; kingdom Metazoa; phylum Chordata; class Mammalia; order Dasyuromorphia; family Dasyuridae; genus Antechinus; species Antechinus flavipes. The sequence continues at coordinate 337,933,707 of NC_067401.1, read as the reverse complement.
ACATCCAGGATGAAATTCAGGGTATGGACACTTATGACGATATTGTTGAAGAAAATGACATGATCATTATTGAATAAAGGTACTTTTTAAAATTCACATTTACCTGTTTATTAAAATTGCTGTCAATGTTCATTAAAATAAGCCCTCCCCTGAAAATAAGCCCTCTGGTATTTTTCTGTCCAAAAAAATTAATAAGACAGTGTCTTTCCTTTACTTCTCTTACTTGATTTTCAAAATCCTTTCTGAGCTTTTACACGGCCTGAGACAAATTCTTCTTGGAGGTTTAGGACGTAGGGTCTCTGTTATTTTCTTCTAAGGTACATTATGATCTTTGTCACTATAATAGCTTTCCATGGTCAGAATCTTTTTCTGTTATTGGCTCATTTTCTCAGCCAATCACTTGACTTTTATTTATTTTTTTTTTCATCTTTTTTCATCATTCTTTTTTTTTTTCTTTTAAATAACTTTTTATTGACAGAATCCATGCCAGGGTAATCTTTTATAACATTATTCCTTGCACTCACTTCTGTTCCAATTTTTCCCCTGCTTCCCTCCACCCCCACCCCCAGATGGCAAGCAGTCCTATACATGTTAAATATGTCACAGTATATCTTAGATACAGAAGGTAGAAATAACCTGGGAAGAAAAACAAAAACACAAGCAGTTTACATTCATTTCCCAGTATTCTTTCTTTGGGTGTAGCTGCTTCTGTCCATCCTTGATCAATTGAAACTGAGTTAGGTCTCTTTGTCAAAGAAATCCACTTCCATCAGAATAGATCCTCATACAATATCGTTGTCGAAGTGTATAATGATCTCCTGGTTCTGCTCATTTCTCTCAGCATCAGTTCATGTAAGTCTCGCCAAGCCTCTCTGTATTCCTCCTGCTGGTCATTCCTTACCGAACAATAATATTCCATAACATTCATATACCACAATTTACCCAGCCATTCTCCAATTGATGGGCATCTGTTCATTTTCCAGTTTCTAGCCACTACAAAAGGGCTGCCACAAACATTTCCTTTCCCTTCTTTCATATCTCTTTAGGGTATAAGCCCAGAAGTAACACTGCTGGATCAAAGGGTATGCACAGTTTGATAACTTTTTGAGCATAGTTCCAGATTGCTTTCCAGAATGGTTGGATATGTTCACAACTCCACCAACAATGCGTCAGTGTCACTTGACTTTTAAATGCTTTGTTAAAGTAGAGCTCTATTTCTAGGATGGAGGATGCAATGTTCCAAGTTTCAGCAGTTTTGTACAGCTCTTTTCAAAGGACATTTTAGGGAACCTGGAAGTTTTCAGTTCTTCCAAGATAGTATGATTCCAGCCTGTACTCTAGTCTGGGAGTGGCCATATTTCCTGCCCTGCAACTATGTGGAGGATCCTTGCTCCACTGGGGCTTTCAATTCTAATGTTTAAGAACTGGACTGAGAGTCAGCCTCCGTCCTTGATGTGAGTGCCCTGCCCCCGTGTTAGCACAGAGCAATGGGCACTTTTCCCAGTCTCAGAGACAACATGTGACCCAGAAGTGATCACTGAGGGCAGAGGACCCTATAGACATGTCCCACACAGGTCTGCCCTTCATACAGTCTCCTCAGCCTCAGACATCTAAAGTACTTTTGAAAGCAGGAGCTGGGTTGTTGGGTTTTGTCAGGATTTTTTAGAGGGGTCATCTTTCTTTGTATCTCCAAAATTTAGCATAATATCTAGCTCATGCTTACTAAATTCTAGCTTATTGACCAACCATGAAGTACTTCTAATCCAGGGTCCTGATCCAGAAAAGTTCTCTTCCTTTCCTAAATAATCACAATCCTTAATGCTAATCCATAATACTTAATGCTTAATCACAGCCAGTCTTATAATTACTTATACATGTCTTATTCCCTCTATTATGAGCTCACTGAAGTCATGAATTATGTCTGATTCATTTTTGTATCCTCCACAGCACCTTTGGTTTATACAAGGTGAGTGGTCAATGGCTATTTGCTGAACTACTAAATTTTGAATTCATTAACTAATATTAAAAGGCAGCCTGTAACCTGGCTAAAAATTGGAAACTTACCCTATGCAACTGAGAGGATAGTCATGATTCCTAATACTTTATTCACAGAATCTTTCATTTATTTAAATAGTTTCTTACCTTTGACATTTCTAACAATATAAAATAGGCAGATAGGTAGCTCAGTATTAGAACAGCACTTACTGGAAGAAGGAAGACATAAATTCAAATCTCAGATACTCACTTGCTGTGTGACCCTAGACAATTCATAATCTTTCTATGCTTCAATTTCCTCTTCTGTAATATGGGGAAAATAATAATACTTACTTTTCAGAATTGTCATGAGGACACTTGAAATAAAATATTTACAAAGTATTTGCAAGTATTAAAGTACTATACAAATTCTAGCTGCTAATTAAAAAAAAAAAAGTATGGTGGATGAAAGAAAGACCCCAGCTTTTGAGATAAGAATTTACTATTTGACAAAAAATGTTGGGAAAATTGGAAACTAGTATGGCAGAAATTAGGCACTGACTCACACATAATACCATATACCAAGATAAGGTTAATTGGTTCATGATCTAGATATAAAGAATAATGTTATAAACCTATAAGAACAACATAGGATAGTTTACCTCTCATATCTGTAGAGGAAGTAGGAATTTGTCACCAAAGAAGAACTGGACATCATTATCTATCACAAAATAGATAATTTTGATTGTATTGTTAAAAAGTTTTTGTACAAACAAAACTAATGCAGATAAGATTAGAAGGAAAGCAATAAACTGGGAAAACATTTTTACTTTCAAAAGTCCTGATAAAGGCCTAATTTCTAAAATATATAGAGAATTGACCCAAATTTGTAAGAATTCAAGCCATTCTCCAATTGATAAATGGTCAAATTTTCAGATGAAATTGAAACTATCTCTAGTCATATGAAAAGATGCTCTAAATCACTATTGATCAGAGAAATGCAAATTAAGACAATTCTGAGATATTACTACACACTTCTCAGGAAAAGATGATGATGAATGTTTGTTAAGGGATAGACAATTCTCTGAGACCTTCCACAGTTGTGGATCATAGCATCTGAAGGAGTTGTAGGGCAGCCTTTGCTGACATAAGTGTTGTGGACTGGGAATGAGATAAATTGGAGGCAGAGGGAAGAGGAGAGAGGTCAGAAAATGCAAGAGCCTCTCAGTCTCCTTGTATCATCCTCTCACACAAGGAGATCCATTCTGCAGGTCTGGGTTGGATCTCCCGCAGCCACTATCAGGTGGCTCTTGTGTATTTCAACAGCTCCCGGTAGAACAACAAATGTTGGAGAGGATGTGGGAAAACTGGGACATGAATACATTGTTGGTGGAACTATGAACAGATCCCTCCATTCTAGAGAGCAATTTGGAACTATGCCCAAAGGGCTATCAAACTTGCATACCCTTTGATAAAGCAGTGTTTCTACTAGACTTATATCCCAAAGAGATCTCTCTCTCTCTCTTTTTTTTTAATGCTAAGGCAATTGGGGTTAAGTGACTTGCTTAGGGTCACACAGCTAGGAAGTATTAAGTGTCTGAGGCCCAAAGAGATCTTAATGGAGAGAAAGGGACCCACATGTGCAAAAATGTTTGTGGCAGCCCTTTTCATAGTAGCAAAAAAACAGAAACTGAGTGGATGCCCATCAATTGGGGAATGGCTGAATAAATTGTGGTATGTGAATGTTATGGAATATTATTGTTCTGTAAGAAACGACCAGCAGGATGATTTCAGAGAGGCCTGGAGAGACTTACATGAACTGATGCTAAGTGAAATGAGCAGAACCAGGAGATCATTATACATGGCAACAACAAGATGATCAATTCTGATGGATGTGGCTCTCTTCAACAATGAGATGATTCAAACCAGTTCCAATTGTTCTGTGATGAAGCGAGCCATCTACATCCAGAGAGAGGACTGTGGGAACTGAGTACTTTTTTAGACATGAATACGTAAGAGACCCCTAAATTAGCATTTTCACTCTTTTTTGTTGTTGTTTACTTGTATTTTACTTTGTTTCTTTTTTTATTTTTTTACTGGTTTGATTTGATTTTTCTTGTACAGCATGATAATTGTATAAATATATAAGCATATATTGGATTTAACATATATTTCTACCATGTTTTACATATAATGAGCTACTTGCCATTTAGGGGAGGGCATGAGGGAAGGGAGAGGGGAAATTGAAACACAAGGTTTTGTAAGGGCTAATGTTGAAGAATTGTCCAGGCATATGTTTTGAAAAATAAAAAGCTTTGATTAAAAAAAAAAAAAGTATGGTTGGATGGTACAAAATAGAACTTAATTTTGAGTCAAAGTATCTGATTTAGATTCATGGCTTTATTCCATAATGTGTGAGTTAGGCTAATTCACTCCCTTTCTGGGTCTGAGATGCCTGATCTCTAAAAGAAAAAGCTCTTACCTTGGATTCCTCTCAGCTCTAGATTTATAAATCAGTGTAAGACTGATGTTAGGTACCACCCTTTTCAAAAACATGGGAAGTTTGTTAGCAGACTGGGACAGAACAAACCCACAATAAACAAACCATTTGTGGAAAGAAAAGTGATTAAAAAAAAAAAAAAAATCATGTGAAGAAACTGATTCCACCAGAGAATATGCTGAGCTGGATTGAACTGTCTTTCAGATAAATATAGTAAAAGGACTTTTTGGAAGGCAGAGATAACAGTGGTTGAGATAATAATAAGGAGAGGGCATTATGGTCTACTAGATCTTTGCATGTGACTAATTTTTAGGGCTTTGAAGTTTATTGTAAAGGGCTAAATCTCTGAGCAGATGCACTTGGATAACCAAGCACTTAAGGCTAATTACCAATTGGACGATACTCTATTAGCATTTGCTTGGAAAATGGCCCGCCCCACCATTCTGTGCAGGCTCCATCTGTTGGTGTATAGATTGGGAGGAGGGATTGGAGGGTGGAGTAAGAAAGCAGAGTGACTCCTGGCCAGATTCGTGTGGCCATTCCTCTCACATCCACAAAGAATAAAGATCAAGGACTTTTTCTTATTCTGACTCCAGCTGATTCTAAAGTATCCAGGGTGCCAACGCAGTCATCACAGTTTATAGCTAAGAAATTGTAAATCAAATAAGATTTGGGGACACTGAGAAGATTATATAAAGAAATCTTACCTAAAGGGGAATCTCATAGAGTAAAAACAAGTCAATGGACCGCCCCCTCCCTCCCCACCCAGGAGACGCTGACTTGACGCAATGAAGAGTATACACAATTGGAGAAGAAGCTGTTGGAGGTGGCAGATAAGGTGCAAGGCAAAGAAGACAGGAAAGCTTCCAGCTGCCTTAGAGGCTGGAGCAGCTTCCAGAGGCTCAGGGCAATGTGAGCTTTGCTGTTCTTTGGTGCCATCTACAGGGGAACCTCTTATTGGTGCCATAAGTTCTGCCTCTGTTTTGCCGTGAGAATATTGGCTCTGGGTAGAGCAAAGTAGGATCCCCTATTATTTGATGGTCTGAGGAACTCTGCAGGTCTCTAACTTAAGGAAACTGCTTGTCACCAAATACGTATAATGTTGAAATGTATTTTGCTAAAAAAAAGTCTTATCAGTGGTGGCTGTGAGCTAAAAGAGCTTGTTACCCATATATTGGACTACTTGCACCTAGGGTAGGGAGTGGGGGAACGGGGGGAAATTGGAACACAAGATTTTGCAAGAGCTAATCTTGAAGAATTGGAAAAGAAAGCAAAGGAAAAAGGAAAAGACCTGGCCATAAGAAAAATTACTTTGGCAGCCATGTAAAAGCTGGATCGGAAATAGAAAAAGAATGGTTTCACAGCAATCAATTAGAGACTTATTATAACAGAACAACTGAGAGGTAAAGAAGATTTGAGCTGGGTCACAGCATTAAAAGTAGAAAAAAATGAAAACCAGAAGGGAAACAGTTAGTACAGAAGTACCAAAAATGTTAAGGCTGTGAGTTCCCTAAGAGAATATAAGTTGCTCTATTCATGTAACTCCCTACTAGGTTTCTACAGATATGTTCCCACTACTCCATGGATACTGTATAGTAGAGAAAGACTATGACCAAGGTTCAAGGGCATACTATTATATAAAATGATTTTTGTTCTTGTCTTTTATTGAATATTATATTTATCCCTATTTTTGCCTCCTACTGAGTAAATAATGAAAATATTTTTGCCCTTCCCTCATAATGAATAAATGTCATTATTGCTTTTGTCTTGCTTTTAGTAAATTTAAAACTTAAAAGTGTCATGAGGATGATTTTATATAAAAAGAAAGCATCTGTGGAAGCTCAGAAACTAGTGACAAGAATCTTCCCTCTGATCCCTGCTCCTCCCTCTCCCCCCCATCACAAACATACACCAAAGTTACTCATAGAGCCCTGAGAGTTTTGAACTGTAGACATGTGGTATAGCCTTCCCAAGGAACCACAAAACTACCAGTGTGAGTATGGGTTGAAAGAGAAAAAGTAAAAGTTTATGCTACATATGTATTAGACTAAACTTTATAACATTCCTCTTTTTCCCCAATCCAATATTTATTAAGTGCCTTCCATATAGGACAAAAAACAGACTGGCCTTTTTCCTGACAGAACTTATAAACTAGGATGGAAAGTACATGCATAAAAATAAGTATAATGTGATAGAATAAGATTAAGTCCCTAAGAGAAGTTTACACAGAGAGCTATAAATAATTTCAAGACAGAGGAACTACTTTTGCTTGGAAGATGGAATTGAGAAGGAGGAGACCTCTAAATTAGATTATAAAAAAGTGAAGTTTCTATTTCAGTAGCCAAGAAATGTGATAGTTAGCATCACCAACCTTCAGGTGAAGAATATAGCATGTGTGAGTTTTAAAGGGGCAGGATAAAACTGTGGTAACCAGTTTGAATGGAATATAATGTATATAGAGGAAAGCAATATGAAATATGAATGGCAAGCTAAATTGAAGCCAAAATATAGAGAACCTTAAATATGAGTTTAAGGAATACATGTTTTATTCTATAGACAATACTGGGTAACCATGGGTTTTTAGAAGAGAAGCTATAGATCAGACCTGGCCATAAGAAAAATTACTGAGGCAGCCATGTAAAAACTGGACCGGAAATAGAAAAAGAATGGTTTCACAGCAATCAATTAGATACTTATTATAACAGAACAATTGAGAGGTAAAGAAGACTTGAGCTGGGTCACAGCATTAAAAGTAGAAAAAAGGAAAAAAAAAATCATAGAGATCATGAAGAGTAGAAGGGGCAAGACTTACCAATTGATTGGATGTGGGTACTGAACTGAAGAAGGTATCAAAGATTATACTGATGTTTCAAGGTTGGATGACTAGTAGAATGATAGTGTTATCAAAAGAAATAGGGAAATTGAGAAAAGCAAGTTTTAGCAGAAAGAAGGTAAGTTCAACTTTGAATACATAGAGTTTAAAACAAAATCTAGATGGAAATATTGAATGGGTAATTAGCAATGAAAGACTTTAAGGGAAAAAATAGAAAAGACTTGATAGTTGATTGTACCAAGTCAAGTCAACCTGTATTTAATAAGTGCTGAATATGTTCCAAAAACTGTGCTAAGTAAGCACTGGGGATACCTAAAAAGGTATTGACAATGCTTGCCTTCAAGGAGCTTACATTCTAACAAGGGAGATAACAGGCAAATAATTATGCATATAAGAGTCATACAAAGTAGAGGGAAGGTGATCTCAGAGGAAGACACTAGCATTAAGAGAGACTGGGAAAGCTTTCTTGGAGAAAGTAGGATTTTAAATGAGTATTGATAGAAGCCAAGAAGCAGAGATGAGGAAGGAAAACATTGCAGGCAGGAAAAAATTCACTGAAAAGGCACAGATTCAAGAGATAGAGATGGTGTGTCATGTGCAAAGAACAGCAAGAGGGACAAAATGCCATTGGATAATAGAGTACATGGAAAGAAATAAAGAATACATAGAGGCAATAATGGAAGTCATGAATGTGCATAAGGTTTCCAAAGGAGAAAATAGTGAGGGGAGAAAGAAAGTCAATGACATTACCTTGGAAGATATCCAAATTGGAGGGGAAGGGTAAAGGAACAGGTAAGTCAATGAAGGAGTGGCCAAAGAGCTAGAACAACCAGAAGAAAACAGTGTTATAGAAGCCAAGAAGGAAAGAGAATGCAAGGTCAGGAGTGTGAAATGTAGTAATTGAAGAGGAAAAGGTAATTGGATCAGGCCATTAGGAGAGTATTAATAACTTTCCAGAAATCAGTTCCAATACAGTGTGGTCTAGAAAGAAACCACATTGCAGGTAACTAAAGAATAAGGGAATGATAAAAAGCAGGGAATAAAGATTAGAGGAGAAAAGATGGCAGTACAAAAAGGTAATGGTAAAAAGGAAAAAAAATTGAATAATCTTTTTATTTTCAAAATATACACAAAGATGGTTTTCAACATTCACTCTCTCTTTCTCTCTCTCTCTCTCTCTCTCTCTCTTCTCTCTCTCTCTCTCTCTCTCTCTCTCTTTTTGCTGAGGTAACTGGGGTCAAGTGACTTGCCCAGGGTCACATAGCTAGGAAGTATTATGTGTCTGAGACCAGATTTGAACTCAGGTCATCCTGACTTCAGGGCTGGTGTTCTATCCACTGCACTACCTAGCTGCCCCTCAGCATTCACTCTTTTTTTTTTTTTTTTTTTTACAACTTTTAATTTTAATTTAATTTTATTTAATAACTTTGTATTGACAGAATCCATGCCAGGGTAATTTTTTTACAACATTATCCCTTGCACTCGTTTATGTTTCGTTTTTTCCCCTCCCTACCTCTACCCCCCCCCAAGATGGCAAGCAGTCCTATATATGTTAAATATGTTGCAGTATATCCTAGATACAATACATATTTGCAGAACCGAACAGTTCTCCTGTTCAGCATTCACTCTTGCAAAACCTTGTGTTACAAATTTTTTCTCTCTCCCTTTTCCCCACTCCCGTCCCCTAGATAGCAAGTAATCCAATATAGGTTAAACATATGCAATTCTTCTATACATATTTTCACAATTATCTTGCTGCACAAGAAAAATCAGATCAAAAAGGAAAAATAAGGAGAAAGAAAACAAAATGCAAGCAAACAACAACAGAAAGAGTGAAAATACTATGTTGTGATCTACCCTCAGTTTCCACTGTCCTCTCTCTCTAGGTGTAGATGGCTCTCTTCATCACAAGACTATTGGAACTGGCCTGAATCATCTCATTGTCGAAAAGAGTCATGTTTATCAGAATTGATTATTGTATAATCTTGCTGTTGCTGTCTATGATGTTCTCCTGGTTCTGTTCATTTCACTCAGTATCAGTTCATGTAAGTCTCTCCAGGCCTCTCTGAAATCATCCTGCTGATTGTTTCTTACAGAACAATAATATTCCATAACGTTCATATACCATAACTTATTCAGCCATTCTCCAATTGATGGGCACCCACTCAGTTTTCAGTTTCTGGCCACTACAAAGAGACCTGCCACAAACATTTTTGCACATACAGGTCCCTTTCCCTCCTTTAGGATCTCTTTGGGATATAAGCCCAATAGAAACGCTGCTGGATCAAAGGGTATGCACAGTTTGATAACTTTTTGAACATAATTCCAAATTGTTCTCCAGAATGGTTGGATCTGTTCACAATTCTACCAACAATGCATCAATGTCCCAGTTTTCCCACATCCCCTCCATTATCTTTCCCTGTCACTCTAGCCAATCTGACAGGTGTGTAGTGGTATCTCAGAATTGTCTTAATTTGCATTTCTCTGATCAATAGTGATTTGGAGCATCTTTTCACATGATTACAAATAGTTTCAATTTCATCTGAAAATTGTCTATTCATATTCTTTGACCATTTATCATTTGGAGAATGGATTGAATTCTTATAAATTTGAATCAATTCTCATATATTTTAGAAATGAGGTCTTTATCAGAATCCTTGAATGTAAATTTTCCCCCAGTTTTCTGCTTCCCTTCTAATCCTGTGTGCAATGGTTTTGTTTGGACAAAAAATTTTTAAATTTAATATAATCAAAATAATCTATTTTGCATTTCATTATGTATTCTTATTCTTTGGCCATAAATTCCTTCCTTCTCCACAAATCTGAGAGGTGGACTATCTTTCTTTTGTTCTTCTAATTTTCTTATAATATCACTCTTTATGTCCAAATCATGAACCCATTTTGACCTTAGTTTGGTGTGGGTGTTAGATGTGGGTAATTGCCTAATTTCTGCTATACTACTTTCCAATTAAGAAAAAAATTTTTTTTAAAGAATCGAGGTGACATGAGTTTGTAGTTTATAGCTGGAGGAAAATTTTTAGTCTTAGAAATTATCCATAATGAAAACAACAGACTCCCAAAGGAAGTGTGATACTGAACAAAAATAATAATTAAAAAAAAAACCTTTAAAGTTTGGTTAACAGTTTGTTGCCAAATGGAGGTCTACATTCAAGATAGGAAGATAAGGTATGTAAACTTTTTCTACATTATTAATGAATCACATTGCAAATTTAGAGCTTGAGGGACCAGATATCATTTGGTCCAATTCATTTTACAGATGTTTTAATAAGTTTCAGAGGTTAAAATGATTGCCCAAGGTCGGAAAGGTAGTAAATGGAAGAGTCAGTATTTGAACTCAGGTGTTCTGGTTTGCAAATCTAACGTACTATCCTATGCAAGGTCAGCCAATTGATTCAAGTTTTTTAAAAAATTATGAAATACCTACTTTGTATAAGACTGTAGTAGATACTAAAGATGAATCAAAAACCTTCAACCAACTTTTAGTGTACTAGGGTAGGAGTTCTTAAAGCTTTTTTTGGTCACTCTTTGGCCTTCTGGCAAAGCCTACTAAGCCCTCCTCCAAATAAAGTTTTAAAATATACCAAATAAAATACAGGAGATTATAAATGAACTCAATTATTTTAAAATGCAATTATCAAAATAGTTTTAAAAATAAGTTCATGGATCCCAGGTTAAGAATCTATGTGATGGGCTAATTCCAACAGACTTGTGATAGAGAGTCCAGAGAGAAAACTATGGATATTGAATATGAATCACAACATAGTATTTTCACTATTTTTGTTGTTGTTTGCTTGTTTTTCTTTCCCTTTTTCATTTTTCCCCTTTTTGATATAATTTTTCTTGTGCAATAAAAATGTGGAAATATGTTTAGAAGAATTATGTATGTTTAACCTATATTGGATTACTTGCTGTCTAGGGGAGGATGGGAAAGGGAAAGGAGAGAGAACACAAGGTTTTGCAAGGGTGAATGTTGAAAACTATTTTTGCATATATTTTGAAAATAAAAAGCTATTATTTAAAAAATGTTTTTAAAAAGAATGTCTGTAATGATTACTTGCTAACTTGGGGAATGAGGAAATCAGGGGAGGGGAAGGAGAAAAATTTGGAAGATAAAGTCTTACTAAAAAATCAATATTGAAATCATCTTTATATGTATCAGGAAAAAAAATTGAGGAAAAAAGAATCTTTGTAACATGTAATCAATATGTTAATATATGTGAAATAATACAAAGTAATTTCATGGTGTCACAGGTAAATTATATTATTATTATTTTTAGTACAGAAGTGAGAAAGGAGTAGAAAGCATTCTTTTTCCCATAGTCAATATCTGAAAGAATTCACAAGGTATATTATTTTGCTTAAACTGTGGTATAAGCAAGTAATGATTTTCAAGACTCCAATTTTAATTTCTATCTAGTCAGGAAATCTGACTTCTACTCTAAATTAAAGATGTTTCCCTAATTAAGTAGTGTCATGAAAAACAAATCTCTTTCTGAAATTTTATGATAGGAGTAATGATTTTTTAAAAAAATTATTAGTATTACAAGGCATATGATTGCTTTTGGTAATTAGATATTGTAGTAGCTTAATGGATAGAGAATGACTTCAGGGTTAGTTAGACCCGAGTCTAAATTCTAAGATTTGTACTAGCTGTGTAAAAATTGAAAGAGGCTATAGAAAGACTTATATGAATTGATGCTAAGTGAAGTAAGCAGAACCAAGAGAACACTGGACACATCAACAAAAAGATTATGCAATGATCAACTGTGATGAACTTAGCTCTCTTCAACAATGAGGTGATTCAAGGTAATTTCAATAGACTTGTGATGGAAAGTGCCCTTCACATCCAGAGAGAGAATTATGGAGATGGAATGTAGATCAAAGCATAGTGTTTTCATCTTTTTTTGTTATTTGTTTTTTTGTTGTTTTTTGTTGTATTTTTTCCCCATTTTGATATAATACACAATATAATGAATATAGAAATATGTTTAGAGAATTGCATATGTTTAATCTCCATTAGATTGCTTGTTGTATAAGGGAGGAAGAAGAGGGGAAATGAGGGAGAAAATTTTGAAACATTAGGTTTTGCAAAGGTGAATGGTGAAAAATAGCTTTGTATGTATTTGCTAAAATAAAATACTATAAAAAAAGAAAATGAAAGAGGCTAAAAAGAAAAATACTGTGGATAAGAATGGAAGCTATTAAAGACTTGGGAAATAGGTAATTCCTTCTACTTTTTCAAGTGATATGAGGATATTGCTATTTTATTACTAGTAGTAATATCACTAAAGTGATGTGTAGAGGGCTGGAAAGATGCATTGAAATCGGCATTGAAATTGGGATTGCTGGGACTGCCGGGACTGCCAGGACTGCCCAGACTGCGAACGCTTGAGGCTAACTTCTGATTGGACAATACTCTATGGGCATATGCTTGGAAAATGGTCCTTTCCACTATCTGTACTGGCTCAATGATTAGTGTATAGAGGATTATAGGAGGGACTAGGGAGTGGAGTAAAGCTAGCCAGAGACACACTCTCGGCAGTAGACAAGGGAAGATGGTCGTGGAGATTCTGCTTCCATCCTGTTCAATCCTGAGTCTGGGGACCAAGAATAAAGATTGCTTATCCTGACTCCGGCTGATTCTGGGGTGTCCTGAGTACGAGTGCGGTCGTTACAGTGATGTTATATATATTACCTTAGATATAGCTCCAAAAAATCCAACTTCAAATGCAAGACCCTCATGTCAAGAGACCAGCACCAAAGATGAAGAACTAAAGCTGAAAACAACTATAGATACTATTAATCCCTATAATAACATATTAATTTGCACTGAAAAACATAAATCCAGGAGTACTTTCTTTCTTTTGAATTATTAAAACAGAACCACTGTGGAAATAATCTAGTGGTACTCACCTATGAAGGCCTCACCCCTTATTCGGGTTACTCCATTCTTTAGGGGGAAGTCAGTTACATATATTTGCCCATTCTCATAAATAATATTAAGAAAAACCTTAAAATAAAACAAAGTTTGCATGAATGCCAATGGTTTATTGATGTCAAAAATTTTATTTAAAAAAACGAGAACTAAGTATAAATTGAGATCAAAAGACTAAATTACAGAGAAACAAGTATATTTAAGTCAGACAAATAGAAAATTATATTAAAAAATATAAAAAGGAGGACAAACCTGTTTCTCATGGAGTTCCCCATCATCTTCCAGGGTAGTTACATTAATTTTGATATTGTCCTGCAAATTACAATGACATTATTATAGTGACAGGTAAAAGAGAGTTTGGAAAAATCTGCCCCAAATTTGGACCTATAACTCTCCAGGTATGGGAAACCCTGATTCTGTATTTGTCTTTAGATATAGTTTGTAAATACTTTCAAACAGATCTATATCCCTTTATATCCTTAAAAAGCCCTCTTGTAATCTTCCTACTCCACTAGATACCATTCTGTATCTTCCCTTTCTCAGCTAAACTCCTTAAGAAAGCTGTCTATACAAGGTTCCTGCAAATCCTTTCTTCTCACTCACTTTTAAAAATCTAAATATAATTTCTGACTTTTTCTTGGTCTTCCTCCAATCTATCTGGCTACTCCATTTTAGGCTCCTTTGTTGGATCTTCATCCAATCCACTAAAAGTGGATAGCTCCCAACATCCTGTCCTGGACTCTCTTTTTTTTTCTCTCTCTCAACTATAACATCTCACTCTGTGATGTCATCAGCTTTCCTGGGTTCAGCTGACATTTCTATGCAAATGATTTCCCAGTCACTCAGACTTAAAACCTAGATGACATTCTGGATATTTCAGTATCACCCCATCCCCACTCCCTTCATATCCAATCTATTGCTAAAGGCCTGTCAATTTCCTTAGTAATAGTTCTCATATATGTCTCTTTCTCTACTGTGACACTGACATCACTCTGATACAGACCCTCATTATCTCATATTTGGACTTTTAAAATATAGCCTGATGGTAGGTTTGGCTGCCACAGGTCTCTCCTTACTCCAGGCCGTCTTCTATTCAGTTGCCAAAGTGATCTTCTTAAAGAAAAGATCTGATTATATCAATCGGTACCCAATAGGCTCCAATCATTTCCTATCACTCTCAGGATCAAATATAAAGTCTTTTTTTTTATGTTATACATGTTAAAATACATTAAATCCAATATGTGTTAACATAATTATACAATTCTCTTGCTGCACAAGAAAAATCAGATCAAAAAGGAAAGTAAATAAGAAAACAAAAAGCAAGCAAACAACAACAAAAAGAGTGAAAATACTTTGTTGTGATCCACACTCAGTTCCCAGTCCTCTCTCTGGGTGCAGATGGCTCTCTCCATCACAAATGTACTGGAACTGGCATCAATCATTGCATTGTTAAACAGAGCCATGTCCATCAGAGCATCACATAATCTTGTTGCTGTGTACAATGATCTCCTGGTTCTGCTCATTTCACTTAGCATCAATTCATGTAAGTCTCTCCAGGCCTCTTTGAAATCATCCTGCTGACTGTTTTTTATTGAACAATAATATTCCATAATATTCATATTCCACAATTTACCCAACCATTCTCCAATTGATGGGCATCTATTCATTTTCCAGTTTCTAGCCACTACAAACAGGGCTGCCACAAACATTTTGGCACATGTGGGTCCCTTTCCCTTCTTTAAGATCTCTTTGGGATATAAGCCCAGTAGTAAAACTGCTGCATCAAAGGGTATGCACAGTTTGATAACTTTTTGTGCATAGTTCCACATTGCTCTTCAGAATAGCTGGATCCATTTACAGTTCTACCAACAATGTATCAAATATAAAATCTTGTTAGATGTTCAAAGCTCTTCACATCTGGCTCCTGCTTACCTTTCCAGTTTTGTTATATTTTATACTCTAATGCAGCATCACTGATCCCCTTACTGTTCTATGAACAGTTTTTAACTTTTCACTTTAACTGGCTGACCCCATGCCTAGAATTTTACTCCTTCTTACCTCTATCTCCTGGCCTCCTTCAAATGTCATCTAAAATCCCACCTTCTGGAAAGGAAGCCTTTTCTGACCCCTCTTAATTTTTGTGCCTTCCCTCTGATGATTAGCTCCAATTTGTCTTGTGTCTCTCTTGTTTGATCATAGTTGTTTGCCATGTTGTCTCCCAATTAGACTGAGAACTTTGAAAGCAGGGATTGATTGCCCTTCTTTGCATTCCCACTGATTAGCACACTGCTTGGTATATTGTAGGAACTTCATAAATACATACTAACTGGCTGACTGGCACTTAGTAAATATATTGACTGGCACTTAGAAAGCCTTAAAAAATATTTGTTGGCAAATTGATTGATTTACTAGTTACCTATAACAGGGCTTCTTAAACTTTTTTTTACCTGCAACCCCTTTTTGCCTGAGAGATTTTTACATGATTCTGGGTATATAGGCATATAAAATAAGTGTATAAATCAAACATTTACTGATAATAAATCATAATTTCATGATTCTCACATTCAGTTAGGTGACCCCATATGGGGTTGCAATTCATTGTTTAACAGGCTTTGGTCTGTAATTTAAAGTTCTGAAGAACTGTCTGCAGCACTGACATTTTCTTAATTATTTTTTAATAGCAGCAAACATTGTAGTAGGAAAAATAGTGTACAGATTGAATGTACAGAATGTACAGAATGACTATATAGAAAGGCTATTTTCTGCAACAAATCGTCAGTTTTCTTGCCAAAACAGAAGCAGCATTTCTTCCCCAAACTCTTCCCTTTTATTTTTGCCTTGATGAACAGGGGATTTCTGAAAGGGATTTCAGAAATAAGCCTGGTCAGTCCCAGAACTAGTTCAAATTTAGGCTGTATTTTAGAGAAGGCCTTGCTTGCTTTTTTTTCTCATCTTTTTTCCTTTTTGATCTAATTTTTCTTATGCAGCAAAAATGTGGAAATGTGTTTAGAAGAATTATATATGTTTAACCTATATTGGATTACTTGCTGTCTAGGGAAGAATGGGAGGGGGAAGAGACAGAAAACACAAAGTTTTGCAAGGTGAATGTTGAAAACAATCTTTGCATGTATTTTGAAAATAAAAAGCTATTATTTTAAAAAATGTTTTTAAAAAGAATGTTTGTAATGATTACTTGATGACTTGCAGGTTAGAACCAGACTGCTCTCTCTAAGAAGGAAAGTAATAATAATTCACTTGGATGTCAGATTTGGATATGTTTATTTCCATGTCAGGCTTTTAATCAGAATTGCTTTTTCTTAAACTTTTTTCCAAGGGGACCTACAATTTAATGAGTATAAGGAATTCAAAGTGAAGAATTTCCCTCATTAATAAGTAGTGCAGATCAGTAACTTTAAGAGAGATGCCTGGATCAGGGAAAGATCAAATGATTTGTCCAGGGACATGGATAGGTTAAGTGATTTGTCTAGGGGCACACAGCACATAATAATGGTGGAATGTGATCTTTGATTATTAAAACCTGAAGCCAGCTGTTCATCTACTTACCCAAACTTAAGCCTCTTAAATGAATCTAGGTACGAACCATAAATTGTGTATCCCTTCCCCTCCCTGCACTTCTGCCCTGGGGACTAGTAACTTTACCCAATATAACTAACTTTGGCAAGTTATAGTTTGAACCTCCTTTTAAAAAATAACATTTTATTATTTTCCCCCAATTACATGGAAAAACAATTTTAATTTTTTTTTTTAAATTTTGAGTTCTCAATTCACTCTCTCCTTCCTTGTCCCTCTTCATGAGGTGAGCAATTTGATATAGGTTATACATGTACAATCATGCAAAATATAAGTATAGTCGTGCTGTAAAAGAAAACAAAGGCAAAAAGAATTCATTTTTTTCCCATAGCTTTGTGCTTATGCTAAAATCAAGTTTTTATGTTAAGTATTTTTCAGTGTTAACTGAAAGCTCAGAAATGTGAGCCAGGAATTAGAAGCTCACCTCCAGTATCACAGTTTTTAGGACCAGAAGAGACCTTTTAGGAAGCACTGAGTCATAAATTTGGAGATGTAATGGACTTTCTAGATCATCTAGTCTAACTCACCTCATTTTGCAGTTGAGGAAACTGAGATACAAAAAGATAACTAGTATTTATAGCTGGTACTGATATAGTACTTTAAGGCTTACAAAGCATCTAAAGTTACACAAGTCGTTAATCAGAAGAGCCAGGATGGGAACTCAGGTCCTAATCCAAAATTCTTCCCACCTTTTAACCTGATCAGCTAGCTCAAACTCTGATTTTACAGATAGGGAAACTGAAACCCAGAAAGGTTAAATTGGCATAGAAGTTAGTGGCAAAGCAGATCAGAATCAAATTTCTAGACTTCTTGTTAACTACACTACTCTGCCTCTTAGATCCAATCAACCAATCAGTAAATATTTATTAAGTACCTACTATGTGCCAAGTACTGTGCTAAGCCTTAGGGATTAAAAAAAAAAAAAGGCAAAAAACAATTGCTGCACTTCTTTATCAACTCACTATTCCACTCTCCACAGTGGCTCTCATGGTTCTCCTTCCCCAAAGTCTCTCAGCTGAGAATTTTGTCTCATATTTTACCCCCCCAAAATTTAAAAATTAAAGTTATTCTATGAGAATTTCTTTTTCTTCCCTCTTCCTCATCTTTTATAATTAAAATGCCTTCTGCTGCTTTCTCCTAATTCATCATCTCTTAGGATTTACTTCGAAGCAACCTTACTCCTCATCAAAGCTAAGTCCTCTTCAATTAAGAGGTCCCATTCCATGCTAATATATCATTACCTCTGTTATCCATACCTTTTCATTTGTTTTCAATTTCCCCAACCATGTTATCCTCCCTTGATTCAATGAACGTCAGTGGTTCCCTATCACATCCAGGACAAAATAATAAATTCTCTGCCTGAAATTCAAAACCATTCATGACCTAGCTCTTTTCTACCTTTCCAGTCTTCCTACACCTTACTCCACACCATGTAATTCTGTAAGTAAGTGACATAGCGGCAAGATAATTGTACATATATGTATGCCTATATTGGATTTAACATTTTTTTTTTATCATGTTTAACATATATTGGATTGCATGCCATCTGGGGGAGAGGGTGGAGAGAAAAATTGGAATACAAGGTTTTTCAAGGGTCAATATTGAAAAAAAATTATCCTTGCATATCTTTTGAAAATAAAAAACCTCAATAAAAATATTTTTAAAAAGTGACACAAGCCTATTTCACCAACAAATTCTATATCTCTCAGTTTCTGGCATCTTCTCTGCCTCTTTACTCTGTCAAGAACACTCTCCACTTTGATTACTATGATCTCCTTGGCTTCAAGCCTCAACTAAAATCCCATCTTCTATAGAAGCCTTTCCCAAACCCTTTTAATTCAATAACATTCCCTCCATTATTTCCTTTTCATCTTCTTTACAGTCTGTTTAGTTGAGTTCAATTTTTCATGTCTCTGTGGACCGTACTGTTCATGGGATTTCCTTGGCAAAGATAGTGGACTAGTTTGCCATTTCCTTCTCCAGTATAAAGTTTACTTGGTACATAGTTGTTTGCATGTTGCTTCTGCCACTAGATTGTAACTTCCTTAGGACCTACTTGGTAACTCCCAGTGCTCACCTTTTGGACCTGTTCTCACCTTGAGTTGTTTCCCATCTCTTTTAGCTACCCAGTGTCTGCCCTTTTCCCTTCTAAAACCACTTGCTCTCATTAGAGCCTTAGGCCTGAATGATTAGAAATCTGGTGGGAGCCCACATTTGGGGTCACCTCAGCAGAAATCCTTTCCTCTGCATTCTTGTTCTCTTGGCAATGGGCATGGTGGAAAACACTGGATGTGGAGTTTGGAGATTTGAAATTGAATATTGTTTTATTCTTTCATTGTCTTTTAGCTTTGGCTAAGCTATTTAATTCTGCCGCCTTCATTTTCTTCATAAAATGAAAATATGGGACTACGTGATCTCTTACATGCTGTTCTTCCTTATTTATTTTCAGTGCTGTTCTCTATTTTCTCAATGCAATGAATCCAGACCAAATGCAAGAATACTTCAAAGGAAAAATGGCATTACAATTACACAAATTATGAGGAACATGTGTAAATGAAGTTAGATTTCTTTCAACTGTCTCCCCTCTAATGATCTAATTATTTTTAAAGTTAAAGGTACATTTCTTTAAGTGCCATCTCTAAGCAAATAGAACACTGCCCCATAACTTCTATGACTACAGCCAGAGTTCATGGACAATCCAATATATCTGTGAACACCACCATGTACTCTTTAAAAATGTGATACCTTCCCCTCCCCTTTTCAATTTCAAAAGATTTAATTATAGTGACATCACAAATCCTAGAGCATACAAATTACTTAGTTCCCAGCAGTCTGATTCACCATCTGGGCATCAAGAAATGTAATTTCAAGTCTATATCTGAACTTTTCTAAAATGAGGGGGGGAGAAAGGCAGGAAGGGGAAGAGAGGGAGGTGTGGAGATCTTGCAATAACCAGAAATGATGAAATCTCAAGAGCTCCGAGCATTGTGGACTTAAAACCAGCAGTCAAAATGAAATTATCTCAAATGATGTTAGCAGACACAAATGTTTCTAATCATTCTGTATGGTGACTTCCTGGAATGTCCCAGCACAACTGAAACAAGACTGTCTCTATTGTTTTCTTCATACCACAGATTGATAAATAATGTCATATCACTAACATAAAAGTCAAAATGATTAAGAGCAGGTACTCTGTACTATGTCAACTACTAAATTTATGTTTACCAGTTTCAGACACACCTATTTCTTTAGGTTTTGCCTGCTGGCAAGACCTGCCCTAAAAAAGTTCATTAGGATGATGTTTTCCATTTCAAAATCTTCCTTTCTTATCCCGACCATCCTCATTCCAATCAGGCATTAGAAAGTGGGCTTAAGCTTCATGACTTAATGTTTTTTAAAAATCTGATTTGGCAAAAGGAAGTAAGCAAACCTTGTTAGGGAAAGCATAAGTTGGGATTTTCATCATTTTCCAACTGTTTTCCTGAAGTGGGAATGCAATATGGGTGAGATCCTTTATAATTTTATCTCTTTCCCTAGCTAGAAAAGAAATTGCCAAGTGGCGGAATGCTCTAATAAGGCAACTTCTGGCTTTCCTAACTTGATAAACACTCAACCCTCCAAAAACAAACATCTCAGCCCTGCCCACAGGAAGCACCATTATGAAATACAGTGACTGGAGATTTATTTTACGCTCAAAGGTAGGAAATCCCTTCTGGAGTATGAAGTGAAAGGAAACCAGAGCGCAACAGGTTAACAGTGCAAAACTTAGCCAAACGGAAATAGTCCCTTTTTTGCATATCTTCCTTCTCGCTTCCTCGATTGCTCTAGCTCCCTACACCCTTCACCTCTTGCCCTTGCCCTCGCCCTTGCCCTTGCTTTTGCCCACTTACCCCCTCCCCCAAGCAGGGGCTGCTCGGAAGCCTCGGACTCCGCTCCTCCTCCTCTCCTGCCCCGCCTCCCCCCAGCACTCAGGGCACGGGCTCCTCACTCAGGAGCCCCGGTGGAGCCCGTCACCTCCCGGTGTGCCCGGAGGATGGCTCCCGGAATGTCCCCCGCGCTTCCCCGCACCGGGACTCCAGCCCCAGGGCCGCTCCCGCTCGCTACCTGGCTGAGAGAAGCGGCCGGCTGCGTCTCCGTCGCGCCGACGAACGGCCGCCCGGGAACTTGGAGCAAGGGGAACAGGAGCAGAAGCAGGGGCAGAGGAGCGGACGGCGGCTCCATCTTGGTAGACGGAGCAGGCAGCAGTGAAGGAGGGAGGAGGAGCCAGGCAGCCTTAGGAGCTGGGCGGAGAGGAGCGGCCCCGCCGAGCCAGCGGGAGGAAGACCCTGGCTCTTGCTACTTGCACCCTTTACCAAGAGATTTTGTGAAATAATAAATATTTCCAGCCTTCGGAAATAGAGACCTCCACGTAGCAAGGATATGTTTATTTGAAATGAGTGTTCCAAAATTGAGGTGAAATACTAATAGAAAAAATTAGAAATACTTTGTGAGAATACGATTTTCCATTGACAAGAATTAAGTGTTGCTGGTTAATGCTGAGTGCAAGATTTCACCGAGAAAACTGACTTAAAAGATGTTCTCTTCTAAGTCATTGAGAAGGTGTTTATTGGTGGCACTACCTTTAAAAACGGCTTCATAAATTCTATTAAACTTAGAAAGAAATATTAATTCTAATACTACACAAACGAAAAGAGAAACCCAACAACAGGAAATATGAAATACAACCAAATTCTCTTTATGATTCAAATATAGTCTTGAAATCTCAGCCATAAAGTCATAACAGAAAGAAAACTATAGAACAGTATCCCTAATGAGTGTTGATTAAAAATTTTAAATAAAACTTTTTTAAACTTTGAAAATCTTAAAAAGCAGAGACTGCAACATTATGTCAGAAATGATTATGACATACTATGACCACGTTGGATTTATGCAAGGAATTCAGAGCTTGTTGGTTATTAGGAAAACTATAAACATAACTCATCAACCAAAATTGTTTAATAGAATTTGATTTTGATTAAAAACTTTTGATACGATCTATTATTTCTGTTAAAAAAAATAAAACCTTAGAAAACATCGGAATAAGTAGATTTTTCTTTTGATAAGTAGAGTTTATCTATAACTCAGTCACTGTGTTTAAGGTGGACCAACTAGAGAATAAGTGGACTTTTCTTTTGATAAGTAGTTTATCTAAAACTCAGTCACTGTATTTAAGGTGGACCAACTAGAGAATAAGTGGACTTTTCTTTTGATAAGTAGAGTTTTATCTAAAACTCAGTCACTCTTTTTAAGGTAGACCAACTAGAGATCTTTATCACCATTACTATTTAATATAGACTAGAAATGCTAGCTATGAAAATAAGACAAGGAAAAAATTGAGAGAATCAGCATAAGCAATGAGGAATCAAAATGATCACTTTTTATTTTTTGTAGTTGCAGATATTAGAGATCCTTATGCAATCAACTAAAAAATTAATTGAAACAAAAATGTCAACACAATTGCATAAAATAAATCTACAGAAACCATCAGTGTATATCAGTATATACAGTATAACAAAACCCATCAGGAAGAGACAGAGAAAAGAAATTTTAATTTAAAATATTTAAAATTACCACAAATAGTATAAAATACTTTGAATCTGTTAAAACACTCTTAGGAATTCTATGAATGCAACATTCATAGAACATTCTTACACAAATACAGATCTAAATACCTGGAGAAATGTTGTTCATGACAGGGCTGTATTGAGAATGTAAAGATTGCAGTTCATTCACAGTGCAGGTACTATTGATATGGTGGTTTAGGAGACCAAATGATGTGATTCAGGAGAGCACCAAATGTTGGGATTTGGTCATGTGAAGAATTCACAATGGCCATTCTTTTTGGCAAAAGGTAGGTTTATTTAGAAGAAGAGGTTACAGACAAAATAAAGAAATACAATAGATGCCAGGAATGGCAAATATGAAATAGAGTTGGGAGAGCATATAGTTAACTAGGAAAGGGGGTTAAAAATTGTTGATGGAAAAGACAAGCTCCCTAGTGGAACCCACAATTAACCTGGAGAAAGGGAATACCCCATGAGGTTGGAGCATGCTTAGCTGGCAGACTAAATCCCTACAGGAATTTAGCACCCCAAAAGAATTAGTTAGCTATAAGA
Source organism: Antechinus flavipes (assembly GCF_016432865.1). NCBI lineage: Eukaryota > Metazoa > Chordata > Mammalia > Dasyuromorphia > Dasyuridae > Antechinus > Antechinus flavipes. The sequence goes on along the minus strand of NC_067401.1, from coordinate 337,910,698 downwards.
AGAAAGACACCGTGAGCCATAGTAGGGAGGCATGGTGGGGGAGAATCCGAGGAGAGACACCTTAAGGAAAGGTAGGGTGAGAGGAGAAACACGAAGTGACACAGGGGATAGGTGAAGGGAAAGACACTGAGGCAAAGTGCTTTGTGGAGCCATAATTCCAAGAGGGATTCGGCAAAGATAGCATGAGCTGTGGACAGATTTATAGGGGAAATTTAACCTCATTGGTTCAGCATAATTTAATTTCTTGGCTGGACACAAGACCCACGACTTTCCCAGAGAGTGGGATCATGATTCCTATCAGTGCCTTTCCCTGCCCGCCCCAGTGAGCAGTTCCATGCATATTTCACTCTTTCTCTGCCAACCACATCCAGGATCTCATCCCTATGATCCAAAATATTTCTAGGTAGCCTTGGTCCCACAAGATCCAGGAACAGGATCCACGGTTGACCTTGAAGTGAGGATTCTGGGTGAAACAGTGCAGCCAGCCTAGCAAGGAAGTCTAGCCCAGAGAAATCAGGGATCTTCAAGGGTTTTAGACTTGGAATAGAACTGTGCCGTATAGGAACCAAGCTAAGCTATGAATCTAATTCCCATATCCTTTCCAGAGTGAAGTAACAGAAGGATTGGGAATTATGCCCCCCCTCCGCCATGGTGGGGAGTATAAGTTTGTATATTTGTGATAATACCTTCTGAAGTAAATATTTCTGAGTAAAATAATTAGACTACTAGTGGTTAAGAAATTGGGATGCAGGGGACTACATCCCATTGGTGAGGACTGGAACCATTTGCAGACAGTCTGTCAGGGGTCCTCAAACTACAGCCCACGGGATGATTATCCCCCTCACCCAGAGGGCTATGAAGTTTCTTTATTTAAAGGCCCACAAAACAAAAGTTTTTGTTTTTATTATATTCTGGCCCTCCAACAATCTGAGGGATAGTGAACTGGCTCCCTATTTAAAATGTTTGAGGATCCCTGGCAGATACTCTAATACCCTTAAAGGCATGAGAGAACCCTGGGGGAGTTCTAAAATGTTACACCTCTGATCTTCAGACAGTGGGACATAGGTACAAGAATTTACTATTGGTAGAGATGTGAATGTTATAACAGATTATAACAGGTATATTAATTCACTGTTGGTGGATTTGTGATCAGGTCTAAAAAGCAATTTGGAACTCTGGGGGCTATTAAAGTCTCTGACCCAGCAATAATATTTCAAAGAGATCAAAAAAAGAGAAAAAGGATAAATAAGTACAAAAAGCAACTCTTTTGTGATATCAAAGAATTGGAAACTGAGGGGATATCCAGATGAGAAACCTCAGAAGACAAATGAACTAATGTAAAGTAACAATAGTGACTTAAAAGAGCTTTGATCAATGCAGTGACCAACTACAAATCCAGAGCACTCATCATGAAATAGGTGATGGATTCAGAGTGCAGTTTGAGATATGTGTGTGTGCATGTGGGTGGGTGTTTGTGTGTATGTGTTTGTTTATTTTGGACATGACCAATGCAGGAATGTTTTGCTTGACTATACATATAAACAAGGATTTTATTTTTCTTGCTTTTTCATTGGAAGGTAGGAGTAAGAGAAGATGAATCATTATGAAAATAGAAGTTAACTTTTAAAAAACCACCTGCTTCAAAATTTGATTATTTTTCAGAGTGGATTACTGAGAAGCACCTAGGTGAACAAAGTTAGTTGTTAAAAATGTGATTCCATAGAATCATTGTATACAGCCACAATAAGATTATGTGATGATCAACTGTGATGGACTTGGTTTTTTTCTACAATGAGGTGATTCAAAGAAATTACAATAGATTTGTAATGGAAAGAGAGAGAGAGAGAGAGAGAGAGAGAGAGAGAGAGAGAGAGAGAGAGAGAGAGAGAGAGAGAGATTTATGGAGATTGAATATGGATCAAAGTATAGTATTTTAATCTTTTTGTTGTTTATTTATTTATTTTAATTTTTTGAGTTTTTTTCCCCTTTTGATTAGATTTTTCTTGTGTAGCATGATGAATACGGAAATGTGTTTAGAAGAATTGCACATGTTTAATTTATATCAGATTGCTTGCTGTCTAGGGAGATGATAAGGAGAAAGGGAGAAAAATTTGGAATACAAGGTTTTTGCAAAGGTTAATGTTGAAAACTATGTTTGTATGTGTTTGGAAAAATAAAATACTATTTTTAAAAAAGAATCCAACAACAACAAGAGAAGAATCTGATTCCAGCCTCTTTCTAGATGGACTTCTCATTACTCATGCCCTCTGCAGCTCTATTCAAACTGGTTTATTTGTTTGCTCCTCATATACATTCCACTTCTTACCTCCTATCTTTGTGTCTCTGCACAAACTAATTCTCCTCTATATCTCTTAGAATCCCTTCAAGGTCAGCTTATGTCTTCCATTGAAGGTCTCTCCTGGTCCCCCTAGTTGTTGTGTCCTTTCCATGTCTTTATAAATTACTTTGTATTTGCTTTGTATGTATTTCGAATATATGTATTATTTAACCCTAAATAGTAGATAAACTCTTTGAAGTAAGGACCTCTTTCCTTTTTGGTCTTGCTATCTTCAGTGTCTACTAAAGTACATGTCATATAATAAGTACTTTGTGCTTAATGAACTAATTGAAGGATTGAGGTCTATCTTTAATTTCTTTTTTTAGCTTAAAAATAAGTTATTGCTCTATTGAAGAAGAATCTTTGCAATTTCAAATTTGAAACAAACTGCAAATGTGTAACAAGAGCTCATATAAGTCACATTTAGACTCAAAGATGATCATTAAAGATAAATTTGCTTTTAGCTTATTATTCCAAGCTACAGCTAACTCTGGGAAATCTAAGGTGACAAAAGTATATAAGGTACAGAATAATCTTTACTGCAGTCCACAAAAAATATATGTAACTGGGCTTGGCACATGTGTTGACCCCATCAGCTTAGTTAGCCAATGTACCTATCTAGAGAAGTTGGAAGATCTGCTTCTGGGAGAGTTATGATGGCTGGAAAGGAAGTTCCTTAAAGAGGCTAGAACATGCACAGAGATTCTGTACCTGGTTCTTATCTGTAATCACATAGTTGGGAGATGATTTTTTTTTCCAATGTCTATGTAGCTGAACTGAAGGCATCTTGAAAAAGGCTTGAATCATTTCAGCAAGATCTCTTCTCTTCAATCAGCAACTTCCTTCACATAGCTGGAAAGAGATAATACTTTTAGAGGGAACACTATGGAGCCTTTCCCCCTTTAAGGCCATAAAACTTAGTGAAAAATCCTTATTCCTTATCATCTGAAATCGTTCTTTTCCCTTTGAGGTGAAGGACATTTGGATCCTTTGACATTGTGAATTCAAAAGATCCAGAAGGTACTCTAGGCATTCCACTGTTCCAGTGTGTTAATGCCAGAGCATTGCAGCCCTGAGTGACCTTCAGGACACCAGCCTAGTGTTAACTGAGGCAAGTGCTCATCCTGCAGAGAACTTGCTTTTGGTTATGACCGTGGTAGAACCAAAGCTATGAAGGAACCAAACTAAGTCATTAACCTACTTCCCCCATAGACCAGAGAGTAAAAAGGGAGAAAGTATCTCTAAAGTGGTGGTGATAGAGAATATTTGTATATTTGTCCTTTTATCTTTGAAGTATATATCCCTTTGTAAAAGCTAATTGATATTAGTTAAGTGGAACTGGGACTACTAGTTACTGACCCCGGTGAGGGAAAAACTAGCTAGTTTGAATTATTAGACAAAAGAGGTTGAATTATGAGCTTGAATTATGAGACAAAGAGGTAGAATGTGCATATTACATATGGACTTATAAAGAAAATACTCAAACTTGTACAATAGCATATAAGGAATCATTACAATTCTTTTATGTTAGATTCTACTTTTTCTCCCAGTTTTTCTGACTAATCAGTACTTTGTGGTTTAGATTCCCTTAGAAGAGAATTGAGTATGGCTGGAGTTGCCAAAGGGCATACCTTGACATTCTGATAAATCATAGCTCTTTCACAGGGTTCTATAGTCCTAGTGCCAACACAAGTTTCATAGTCATAGTGCCAATATAAGTTTTGTGCTGTTTTTAATCAAGAGTTTCTTAATGTCCTCTATTGGTAAAAAGGTTTCCCTTTCCCCTGTAGGATTATACTCAACTTTACAATGTAAAATCATTCTTGATTTTAAATAAAAGGAAACTGAAGCTGGAAGAGATTGTTTAGGGTCATCTAGCTAATGTTTGAGGCACAGAATCTGAACTCAGATCTTATTAACACTCTTCACTTCATCACTTTGCTGCTTTGAGGGATAGGATGTGATTACCTTAGAGGGAGAATAACTACAAGAAAAACAAATTTCCTGATTCTGAAGGGGAAAGGAGGGTAGAAGAGTAAAGGGAAAAGAGAAAAAAACCTAGAATTCAAAGAGATGTCTTAGAGTAACAGACAATTGGGAAGAGGCTGAATAAATTGTGTTTTATGAATATAATATTATTGCATCATTACTAATGACTAAAAAAACTGGAGTGAAGTCTGGAACAAACTAAGGGTAAACTAACAATTCATATCATATATCAAGGTAAATTCTAATTGGATATAAAGGGTAACATCATAAACAAATTAAGAAAGCCGGGGAAAAAATTACCTTTCAGATATATGGATAAGGGAAGAGTTAGTTTATGGCCAAATAAGGGAGAGGATTACAGAAAATAAAATCGACAATTCTGATTTAAAGTTTTTTTTCTCAAAGAAAACCAGTGCAACTAAAATTAGAAGAAAAACAGGTTAGGTAAGGTTAAACGACTTGATCTTAGGGTTAAGTTTTGGAAGAGAAAGAATAATGTGAAGCCAGAAGAAAAGTGGGGAAAATAATTTCTGGGTATCATGATGATGACAGAATGAGTTTAGGAGGAGTTTAGGAGTAAGGCAAAGGGAGAGTTGGAAGGATAGGAGATTATGGAATGAGGAATTTCAGACTTCTGGATTATGGAGGTCGTGATAATGATGGCAAGATCAAGGGTATGACCATTCTCCTGTGTGACTAAGGTCAAGTGATAATGGGCAGATAATGGTCCTCCTGTTAATAGGATGTCATGTTTGCTGCTAGGCTTGTGAAATGCATGGGTTTATCTGGAAACCAGATGTCTTATGGCAGGAGGTTCTATTTGGCCCCAGAACAAGAAACAAGACAGAGGGTGGGTGTGCTCAAAGAAAAGCAGTTAAACGATCGAGAGTGGGGTGCAGAGCTAGGAAAACCCAAGTTTTTAAGTCTTACTGTGTGACCCTGAGTTTTTCATTTCACCTCTCAAGAGTCCTTTATAACTCTCTTCCCCTAAAAGTTGCAAAGGAGAGGTAATTTGTGTTTGATGGAGTTTCTTCTTAGTTTTATAGGCCTGATAAAGGGAAGCTTGAAGGGACTGAGACAATGGTAACAATTTGCCAAGATACCTTCTACTATACAATGGTAGAAGAAATTGATAAATTGGGAAGAGAGGGTCTTGAGGTGAGAGATAAATATGTATATCAATAACTTCTACACCCAACACTTCTCCTTTGCCATTCTCCAATCTAAAAATGGTCAAAGGATATGAATTGATGAGGTTTTTTTTTCCCCAGAGGCAATTGGGGTTAAGTGACTTGCCCAGGGTCACACAGCTAGGAAATGTGTCTGAGATCACATTGGAACTCAGGTCCTTCTGATTTCAGGACTGGTGCTCTATCCACTGCGCCTCCTAGCTGCTCCAACTGATGAGTTTTTAAAAGAAGAAACCCAAGCTATCAAAAAAAAAAAATTCACATTAAAAAATGCACCATAATTAGAAAAAATAACCATTAAAACAACTCACACCTTTCAGACTGGCAAATATGACAAAAGAGGAAAATGACAAATGTTGAAGGGACTGTGGGAAACACTAATGCCCTATGGGTGGAGTTGTGGATACGGTCAATCTTTACGGAAAACCGTTTGGGACGATATCTAGAAAATGATCAAACTAGACATAGCAACTGTTATCCAACTACTATCCCTCTCCCCCACTAAGCCTACATCCCAAAGAAAAAGGAGGAAAGGGATTGCAGTCCTTCTTTTCATGGTAGTCAAAACCAATAGGGCGGGAAGAAAGGAGGCGTGGTCTTGGGAGTGAAGCCGAGGCGTCACTATAGTGACGCTCCTCCGTCACGTCCTGGCCAAAGCCATGACTCTCTGCTACGGCGTCGCTCTGGCGGTGACGTCACATCGAGGCGCCGCGCTGAAGAATCGCCAGAGCGGAAGAGCTGCTGGTGTTTGAGAGGGTCTCGGACGCGGAGGCGTTGTGAACGTCATGGCGGTGTTGTTGGAGACCACTCTGGGCGACATTGTTATCGATCTGTACACTGAGGAGCGACCGCGGGGTACGTAGTTGCGTCGATGGTCCCCCGCCCTTTAGCTGCCTGTCCTAGCTCTCTGTCCCTGACTGGTACCTGGATGATGGGAAGTAGAACGGGATCAGGATTTGGAGCCGACGGTCGTCTCTCCGCAACCCCTTTTCGTCCAGGAGCATCTTGTTCAAGAAAGTTTCAGGGAGCACAGCAGAGGAGGAGGAGGAGGACGTTGGTATCTTACTCCGGGAGTGTGTTTTGGAGATAGCCTTGGGGCGGGTGTTGAGTTTGGGGTCCGGAAGATCTTGCATCCGGTTGTAGTTTTGTGGCTGTGGCCTCTAAAATTCCGGCAACTCTTCAGGAGATGACGAGCGAAATCAGAAGTGGGTTGCAATCTGCACGGCTGCAGGTGGCTCTCACGCTGGAACTTCTGAGATAATTCTCCTTTTAATAGGACATCGTGTTCGCTGCTGGGCTTGTGAAATGCGCCGGGACGCAGTTAGCTATGGTCTAGTCTTGTGGCAGGAGGTTGGTTCTATTTGATCCCAAAACAAGGAACAAGGCAGAGGGTGGATGTGCTAAAAGAAAAGCAGCTAAGGATAGAGAGTGGGGTGCTGAGCCAGGAAAACTGGGGTTCGAGTCTTGCTGTGTGATCCTGGATTTCTTATTTCACCTCTCGGAGTCATTTATTAGTCTCTTCCACAATAAGTTGCAAAGGAGAAGCAACTTGTCTCTTCCACTGTAAGTTCTAAAGAAGAGGCAACTTGTGTTTGATGGAGTTTCTTCCTAGGTATATCCCTGATAAATAAAGGGAAGTCTAAAGGACTGAACAGAGGTAGGGGTAGGCCCTGGGATATTCTGAGAAAACCTGCCTCTATCTCTCATAATAGCTGTTTCATTAGTATCCTTATCTTATCTTTCCAAGCACAACTACCAGAATAAATCTCACCGAGGCAGACAATACAAACTTTCTCCTGCCATCCTCCTTGACTCTCAGATCACAATTTCATATTGCATACTTTTATTGCATTTTAATTTCCAGCTACACTTGAATATTAGCTTTTTGTACTCATCCTACCTATTTTAGCCTCTGCATTTGTGCATATCTTTGTCCATCTTTGGAGTGCACTCCCTTACGCATCTGGTGTTTAATAATAACTGACATTTATACAATATGTCTTCTATGTATAATCTCATTTAATGTTCATAATCCTGTGAGGCATGTAATATAAGCTTTATTATGATTCCCATTTAACAAATCAGAAATTTGAGATTTAGATAAAGTGATATATTTAGTTACTTAAGTCTTGGTAGGATACAAAGGTAAATGCTGTTTACCAAATATCTCTTGAAATCTTACTATTCATGGCTGGGATTTTTGATTTTTTTTTGTATCATGGCATCAGACTTTGCAGTCTTGTGAAACCTACATACTCCTTCTTAAAATAATGTTTTTAAATGCACAAAATAAAATAAATTGGATTACAGACATGTTAAAATATAGTTATCAAAACACATAAGAAATAAGTTCATAGATAGCAAGTTAAGAAATGTTTAAGTTATGGTCCAGATTCTGTCTCTGCCATGAATGCTTCTTTCATACTCTCAACTTAAGAAGGAAGCATTGGTTCCTAATCTTTTTGTGCTGCTGTGACTTCTCCCATACATTTCTCATATTCTAAGTTGTATATTTCATTCACCTACTAAATTGCAAACTCATCAAGACAGTTATTTTGCCATTGAAAGACAGTACTATGTATGTAATTGGAATTTAGTGTTTAGTAAATGTTGAATTTGTGTTTATTGAATAAATTTCACAATTTCAGTTACTTAAAAACAACATTTACAGACTTACATAGTTGTCTGCTGAATTTATATTTTGTTCCAGATCAGTAAAATAAAGATTGCCTGTATTACATATGTTCAATATTAATAAAAAATAATAATTTTCACATTTGTATAGCAATTTAAAATTTACAAGACTTTTTTATTGGTGGTCTGCAATTGACATATTCCTTTTAAAATAAACAAAAAAGAGCAAATAAGAAGATTTTTTATTAAATTAGTTTTCAGTCCTGTCAGACTTTTTTTTTCGGGCCTTTACTCAGTCAAGGGAGACACTAGCATAGAACTGCCCAACATGGCATGCCTACATTCAGAGAAGGAGCTGTGCTCTGTGAATAAAGCAGTATTGAATTAGCCCAAAAGAAATGCAAGTTATACAAAATTAGAGAAGCTACCTCAAATATTCATATGGGCTGTTTGTATTCAACCTGTAGCAGAGCATTCTAAGTTTGTAATAATCTGATCAGCATTAGTCAGATATACTGTAACTCGACTCTAACATAATGATGTTATTTTGGTCCTCTTTGAGAAGAAATGACAACCACCACCACCATTATTATCTGCTGTGTTCTAGTACTTGAGCTAAGTGCCAGGGATAGAAATACGAAAACAAGAAAAAAGAAACAATTCTGTTCTTGAACTTACATTCTAACAATCACCAATATATATATATATATATATAGTTCACTATTAACTTTCATAATTGAAGTAAATTCAGAACTTCTTGTTTGCCTATTTAAAAAATTCCTCATTGGTTGATTTGATTAATTATAATACTTTAATTTCTTTCAGCTTGCTTAAATTTTCTGAAGTTGTGCAAAATAAAGTACTACAATTATTGTCTCATTCATAATGTACAGGTGAGTTGATGATCATTACTTATTTTTTCATTGCTTAAGTTTGTCAACTCAGAACATCAATTGATCAGTTTCTTGTTATGTTCTAGAGAGATTTTATTATACAAACTGGTGATCCTATGGGAACTGGCCGAGGAGGAGAATCAGTCTTTGTGTAAGTACATTTTATTTATATACCAAAAATTAAATTTTCTGTTTGAGTATTTATTAATATGCTTCATTTGGCGCTCTCTCTCTCTTTCTCTCTCTCTCTCTTGCTCTCTCTCGCTCTCTCTGTCTTTCTCGCTCTCTCTCTCTTTCTCTCTCTGTGTGTGTATATATATATTTATATCTTTATTACAGTAGTAGTAGATTACTTTTATACCACAATTTTATGATTTCTAAAAACTTTCAAGTGAGTCTGATTTTCTAAGGGAATTTTGAAGAGGAAATGAGAAGGGGCGAGAAATAGTGGAAAGTAATATTTGGAATCATGATTACATTCTCAAAATATTGTGAATGATTTGGGATTGGCTAATAAAGTATGTTCAAGTAAGATGCTAATGAGACTAAAGATGGCAGGTTCAGGGCATTTGATTGAGACCTAGTTACAAAACTAAATTTAATTTTTTTTTTTTGGGAATGATAGTTCATGATGGGGCATCTCTGAGCATCCAGTGGATGGCTGTCTATAATATGAAAAGCTATGTGATTTTTTTCATAAGGAGAATAATGCTTTCTTTTACCTTGTTCACAACACAACCAATACCCTTATTTTAGGTCTTAAGTTTCAAATTTATTTTGTACAACTTTGTGCATACCTCCTGATTTTGAGAGGGGGGAGTTTGGAGGGAAGGAAAAGACTGTGCTAATGTCTTGATGCTCAGTAGAAACTTATGGATACTTTTATGTCATCTTTCAATATGGCTAGGATGTCACTTTAGGTTTCAGTTATACAAAAGTGATCAGGAGTTTTCTTCACTGATGTTGAATTAAAGCATATATCAGTGAAGTAATGGAAGTCTTTAAATTCAACACCTAACAGAAGCAGTTTTTCACTTGTAATTTCCATTTTAAAATTCAGAAACAATTGTCAACAGTTGAACTTTTCGTCATAATTTTTATTTGAAAAATTGAAGTGTCTTCTTTTTAAAAATTTCCTCTTTGCATGCTTAGTAAAAATATTGCCATATATTTTCAGACAATTGTATGGTGATCAAGCAAGGTTTTTTGAAGCAGAAAAAATGCCAAGAATTAAGCATAAGAAAAAAGGCACAGTATCTATGGTGAATAATGGCAGTGATCAGCATGGATCTCAGGTGAGCTCATAATTGAACAAATAACCCTTCTAAAATCAGAGGAATGGGGAGAAACCTTTGCAAATAGATCTATTGCAATAATTCTAGAAAGGTGAGACTTTCACTTTAACAAAATTCATTCTTTTCCCCTCAGTAACCCATTTTAACAGTACTCAATTTCAATATACACGATTGTGTTTTAAAAGTAGGCTAATGATTTGTGTACTGAATAATACTTTATTATTTATTATGAATAATAATGTTCAAATTACATATGCTTTCCACTTTTCACTCACTATTTACCACTTAGAATATTTTGTTGTCATTGTTCATTTGTTTAAGTTGTGTCTGACTCTGTGAGCCTATTTGGGGTTTTCTTGGTAAAGATCCTGAAATGACTTGCCATTTCCTTTTCTGTCTCCCTTTATAGATAAGGAAACTGAGGCAAATAGGATTAAGTGACTTCCTCAGGACCATACAGCTTTGTCTGAGGCCAGATTTGAACTTTCCAGGAAATAAAATATTTACATATGTTTATATATTAAATGTAGTAGAGTGATTTTTAACCCCACATATTTAAACTGCAGTTCTGACCTAATTAGGGAAGAAGGAATTCCAATAAAGGTATTTGCATTTTAGATGGGATTCTTGGTTTTAAATGACTTAAACTTTTTAAGACTGGAAAGAACTTAAAAATCCCAATCATAATCTTTTTTAAATTAGGAGTTTTCAAAAATTATTCTAGTATTACTTGTCACCATATTGTTTTGAAGTTTTGCAAAACATTTCTCTTTAGATATTTTCCATTTTGTTTATTTCTGTGTGAGTTGTATTCATGACTAATTTCGGCTACATGCTTTCTAAATGTGTTTGCATTTATTATGTAATAATATACATCTTCTCTTTTTCACATTTAGTTTCTTATTACCACAGGAGAAAATCTAGATTATCTTGATGGTGTTCATACAGTATTTGGTGAAGTAACAGAAGGAATGGATGTAATCAAGAAAATTAATGAAACCTTTGTTGACAAAGACTTTGTACCTTATCAAGATATCAGGTTTGATTTTCCTTTTCACTGTACTAAGGTTCTATGATTTCATTAGTGTGTTGACTTCCCTTTTTGATAACAAACTGCAACTTCTTGATACCTTAGAAGACTTCATGACTGGTACTGTCTAGAAAAATCCATTATTGTCAGCTGTCTGTGATGAGCCACTGTGAAATTACCTAGGCTCTGCCCTGGGCAACAGACTCAGTCTGCCATTGGGTCTGTAGCTGAAGTCTTTTCAACTTGATAGGACTTGCCCGAGCCTGCTTTTAGAACTTAGGTTCATCATAATCATTCTCTCAATCAATAATATTTATTAGTATGTGCCAGGAACTCTGATAAAAATGTAGAGGGAGAATAATTCTTTCTTTCAAGGACCTTTAACATTTTACTTTGGTATCAGACAGGTAGAATGGGAACAGATAAAGTGTGGTATAGATAGATAAATACAAAATATATACAGAATAAATGTGTAGTTACTATGTAGGCACTTATAATTAAGTGGTGGGGGTTTGGGAGTGTTCACTCAGGAATGTATGTGCAGAAGTTGCTATCAGATATAGTGCCTGATATGTGGTAAGATGATTAAGTGAATTATAGTTCTTTTGAGGAGGTTAGAACTTGAGCTAAGTTAGTATCAGATTAGTTTTTTTTTTTTTAAGAGAAATGAAAGTAGTTTAATGAAGGTTATAAGAACATCTGTCATGGCCATTTACAAATTTGAGCTGAATTAGTATCAGATTAGTATTTTAGTGTTGACTCCTGTAGATATTATACTTTAGTATTTTAGTATATTTATATTTATTTGGGCACTTAGTAAATAAATATGGTATTGTAATATGTAGGAATTATTTTTAAGAGAAATGAAAGCGATTTTAATAGAATACTTTCATGACTATTTGCATTTCTTTTTAAATAATTGTTATTGTACTACACATGTTAGTTATTTGTTTTGAAAAAAATGTTTAAAATAATTAGCTTGATGTTAATAATAGTACTAATAGTACTATTTTTTTAGGAAACTAAAATGCTAAACTTAAGAGGGTAGTATAGATAATGAAGAAATAGGGCAAAAGTTTTAGGATTTCAATCAACATTTGCGTAATTCTCTGCTTTAGATGTCATTGCATATGCCGATTATATCAGATCGTCATAAGTAACAAACTAAAATAATTTCTTTAGAAGTAATAGATTTTAAGAACGTGATATAGATTTTATTTTGACTTGAGCAGTAAATAAAAGTTTGTTGATTTTTTTTAATTAAAAAAATTCATGGTTAATTTGTAGATTTTGAAACACTTTAATCTACACATATAACTTTTCATTTTTAAGGATAAATCATACAGTGATTTTAGATGATCCATTTGATGATCCAGCTGGCTTATCAATTCCTGATCGATCACCAGAGCCAACCAAGGAACAACTAGATGTAAGTTTACTGATTATTTGGCACTTTTTTTGGCTGTGGCTTCACATTTTGGTGTCATTTTTCTTATTTGTGAAATGAGGAGATATGATTAGATAGCATCAGTAGTCTTTTCTAGCTAAGAAGTTCTTTGATTTTTCTGAACCTGGGAGTGAACATTGTCATTGGTGGATATTCATTTCCTTAGAATTATGTTTCTGTAAGGCTTACTTAGGTATTAACTAGAGAAACTGTAGTCCTCTTTTTCCTACTATTCTCCACATAGTTAGGAGTGGTACAAACACTGGCCTGGCCACCCCCCATTACTTTCATGTAACTTGCTCTCTTAAAGGCACACTAGAATCCCTTTATTGCTGCATTTCTAATAGTCTCTCTCCTAGCTCTTTTTCTGTCCAACTAGTGAAATGCAGGATTTAACTACAAGGCATTGGTTTTCTTTGTCCTTTTTGTTTTTATTAAAACAGTTATAATTTGAGAAGCTTCAAAATGTAGTAGCTGTTTTTTATACCTATGAAATCACATCTTATTCCTAATTCTGTCCCTTAAACTGTTATTTGTGACATGTGGCCTAAAATCCAATTTTGTGAATGAAAGGGTTTGGATACTATTTGTGGCATTATTCAGTTTTTGTCATTCATTGATTTGTTGGACACTAATTTCTACAGGATTCTTTGTTATTTTGGTTGGCATAGGTTTAATTTCTAAAAGCCTCCTCTTCATTGATTTTTTTCAAGCTATATTGAACAAATTATGAAAAGGTACTTTGTCTTTAATCTGTGTTGGGTTTTTGTTTCTGAAATGCAGGGATCAATAATTTTTGTTTTGCCTTTTCCCCATGTAGAGTGGCCGAATAGGAGCAGATGAAGAAATTGACGATTTCAAAGGGAGATCAGCTGAAGAAATTGAAGAAATAATGGCTGAAAAGGAGGCAAAAACTCAGGCTATTCTTTTAGAAATGGTGAGATATCTTTCTGCTTAAATATATTCTTGCATGTATTTTTTAAGTGGTATGTGTCTGACTACAAAGCAACTCTTGTTTTGATAATTTTGGCCAGTCACTAAATATTTATAAAATACCTACTATGTATTAGACATGATGCTAAGTGCTGGAGATCCAGAAAGAGACAAAACCCCAGTCTCAGACATCAAGGAGATCACAAGTCTAAGGGTGAAGATTATCTGTAGCAAATATATATAAGTTAGCCTTAGCAGAAGAAAAGCACTAGAATTGAGAGGTTGGGGAAGGCTTTCTGTAGGTGGGATTTTAGTTAGGATTTAAGAAAGTCAGGAAAGTCAGTCAGAGAACGGGGTGAGAGTATGCCAGAGGTGGAGGGGAGAGCCAGTGAAAATGCCCTGAGAAGTGAGAGATGGAGGCTCTTGTTGAGGGAATTCCCTGGAGGCCAGTCTCATTAAGGAGGTGATGTGGAGTGAGGTGGGAAAACTGGGAAGATAGGAGTGGGGCTTTGAATGGCAAACAGAGGGTTTTGTATTTGATCTTGGAGGTTACAGGGAGTGCCTGCAATTTATTGGGTGGAGTTGGGGGGTGACATGTTTGGACCTACACTTTAATTGTTGAAGGGAGGGGATACTTGAAGCAGGAAGAGATGAGGCTTTGTACCAGAATGGTGGTAGGAACAAAGGGGAGAAGGGAAATTATTGGAGGAATCATGTGGCATGGAGGAGAGGAGCAATTGGAAGTTTCTAAAAATGGAAGAGTCCGAAGGAAGTAGTGGGACCCCCAAACCTGCCAGAGGTCTTCAGGCAAAAGTTGAATGGCTTTTGATCCCTTCGGTTCTAAAATGTGCTAATTGTCCCATGGGTTTTGAGCAGCAGTCAACCCTTTTTTGATCATTCTCTTTCCTTGATATAGTTTTTAAAAACTCATTTTTGTTTTCTTTATCTTTTCTAGCCATCCTTACTTAGCCTATTCTGAGTTTTGGCCTTCCTGACAGTACTTTTATGTGACTGTGCTATATATTTGTATTGAAGCCATTAAAACATTTATTAATTACTGTGTAAAGCACTATGCTAAGGGCAGAGATACAAAATGTTGATAACAGCTAGCAACTTTTCTGGCCAGGATATATTTATTTTCTAATAAGATTGATATTATCCTACATATACTGCTGTTTTGCATAAATTTTCCATGGACATGAATTTTTCATGTGCTCAAATGCATCTGTATTCCAGTCTCGCTGTAGAGCTAGAACAATTTGAAAAAATACAAAATGGATTTGCTGCAAAGTCCAGCATAGAATAGAGAACTTGTTAAAAGATTGCTTTAAAAAAAAAAAAATCATCCCAAGATAGATTTTTTGTTTTCAGGACAATATATAATTAAATAAACCTCTTCCATGTGTGTTTTTAGTCTTCTGTGACAAAATTGTAATTTGAGAAGAAAATACATGACATATAGGGGAGGAATAATTAGAACTTTCCAAAAATGGAAACAAGTTCCTTGCCAGGTAATAGGGTTCCCAAACCTGGCAAAGGTCTTTACGCAAAAGTTAAGTGACTATTTGGGTGTACTAGATTTCATTTCTTGAAAAATGAATTGTTGAACTTGTAAAAAGGTTATAAAGCAAAGAGGAGAGAACACTGGATCTAAAGTGACAAGATTTGGGTCTTTCACTTTGTTTCTTTCATGTGTAACTTGGGAAGTCACCTCTTCTCTGAAGTTCAGCTTCCTCATTTTTTTTTTTTTAATAGCATTTTATTCTCAAAATATATGCAAGATAGTTTTCAACATTCATTCTTGCAAAACCTTGTGCTTTTTCTCCCTCCTTTCCCCCTACTTTATCCCCTAGACAGCAAATAATCCAATATATGTTAAACATGTGCAATTCTTCTATACTTTTTTCTATATCTGTCATACTGCACAAGAAAAATTAGATCAAAAAGAAAAAGAAAAAAAAAGGCATCAGTTTCCTCAATTGTAAAATGAGGATCCTGGTTTAGTTAACCTCTAGAATCCCAACTAGTTCTAACTCCTCTGATTATAAAGAGTAGTTGAGGAATTTAACATTTATTACAGAGTAAATTTACTTCTTTATATTAAATCATAAAACAAACTTACATAACTAAATGAGTGTAAAGAAAACTGAGGATTCTAAGAGGGGTTCTCTTTGTGTATGCCATCAGTCATAGTGGAGACTAAGTGATTGTAGTTAACTCTTAATTGACCAAATAAATCTTTTTTCCCCCTATTTCTAATTTACAATATTGTGCTACCTCTCATTTCATAATAATGTTACTTATACTTATATATCACCATAACTTCTATCATGCTGTTTCCTTTTCACTGAATTACATTTACTGCCAACTTCATTGTTTGCTATTGCTTTGTTAATTAACTGGCAATGTTAATTGGGGTTAGTTATTGGTTTATTGAATTGCCTTTTTTTTATTCATTTGGAAAGGAATCCATTATTTTAAATCCATACTTTTTAAATGATAAATACCTTTGGTAAAAGATACTCTTTTCTTCTTCATTTAAAAGAATATAAAATTTAAATACCTTTATTATTGACCACTCATGACAAAGCAGTAAGTAGAGTAATGGTTTCCTGTCCTGTGTGTCTTTTGGTCTAAACAACATTTATCATAAACTATTTATTGATACACATTATTCTTTCGGTCCACTTGCAGCTTTAGGGAAATATAATTTTCTCCCACAATAACTGCTGTCATCATCAAAAACTGTAAGGAAGTGGAATTCTCAATATTCTGTTGTTTTTGTAGAACTCCTTAGAAGCAAGTGATTAAGGAGGGTGGTGGAGGTGAGCATTTGAAGCAAGAAATATATCAGGGTCCTTTGTTACTTTTTGTTCTCACCAGGAGAATTTTGTATTATTCTGCATATTAAAATATTTATTAATGATTAATTTCCATATAGATTAGCAAATTTTCTTAAGACTAATTAGTCTTACTAAAGAAAATGGCATTATTCTTTTTACTTTTAATTCAGGTGGGAGATTTACCTGATGCAGATATCAAACCTCCAGAAAATGTCCTGTTTGTATGCAAATTGAATCCAGTGACCACAGATGAGGATCTAGAAATAATATTCTCAAGATTTGGACCCATAAAAAGGTAGTTCTTACTCATTTGAGGGGAGAAAAAAGAAAAAAAAGAGTATACATTTATGTATTAATTATATATTAATATTAATCAGTACATAAACTGATTCTTAGTTTTACTTTCATTGGTAAATATTTATAGCATTTGGAAGATATATTTTATTCCTAATATTTCATCTCTAAAGTAATGAATTAATGTTTTTAAAGTTCTGAACTTTCATTAATGTTAACAGTAGCTTACATTTATGTGGATTTTTTTCTGACTAATGTGCCTTATATACACTGTCTCCTTTTGCCTTTCCTGACATCCCTATGAAATGTTTAGTACAGATATTATCTTCATTTTACAAAGGAAGAAATTGATGCTGAGGGAAATTAAGTGACTTTTCCAAGGGCCCACTGGCGGTGAAAGACTAGACCTAGGTCCTTTTGTCCAAGTGTAGAGCTCTTTCCATGTCACCACCAATCTTTAGGCATTTATCTCTGTTTATTAAGAACCAATAACATTTCTAGAGTTAAAGAACAGTTAGTAGTAAAGCTAATTTGAACCTGAATTTCCTCCCACTTCTCACTTTCTTCAAAAACTTTCCCTTAAAGCGAAAGAATCTATAAAAATGGGAAAGAAGAAAATAATTTGCAATTATACTTTTAGGATTTCCTTTCTGTTTGTTGGATTTGGTTTGGAGCTTTGGTCTCAGGGTAGGGTGGCTACTTCAACAGCTTCCATAGCTTTGTACCTTCAGTGTGGGAGACATAGGAGGAGAGACCGGAAGCTCAGATTAGACAAAGCTATGCTGTTCTCTCACTTCTTTCCCTATCCTGAAGGGGCTCTTAATTTAACATCAGGACCAGAGTGCCCAGGCAGGAATGGGGAAGGGGAGGAGAGAGGGAGTTATGGAGGGAGAAGAAATGCAAGAGAACATGGCAGTTACCGGCAGAATTACCAAACATGCTGAGGAGTAGAATCAGTAATGGTAACTTCTGTCAAGGCAGCATTGTATCGTTGGCATAGAGCTTTGCCTGCCTAGCGCCAGGACCAACTCCACCTTCCACTCAGAGGAAGCTGAGGCTCAGAGAAGATCAGTTATTCGGAGAGTTGGGAAGTGGCAGAGCCGAGATTTGGAGTCAGGCCTTCTGCTCTTCCCAGACCAAGGCTCCTTGCAGAGAGAACCCTCCCTTATTATCTGACCTTCTTCAAAGCACATTTTCTCAAATCCATAATTGTTTATTTAAGTAATAGTAAAGCAAGAGTTTAGTGATTCTCTTACTGTTGATTTCTTATTGTTAAATTCTTAACTTATGCATTATCTAAGCAGTAATTCTAGGTAGAGCATGGGAAGCATAAGAATGGACAAAAACAGGAAAAGTAACTTACAGTGCTATATGTTTGTAACCTCCTATTGAATGAAGAATTAACAGAAAAAGAAACAAAGCCAACTTTGTGCTTGTTCTAATCTCATTCTTGTCCATATCTGTCTAATCTCAAAGCTATAAATGCAGTAGTCACACTTACCCAAATGTCAGACTGGAAACTTAACTGTCTAAACTAGAGCTTAAGCTGGGAAATGAATAGAAGGACCTCTCCTTGCAAATTAATTGCCACTAAGTCCTTCTGCCCATGTTTTTGTTCTTAGTTCCTGGGCCTGGCTTGAATTTGAGATGTCCTGTGAGAATGTTGACAATAATCTGTTCTTACCACCTTGGTTTTCTACTTCTCAAACCATGGAATGTTAGAAGCAGCAAATTATAAAGGTGTTTGAGGCCTGGTGAAAAAGAACTAGATGTAGTTGACAGTCGGCCACATAGAAAAGATAAAGAACAACTTTTAGAGTATTGCGAGTAGTCATTGTGGTGACTCAGTCTTTTGAGAAAAGGTTGAATCATATTTAATTCAAGAGACGTTTACAGGTGGGTAAGTTTACTCTGGGCAACACTCTAGGCTACTAGTGCTAGAAATACAAGAAGGAAGAGTTCTAGGAACTTACCTTCTGTGAAGAGGTTGTGACATGTTAACAGGTAAATATAATTTGAGGTAGGGAGTGATGGGGAAAAGGATGGATGCAGACCAAGTGCTCTAGGAATATTGGAGGAATTTTAGAACAGTTATACCTGGGAGGTTTAGGAAGTCATTGGCACTGAATCCAGACCTTAAAGGAAGATACAGATTTTAAAAGAAAGAAGGAGGAAATAGGTCTATAGCATCTTCCATGTAATAGAAGTTTGATAGTTGTTCAAGTAATTAAATTGAATTCATTCCAGGCATGGGTTATGGAGGGCCAGTGCAGTTTTCTTTTTTAAAAAATGTTTTGTTTAAGAAACCAGGGAAATGTGGAATTCATTTCAAAATTCTCTCAGAAAAATATTGAAATTTAAAATCTTTTTGGTATTTTAGAGAGAGTAAAGTTTATATGGAAGATTTACTTGTTTGGATTAATTTGTTCTCTGATAATCTTGGATAAATAAGTTGTTACTATAATATTCTAATTTATATATTCTATATACAGGCCTGTTTCAAATCTATTTTTCTTCATAATTTAATTTTGAACTCACTTTTCTTCTTTTCATATTAGTTGAATGGAAGAGAATTCTATAATTCCTATAATCCTCTAGTCATTTTTCCAATATTTAACCAATCAGAATTTATCCTCTGTTTTCTTTCTAATTCAGTTAGTAACTCCTTTCCGTGTTCTGATTAGATTGTTTTGTTTTGGGTCTTTGTTTTTTTTTTTTTTTTTGGTTAAGCCTTATTCATACTTCATTATCTGCTAATTCCTCCTAAGTTTACATTTACTTGGTTGAGTTGGAACTGGTGTTAAGCTTCAAGTTTTCCTGAATTGAATATTCACTTTGAGCCCTATCTGTTGTGTATTCTTGTGGTGAAGTTGAATGCAGTGTGTCATCAAGAATCCACAGTCCTTTAATTTCTTTCCTTTGAAACAATCCTCATTTAGAATTTAGATGTTAGGGCAGAAATCCTTCTTGTACTTTATATTCTGTGGAGGATCATTACTTGTAATTTCTTACTCATCAAAGAAGATGTGATTCCTATATAACTCATACAAAGGAGATGGTAATTGATTACCATCAAAACATACTTCTGTTTTTTAGAACGTACAGTTTTTAGAAATGAATTTTATAAGAAAAGATGCTTTAGGGGCAGCTAGTGGATAGACCAGCCCTGAAGTCAGGAGGACCTGAGTTCAAATTTGGTCTCAAGACACTTAACACTTCCTATCTGTGTGACCCTGGGCAAGTCATTTAACCCTAATTATCTCAGCAAAAAAAAAAAAAAAAAAAAAAAGATGCTTTTATGACTCTTTATAGAACAAAAATTTTAATAAGTGCTGAGTTTATCTCAGCTATCAAACAAAATGTAGTCAGCTCTTTATTTTCCATTTTGTAAACTACTCAAAGAAAATATTAATCTTTATGTAATTTTATATAGCAGTCTTTTGTTTATCAGATAGTTGGTTTGTGCTCAGAGATAAAGAAAGTTTAATAGGAAAAAATATAACACTGCCTTTCAAGGCCAAGTATGTATGTACAATTTTGAATTGTACATTTTTGCTACTCTTAGTAATAGTGAGCTAGTATACTTAAAGGGCTTTACAAACTTTAAAACACAATGTAGAGATTTTCTAAGTTATTGTTATTAGTTATATAGAACCTATTATAAATATTCAGTAAAGTATTTTAAATGTAGTGCTATGGTTAAAAACACTTATTTATACAGTCTTGGTTATGGTCATTTAAAATGTTTCAATGTAGATACATGATCTAATAATAAAAAATTTAATAATTTAAGTATAAGGTTAAGTATAAAGCTTAGTATGATCAGAGGGGAAAAAATGAGAATATTTTTCTGCCATCTTCTTTCTTAAATACATGGGACCTAAGGGTATTGGGCACTATTCTAAATAAAGTCTCTCCATTTCTATCATTTGCAAAAGAGGCATTATTTAGCCAAAATAGGAAGAATTCAATCTCCAAGAACTCAACATTTATGTTCATTTGTCACTGATATTTCCCCCACTATGTTAAGTTTTAATTTTAATCCCTTTCTCCTTATTTTTTCAGTTGTGAAGTTATTCGTGACTGGAAGACAGGAGAATCCCTTTGTTATGCATTTATTGAATTTGAAAAGGTATGCTGTATTGCAGAAACATTCAGATTTATTTCTGTTTTGTTATCTTTTGAAATGATATGAAATTTTTTTGATACTGCATTAGTATGATCTCCATTTAATATCTTATAAATAATTTCATATTTAGCCAACTAAGAAAAAGAAAAAGTGACTGTTTTTAAAAGATTAGGATGTTTATTTTTTGTTAGTTTCTTACATTTTAGTTCCTGGGGTCAAACTAGTATACATTAGTTTGCATTTAGAACCCTAAATGTCTTCCATAATGTATTTCATAATCCAAGAGCCATATTTAACCATAATTTTAATATATTTTAATATATAAATATATATATATATTTTTTTTTTATCAGAGAGAGTTAGTATATTGTGATGTAATTGAGCCAGAATTTTGGAGGCTTGGTTCTAGATCTTAGGTCAAACTCTTAAGTAGTAGTCAAAACTTTCTCTGATCTTCACTTTGCTTTTCTTGAAAATAATGGAATTAGAGTGGATGATCTTTAAGGATCAACTCCATCCCTAATGTTTTGTGATTCTAAAGTTAAATTGTAGCCAGTGGACAATTGACTTTCTAGAATCATAGGACCTTGGAGTTGGGAGAGACTTGTGGGTGGGGTGGGGGTGGTGTAACATTGCCAGAATTTTTCTCAGTATCCCTTTCCCTCTTTTTTTCTGGAGAACCATTCCCATAACAAATAATATTTTTTGAAGATTTGGAAAAAACCCTGAACAGACAAATCAGCAAAATGGATTAGTATTTTTAAAAAGGAGTCTAGAAATATATGTAATATATGGAAGCCATAAAGCTTCCACCTTTGCAAAAGAAGTGGGGTGGGGATGTCTTCTCAGCTTTTTTGAGACCTTGCTTGTTTTTTGTAATTTTGCAACATTTACCTTTGACTGTTTTGTGGTTATTCTCTCCATTTATATTGTTGTAGTCATTGTTATATATTATTTTTTTGGTTTTGTTTTACTTCACAGTTTTTTTTTTTTTTTTTTTTTTTTGTTGTTGTTGTTGTTGTTGTTGTTGTTTTTTGTTTTTTTAC
This sequence comes from Antechinus flavipes, assembly GCF_016432865.1. Taxonomy (NCBI): domain Eukaryota; kingdom Metazoa; phylum Chordata; class Mammalia; order Dasyuromorphia; family Dasyuridae; genus Antechinus; species Antechinus flavipes. Next base: position 337,888,637 of record NC_067401.1, on the reverse strand, counting down.
CAAGGCTGTCAGTATCAGGTCTTGGGCTGATTGTATCAGAGTCTATAACTTCCTATCGTTAGTACTCCTTCATTAGGGCTAAATCTGCTGGATAGTATGTTTGTTGTCATAGTAGTACTGCAAGACTGGGAAATTTTCACCTCTTACAGGTTAGACTGGTTCATGCTGCTTAGAATGATTAGTGCATTTTGGATTTTCTAGTAAGGCCACTTGAATATTGACCAACCCCTGGAGGAGACTGCTCTGGAAGATATTGGGGACATACTTCCAGGAGCTCCCAGGGACTGGTCTTAGAACTCAGGTAAGCCCAGTAATAGTGTAGCAGGCTCAAGGGTAAGGGTCATGTCGGACAGAGTGACTTGGCTCCAGTCAGTTTTTGTGGCTATCTGTTAATTTGATCAGATTTCCCCAGCACTCCATATTTTAAAGAAAACCATTGCCAATCTTTTATTTCCTTATTTCTCAATTTCATAATTCTCACAGTGTTATTGACTTATTTTAAACTGAGCATAGGCAAATTCTTTATGATTTTGAAAGCTTTACTATAATAGATGAAGTGATGTTAATGACTTGTAAAAGTTGCTGCCTTCTTTACAAAATTTTTTGTACATTGAATGTCAATAGATTTTAACTTCTTTGAACTTTCAGTACCAGTTGGTATTGTCAAAAACATTATTTTTTAATGTTTTGATAGAAGTGTTGATGGTGGTACTCCTTAATGTTCGTCCTTTCCTTCTAATACTATACATTCCATCCTTGTCCATGTCCTTCTGTAAATCTTCTATAGGAAAATGAATTCAATAAGCTAAAGACCTTTTTCTGGATATTAAACTATCTTAAGGAAAGTAGTGGCCTAAATGAATGATTTTCATAAGGAGCAGGTCCTCTAGCCAGTAAATTCTAGGGGTTTCTAGTTGCCTCAAGAATCAAATATAAAATCATCTTTTTTTGGCCTTTACAGCTTAGTCCCTTCTATGTTTTCAATCTTCTGATACTTGACTCATTTCTGTAAACTCTGATTTAGTTACACTGACTTTCTCATCCATGATTTTGCTTCTCATCTCTATGTCTTTCTTTTGGTTATCTACTCCTCCTTCCTCCTAGCTTGCTTGGTTTCTTTCAAGATTCAGCTCAAGCCCCACCTTCTGTAAGAAGCCTTTCCTATACCTCCCTAGTTTTCCCTTTCCTCCTTTCTTCTGCCCCTCTCTAAATGTTTAGAAAAAGTCTGAGAACTATGATTTCTAGTACTATTAGCTTCTTTTTCTACATTTCAGTGGTCACTATGGAAGTAGAAAGGTTCATTCAGACTGAGAGCAAATTTGTCTTTTTTAATGGTCTGTTGAAAACAGAGAATCTGTCATTTATTAGACAAAATGAGCACCATTTCAGCTTCCCTTAATTTAGTTGGGTTGATCCTTGACTAGTATTCTGTTTCTAGAATTAAACTAAGCCTTCCAAACTTTAGGTAGAGTCTGTCAGTTTGTCTTCCAGATCATCCTTATTCTTCCCTGAGGCATCAGAGTAGGATTTTTGTGAAAGTTGTTTCTTATGTAGAATAATTCCTCTTTTCCTATTAACTTATTTTAAAAATATTAAGTGAACAAAGAAAGCAGAAAAATACGTTTTAAGGATTTTTAGCTCATTCTTCCTTTGAGAAGTAGAGAATAGTTAGCAAATTTGGGTGCTGATTATTTATGAATGATAATACCAACTAATGGAGCACTGTGATGATTTTCATAGTGCTTTCTTCATAATAACCCTGTAATGCCAATATTATCCATTTTTATAAGTGAGGAATCAGAAGCTCCCAGAGTTGGAATTTGCTCAGGTTAGCTAATTTATTAATGGAGAAAAGAGAGAGACAGAGCCAAGATGGACAGGAATTTGCCCAACCTCTCCCCCATACTACTACAATTTCCTTTAAGTAATAATTCTAAACAAATTTTAGAGCATCCAAATATCCTAAAAGATAGAGTAGAGCATCTTCCAACTGAAGGCAACTTAGAAGCTCAGCAGAACAGGTCTGTGACACTAGGGTGGGAGTCCACTTAATAGGCAATCTCAGTGTAGGCCATGTCAGGATAGCCCCAGCCCTACCTTGGAATCAGCAACAGACCTGGTGGCTTCTAGGCCTCTCAGCCTAGTAGGGACATCAAAGAGGACTGGGAAGGTCATTAGAAAGGTCTGTGGAACCAGTCTGGGAGCTCAGTGCACAATCCCAGCACAGGCCATGCCAGCCCAGTCCTGGCCCCAAACCCGGCCAGGACCCCAGCATCAGCGAGGCGAATCTCTGCCTGGCATGGGGACATCAGGGAGGACTTAAAAGATCAACGGGAGAGGGTCTGTGGCACCAAGGTGGGAGTCAGCATATAGTTCCAATGTAGGCTGCAGCCCCAGCCTAGTCTAGCAAAGCAGGATTCTATTGCTTTAGCAGGCTAGATCTTACAGCCATAGTGGGGAAGGAATACTTCCCAGTAGCTCCAGGGCCAAAAAAAAAAGAGCTTGTGGTCAGATCCCTAGAAGGAAATCTAAAAACAGCTGCACAAAACCCCTGAAGCTTGAGACAGGGCACCCCCCACTCTGGAAACAGAGCCCTACTTTAACAAAGAATTGAAGGCCAAGTAATAGGCTAGGGAAATGAGCAGATAACAGAAAAAGTTTCTGGCCATTGAAAGTTACTATAATGATAAGGAGGATCAAAACATAGACTCAGAAGATAACAAGGTCAAAGCTCCTATATCCAAAGTCCCTAAGAAATATAAGAATTGAGCTCAGGTCATGGAAGAGCTCAAAAGGGAGTTTGAAAATCAAGTAAGAGAGATAGAGAAAAAATTAGGAAAAGAATTGAGAGTGGCGCAAAAGGAAATACAAAAAGCTACTGAAAATATCTTAAAAAGCATAATTGGGGAGAAAAAAAGCATAATTGGCCAATTGGGAAAGGAGATACAAAAATTACTAGTTTCCTGAAAATCACGAATAAAAAAAGAGTACAGATATCATCTATCTTCCTTCCTTCCTTCTTCCTTCCTTCCTTCCTTCCTTCCTTCCTTCCTTTCTTTTTTAAATTAAAGTTTTTTGTTTTTAAAACATATGCATGGATAATTTTTCAGCATTGACCCTTGCAAAAACCTTGTATTCCAAATTTCCCTCCTCTTCCTCCCACCCCTCCCCTAGATGGCAAATAATCCAATATGTTAAATATGTGCAATTCTTTTATCCATATTTCTACAATTATCTTGCTGCATAAGAAAAATCAAAAAGGAAAAAAAAGACAGAGAAAACAAAACACAAGCTAACAACAATAAGAAGAATGAAAACACTTTGTTGTGATCCACACTCAGTTTCCAGAGTCCTCTCTCTGGGTATAGATGGCTCTCTTCATCACAAGATCATTGGAACTAGCATCAGTCATCTCATTGTTGAAGAGAGCCGCATCCATCAGAATTGATCATCATATAATCTTGTTGTTGCCATGTACAATGATCTCCTGATTCTGCTCATTTCACTCAGCATCAGTTCATGCCTCCAGGCCTTTCTGAAATCATCCTGTTGGCCGTTTCTTACAGAACAATAATATTCCATAATAATATGTCATAACTTATTCAGCCATTCTTCAACTTATGAGCATCCACTCAGTTTCCAGTTTCTTGCCACTACAAAAAGGGCTGCCACAAACATTTTTGCACTGTTGGATCAAAGAGTATGCACAGCTTGATAGCCCTTTAAAGCATAGTTCCAAATTTTTCTTCATAATGATTGAATCCGTTTACAACTCCACCAACAATGGTTGGACATCATCTTTCAAGAAATTATCGAATAGTGTTCGTGGAATTGTGAACGGATCCAACCATTCTGGAGAGCAATATGCAACTATGCCCAAAGGACTATCAAACTGTGCATACCCTTTGATCCAACAGTGTCTCTACTAGCCCTGATTCCCAGAGAGATCATAAAGGAGGGAAAGGGACACCCACATGTGCAAAAATGTTTGTGGCAGTCCTTTTTATAGTGGCAAGAAACTGGAAATTGAGTGGATGCCCATCAGTTGGAGAATGGCTGAATAAATTATGGTATATGAATGTTATAAAATATTATTGCTTTATAAGAAATGACCAGCAGGATGATTTCAGAGAGGCCTGGGGAGACTTACACGAACAAGACTATAAATGATCAATTCTGATGGATGTGGCTCTCTTCAACAATGAGATGATTCAGAACAATTATAATGGTCTTGTGATCAAAAGAGCCATCTACATCCAGAGAGGACTGTGCTTTCTGTTGATGTTTGCTTGCATTTCGTTTTCCATCTTAGGTTTTTTTCCTTTCTAGATCCGATTTTTCTTGTGCAGCAAGATAACTGTATAAATATGTATACATATATTGGATTTAGCATATATTTTAACATATTTAACATGTATTGGACTACCTGCCATCTAGGGGAGAGGATAGAGGGAAGGAGGGAAAAATTTGGAACAGAAAGTTTTACAAGGGTCAATGTTGAAAAATTACTCATGCATATGTTTTGTAAATAAAAAGCTTTAATAATTAAAAAAAATTATCAAGAATGTTTTAACATTCTAGAACCAGAGGGTAAAATAGAAATTGAAAGAATCCACTGCTCACCTCCTGAAAGAGATCCTAAAATGAAAATTCCTAGGAATATTATAACCCAATTTGGCAGCTCCCAGGTCAAAGAGAAAATATTGTAAGCATCCAGAAAGAAACAATTCAAGTATAGAAGAGCCATAGTGTAACAGAAGATTTAGATTCTTCTATACTAAAGGACCTGAGGGCTTGTGATATGATATTCTGGAGAGCAATGGAGCTAGGATTGCAACCAAGAATCATCTATCCAGGAAAACTACCCAGGAATCAATTCTTCAGAGGAAAAGGTGCTCATTCAATTAAAAAGAGGACTTTCAAGCTTTTGTGATGAAAAGATCATAACTGAATGGAAAATTTCATATTAAAAAACAGGTCTCAGGAGAAGCATGAGGTGATAATCAGGAAAGTGATTTCAAAAGGGACTTAATAAGGTTTATCTGTTTACATTCCTACATGGGAGGATGATACTTGTAACGCATTGAACTTTTGCATTATGGCAATGAGAGAAGAGTATATAATAATGGATACAAGAGTTGAATCCTGGTCTCCTGATCTTCAGCCTTTGATACTGCCTTGCCTCTTCAGCAGAAGTATTTAATGGAGTATTGGCGTATTCAAGCATTATACTCTTCTAAAGAATATGAACATTCTTTTTGTAAATCATTCATATTTTAATAATTTATGTGCATCAATAATTACTGGTGGGTTTGTTAACTTTTTTGTAATCAAATTTACTCAGCTGTAGAAATATACTAACGCATTAACTTTTGAAAATAACATTGTTTAAGGAAGAAGATTGTGAAAAAGCCTTTTTCAAAATGGATAATGTGCTTATAGATGACCGAAGAATACATGTAGATTTTAGCCAGTCTGTTGCAAAAGTTAAATGGAGAGGGAAAGGTATGTTGTTTCTATTCCTTTTCTTCTCTACTTTGAAAAATGAAAATATGTATGAGGTTCTTAGAATTTGGGCTATTATTAAGGAAAAGAATCAATTTTTCATTCACACACAGTTTATTGTCTAGAATTTAATAAGGTCTTTTCCTGATAAAGAATTATAGTATGATAGAGAACGATAGTAATCTTTTGCAGGCTACTTTTTCGTGAATCCATTTCTTTATAAATTACTTAGAAGACTTATATTTTTAAAGTTATCTTACCAAGTTATACCAACTCTTTTGAAGGAAGACATGTACTGAATCCCCTTTTGTTTTGTGTTGCAATATTCTCTTAAATCATTAGGTGGCAGCATCTGCTTATGTCACTCAAGCTACCTGATTTCAGTCAGTGATAGATGCTTTACTATGTGACCTTTTCCAGTCCAAAGAATGATCTGCCAGAGCTGGGGAATCTGGGTGCTAGTCCTGGCTCTGCCACCATGTTGAGCAAGCCACTTAATTTCCTTGGGCTTTTTCCTCATGTGGAAAATGAGTTAGTTGAGCTGGATTATTTTTACAGTCTCTTTTAGCTCTCAAGTTCTATGTTTAACAAATGAAATTAATAAAAGAAGCTTATAGTTTAGACTTTTGAGGGTTCTTTCATGGAACATTAGCAATTCATTCTTTTTTACTAAATTCTATATTTGTGAACTAATCCAACCATTTTTTTTTTCTTTTCCTAATAAACAGGTGGGAAATATACCAAAAGTGACTTCAAGGAATATGAAAAGGACCAGGAAAAATCTAAATTTGCTCTCAAAGATAAAGCAAAACCCAAACAGGAGTATCCTTTACTATAGCTGGTTAATTAACACTTACTGAGTACTCTCTATATACAGAATTCTAGGTGTTGTGAAAATTGCAAAAGAAATAGGAAACTTTTTTATTTGGCTACAAGATTATTTATAAAATCATAATTATATTCAAAATTATTCTTTGTTAAAAATCTTTTAATACTTAGATTTTTTTTTTTAGACTAATAGCCATTATTATCAGTGGTATCCTAAGAAAAGGTTGAAAGTTACTTTGAGTTTATTCCTTTATCCTTAGTTAGAATCATATTTGATCCTAGATAGATGGGAACCTTTAGAGTAGACTTTTTTCTTCTTTAGGTATTGATTGTAACTTTCATAGTCACCAAATTCTTCTATCTAACCTTAAAACTTTTTTTTAAAACACATTTCCTTCTGTCCTGTCTTTATTGGAGATAATTATTACATGGTCATCATCATCTGAATAAGAATTCTTTATGTAGTTGAACTCCATTCCTAAATTTTCTCATCCCCTTAACTCATTGTCATCCAGTAATTATCATCATTATTATTGCGATAACTAACACTTTTTTATTGAGCAAGTCAGTCAACATAATAGAATTAAAAGAAATTGAAAAAAATAAAAAATTGAAATTCTTCCAAGTTTTGGGTTGAGACAAGCAGGAAGCAATTAAACATGTTATTCATATTATGTCATTTTTGGTGCACTTATTCCTTGATAGATTCATTATGAATCCATCATTTCACACACTACACAGTTTGTTTTTTTGCATCCTCCTGTGAATGGTCTTTTTCTTTCCAGCTTCTTATTGGCAAAAAAGGATCATTTTCCTCTACATCATCTAAATCTTTTTCTACCCAGTATTTTTTAAGGGAAGATTTTTATCTTGATTTGCTTTTTGTGAAAAGCATTTATTGAATTTTTTGCATGTGTAAGGCAGTATGAGGTGTCATAGTAGTTAGTAGCTAGTTAGAAATTAGTAAGTTCTTGTTGATTGATTGTAGGAAAAAAGGGCAATTAAAAAATCAGGATGGAAATGCTGTTATATTAAGATTGGCTAAAATAGTCTTTTATACTCTAGAAGGTACAAAAGATTGATAGGGACATCAGGATAAATTGCCAAGGGTATAGATCAGAGATCCTTCACTTTCATTGTGTACATAGCTTCTTGTGGCAGTCTGTTAAAGCCTGTGGAGCCTTTCTAGAATAATGTTTTTAATTGCAGTAAAGTGAAATACAGAGAATTTTAAAAGAAGCCAATTAATATTGAAATAAATATGTAGCTGCTTTTTTCTTTTCATCCAAGTTCATGGCCCCTGAATTCTCTCCATGGACCCAACACTAGGCATTCCTGACATAGAGTGAACATGCCCAGATTTTTGAATACAAATTTAGGTTAGGACAAATAAATTCTAACTTATTTGAATGTATTGTTGAGAACATCTGTAACTTTTAACCCATGTACCTACTTTTTCATCTTTATACATTCATTACGAAATTGATATATACAATTTTGAAAGCACCCTTAATTGAAAACATGAGAAAGGAAGAGGCAGACTTTCACAAACAATTCTCTTCAAGCAGCCATGTTTTTACAACCTTACAATTGTGTTTATCCTTTGCTGATTACAAAAAGCATTTGACTTGGAAGCATAGACATAGCCAAGTAGCTATCCTCCAGTTATTCTCTTAATATGTTAAGACCATACAAAATTTTTTGATAAATACAGGCAGAGAGGGAATTTTGTTCAATATTCTTTTGATTATTATTGTCAATTGAGGCATAAAATAGGGAGACATATTTGTCAAAAAACCAAGAGCTCTGTTCTTTGCAGAATCCAAATAGAAGAATGATTTCCTAAAGGTGATTGGATGCTCTAATATTTGTTTTGCTTGCAGATGATCATATGTTGATTACAACAAGTTTTCAGGACCTTTTTACTGAGTTTCAGGATTTATCAAAAGAGATGAGAAAACAAAATGACTATGACATAAGTGTTGAAGGGCAGTCTTTTGTGGTCATACATCTGTGTGGGGGGAGGAGAGGGAGGGGTTTAAAGTACCGTAGATGGACAATGAAATGATCCCAAAACTGAAAAGGAAAAAGAATATGTTCTGAATTGAATTGAGGAAATTACCTAGTGCTTTTAATAATAGCAAGCTTACTTTGTGATGTAAAGGCCAGTCTTTTCAATACATATTCTCTTGGTGTAGTGTTCTTTGATTACAAATTTTGGAACACTGGTTCCTAAGAAATCAAAGGTTCAGTTGACCTAAAAGTCAATGGAGAGATGTTTGGTAATCATAAGCAGTCTTATTGGTAATCTATGTGTTCATAGATGGATATGATTGGAAAAGGTGGGGTGGTCACAGTGAAGCCTTTGTGCTTTGCTTGTATGGTGAAATGTGAAAAAGCCTAGAAGTCGGAGGCCCTTAGAATGTTAACATCAGCCTGAAGTATTTGTGGCCAAGTATTGTCTCATACTCAAGGGAAATATTGGAGAGGGAAATAGGTATCTCTGTTATATTTGCTCCTAAGTAGTGATAAGAAGAGCTTATTATAGAAGAATGAGCAGTTTCGAGGTGTTTGGAGAAAGCTAGAACTCTGGTTTTTTAAAGGTGATCTGTAATATCAGAAGACATATTCAGAATAACATTTTTCATAGCTAATTGGATTTAGCATTATTCTAAGAACTTGTAATTCTTTTTTAAAATTTTAGTTGTATTTTATTTTTTCAGTTACATGTAAAAATAGTTTTTTAAAATTTATTTTTGTAAGATTTGGTTTCCAAATTTTTTTTCCCTGTCTCCCTTACTTCCCCCGTGCCTGAGACAGCAAGTAACCTGATATAGGTTATTTATGTATAATCATTTTAAACATATTTCTTTATTAGTCATTTAGTGAAAGAAAAATGAGAACAAAAGGGGAAAACTATGAGAAAGAAAAAGCAAACCCAGAAAAGAAAGTGAAAATAGTATGTTTCAATCTGCATTCAGTCTCCACAGTTCTCTCTCTGAATGCTGAGTACATTTTCCATGCCAAGTCTATTGGAATTGTCTTGTATCAATGTATTGCTGAGAACTAAGTCTATCATAACTGATCATCACAAAATGTTGTTACTATGTACAATGTTTTCCTGATTCTCACTTTACTCAGCATCAGTTCATATAAGTTTTTCCAAGCTTTCCTCAAATCAGTTTGCTCAATATTTCTTACAGAGCAATAATATTTCATTACAGTCATATAACATAATTTATTCAATCATATCTCAACTGATGGACATCCACTCAGTTTCCACTTCCTTGCCAGTATGAAAAGGGATTCCATAAACATTTTGCACGTGTGAGTTCTTTTCTCTTTTTTATGATCTCTTTGGGATACAGACAAAGGGTATGCACAGTTTGATAGCCCTTTGGACTTGGAACTTGGTAGTTCTCAACAGGAAGTGCTGACTCCCTTCCTAGAGGGTTCATTAAGGAATACAGCAACCTCCTTGTCCACTGATGATGTAAGAAGAGAAAATGCTGGCTGAGCTTGTGTGTGTGTGTGTGTGTGTGTGTGTGTGTGTGTGTGTGTGTGTGTGTTCACATTTATTTATTTATTCTGATAGCTTTTTATTTACAAGATATATGCAGGGGTAATTTTTCAGCATTGACAATTGCAAAACCCTTTGTTCAATTTTTCCCTTCCTTCCCCCCATCCCCTCCCCCAATGGCAGGTTGACCAATACATGTTAAACATGTTAAAACATAAGTTAAATACAATATATGTATACATGTCCATACAGTTATTTTGCTGTACAAAAAGAATTGGACTTTGAAATAGTGTACAATTAACCTGTGAAGGAAATAAAAAATGCAGGTGGTCAAAAATAGAGGAATTGGGAATTCTATGTAGTGGTTCATAGTCATCTCTCAGAGTTCTTTCTCTGGGTGTAACTGGTTCAATTCTTTACTGCTCTATTGGAACTGATTTGGTTCATCTCATCGCCAAAGAGGGCTGTGCCCGTCAGAATTGATCATCTTATAGTATTGTTGCTGAAGTATATAATGATCTCCTAGTCCTGCTCATTTCATTCAGCATCAGTTTACTGAACTTCTTTTACAAATTAAATTTGCTGTTCTGTAGAAATTTTTTGACTTGTTATCTTGAAAATTTAGTTGCTTTAGGAGTCTCAAAATTTGGTCTTAGAAACCTTGTGTTTTATTTAACACATAATCAACTCTCAAAAATACCCTTAACTCTGCACTTTAGTGCAAAATATGATCTTGTGCTGGATGAAGAAACAGAAGACTCTAAATCAAGTCACTCACACTCAAGTAAAAAACATAAGAAGAAAAGTCGTCATTGTTCTGAAGAGGATTATTCCACAGTGAAAAATTCTAAGGTACTTCAATTTTTGTTTGTGCTTAGCTTACAGAGAATTGAATACTTAATCTCATCATTTTACACCTCAAGCTTACAAATACTGAATTGAATTGAGGAAATTACCTAGTGCTTTTAATGATAGCAAGCTTACTCTGTGATATAAAGGCCAGTCTTTTCAATACATATTCTCTTGGTAGTATTCTTTGATTACAAATCTTGGAATACCAGTGCCTAAGAAATTAAAGGTTCAGTTGACCTAAAAGTCAATGGAGAGATGTTTGGTAATCATAAGCAGTCTTACTGGTAATCTATGTGTTCATGGATGGATATGGGTGGTTACTCTGTGAGCTACTATCATTAATTATAAATGGATGTTTTTCACTTGATACTTCACCTAGGAAGTGTCAACGGGCAATCACAGCTTCACGAAACTTATGTGAAAACTAGATTTATTAAAAGAGAAGTGAACATGCATGTGGAACCCAAAGATGGCATAATTCTATAGAAGTTTGCATTTTAATAACAGCAGGACAGAGTGGAGAGATAGCAGAAATCTCTACATAAAGGCGGTTGTCTGCATGGAGGAGGAAAAAGGTGCAGTAAAGTGGGAAAAGGACAACTCTCCTTCCTCTTTTTCCCATCCCCCTCAAAGGGAGGAGCCAGGCAACAGCAAAAGCCACATTCTTTTCTCACACTATGAAGATGTGATGGTCTGCTTATTTACAAGGGTCCAAGCTGCATAAGTTTAGACTGTCTGGGGCCTGTCTTGACTCCCAAGGACATGTAGGGAGTCTGGCTTGGAATGCAAACAACACTTATGGTGTAGAGGGGAAGGTGGGTAGTGGAGTAGGGAGTGGGGGCTTTCTCCTTGCCATTCAGGGTCTCCTGCCTATTCTGGGTCCAGTGTTGGCGGAAAGTATGGCAATCCCAAAAGATAAGTTCACAGGACCCCTTAATAGTCTTTAATAGAAGCCAAAGTGACTTGAGCTACATACAGGTTGACATTTTCCTTCATTTTCCTTCATCAGAAACATTTACAACATGCTGAAAAAGTTTGCATTTGTAATTTTAAATTCCTCTCCACATATAAAGCATTCACATATTTAGAGAAAGATGGGCCCAGAAAATTATATTTAACTGTATCACCTATATTTAAAACAAATGTAACATTCATGAAATGTGATATAGTATTGTGGTAGAGAGCAGGTCTTAAAAAAAAACAAATAATTCTGCTTCTAACACTTGGACTATGTAACTTTGAGCAACCCAATTATTCACTCATTACAGGAAAGATAACAATTTTCATTGTTTAAGGGATAATCCTCCCCTAGGTATTTGTTGTGTATACCAAAGAAATCACTGGACTAATAATTGCTATCACTAACATACTAACAGAACCTATTTCACCCATCGTCAAATCCCCTTTTTACTTCCTCTCCTTAGGACAGTAAAAGGTTCATGAAAGGAAATAGTTTATATTTATTGTTTTCATTTAACCTTGTTATATATAGCACTCAGTAACAAATGGCATAATAATCCACACTTGAAAATGGTACATTAGAAATGGAAATCTGTGATACTTTTTTTCATCACAGTTCAAAACTGTTTCAAATACTGTATGCATGGCAGTATTTAAGAAAGATATTTTGAGCACCTACTATGCACAGAGAATATATTAGGCTTTTGAATATAGAGATGGTATCTCTGTCCTCAAGGTCTCTGTCCTCAAGGCAGGTTACTACCATTCCCTATGTGAGTGAGTAGGAAAAATAAAATGTAAATGAATAATGACAAAGTTGTTTGTGGTAGGTGAATAAAAATGGTATAAAAATGCTCTGGGAATTTTATGAAAGATTATATTTGAGGGACTTATGTCCCTCAGAAATGGAAGAGGTGGGCCTTTTAGTCAAAGAAAGAATGAGTTTGGGATTTAGGATTTAGAGCTGGAGAGGTCTTGGAGATCTTGTCTAACTTCCTTATTTTCCAAATAAGAATTGGAGTTGCGATTTGTCCAAGATCATATATCTATGTATTATTAGAGCCAGGATTTGAAACTAAGTTCTCCAACACCAAATTTATCTTACTGCTGCTACTCTATCCAATGTGGGAAAGTCCTTGCTAAGTATGGTTAGGGAACAATGAATAAACCACTTGATCTGAAATACAAAATGTATAGTTGGGAATGTTAGGAGATGAGACTAAGAAGTATGCACCAGTGTTTCAAGTTTATACTTCATTTTATAGAGATTCATTGAAGGTTGTTTTTTTTTTAATTTATGTTATTGAAAAAACAAAAGGAATACAAAACAAAACATTGTCACATGCCCATCAGAACATCAGGGTGGATTCAAAATTATCAGTTGAAGAAAATATGCAGTAGTAGAAGAAATTATATTCATGACTGTCCATCTTTTCTTTACTTCCTCGTAGGTTGTTCTTTTGTTTTCTACTGTGCACTCTATTTGCTTTATTCTTTTTTCCCCGCTTTCATCCCTTCCATTTGTAACAGGCTATAGTTAAGCAAGGATATATTTATGTATACATATATAAATACACACATACACACACACACACACACACACACACCAAACCCCCTTCCCTATGCATATACATATATATACACATATCTTTCCTATCTCTGAGAACTCTGCTTTAATCCTGCTCCTTAACTTGCTTTGTTATTACTTAATCTCTTCCTACCCAAGGATACCTCCCTTGTTTTTTTCTTTCACTTTTGCTTCCCCATCTACACATTTTGGAGGGTGCTATACCTATTTAACCCATTCCCTATGTGAGTAGGTTTTCAGAACAAGCCTTCTCCCTCTAATGCCTTTGTGTCTATTCTTCCTCTTCACCTCATTTACATAACAATGACTATTTTTATCTTAACTGCCCCAATCTTTTTTTTTTTTTTTGAGCTACCTTATTGCTGATATCAATCTTAAGCATGTTAAATACATATCCATGTAAAAACCATAAATTTGTCTATGTTAAGTTCCTTGGAATTGATCTTTAATATTGGCCCTTATATGTCAAATTTTCTGTTGAATTCAGGTTTAGTTGATAGAAAGTCTTGAAAATCTGCAAATTGAATGTCCATTTATTTTTTCTTATTCAATATTATGGCTAATTTTGCTGGATATAATATTTTTGTTCACAGGCCTAGTTCTTTTGATTGTCCATAGATATGATTCCAGGACCTATGGTCTTTTATTATGGCTGCTGATAAATCTTATATAATTCTAATAGTAGTTCTGATGAGAGCTCAATTCCCAGTGGTGATGAAGTTAGTGGCAATAAGAGAGTTGTTAAAATCCCCTTTTTGGTCAGCTGCAGGTTTAAAATGAAAGAATTCACTTATTTCCGAATTATTAATTGCAAAATGAAAATTTATTGTTGGATAGAAATCAATTTGCTAAGAGACTGACTTCTATAGTGGCAGAGTCCTATTTGGGAAATGGAATCTTGCGCTGAGAGAATGCCTTCTCAGCGGACAGGTTCTAGAAAATTGTTTGGGCCCCTTCGAGGAACAAGTTCAGATACTGCCCTTTAAAAGGGATCTTGAGACTTCAGGAAGCCAGCTTAGATGCTTATCAGTTTTCAGCCTGGATCTCCTATTGGAATTAATAACACTTCAAAGGGATGCTTTTTGACCAGGATTTCTAATTGAGTCAAAGGCTCTGGAATACTTATCTGGGGGGATATGCCTTCCCCAAGAAGGGCTGAGACTCCAAAAGGATCGCAAATCAAAAGGAAATACAGTTTCTTAAAGGGAAGACAACTTCAGTAAAGGGAACAATTTCCCTCCCCTTTCATCTCCAGTGTACTTGTATTGTTTTTTTCTTGTTTCTTGTAAAATGTTCTCTTTGATATGGGGATTTAGAAATTTGGCAATGATATTCTTATATTATTTTCCACAAAAGATCTCTTTGAGGTGGTGATTGGTAGATTTTTCTACCTCATTATGTATCATTTTTTCTTCTTAATATATCACTCCAGGATAATTTTCTTGGATTATTTCTTCCCTGGTGTTATCCTTAACTCCTTCCAGCCCCTCACCTCTCCCCTGACATGTTTAGGCTGTCCTCAGCCCCTGAGGTTACTTTCTCTGTGTGCCCCTTTCTCTCCTCTGACAGGGCTGCAGACCTAGCCCATCCCCTGACACCTTCTACCTAGACTATTACACTGGCTCAGTGCTTGGTCTTCTGGCAGAAGTCTTTCCCCGCTCCAGTTCATCCTTCACTCAGTTGTTAGGAATTTTCCTAAAGCTCCCATCTGACCGTGTCACTTCTTCCTAGTCAGTAAACTCCAGTTGGTCCATGGTCAGATGTAAAATCTTGTTTGGCATTCAGAACTTTAATAACCAGACAATCCCAAACTTCTTATATTCATCCCCGCTTCCCTTTCTTCTTTTCCCCCCATACTCTGCACTCTAGTGGCATGGCCTCTTTGGTTTTCCTTGAATAAGATCCTGCATATCCTGACTCCAGGCATTTTCCTTGGCTGTCCCCCATGCTGTCATTCTCTCCCTCCTCCTTTTCACCTTTGGCTTCCTTAATATTCCAGCTCATATCTCATCTTCCATGAGTCCCCCCTTTATTCTAGTTCCTTCCCTCTGTTCCTGGTTTGTTTTTTTTTTTTTTTTAGCATATATTTTGTTTGTATAAGTTCTTTGCATATTGACTCCCTTATTAGACTGAACTTCTTGACAGTGGAAACTGTCCTTTGCCTTTCTTGGTATCCTTAGTGCTCCTACATAGTCAGCACTTATTAAATGTTTATTGACTGATAGCTACATGTAATTCATATTTTCCTATTCCTTTTATTTTAATTGTTGAGTAATTTTGTAAGAATGTTTTGACTCATATTTTCATATTTTCTTTTTTTTGTTGTTTTCTGAACTTAACATTGAGTTTGAAAACTCATATAAATTTAATTTTTCCATCTCATGTCTTTGGTCTGAAGATGACTAAGATATTAAAATTATTTTTACCTATGTTACAGGAAATGAGTCTTTTGTAGTACAGTCACATGGCAGGATAGGGTGATGATACAGTAATGAGTTACAATTCCCTGTTGTGGTTTTCATTGTTTTGCCTGCATTTATAGGGGTTTGATTTTCTTTTTGTTTGGGACTCCATTTTTATCTCTATAGAATCCTGAAGTGTAGAGTAGCTGTTAATAGCTTATAGTTATACTTTTAAGTGGGCTTTCTCTACACTGATTCCAGACTGTATGCCAAATTTTGCTTTTGTTTAAAATTTATAGAGTATCTTAGATAGACCAGTTTGATTTTGCCACTTCATATTTAATAATCTTTTTGTATTTTTTTTAAGCTTTGTTATATATCTGGGCCACTAATGAATTTGTTTTTCTGGACTCATATATATATATATATATATATATATATATTTCATATATATATTTCTTCCCCCAAAAAACATAATATATATATATTATGTTTTTTTGGGGAAAAAATAATAAATGCTTAAGAGAGAGGAGAAGACTAAAGAAGTGACTGAAAAATTGTAGTGCTACTTTATGTACTTCATTAATTATGAAATTAATTAAACAGCTACTTACCAAGTTAAATTAATTGTATTGGTATTTCCTATTTTGCTTTTACAAGTTGTTTTTTTTTTTTAAGTGACAGCTAGTTTCAGGAAAATTAGGCAAAAAAGGGAAACAATTATTCTAACAATTTCTGGAAGTGCGAAGACTTCACATGAGGTCTTGAGAATGGTTAGGCTAATTAAAACTTAAGGTTTGCTAAAAAATTATCTTCAGCAATTTCTATCAATTTAGAAACAGTATTAAAAAAGAAGATTCTCTGTCATAATACTCTTTAACTATGTATCTATCCATGGCATCCTGAGTTTCATCTTTGTAAAATGTCAACAGTTTGTTATGTATTTTAAATACTCTGCTTTTATGTGATCATTAGCTGTAAGTACTTTTCTTAATGTTATTTGCTGTTTTCTTTTTCTAAACTATTTCTCTGTTGCCATCAAATATATAATATCCATTTTAGTCAATATATAGCCTATCACAGGAAAATGTCTAAAGAGATGTATAAAGACCTTTAAAAAACTAAAGAATATTCACTTGTTTTTATGTGGGAAACTGTCTCAACAATGGGAACAAAAAGTGCTAGGCATATACTAAGTATTCAGATACTTGTTGAACTGAATTGAAATTTGGATTTTGGAGTAAGGCTTTATTTTTTCAACATCTGTGATATCCATAATGTTAAAAAAAAAAAAGTTGATATCTTTTGTTTTTGTCACATTTATTTCTCAATCTTTTTGCCTCACATGTACAGAGAGACATCTCTTATAATACTTTTATTTTGGTATTATTCTTTCCATTTATTGTATGCTATAGTATCAACAATTTTTTCTTTTTTTCTTTCTAATTCTTTTTTTTTTTTTAACTGAGGCAATTGGAATTAATGACTAGCTCAGGGTCACACAGCTAGGAAGTGTTAAGTGTCTGAGGCCAGATTTTAACTCAGATCCTCCAGATTTCAGGGCTAGTACTCTATCCACTTTACCACCTAGCTGCCCTTATCAATTTTTATATTGAGGAAATTTCACACAGCTATAACTTTGATGCCTTCTTTTAGATCTATAATCTTTTAGATCTTTTAAATTTATTTTTAGATTTATTGTTATTATTTTTTTTTGGTTTTTAAGATTATAGATCTTCTAGATTTTTTAGGTTATAGATCTTTTTTTAAATCTATAATCACTCTATTATCATATTATCACCCCTTTCCCCTCAGTGTTCTCCAAGGCGGACTTTTTATTCCACTTCAATAAACACTGAATGCCTATATTCAGAACCCTAGAGAAGATAGGAAACATATAGTATATAAGACATAATGTGCACACATACACACACTCCATTCTAATGACCATTTCTTTGGCTGTGTGTGTATCTGTGTGTAAAATTTCTTCAACCTCAAAAGTCTTCTTTCTCTCAAAAAACCAATACACTAGAATTAGTAGAGATAATCTAAATGAGAATAAATCTTTGTACCAAATATCTCTGATAAAATTTTCATTTTTAAAGATACAGGAATATACAAGATACATTGATTAAGATAAGTAATCAAAGTATTCAGTGACTGCAATACCATAAAAGAAAACAAGACTAAAAGACTAAATCCTGATAAGCAAATATAGTCCCAGAGACAGATGCTGTAACATACTTTCTGTTCAATCACTAATGTGGAATCTACTATTCAGGTGTGGTCATAAAGTAGCTTAGTTTTGATTAAGTGTTAAGTTTTGAGAGGAGGGGTCTATGAGAGAGAATCTCCACAAAAGACTATCATTTAAAAAATAAAAGTCATCAATATAACTAAATAGATACTTTTTACACAAACCTAATATAGTTTATGGTTTAATTTATGATTATATTTATTTATATATTTGAATACTTCCTGATGTTTGCCAAGTTGAAGATACATTTTAAAGTGCATTAAAAATAGGCTAGAGGGGCAGCTAGGTGAAGCAGTGGATAGAGTACCAGCCCTGAAGTCAGGAGGACCTGAGTTCAAATTTGGCCTCAGACACTTAACACTTCCTTGGCTGTGTGACCCTAGGCAAGTTACTTAACCCCAATTGCCTCAGCAAAAAAAAAAAAAGGCTAGAAATCATTCTTTTTACAAAGAATTACTATTTTCACAGTATATATTCTAAGTAAAATACACAATTTCCTCTATGACTTCTATATATTTTTGGATATTTGCCAGATTGTCATATCAGAGGAGAAGAAAATTTATGTGAGCATGTGTGTTATACCTAGAAGTTCTCTCAAATGCTAGAATTTGTTTTGATGGAAGAGAAAACTAGGATTGTAGATATAAAGAAGAAAGGCTCTTCTTCCAGGAGCTCACCGTAATTGGTAAATTGGGAGCGAACACTCAAATGTAAAGTCTCCTACTTCAAATTCTCCTTTCACTACATCACACTGAAAAAAGAAATCACTTAAATGGGATTCTGACTTACTGTCTTAACTGCAGATTTCCTAGGGGACACACAGCTAGAGTATGTATTGTTTTCTTGGCCATAAGGCCATATATCCCTCTTTCCACTACACCATGCAGTCTGTATGTTAAACTTTAAATTGCTGTATCCTCGTCAACTTTTATGATCCTTGCTATATTCTTTCTGAGTGTTTTATAGAGCACAGCAGCAGGATTATGGCAAAATTTCAGCGTTTGTGTGAAACCATTCAGTATTGTCTAGATGGCTTAGATCACCATAGCATTTTTGATTTTAAGCTTTGACGTTTTGTTTCTACTAATATATTTCAAGAACAAGTATCCTCATGGACCCATAATCAATAGAATTCCCATGGTCAGACTGAATCAAGGGGGAAGGCAGTCTTGACTGGAGTTGGCATTTCAGAAATTTAGAGGAAGAAGAGAGAACCATAACCTTTTCAATTCTTAGTCATTTTGCTGAGATTTTAAATTTTAATTAGGGATGGAAGTTGGAAAAAGACTAGGGAGGAGAAGGTTCTTTATTATTTGTATTAGTCTAGTTCTTAATTTGAGGTACTGATTCTTTATTTAAATTAGTTAGAAATAAAGACTAAATTTATCCCTAGGATTTCTCTTGGTTAATATATATCTAAAAACTTAATTGTAACCTGACCTCAGATATTTACTAGTTGTGTGGTTGTAGGCAAGACACTTAATTGCTTTGTGTCTTGGTTTTCACATCTGTAACTTGAAGATATTAGTAGCACCTACCTTTCAGTGTTATTGTGAGGATCATGTGAAATAATGTGTGTGAACACTTTGTAAAACCAAAGTTATATAAATGCTGGTTGTGACTATTATTATTATCATTATTATTATTATTATTATTATTGGTATTGATAGAACCTCTTTAACAATGTTAATACCTACATCAGAGCCATTCTGTGCTAATTCTTGTTGAGTTCCTATTAACAAAGCCTATTTGAAAAATACCACTATTTTATGGTGTATTTGTATTTCTGTGAGACATAGAACACTTCAGTCTCTGAAGAATTTAAAATGAATATTACACAGAAGGCAGATAGTGGGTAGGAACAGACTACAACATGTAATCAGTGCTTATGAAGAACAAGACTAAAAGATGTCACCAGAAGAATATATGACAGCAGGAAAAGATGCCAACTGGTGTCTTTGTGACTTCAGAAGAAAGAGGAAAGCTCTAGCCTGTTCAGTGGACCCTCCTTGGGAAATTGATGGGAGGATCTGGAGTCACATAGGATGGGCAGGAATTGGTAGGTTGAGTATACATCAGTGGAGGGAATTTCCCACCACAGGCAGTCCTTTCTCTATTTGAATATTGGGTACTATGCAAAATGTCTCCCTAAAAAGCCTTTGTGGCTCCTGTAAATTTTTCAATTTTCCCTTGGCAGGCTTCCAGCTGGGAATGGCATCATAGGAGACATGAAGAAGAGTATTGTAAAGAGAAGCGGAAAAGTGAAAAAAGGGAACGGCCTCAGAGCCGCAGCCGCAGCCGCAGCCGCAGCCGGGATAAAGATGTCTACTCTGGCAACAGTAGATCTAAACACCGAACAGAACACCGTGAAAGAGAAAGGGATAGAAAGAGAGACCGAAGCAGAAGTCCAAAGAAAGTCAGAGACAAAGAAAGATCTAAGCACAGGTGAAGGAAGACCCAGCAGAAAATGGCTTTTAAATTTTCTCTAGTGTGACTTATCATGCTAATTAAGGACTTATCCAGTCACAAGAATCAGAGACTATTCTTATCTTTTATCTGCTTAAATCTTTCACTGGAACTATCTAGACATTTTCAGTGAATGAAAAGTATACAGGATAGTGAAAGACTCAATAAAAGATTTTTAAGATTTTCTTTGGTATGTTAATTTAGTTCTAAATAGTAGTAATAATAAAATAGCTGACATTCACATGGTGCATACTTGTCAAGCACTGTACTAAGTGCTTTCTAATTATCTTCAGAACTCTTATTATCTCCATTTTTACACATGAGGAAACTGAGCCAGACAGGATAAAATGATTTTCCAGAATTACACAACTACTAAGTGTCTAAGTTCACATTTGAATCTAGGGCTTCTGACGTCAAACTCAGAGCTCTATCTTCTGTCCACATAAATGGGGATATAAAGACAAAAGTGAAATAATCTCTCTCCTCAGGAATCTTAGTCTTATAAAAATGAACACGTACACATATAAATATATGTAAAATAATTTTGGTGGAATTGAGTTTATTTAATTTATTTAGGGGGAAAATCAGAAAGGACCTAATATAGGAGGTCCTAATATAGCAAACTAGGAATGCTAAGAATGAAGGGAAGAGAGAGTGCACTGTGAGCTTGGAGGTGGCAACAGCCTAGATAAAGGCTTTGCAGTGTTGTTTCTGAAGAACAGAAAGGAGGTAGGCTCTGAAGAGCTTGAAGTGCCAACATTACGTTTGCCTTATATCAGTTTGAAGGAACTGATCTAGAGAAAGACACAAACTAATAGAAGACCATTTGAGAAAGAAATCCCAGACACTTTTCCTGAGCACAGAGTATGTATGTTGTGAAAGCCCTTGCTGTGGAACCTCAGAAAGTTTCTGGTCTGCTGAATCTTTTCTTAAGCTTGCTTGCCTCAGAAGAGCCTCAGTCCCACTGCTAGTGAGCTATTGCAGATGGGGTGCTATAATTCATGAGAATGGTTTTAGATGCATCTCTTGAATACCTAGGGGCATCCAGGTGGCACAGTGGGTAGCTTGCCAGGCCTGGAGTCAAGAAAACTTATCTTCACTACTTCAAATCTAGCCTTTACTTACTAGCTTTGTGATCTTGGGTAAATCATTTAACTCTTCCCTTTTTTTCCCCATAGTTTATCATCTTCCCCTCCTTCAGTTTCTTGCATAGCAATCCCTTGATGTCCTTAAATTTTACTATCTGCAACATAGCTCTTACATGTAAAGTTGGTCCAAGGGGTTGCTTTCCCCATTTTTTTATCTTCAGTGCCATTTTTTTTTTTGTTGTTCTATGAACAATAACAGAGCTTATGACATTCAAGTGGAAGTTTCACTAGTTTTTATGGAAAAACATTTTTTTTTACAAACCTTTTCTAATTTGGCTTCTGTTTATTTCCTCTTTCAATAATAATTGCCAGAAAGGACAATGAAGACAATATTGGTAAGTACTGATCTATATGCCTATTCATCTACTAATTTAAAAAGTCAACAAACATGAAGGAGAACATGTTAGTAGGGAAGTATCAGGCTTTCTCCCAAGTGATAGCTGATAATGGACCATTTTCCACAATTTTCCTTATTTCACAATTGACTGGAAGAGAATATCAGATCCCTCTATGCTTATGTTTTATTGGAACATGAAAAAGTAATGGATTAAAATGTCATAGACTCTTTCTACAAGTGATCTCTTACAATCATTCAAGATTCCTTGAAATAATACAGAAATAACCTTGTTCACAAATATTATATAATATAGACATAGCATAAAACAGGGACTTGTCTGCTGTAAAAGTTGTTTCTTGTTGTGATGGGTAAGAATTGGCACAAAACCCGGGTTAAAAATCCAGATTCACGAGGAATTCCTTGTGGATGGTGAATTTCTCTAAGATGTTTCTTTTGTAACGGTTTTGATGACATTTATCCCTAGAACACTGCAGTTTCTTGAAAGAGACCTGTTCTTCCATCAGTCAAAATTTTTCCTGATCTTCCAAAAGATTGAAGGATGTCCATTGCACAGATCACCACATGTGTTTTTGTGGACAACCAGTTGCCCTTGTTTCATCAGTGTTCCATCATTTGTGGACCTGGAGATGAACAAGAGAAGAGAGGGCTGGATTGCCTTAGGGAAATTGCCATGTTCCTTTAAAAACTTCAAGTTTCCCATGAAGACAAGGGCCCATCCTTCTAACCAGCATTCTAGCAATAATTCTCCATCTCAGTGAAACATGGAATGCTACAGTTTTCAAAGAAAAATGAATATCACACAGAAACAACAGTAATAGGGGAACTAGGTGGCACAGTGGATGGAGTGGCAGACCTTGAGTAAGGAAGTCCTGAGTTCTAATTGGACTTCAGACACACTAGATGTATGACCTGGACAAATTACTTAACTCTGCTTGACTCAGTTTGCTCATCTGTAAAATGAGCTAGAGAAGGAAATGACAAACATTCCATTATCTCTGCCAAGAAAACCCCAAATCATATAGCTTTTTTTCAACAATGAGACAATTCAGGCCAGTTCCAATGATCTTATGATGGAGAGAGCTATCTACATCCAGAGAGAGGACTGTGGGAACTGAGGGTGGATCACAACATAGCATTTTCATTCTTTGCTGTTTGCTTGCATTTTATTTTCTTATTTTTTTCCATTTGATTTGATTTTTCTTGGGCAGCAAAATAATTATAAATATGTATGCATATATTGGATTTAACATTTCTAACATGTTTAACATGGATTACTTGCTACCTAGGGGAGGGGGTGGGGGAAAGGGGAAGAAAAATTGGAACACAGGGTTTTGCAAGGATTAATGTTAAAAAATTATCCATGCATATTTTTTGGAAATTAAAAAGCTTTAATTAAAAAATTCCCCCCCCCAAAAAAAAAAGATTGTATCTTAAGAAGAGAAGCAAGGCAGGTTTTATAGTAAAGATGAAAAGTAGTGGAAAGCTAGACAACTCTATAGGTACCCTTAAAATGTCAGGAGGAAGTGAGGAAATCCTCGAGCATATTAGGTGGAACTCCTGTATCATGGGTAGGTTATCATGCATCATCATAGGCAACTTCCAAAGCAGTTAGATCATTAATCCACTTGAATATTTTTACTTTTGCTATTTTTGAGAACATGATTGCCTTCCCCAAAATTTTTTGATCCTTCTTCAGTCCCTGGTTTTTATTTATGTTAGCAACTTTTTCTAAAAGTTATTTATTGAAAACATTGTTTAGTCATTTTTGTCATGTCTGACTTTTTGTGACCCTATTTGGGATTTTCTTGGAGATTTATCATTTCCTTCTCCAGTTCATTTTACAGATGAGGAAACTGCAGTAAAAATGGTTAAGTGACTTGCCCAAGATCACTCAGCCAGTAAGTGTCTAAAAGTTGGATTTGACTCTATCCATTATGCCATTGAGCTGCCTCCTTTAAAATTTAAATTTAAACAATTTAAACATTGGAATGACCAATGTTTAAAAAAACTGAGGACATCCCCTATCCTTTGCACTTGTGAAAGGGCTCAAATTTGAAGTACAAAGATAATAAAATAGATGAAGTAAATATGTAGCAAAGGGAAGCCTTTTCTCCCTTTAAGGAGTCCCCCACCCAGTCCACTCTGGGGTAAGACCCAGCCAGTGGACAAGTTGCTCCCTTGGTGGCAGGAGAGTTTTTCTAGGCTGCTGGGTGGATTCACCGCTGCTCTGGCTCAAGTAGGAAGCCCCTTGGAGCTGGCTTCTTACCGGACTTGTTTCTTGGAGTGAGCAGCAGACTTTTACAACTCAATGTTGGGCCTTTGATGCCTCCTCATACTCACAAGTCCAACCTAGTCTGTTAGCTCTCCAGCTAGTCATTCATTTTAGTTCAAGAAAAAATAAACACAAGAGAAAAAAAGACTTGGGTATCATTCCTTCATAGTTACAGAGCAGCCAGATGGGGAAGTAATGGAGCTTAACTATTGCCTCTTTTCCCATCTGGACATTTATAGATCTTTTATCTCCTCACAAGAAAACTGCCAAAGTACAGAGCAAGAAATTGAATTTTTATATTCATGCTTGGTTCTAGCTTAGACTCTATTGCAAGAATTTTTGGTATCATGGTCCTTTTAGGCAGTTGGGTGAGTCTATGGATTCCCAGAATAATGTTTTTTAAGGTGTAAAATAAAATGAATTAAACAAGAGTGTAAAGGAAACCAATTATAATGAACTATACTCTTCTCTCTGTCTCTCTGATTCTTTATTTTTGTCTGTCATAGTTTCCTTATTGCATAATCACTGTCATTTGACTGGGAACTGGTTCCATATGGTGGATTGTTAGTGGGTAGAGAATATAGATTATAGAGAGAAAGACAGAGACAGACAGACACACACACACACACACACAGAGAGAGAGAGAGAGAGAGAGAGAGAGAGAAAGAGTAAATATTGATTATATAACCCACCAGGAGGGGTAAGCATGTGTATGCTCTTAATACTGGGTCCTCATTGTCCATCCCCTCCCTCCTTCCTCTCCCTTTACAAAAGGAAAAAGACAAGGAATGAGAGAGAATGAAATCTACAGTAATAATCTATTGTTAGAATTGTCCTATTTGATCCCAATCAACTTCCCTCCCACTTCTTCAATTAGTTTAGGTCACCGGTTCTTATGCTTTTTTCTCCAGAGGGGGATCAGATTCAGCTGGAAACAAAGGAGCAGGATACTAAACTAGGAATCCTGATATTGGTATAGAGTGTGGCTGTGGAAGAGAGGACTGGGGAACCCTTAGTACTCAGCTCAGATCCAGCATCAGATTAAGATGTATGCACAGTTGGACTAATTTAGTGGGCTACCCATCAAAATTGCATGCCATAATCTGAATAATAGATATTCTTTATCCATTTTTTCTTTGTGGCTTGGTATGTTGATCTCAAATAGTAGAGCATCTGAACTACATGTTATCTGCAAATAGAAACATCTGGGGAACACTTCCAAAGATAAGAAATCATTCCATTTCAACTTTGCATCTTCTATGAGACTAGTGAATTATTCATTCATTCATTCATTCATTTTTTTTTTTCTGAGGCAATTGGGATTAAATGACTTTACCCAGGGTCACACAGTTAGGAAGTGTTAAGTGTCTGAGGCCAAATTTGAACTCAAGTCCTCCTTACTTCAGGGCTGGTGCTCTATCCAGCTTCTCCATTATTTTTTCTAAATAAGAGTAGCTGTTCTCAATTAGGCAGGTGATAAATACAAATTTTTTTTAAAAAGTTTTTTTTTATCGTAAATTCTGCTATTAAAATTCAGAAACAAATGCATATATACTTAGGAAAAATAAGCATTGAATAATATAGAACAGGCATGGTATAGAACAAAATAGGCGTGGAATGATATTGATCTTGAATTCTAATGTAAAGAGGCTTTTGGGTACAGTCCAGTCTTGCTTCAGATTATGAGTAGGTCATGGTGACTAAGGTAGAAGGGAAAGTGAATAGTTCTTTCCAAGTCTCTGTTTTCATCATCATATATAGCAAATGGCAATATCTCGAGTCTGACGATATAACTCCTAACCATCAACTGCCCACAAATACTTCAGGAAGTAGGTAAGGGCCTTTGTGTGAATTGCAATATTTTCCATTCAGAATTTGAAATAAACAAAAAACCTCACCCAGACCTTTCTTGCTTGAAAAATAGAATTAGTCACTAAAAGTCACCTTTACCTTCAAATTTTCCTCCTGCCACTAAAGTTGGTGCATTTTTGAAAACTTGAGTCAGTTGTATTTTTTGAAAAAAGTAAGGAACAAACCTTTCATTTTAAGTAGATCAATAACTATGCCTTTGCAGGACTAGATTAACTACTCCAGCTGCTCTTAGTTCCTGAAGGACATGCTTAAAAGAATGAAAATTTGAAAGCAATTTTTTGTGAAAGTTCCAACCTTAGGTTTAGTTTATACACTTGAGTCACAAAACTTGAACACAAAAGGTGTACAGTTGATTACTAAAATTTAAATCTTCAGAGCAAAAGCCTCAATGTCTTTATCTTCTCTTTGATGTTGCTATGAAACTTTGTTTTGATGGGAAACAGTAGAAACATTTGCTCCTTCCTGTTATTAAACATTTGAATGTGGGGATTCCCTTAATTTCTCTTACAATTTGTTTTCTTCCAAAACAGCTGCTCTCAGTAATCCCTAATAAATAACTAATGTGGCTATTTTATAAAATGCCTATGAAAAACTTCATTAAAGTGAGTTGCTTTTATTATCAATGAAGCTTAGGATTGGTATTTTTTATTCAGTCACGGCCAACTTCCCATGACCCATTTGGAGTTTTCTTGGCAAAGGCACTGGAGTGGTTTACCATTTTCTTCTCCAGCTCACTTTACAGAGGAGGAAACTGAGGCAAACAGGGTTAGGTGACTTGTCCAGGATCACACAGCTAATAGTGCCTAAGGCCAGATTGGATTTAAAAAAATGAACTCAGAAAGAACAGATCTCACTTCAGGCCTTATGTTCTATCCACTGAACTATCTAGTTAGTTGATATAGATAAATGTTATCTTTTTAGCTAAGAATCTCAACTTTTGATAAAAGAATGTATAGACTTTTAACATATTGTTATCTCATCTGGTCTTCAAAAACAATCTTGGGATAGGTGTTATTATCTTATTTTACGAATGTGGAAACTGGGGCTTAGATAAATCCAGAATTACACAGCTACAAAATTTCTGAAACAGGATTATGAATTTGGGTCTTGGTGAATTTAGGTCTAGTATTATCTTCACTGCTCCAATTAGCTGCCTCTGACTCAACTTTTCTGATCAAAAACCTATTTGAGAGGATTGCTCTTATTTGACAGATGACATGGTTTTGCCTCTAATCCCTTGTTTCTGATACAGATATGGGTTAGCAAGAGCTTGCTTTATGCAACCATAGGTTTTTCTGTTGCTGATATTAATTTTGCTTAGGGACTGTGTTAAGGAAAATTACCATCATTCAACCCCTTCTTCCCCTCATTACCCTCACCAAAACTACAGATCCCTTAGCATTGTGATAGAAATCTAAAAAAAATAAAAATGAAGTTTGGAAGAATTTTATGTCTAATTTACTTCCATTAGTCTGATAGTGCTTTTTTTCCTCAACAGTATTTTATTTTTCCAATTACATGTTAAGATCGTTTTCAACATTCATTTTCATTAGATTTTGAGTTCCAATTTTTTCTTCTTTCTCTTCCTTCCCTTATCAAGACAGCAAGCAATCTGAAAGTTTAAACATATTTTATATGATAATTTAAACATATTAAACATATATTAGTCATGTTATGAAAGAAAAATCAGAGCAAAAGGGAAAAACCATGACAAAGAAAAGCAAACCAAAAAAAAAAAAAAAAAAAAAAGGTGTAAAGAGTATGCTTCAATCTGCATTCAGTCTTCATAGTTCTCTCTTTGGATGCAGATGGCATTTTCCATCCCAAACCTATCGGAATTATCTTGCATCAGTGTAATTCTGAGAAGAGATGTCTATTATACTTGATCATTTGATGATGCTTTTGGAAGAGAACAGAAGTTTCTACAGCTTCTAAAAAGGGAGAAAACTCCCTTTGTGTTCTTTAGCTTTTTCAGTATCAAGGAAATGGGCCAGAAACTAGAAACAAGATTACTTCTAGAAAGTTGTTAGCTTTGTGATCCCCAGAATTTAGAAAGAGCTTATTCCTTATGACACAAAGAGACCCTGAGATCTGGAGAGAGGAGACCAGAATGAGAATTATTCAAACTCTTATTTGTCATCTCAGCTTCTATCTACTCATAAAATAAGGACAATACTTGTAAGGAAAATGCTATGCAGAACTTAACACACAATTTAAATACAAGTTATAATTTGCATATTGTCTTAAATATTAATTTATTTTTCAATTAAGAAGCTTTTGTTTTCTTTTCTCCCAATTTGAAATAAAACAAAAAAAGCAAAAATAAAAGCTTTATGACAAATAAGCATAGTCAAATAAAACAATTTCTCATGTCATCTGGAACCAAAAATATATGCATCATTCTGTATCTGGAATCCATTTAAGCTCCTATCAGGATTTGTACAGCATGCTTTATCATTAATTCTTTGAAATCATGATTGGCTGTTTTGTTGATCAGACATCTTAAGTCTTTGAAGTTGTCTTTACATTGTTGTTTTATTATATAAATTGTTCTCTTTGTTTTGCTCTCTTTACTTTGCATCAGTTCATAAAAGTCTCCCCAGGTTTCTCTGAAACCACCAGTTCTACCAATTTTTTACTCTGAAAGTTGTAAATAGTTGACAAAGGCACAATGTCTCATTGTAAATTCAATAAAGACCCTATTCTATCTCAGCAATGTTGGGACTTTTCATTTATCCCATCATTCAGTAGCAATTAGTGTATGCACAGCACCATCCAGAGTGTTATTGAAGTGAGAAAATTAAAGAAAAGATATGATCTTTCCCCAGAAACATTAGAGTAAAATTAAGGAGAGAAAAGAAGCTTGAAGCCTCTTTAAAGAAAACTTCCATTCCAATTTTCTGATTTTACAGATAAGCAAACTGAAGGGACAACTTTTTTTAATCTTACTCAAGATTTTACATCTAGTTTTAGTGGCAGTCAGGAATAGAACTTATGTCTCCTGATTTACAAATAAAAAAGTGTCAGATAATATAGTGTCAGCATAATTTAAAGGGTATGGAATTAAAGAAAGATTAGGTTAGAAAGAGGCAAACATTTTCTTAAGCATCTAATGTATCCAACCTCCTTAGAAGTGGTGAATTTTGAACTTGAAAAAAGTAATGGACAAAAGAATTGATGAAGATGAGTAAAGAAGGAATTTATTTCTGGAAGGAGCAAAGAAAGGCAGATATTAGAATAATTGTGATATAGACATGATCTTTCTGTGAAAAATGGCCTACCAATTTCAGAACCTCTGTTGGGGGGAAGTAATTAGACTTTTAAGTTGGAAACACAAGAAGTAATTGTTTGAAGCACTAGGGTAGGAATGCCTTCAGTTGTGAGCTGAAGAATAAAGATTTCATACTATAAAGATCCATGTTCTTCAGGATTTCAGTATCGTCAAAAAATGTAGCATTCAGAACTGAAGAGATTATTCTTTATGTGACCTCATCCTAATCCTGATACTGTATTATTTTTAATATAGCCCAAGATTGCATTAGCTTTTTTGGCTTCATTAAGTTTTTCATCCACTAAAACTCCAGAATTTTTCTTATACTTCTGAAATTGATTTTTTAACCCAAGTATAAAATTATATATATATATTTATATTTATATTCTTATTAAAAATATATAGCACCATAAAAAGATTTTCCTCTCTATTTAGAAAGATGTTAAGAATCTGAGTTTATAATTACTGTAAGTTTTTGTCTCATATTTCACTAGACTTGGGTTTGTAACTTTATATATCCTGCATTGAAACATTAGGATAAATGAGTTTTTTATATAGGTTATCTATCTTTTTTTTTCGTGAGGCAATTGGGGTTAAGTGACTTGCCCAGAGTCACACAGCCAGGAAGTATTAAGTGTCTGAGGCTGGATTTGAACTCCTGACTTCAGGGCTGGTGTTCTATCCCCTGTGCCATCTAGCTGCCCCTGCTATCTTTTTTTTTTTTTAATTGTATATTTTGGCTTTGTGCTACTTTAATTTCCAAATAGATATCTTTCTCCCATCTTTCTAAAAGACGCCTTATAACAAAGCCTTTAAAAAAAAATAGGGGAGAAAAAGCTAGTTCAACAAAACTAGCCAACATGTTAACCGATCTGATAGTATATGTAATGTTCCATATCCATAGCTTCCAGATTCTTCCAAAAAGAGAGGGAAGTACATTTTCTCTTTTCTTGGAGAGGGGCAGACTTGATTACTTTAATCATACAATTATAGTTTTGGTTTTCTTTTGTTGCTCTTTCTATTTACATTGATATAGTCCATTATTTTCCTGGTTCTGTTACTTCATTTTGCATTGATTCACATGTCTTCCTATGCATTACTGTATTCTTCATATTTATCATTTCTTAAGATGCAATAGTATTTTGTTATATTCGTAGACTACACTTTTGTTAGCCATTCCCCTGCTATGACTGTCTACTTTGCGTCTACATTTTTGCTGGCACAAAAAGACTGCTATAAATTATGTGAAAAATGGATGGACATTTGTTTTCCACGTTTGTTATGAAAATTAAGTTGGAGAAATGGAACTTAAATTAGAAAACTGAAACCCACAAGGACATCAAGGAATAATCAAGAGTGGAGGGTATCTTCCCCCAGAAGAAAGTAAACTCTTTGGGGGCATTTTGTAATGATAAGTTTGTTACCCTTTTCCCTTCATCGAAGCTCCTTTGGGAGCAAGGACTGGCTATGTAATGTAATTCATGTCTTGTAACTTCTGCAACATCCAATTAATAGAAAAACGGGAAGGATTTATGCTTCAGGATAAGAAATAAAATGCTGCTTTTGGATTCTCAAAGGCGTGTCTACTCACCTGGGCACTCATTCTTGCAAGAATGGAAAATAAGTCTTTCCTGCATTCATCAGTGAGTAGTGGAGTTCTTGGTGAGATATTTTTCTTACAAACGGGGGCTTGTCCAGGATACCGACATATGAGTTTGAGGTACCCTGTAGGGAAGCTCGAGGAGACATATCCTGTTGGTCTCAAAGGCCTCGAGGCTTGACTCCAGCTTCCCCATCCTGGACTGTCCCAAGATCCCAGGAGTAGTCGGTTGAGTTACAAAGGAAAAAATGTGACCATTGTAGAGTTTGAAAGCACTTGCAAACCTAAATTTTCATAAGCTTTCAAGCTTCTCTCCATAGAGCCCTAGGAATGACCAGGACTACAGTGTGTGAATTTTGGGCCATTTGAGAGAGAGAGAGGGAGAGAGAGAGAGAGAGAGAGGGAGGGAGAGGGAGAAGATGTTGGAGGGCACGGAGAAGAGCAAGATGTTTTGTTTGGTACCAAAAAATGTGGTTTCAGGATCCCAAAATGAAGGGATAGAATAGACACCAGGACTGGTAAATATGAAATTAAGTGGGAGAGTATAGAAAGAGCTTTTAATTATTAATGATGGAAAGGGCAAGTTATTTAGTGCAATTTGCCATTTGCCAGGAGAAAGGAAATACCCCATGAGGTTGGGGCATGCCCTAAGCTGGCAGGCTAAATCTTGAAAAGGACTTAGCCCCCTACAAGAGCTGGTTCTAAGGAGGAGGAATGAGGTTGGAAAGCATAATAGAATTAGGGAAGATACCATGTGGCAGGGGAGAAGGGGAAGAGAAGGGGAAAGACACCACTAGGCAAAGTGCCTTGGTAGGCTGACTAAGGGGGGATGGTGGCAGCCATGGCTAGATTTTATCAGGAGGATTTAACCTCAGAGACGTGACTAGGATTCCTGGCAGGGTATGGTGGGGTGAGACTGCTTCTCTAACAGAGGGTGGGTCTTGGGATTTTGACATGGCTTGGATTTCTTTCTTTCTTTCTTTCTTTCTTTTTTTTTTAAATTAAACTAGGGAACTAATCTAGGGAAATCCATTTTACACTTTAAAATGTCTCTCCCCCCCCCCTTCTCTATATGAGCAGCCACATGGTTTAGAGAAGAGTACAAAATTTAGGAGGGGGGGAATAGGAGCCATAGCTATTTTGCTTTTTATTTTTCAAATCATATACATGGACAGTTCTTCAACATTAACCCTTGCAAAATCTTGTGTTCCAATTTCCCCTCCTTCCCCCATCCCCTCCCCTAGATAGTCCAATATATGTTAAACATGGTAGAAATATATGTTAAATCCAATATATGCATACATATTTATAGAGTTATCTTGCATGGCTTGGATTTCAGACTGGATTTCCCCCCCAGAGGGTGGGACCATGGAGCTGAACTGATCTCTCTCTATGTCTTCTCCCTCCTGCCTTGGGAACTCTGAGGTGGGGTTGCACAGGCAGGGGAGGTGAACTTTGGCCCCTGCTCTGGGATCCGTTCCCCTGCTTTATGAACTTGCCTGGTTTAGAAAAAGCTTGATTCTGGGGGTAGAGTTCCAGGCTCTTCATCTTGAAAGGGTCCTCAAACTTTTTAAATAGGGGGCCAGTTTACTGTCCCTCAGACTGTTGGAGAGCGGGACTATAGTAAAAACAAAAACTTTTTTGTGGGCCTTTAAATAAAGAAACTTCATAGCCCTGGGTGAGGGGGATAAATGTCCTCAGCTGCCGCATCTGGCCGGAGGGCTGTAGTTTGAGGACCCCTGTTAGGTTTCTGAAGGTTTTTGATTGGGGTTTTTGTTAGTTAATCTGAAATTTAGGATTAAATTTATTTGCATGATCTGTTGGTTTGGGAAGGTGAAGGCTTAGTCCACCCCCTCCCTCACTGGATGTGACTGCTCCTTAGAAGTGAGAAAACAAACCCACTCACTGGAGCTCACCCCCCAACTTCTGCCACCCCCTGCCAGCTATGAAATTATTTTAACATTAATTGCTTCTGTTGCTTAAAGGAATAGCTTATGTTTACACGGAGTTAATAACTGAATATTTGTTTTTATTTTTCAAGTTTGTGGTTGTTTTAAAACGAAGTCATTTGTGAGTGCAATCTCAAAGGTTCTGCTTAGCAATGCAAGGAACTTCTAAGAGAAGTTTGTTAGATTTCTGGTTAACTGCAAATTTCTCTGAAAGTGGTTATTTCAAACCCATTCAGCACATTATCTAATTTATTAAGTACATTATGGTTTCATTGTTGAATGAATATGATCTTTAGCTTTCTTATTCTACAGACACATGGGATAGATAGTTTAGGATTTAAAATCTGATTAGTGAAACTTGCAATTGAAATGAAATCTTGTCATTATAACTATTATGGTTTTGAGTTTTGAATTTGGGAATGATTATTTGAATTAAGGTAGTAATCCAAAATTTGAAATACCATTAAGTTACTCAAATGGATTGCTGAATTGGCTATAAGGTATGATTGCTAGCCATAGAATTTCTGCAGTCAAAGTAATTGCTCCATAGAAACCATAAGCACAGTTCAAATATGTAATATTTTGCTGTTTTCAATCTGACCATAAGTAGTATATTTTATGTATATGTGACTAGTCAATGTATCTTATAATTAGGTGAATGAGTATTTGGCCTGGTAATCTATCTGTTGCTAGATGTATGTTAACATTTACAAAAGGAAAAAAACAATTGATACAACTATCTATGGAATATTTTTATTGACTATTGAAACTGAAGCAAAAATCTCTTTCTTATGGTTTAAAGAAGAGGATTTTTAGTGTACTTAAGTTTTCTTAGAAGGATGTAACTTAAGGAATATTTTGTTATATTAATGAGAAAGTTGCTTTTATTAGTTTGTATAACATTTGTATAGTGTTGTATAGTGTGTATAGTGTTTCCTTTTGAATAATTTATATTTAAAAGCTGCTGACCAATCTACATTGGCCTTTCCTAGTCCATCGTACAACAGGCAAAAGAAGGAGAATATCTTATTTTTTTATTATAGTGTTTTATTTTCAAAACATATGCATAAATGTTTCTATGGGCCTATATCCCAAAGAGATCTTAAAGGAAGGAAAGGGACCCACATGTGCAAGAATGTTTGTAGCAGACCTCTTTGTAGTAGCAAGAAACTGGGAACTGAGTGGATGCCCATCAGCTGGGAATAGTTGAATAAGTTATAGTATATGAATGTGATGGAATATTATTGTTCTGTAAGAAACGACCAGCAGAATAATTTCAGAAAGGCCTGGAAGGGCCTACATGAACTGATGCTGAGTGAAATAAGTAGAACTAGGAGATCATTATATACTTCAACAACAATATTATATGATGATCAATTCTGATGGAAGTGGCTCTTTTCAATAATGAGATGATTTCAACCAGTTCCAATTGTTCAGTGATGAAGAGAGCCATCTACACCCAGAGAGTGAGCCATGGGAACAGAGGGTGAACCCTAACATAGCATTCTCACTCTTTCCGTTGTTGTTTGCTTACATTTTGTTTTCTTACTTATTTTCTTTCATTTTGATCTGATTTTTCTTGTGCAGCATGATAATTGTATAAATATGTATACATATATTGGATTTAACTTATATTTTAACACAGTGGTTCTCAAACTTTAGTTTTAAGTATCTTTATTCTATTAAAAATTATTGAGGATCTCTCCAAAGCGTTTTTGTTTATCTGGATTACATTTATAGACATTTACCATATTGGAAATAAAAACTATTTTTGAATTTTTAAACCCTCTAAAAGGGTAACACAAAATTTTGCAAGGGTCAATGTTGAAAAACAATTCATGCATATGTTTTGAAAAAAAAAGCTTTAATTTAAAAAAATAAATAAAAAGATTTTTTGAAAAGCTTGATTTATTTTTGGGAATAGGTTATAGACAAAATAAAGGGATACAATAGATGCAGGGAATGAAAAATATGAAATAGAGTTGGAGAGAGTATGAAAGACAAGTTCCCCAATGGAACTCATAATTACCCAGTAGAAAGGGAGCACCCCATGAAGTTGGGGCATGCCCTTAGCTGTCAAGCTAAATCCTGAAAGGCATTTAGTACCCTAAAAGAGTTAGTTGTAAAGAGAAAAAGTGAGGTTACATAGTGGAGTTAGGGGAGATACCATGACATGAGGGAAGGGGAAGGGGAAAGACACCATGAAATAAAGTGCCATGGCTGACCCAAAAGAAAGCAACAGGAAAGTTAAGGGCCTTAAGTTGTTTGTTACGGAAAATTTAGCTTCAGGGTCTTGACATAACTTGGATTTCTGACTAAATTATCTTTAGAGGGTGGGACCACAGAACTAAACTGATCTCTATTATCAGAGCCTTCTTGTTTGCCTAAGGAATTATCATTATTTTTTTAATTAAAGCTTTTTACTTTCAGAATATATACATGGATAATTTTCAACATTTACCCTTATAAAACCTTGTGTTCTAATTTTTTTCTCTCTCCCCCTCCCACCCTCCCCATCCCTTCTCTTAGACAGCAAGTAATACAATCTAGATTAAACATGTGCAATTCTTATATACATATTTCCACAATTATCTTGCTGTACAAGAAAGATCAGATCAAAAAGAAAAAAAATAAGAAAGAAGACAAAATTCAAGCAAACAACAACAAAAAAAGTGAAAATATTATGTTGTGGTTCATATTCAGTTCCCACAGTCTCTGAGTGTATATGGCTTTTTTCATCACAAGAACATTGGAACTGGCCTGAATTGTCTCATTTTTGAAGAGAGCCACATCTATCAGAATTTATTATCATAAAATCTTCTTGTTGCTGCTTTCAACGATCTCCTGGTCCTGCTCACTTCACTCAGCATCAGTTCATGTAAGTCTCTCTGGGCCTCTCTGAAGTCATCCTGCTGATCGGTTCAATATATTGTTTCAAGAACAATAATCTTCCATAACATTCATGTACTGATTCAGTCATTCTCCAGGTTTAACCTGTTGTTGCGAAATCTTTGCCCTTAACTTGGAGACAAACTGAGTTTGCAAATTCTTTTATCAGTTCTGAGACACTGACCTGGGGACCAACACTAGTATAGCTCTATAGAAGAATTAACAGAGAATTCAGGAATTAATTAAAAAATTAATGTAAGGAGATCTGTGCAGGGGTTAATAGACTTTTATTATGAAGTGTGATGTAAAAATTAGCCAAATATGAGGGGTTTGAAAAAAATGTGAAAGAACATAGCATTTCACTTTTTTGTTCTTGTTTGCTTCAATTTTATTTTTTCTCATTTTTCTTCCCTTTTGATCAGATTTTTCTTATGCAGTAAGACAATTGTATAAATATGTATGCCTATATTTGATTTACATATCTTTTTACCATGTTTAATATATATTGAATTACTTGTCATGGGGGGATGGGAAGGAGGGGAAAAATTGGAACACAAGGTTTTGTAACGGTCAGTGTTGAAAAATTATCCTTACATATATTTTGAAAATAAAAACTTCAATAAAAAAACAAAAAAAAATTTTTGCCTATAGAAAAAAAAGAAAAGCGTGTGAAAACCAAATTATTAAAAAGGGAGAAATTTTGAGAAATGGATGGACATTTCTTTTCCATTTATGAAAATTAAATTGGAGAAATGAAACAAATTAGAAAACTGAAACCCACAAGGACATCAAGGAATAATCAAGGATGGAGATTACCTTCCCCCAAAAGAAGGTAAGCTCCTTGGGGCAGGGACCGACTTTTGTAATGGAGAGTGATGGCCAGAGAGTTGAAAATAATTTTTTGTTCACTTCCCTTAGTTCTCCTCAGTTACCCTTCCTCCTTCTAGAATGGAAGCTCTTTTGGGGAAGCCAGGACTGGCTGGTAATGTTAGGGGTGGAGATTCTGTAACATCCAATTAATGAGGAATCAGGGGAGGGACTTGTGCTTCAGGACAGGAAATAAAATGCTGCCTTTGGGATCTCAAAGGTGTGTCTACTCACCTAGGCACTCATTCTCACAAGAATGGAAAATAAATCTTTCCTGCATTCATCAGTGAGTCAGTGGAGTTCTTGATGAGATATTTTGTGTCTTACAGTTATTTTGGTGAGTAGGTGACTTTTCTTTCTATCTTTTACTTTGTGGGGTATATGCCTGTCAGTAGGACATCTGGGTCAAAGAATAAGATAGTTCCTTTTTAAAAGCATAATTCTAAGCTTCTTTCCAGAATGGTTCTGATTTCATAGTTCACCAATATTGCATTTATATGTCCATCTTTCCACAACTTCTTAACATTAAACATTCCCATCCTTTGTCATTTTCCCCAAATTATTTTGATTTTCCTTTTTCTTATTAATGATTTGCTTGTTTCATACGATAGTTTGTAGTTTGCAATTCTTTTGTGTATGTTTGTATCCGTTTGCTGCTTATCCATTGGGAAATGGGGCTTTTTTTTTTTTTTTTTTTAATATATAGTGTGAATTACCTAATTTCTCTGGTATAGACTACCAGCTTATTACAAAAACACTTATTGGGGCAGCTAGGTAGCACAGTGGATACAGCACCAGCCCTGAAGTCAGGAACTGAGTTCAAATTTGATCTCAGACACTTAACACTTCCTAACTGTGTGACCCTGGGCAGGTCACTTAACCCCAATTGCCTCACACACAAAAAGAGGGAAAAGCAACCATTTGTTATAACAATGTTGGCAGCTAGATGGTGCAGTGGATAGAGCACTAGCCTTAAATTCTGGAGGACCTGAGTTCAAATTGCCTTAAAAACATTTATTAAGAAAGCATTTGTTGCTAGATAGTAGGAAATATGGAAAAGTGAGTCTGATCACCTCCTTGTAACCTATAAATTCTGTCAAAATAATTTAGTTGTAAAACACTTTTTTTTCCCCTTGGGGGAGATGTTTTCCAGTTCTTCCTTTTAGACTGTGTTCCTCCCTCCAGATTATCTTTTGCTGTTTTCTAGCCATCTAACTAGGGAAACTCTGGTCTAAAATTCCATTTTTATAGATTCTCAGAATCCCAGGGTCCCTTTTTAATTCATTCCAGAGTTTTCACTTAGAAAGATTTTCAAACACTTCAGTAGAGCTGGGTAGAGAAGAATCATTTCAATCTCTTTAATCCCCTTGGTTACCATGCAAATCAATTCAGGAACTAGACTGAAAAAAGTCTGGATTTAGGAAGTGAATGACCTTCATCCACTTTTCCCCTCACCCCCCAGCCGCGTTGTATTTGCTATCATGTCTAGTCTACCATTCTGAACATCAGTGAGTAGCTCTAATGCCATTCAGTGTAAAGAGCCTTAGTTATGTCTGGTAGAAATGAATAGTTCTCTTATATTTAATAACTAATTATTATGTGAGGACCAAGGTTTTTCCCCTTTTCTACTTGCTCATCCAGAAATCAACCAGTGTGGGAAATCTCTTTTAAAGATTTACCCAAGCCAAGATCTAATCAGACAGTAAAAGAAATTCTAAGTTTGGACTAATGGGTGTATTCCTGCTCATTGTGTTTGCTTAGACAGATCAGGGGAGAGGTTTGATTTTTATTATCAAGATAGATGATATGGAAATTGATGTTCCCTTTATCAAAATTTGAGTGACCAAGTCACTCTGAGACCTCCATTTTAATATAGCCCACATCC
Source organism: Antechinus flavipes (assembly GCF_016432865.1). Taxonomy (NCBI): domain Eukaryota; kingdom Metazoa; phylum Chordata; class Mammalia; order Dasyuromorphia; family Dasyuridae; genus Antechinus; species Antechinus flavipes. Next base: position 337,850,148 of record NC_067401.1, on the reverse strand, counting down.
CCCATTGTGTTAACCAATCCAAGTTGATTGATATCCCTCAGGAACATCTCCTCTTTGAAAGGTGAATAATGTAGCACTTCAAAGTTCATTAAAAACCTTATTTATATTATTTCATTTGATTCTCACAATAACCTTGGGAATATACCTAGTTTTTTCTTTTTCTTTTTTAATTGAAGTTTTTTATTTTCAAAACATGCAATTTTTCACTATTAGACCCTTGCAAAACCTTGTGTTCCAATTCCCCCCACCTTTTTCCCTCACCCTTTCCCCCCCCCCTTTCCTCTAGATAGCAAGTAATCCAATATATGTTAAACATGGTAAAAATACATGCAAATCCAATATAGGCATACGTATTTATACAGTTATCTTGTTGCACAATAAAAATCAGATCAAAAAGGAAAAAGAATGAGAAAAAAAATAAAATTCAAGCAAGCAGCAACAAAAGAAGTGAAAATGCTATGTTGTGATTTACACTCAGTTTCCTCAGTGCTCTCTCTGCGTGTAGATGGCTCTCTTCATCACAAGACCATTGGAATTGACCTGAATCTGTGGAGAAAAGCCATGTCCATCAGAATTGATTTTTGTATAGTCTCACTGTTGCTGTGTACAAATATACCTATTTTACGGGCTAGGAGAATAAATGACTTGCCCAGGATCACACAGCTAGTGAGTGTCTGAGTCTGGATTTGACTCCAGCAGCCCATTCATACTTGTTATGCAGTTGTTCACTCATGTGCTATTCTTTGCTGCCCTAGGGGCCCTTGGGTTTTCTTGGCAAACTTATTGCAGTGATTTGACATTTACTTCTCTAGGAATTAGGCAGACAGGTCAATTGACTTGCCCAGGACCATACAACTAGAGTGTCTGAGGCTGGACTTAAAGTCAGGTCTTCTGGACTCCAGACCTAACTCTCTATCCACTGAACCATCCTTGGTTACCTAGTTATTTAATGTGTTAGAGTGGAAAGAGAGTCGGTTCTGCAGTTTGTGGACCTGGGTTAACATTTTTCAACTAACACCACTTGTTAGGATCTTTTTCAAGTCACTGACCTCTCACTAGCCTCAGTTTCCCTATTTGTCAAATGAAGAGATTGGGCCAGATGGCCCCCCAAGTTCCTTCCAGTTCTAGAACTATGATCCTGCAACCCAATGCACAGACCAGAGAAGAGGGGAAAGACTGGGGAAAATGACCTACTTTTGTTCATAATTATTTCTTACTAGGGGCTGAAGAAAGGTTGGTTATCTTGATCAGTGAAATACCCAGGAAATGAAGCAAAATGGGAAGACAGAGAGGTTCAGGGAGGGAGGTGCTGGAAGGATTGACAGGGCAGGACAAGGGGGCCCTGAATGTTGTGATAAGTCTGAGGTGGAAGATCCAGGGATGAGGGATTCCTATAGGAAGGAGGTGATAGGTTCGTAAAGTTCAGAGACTGGGAGGTCTTGCTAAGCCGGAATAAAAAATAATAACACTTTGTTAGTATGAGAAAAAATGCTTGCAGAGCATCAGGGGAGAGATTTGGACTTTGTAGGTCATTAAGCACTATCTCCTCATTCTATGGAGCAGCACAATGGATCATGGCGTCAAAAAGACTCATCTTTCTGGGTTCAAATCTGGCTCAGATGCTCACTGGCTGTGTGATCCTACCTAGTTAAGTCGTTTAACTGCCTCAGTTTCCTTATCTGTAAATTGGGCTGGAGAAGGAAATGGCAAACCACTCCAGTATTTCTGCTAAGAAAACTCCAGATGGGGTCATGAAAGTCTGACATGACTGAAAATGATGGAATAACCAAAAATATACTTTACTGTAATTCCCATCAACTTGCTTGCCCAAGTGTCTGAGGTTACATTTGAACTCAGGTCCTCCTGGATCCAGGACCAGTGCTCTATCCACTGCACCTTCCAACTGCCCTCCTCAGAAATATCTTGCTGCACAAAAACAATCAGATCAAAAATGAAAAAATATGAGAAAGAAAACAAAATGCAAGCAAACGATAACAAAAAGCATGAAAATACTATGTTGTGATCCACCCTCAGTCCCCACTATTCTCTCTCTGGGTATAGATGGCTCTCTTCATCACAAGACCACTGGAACTGGCCTGAATCATCTCCTTGTTGATGAGAACCACATCCACATAGATGTTAGTTATTTATCCACAACAGATTTCTAATTTATGGAATGAGAAGCCACAGTAGTGCTTTTCTGCTTTTTTGGGAAAATACACTTTCATGTTGTCGAGCTATTTCTTCTGTGTCTGATTCTTGTGACCTTATTTGGGATTTTCTTGACAGAGAGACTAGACTGGTTTGCCATTTCCTTTTTTAGCTCATTTTACAGATGCGGAAACTGAGACAAACAGAGTTATGTGACTTAACCAGCTTGTAAGTGTCTGAGGTCAGATCTGAACTCAGGAGGCTGAATTTTCCAGACTTCAGGCCCAGGGCTCTCTATATCCACTGAACCTCCTAGTTATCTCCATATATGCAGTCACAATTTATAATTGTGTTATTATGACCCTATTAAAGATTTATCAGTCAGCTCTGACAAATGTGTAGCATTTGGAGCAGATGGCCTCCGAGTTCCCTTTCAATTGTGGATTTATGAACAAAGATGTTTTCTAAGAACTCTGAGTCCTCAATCTATGAGTTTATTGTTATTCTGGGAGCTTACCATCTTGTGCAGATGATGGCCTCATAAATGGGTATAGGAATAAACACTTCACCAGCCAATACAGACAGTGAATAAAGGCTTTATCATGTGCAGATAATGTATTTAAACAGTATTTTTAAATTGGCAAAAAGCCCTTTCCTTGCAATAATTTTGAGAAGTAGGTATTATTATTCCCATTTTACAGAAGAAGAATTGAGGCTCAGATTGATTAAATGCCACTAGTAAGTGGCAGAGCTGGGATTTTAGCTGAGGGACTGAGACTACAAATCTATTATTCTTTTCATTATCCCAAACTGCCTTTATCTTTGGTGAGACAAGAGTAGCTATAGGGCAAATGAATTTAGTGGTGGTGAATAAAGAAAGTTGATGTGGTTGTATGTTCAACTAGGGACCTCCATGGTGGATTATATCTTCCTTCCAAATACTTGGGGAAGTGATCAGAAGTTTTGTTCAGTGCTTATTCGATTTTCATTTCTTCAGGAGCTGATGAAACTCTACTTGTTACTAAGCATTATAAAAGACCAATCAACTTCCCCAAATAAAATTGATCTTGTTTTCTCAGTAATATTTCCTGGAATTAAAGGTTGCTTGGGAATTAGGAACTTTAGCAAAAGGTTTTTATCTATTAGAGAACATGTGTGTGACAGATAAATAGGACAGCTTTGAAAGCTACTGGTTTAATTTATTATATATAAAAGATATGTTATTATATATAAAAAGAACATATATAAAAGAAAAGAAAGTTGTAGATAATAGAAGTCTGAAGTTTCATGTACAATCCTTTTTTTGTTGTATCTATGTATATGATACATATTTGTTTGGTATTTGTAAAGTTCATAATATAAAAATAAATTAAAAATGAGAAGATAGCTAATCTAAATTCACAGCTATGATTATATCATTGCCCAGTCTTCAATGACTCCCTATTGCTTATAACATAAAATACCAAATCCTCTGCCTTCAGACCCTTCACAGTCTGGTTCCCCACCTACCTTCCCAGTTTTATTTCCTATTATTTTCCTTCATCCATTTCATTCAATGGACTGCTTAGCTGTTTTCCTATGCATGATATTCCATTCCTTTTCTTTGTGAGCATCAGGAATCCCTTTGCTTCATTCTTTTGTTTCTTAGAATCCCTCAGTCCTTTCAAGGCACAGCTCAGTTCAAATACTTAACCCAAATTTTAATAATTTAATTTATTATTAATAAGTTAATAATAAATTATTAAAATAATTTAATAAGGTATTATAAACACCCCCTAGAAGAAAAAGAAAAAAATTCAGACTTCTGACCTGTTACAAAGGGAGGGGCAAAAATTTTACCCAGACTTTCTTAGATTATAGGGCCATCATTCCCCTAACCCCTCGCAATGTGGAAGGAATAACTCTCACTTCTTTTTAAGGTATTATTTCTTTTTTCTTTAGTTTTTCTTTTCTTTCTTTCTTTTCTTTTTTTTCTTTTTTTGCTGAGGTAATTGGGGTTAAGTGACTTGCCCAGGGTCACACAGTCAGGAAGTGTTAAATGTCTGAGGCCAGATTTGAACTCTGGTCCTCCTGACTTCAGGGCTGGTGCTCTATGACTGCGCCACCTAGCTGCCCCTTGAATGTCATTTCTAAGGATGCAGGCTAAATCAGTTTCTAATGTTGCGCAATTGGGCAGTGCCCAGCACGCTGGTTTCAAAAATGCTACTTTTTGAGTCTCCGATGCTGTGGCTAGTCAGGAAGGAAGCAGTTTGCAGGTAGCATCTTTACAGGGCTGGTTTCTAGGATGGTGGCCCGAAGGCCTGGGGAGAACTGCCATTGCCCGGGCTCTTGGTTTCCAGATTAGATAATCTGGTAAGGGGCAATTTTTAAAAACTGTCAAACCATGTTTATGGATGAAATGCTGTGTTAGTGGTAGAGGTTAAGGAGTATGGAGTAGTGGGAAGGATCTATAAGATAAGAGACTCTTGTCTTTAAAGAGCTAACAGTCCAGTAATGAATTGAGGGCATTACCATAATTCCCAATGTGCCCAGCAGAACTGGTTAAATTAGAGATGATGATAAGTTGCACTCATAAAATAATACAAAACAATTCATGGCAGGATTCCATTAAATAAAAGCTTCCCACGTGCATTTAAACACTTGTTAATTGTAAGAAAGAGAAGTTATGGAAGTGAGAACTGCTAGGGGTGGGCCTGATCCCAGACTCAAATCCAGTTCCATTTTGAGACAAAATGAGATATTGGCCTAGTCATTGAATGGTTAACAAAAGGATGCCCACTTTGCTCAAACATAGCAAGTATATGTAATAAGGAATCTCTAACTCTATAGATACTACCATTGAATCAACAGGCAGGGTGTGGAAGCTGACCTGGTCTTCAGACAGTCACTAAAAGGGAGATGTTCCCAATTCCAAGTAAATGAAAATTCTTGTGCTACTAGAAGGCCAGGAAGAAGCAGGGGTTAATCAGGTTCTAGAAACAAATCCCTATTGCTGGATCAAGAGGAAATCCTGGTAGATATTGGTCCTCATATAGGTTGAGGGAGAGGAATTTAAATATTAAGATGGAGGAGCCACTGTCATCTGTGGCTTCTGCAAAACTCTTCTAAAATTCCCACTTAATTTCTTATGCTATAATGAAAGATATTGGAGGGGATGTAGAAAAACTGGGACTCTGGTACATTGTTGGTGGAGTTGTAAATGAATCCAACCATTCTGGAGAGCAATCTGGATTATGCCCAAAGGGCCACCAGTCTGTGCATACCTTTTGATCCAGCAGTGTTTCTACTAGGTCTGTATTCTAAAGAGATCATAAAAGAGGGGAAAAGGACCCACATGTACAAAAATGTTTGTAGGACCTCTTTGTAGTGGGAAAGAACTAAAAATTGAGTGGCTGTCACCTGTGGAATGGTTGAATAAGTTACAGTATAGGAATGTAATGGTATACTATCGTTCCGTAAGAAATGTTGAGCAGGATGATTTCAGAAAAGCCTGGAAAGATTTGCATGAATTAATACTGAGTGAGGTGAGCAGAACCAAGAAAAACATTGTACACAGTAACAGCAAGACTATGTGATGATAACCTGTAATGGACTTAACTCTTAGCAATGTAGTAATTCAAGATAATTCCAATAGAGTTGAGATGGAAAATGTCATCTACATCTAGAGAGAGAACTATGGAGACTGAATATGAAGTGAAGCATACTTGTTATGGGCCAGAATTCTGAACTTGAAACAAGGATGTTTACAAGGTTCTAAGTAGAATTGATGATAGAATAAGGAAAAAGAAGAAAGGGCAGGAGGGGAAGATTCCAACAAACTAAGTGAAAAGCATGAAGAATTAGACAAGAAAGGAGTTAAGTATGAAGCTGATGAAATTAAGGAGTGTGGTGCTTCGAAGCTGGAGCAATTAGGGCATTCCCCATCCCCTGACCTACCTCCCTCAATTAACCCTTCCTGGGTGGAGGGAGAAGGAGGAGGGGAAGGGGCAGTGACATAATCAGCATCACAGAAGCAGCCTATGACAAAATTACAAAAGGCAATAGTTAAAGTAAAAAAAGGACAGGATATTTCTGATTTAATAAATCCATACCTTGTGATTGAAGAATTTGATTCTTCAGGTCAACAAAGGAGAAGATACACTCCTTTTGATCTGGAAAAAAAAATTAGGATTTGAAAAAGGATTGCACTCTTTATGGGGCTGTTAAGATATTACTAGAGAATTTGGCTTATGAAATCTTAACCTGGAGTGACTGGAAATCTATAGCAAGGACATGTTTAGAACCTGGACAAAACTTGTTGTAGCTTTCGGAGTATCATGAATTATATAGGATTCAAGTCCAATACAATAAGCAAACTGGAGTTAATGTACAGATCGCCTTTGACCAACTAGCAGGTGAAGGTCATTATACAGAGAATTCAGCACAGATTAATTACCTCTTCGGAGTGTATGAACAAATTGCCACTGCTGCTATAAAAGCTTGGGGTTCCCTCCCAGGGAAAGATCGAGGGGAAGCCTTCATGAAAATAGAGCAAGGTCCCAATGAACACTTTGCTGATTTTGTGGGATGTTTGCATACAGCTGTCACAAGAACCATTGGAGAAAATGCAGCTACAAGAATTATGATAAGACAACTGGCTAAGGAAAATGCTAATGAGGTTTGCAGAAGAATTATATGGGGACTAGACAAAGATGCTCTTTTAGAGGAGATCATAAGATGCTGTGCCACAGTGGACACAAATGCTTATTATACCCAGACCGTGATGAACATGGGAAGACAGGGTCCCTCTTGGCAAAGGACTCCCAGAGAAATTTGTCAGTACTTTCAGTGTGGAAAAATTAGACATCTGAAAGCTTGATGTAGATATGGAGGTAGAGTGAGAGGACAGAATGAGAGAATTAGATCCAAAACCCTATGTCCAAAATGCAACTGAGGTTTCCATTGGGCCTCAGAATGTAGCTTGACCCAGGGAAATGAGAGGCAGGGCCCAGCCCCAAAACCTGAAACAAAAAACATCATGACAGCTGAGTTTACACCCAGAGAATCTTTAGAAGCTCAATATTCTGATATGATCAGTCAGCAGAGAAGCAATCAGATGGAAGAAAGGGATTACAATTGGATAGAATATAGGTTTTTTTTAACTCAACAAAAGGACAGTGTCCAGTGCAAGCAGCTCTAATGTAATCGCCAGGTGATGTGGAAAAATCTAGAAAGTGGTAAATAGAAGGGACCAGATAGATTAACTTCTTGGGGGAGAAGGCTTGCTTATATCTCTACAAATGGAAAAGGAATCAGATGGGTGCTGACAAGCCATATTCTCCTTGTCCATCGGAGAGAGACAGAAAAAAGAGAAAAACCTCGAAACAAAGGAGAAGACCTAAAAAACATCTGATGCTGAAAGACCATGGCTGGACAACGAGAACTTTAAAACCAGCAGGAATCATCGGATTCCCTGAGATGAAAAATTGTTGATAAAACTGTTGCAGAACTTCAAAACCAGCAGGAATCATTGGAGTCCCTGAGATGAAAAATCGTTAATGAGACTGTTGCAGAACTTTGAAACCAGCAGGAATCATCGGATTCCCTGAGATGAAAAATCGTTAATGAGACTGTTGCAGAACTTTGAAACCAGCAGGAATCATCGGAGTCCCTGAGATGAAAAATTGTTGATGAGACTGTTGCAGAATTTCAAAACCAGCAGGAATCATTGAATTCTTTGAGACATGATAAGACTGATGCAGGACTTCAAAACTTGTAAGACATTGGATTCCTGGCACATGAAGTAATGGAGAATAGATTGGTTTGGGACTATTTCTAGGACTTGTGGACATGTATAATTCCTCATGTTGATTCATATTATTTGTCACATCACTACTAGCCTGCGTTATGTTCTATGTACTTATGTAATTTATGTAATTATGGTTAATAACTCCCACGTTGATAGATTTATGTGTACCTGTTTCAAGTGAGACCCTTCAGAAACCCACTAATCTGATTTTATTCCCCATTTCCTTTGGTGTTTTCATCTCTCTTCCTGAGATATCAGGGAGGGCATGATTACCTCCTTTAATGGTGTTTTCACTTCTTTTTTTGAGGAGTCAGGGAAAGCATGATCACCTACTTGAGACGTCAGGAAGGTCATGACCACCTTATGTTTTAAAAACAAAAGAAAGCGGGAGATGTTATGGACCAGAACTCTGAACTTGAAACAAGGATGTTTACATGGTACCAAGTGGAATTGATGAGACAATGGCTATCTAGTTTAGCATGGTTCAGTGTGACTGATTTAATCTTACAACAAATAATGGTTTCCTAGTGATATAATGATTGGTTTATACTCAGTGTGGAGCATATAAGAAGAAACTCAGAGTCACAGAGGACAAGTGCAGTAGAAGCTCTTGGAGCCAAGGAGACAGAAATTCATTTCACCTTCATTCAGGCTCCTAGTGGCTGGCCTGGCCTCCTGCACTTCTCCCACTAAGACCAAGGCTGGTCTGAAAGACTCTCCAGAAAGCTGTTCAGCCCCAGGAAGGAGATAATAAAGAATTTGGACTTTAATACCTGGCTGTTCTCGTGGTGATTACTGAACTGAAACAAAGGCTGCTCCTAGAAACCCACCAAGAACATTACACATAGTATTTTTATCTTTTTTGTTTTTTGGTTTGCTTTCTCTTTCTCATGGTTTTCCCCTTTTTTCTGATTTTTCTTTCATAACAAATATGGAAATGTGTTTAATATGTTTATAAATGTATAACCTATGTCAGATTGCTTGCTGTCTTGGGGAGGAGGGAGGTAAAGAAAGGAGAAAAAAAAATTGGAACTCAAAATCTTACAAAAATGAATGTTGAAAACTCTCTTTACATGTGATTAGAAAATAAAATTGAAAAAAAATTTCTTTCACTGACCCACAGTATATCAGAACTTCAGTAGGGAAAGTCACAATGTGAAAGGGATAACTTTATTGCTGCCTGATTTGCCACCATACTTTTAGGACCATGGACTTTTCCATCTGAAATGCAGCTGGAGCCTTCTATATGTGCTGTGCCCACCATTCAAATGTGAGCTCTTTGAGAAAAGGGGTTATTGCTTCTCTTCTATTTGTTCGTTGCTCAACACTTAGTATAGTGCTTTGCACATAGTAAGCACTTTGTAAGGGAAGCTAGGTGCAGCAGTACAGAGTGCTGCGCCTGGAGTCAGGAAGATTCATCTTTCTAAGTTTAAATCCATACTTGGACCCTAGCTGTTGTTTAACTGTCAGTTAACTCTACTGGTTTTAGTTTCCTCCCTCTAAAATGAGCTAGGGAAGAAAATGGCAAAACATTCCATATCTTTGTCAAGAAAACCCCCATGGGGTTGTGAAGAACTGGGCATAATTGAAGTGACTGAACAATAACAAAAACATTTGATAATTTTCACTGGGTCCAAGGATTCAGGAAGAACATTCTACCTTTTCCCCAACTATCTCTCCATTTTCAAACCTTTGCCAGAATGATTAGACAGGATGCTTCAAATTAAAAGAGAGAAAGACATCTGTAATCTTTGCCACATCTTTGTTGTGCAGATGGAGAAGAGAGATGAGAAGGAAGGATTTCATGGATAAACAAAAACCAAGAAGTTCATTTTAGCTAATCATTATAATTATATTATTATATAATAATGCTATTATGTCATCATTATATGTCATTTTCTTTTTTTTAAATCTGAAATGCTAAAAAAGTATTTCACACATTATATTTACATATTATATTTCAGGATAATATATACCTGTATATATATGTGTCTGTATGTAGTTACATATATATTTACATAGACACAGTTTACTTCCTGTAAAAATAAAGAGACTTGTTAAAAGTTATAGGGTAATTAGTAGCTGAGATGGATCATACAGCTAGTAAATGTCTGAGGCTGGGTATCTAAGATTGCTTATTGCGCTAACATTTTGTTTAGAAGTCTTATAGGTTTATAACTTTAAAATTTAGTCTCAAGATATCAAATTTTTTTCAGGTAGTTAATACCAAGATACTGAAAGCTTTAAATTAAGTTTAATATTTTTTTCCTTGAGGGATTTTTTTTTTTTTTGCTGTGCTCAATTATCCTTCATTTCCAAGTTTTCCCATTCCTCTGATCTTTTTTACTCTACTTTTGTAAGTTCTGTTTGTGATAAGATTGAGTCATTTAGTTGCCATATTCTTGAAAGCTGACATTTTTTCCTGCTCTCTTATTATCTAAGGCTGCTTTTTTCCCTCTTCCTAAGAGTCTTTGTGGAAGTATGGATAATGGTCGATAAATGTGATAATCGATGGCTCTCTTCAGAATCAACTGGAAGAATTTCTGGGCAGTACTTAGGCAGTTTGTATTGAATCAGATCCCAAAAGGCTCAGCATAAGAAATGAATTAACAAACAAACTCTACTAAGAAAACACCCATGTTTTACAAAGACCCAAACCTATAAACCAATCAGGGTAGCAGTTAACCCAAACCTTTATTTTATATGAAGATGCCTCATAGCCTTCTTGATATTAATTAGCTCCCTTGAAGCCTTCAATAAATGGTTTTGTTCATATGAATTTGATTAATACAACTTTTTCCAGATATTTGTAACTAAGTAACATGCCTCATTTCTGGAACACAAAGATGGTTTTTCTACCTATTAAGACTTGTTATACTTATAGGTAGATTGAGCAGTTATTTTGAATCCGATGATGGGCATTCAAGGAAATAGATTATAGTATCTGTATCTCTCCCTCCTCTCTGTCATTCTTCCCTCCTTCTCTCTCTCCTATCCTCCCTCTCTCCTTCCCTCCTATCCTCCCTCTCTCCTTATCCTTCTTCTTTCCTTTCCTTCCTCCTCCTTCCCTCTCTTCCTCATCTCTCCTTTCCTTCCTTCCTTTTCCCTCTCCTTACTTCCTTCCATTTATTCTATTTTTGTGCCTGTCTCTAGGCTAGATATCTGGCTCTTTGCAAAGATATTAAACCTATTATAATGTGGATACTGAAATTAAAGGGCAATATATTCCTTTCTGACTCGTATTCTTAACAGATTTCAGAAAGTTTTTGAACTTGGAAAAAAAAAGACATCTTTATTTCAATTGCTTTCCTTTCTAATCTTGCTATTTTAACTTTACACATTTAAGATTTATCTGAGAAGTGGTTATAAACTTCACTAGATTGCCACAGGAGTCCATGATACACACAAAAAATGTAAGAACCCATGCTTTAAGTTTTTTTATTGAAAGTAAGACAGAGACAGACAGATACACACACATACACATAAACACATATGAATACACCCACAGTCATAGACAGGCAAAGAGAGAGAGAGAGAGAGAGTGACAGAGACAAAAAGAGAGAAAAAGACAAAGGAGAGAGACAGATAGACAGACAGATACACACAGAGAGAGACAGAGACAGAGAGAGACCAAATGCCATTTTGCTTTGGCTTTGTAACTAAAGTCTGCAGCAGAGAGGGACCATTCTCTGATGCCTTTTCCTTCTTTTTTGTCCTTTGCTTTTATACACGTCCTTATCTCTCATACACCTGCCGTATACTTCAGTCTTCCCTCTAATTACCCCACCATAAAGTATTTTCCACCCTTCTTTAATAACACAAGCCCTAAGAATGGAATTCCAGTTAGCAGTCTGATTTTGTTAGAAAAACCTGAATTGCAGTCCTCCCTCTGATGCATTGTAATCTTGGGGACATCACATTAAACTCTCAAAACCTCATTTTTTAATCACAGAGGACCTCCCAAGGGCTCTTCTGGTGCAAGTCTGTGTGATCCTTAGCTCGAGTGAGGTTTTCTGCTCACCAGAGAGATACAGTGATACGGTGGTCGAGAGTCCTGAACTCGGGGTCACCAAGACCGAGATTCAGATCCTACCGGAGATATTTGCTAGTGTGTGAGCCTAGTCAAATGACTTAATCTCTGTGAGCCTCAAATTTCTTATCTGAAGAATGGGGCTAATAGTAGCATGGGGCTCTGATGAGATAACGTATGTAAAATAAGCATTAGAAGGCTTCACTATTATTATTTTTAATAATAATAGACCCAAATCCTCAGAATTTAAAAATAATTTCTCATCCGACTCACCCTTTACTGTGCCCTTAATCTATTTTGTAAAATATCCCACCGTCTAAAACTTTCTTGCCAGTCGTTTTTGCATGTGGTTATTGAACTTTGAATCTCTGACTCATGTGAAAGTTTTAAGCAAGCCTTTTGCATAAGTCTGTGTGTCTTCTTTCTATCCTTTTTTTTTTTTTTTTTAAACTCAAAGCAAAACGCGCTCACTCAAAAGCCCAACAGTTACGGAAGTAAGGTGCTGATATGGAATAGCTAACAACTGCCCTCGGAGCTCAGTTGTCATGTCATGTCTGTTTGCTTTTCTCTCTCTCCGCTGACTCCACTAGCCTGTGAATTCAGCTTTGACTTCCTCCAGAGGCTGTCCGTGCTCAGACTGGCTCCATCATTGGGTGACTCAGGTGTTCACTGGCAAAGCTCACATTCGACAAGCCAAGGCAGGAAACAGGTGCCACTGTTGGTAAGCATCAGTCTTTTTCTGGGAAACTGGCCCCAAGGGGAAGGCAATGAAATGAAGGGAAGAGAGGAATGTAAATTTTTCTTCTTTTTGTGTCCTTAAAATTAGTCTGAGCAATCTGATTTCTCATAGCTTCAGTCTTTGTATTATGGACTCAAGTGGAGAATTAAACAGCCTTTAAATTTCTTCAGGCCAAATTCTCACACATTTTTGTAAAATCATACTTAATTTGAAGTAGCGGTTTCTGGGGAAAAGTTAATCAAAGGAAGATCTTATGTTGATTATCAGTAAATGTTTGTGAGAATGAATGAATGTGGCGGTGATCTCAGAAGCTATTTTCCTTGTGTACAATAAGGAATGGTACAATTCCCTGGATATTTTTGAATATAAGCTCCTTTTTCTTAAAAACATCTTATTTTTAATGATTGGTTTGTGGGTAAGCTTCATTAAATGCAAATTAGGAATGTTTAGTGTCTTCCTCAAAGTTATTCCTCCTAAACAAACAAGGGTTTAAAAAATGAGAATGAGTTTTTAGAACCTGATTCCAGGAGAGTGGGAAAAGACAATATTTGAGGAGTGAGAGGATGTTAACAATTTGGCTACTTGGTGGTAGTCAACCAGCTGGGGATTAGGCAGATAATGACTTTAGTGGGTCCCTGTGACTCAGGATAGGAGGCTGACTCTAAAAGTAGGTACTAGTATATTTTTTACAAATTCTGTTCCCTCTTTTTCTTTCTTCCGTTTGAACATGAATACAAATCAGTATCCTGGTGAGTACAGATTTTGCCATAACTAAAGCTTGAGGCAATTGACATAACTATCTAGGAGAGTGTGAAAAATCAAGCCAAAGCAAATTAGGAACATGTCCTCAAGATCTATTCTTTGAAATCTTTGGCTTCTGTGTTTTTCGTAAATCACTCTGTAAACTGGTGAATTCTATCATATGTTAGAGTGTTGGTTTTGGGCAAAGGCAGAATTTTTTTCTTTTGTTGTAAGAGCTCTGTTTAGAAACAGGAGGTCAAATAAGTCTTTTCTTCCTCATGTGTGAACACTTGAGGAACTTAAAGTTGATAGTGAGAAGGATTTTATCAGAGTTCTCTAGAAGACTGGGGAATGGACCTAACAGGATATGCTGATTGGAGTTCAGCTAATGGTCCAAGAAGCTGAGCAAGGCGCAGTGAGTGCCTCCTACACAGCAGCTGCCTGATAATTGCCCATTGAACTGAGTTGAGTTGGCCTGTGGCCACAGAAGAGCCACCTCTGGATGGTGAGAACTGTATTTTTATGGGGGGAAACTTTGCTCCTTTTGTTGTACCTAGTGCTGGGCAGGAACAACCTGTGCCACCGAGATGCTTCTGAAGATATTATTGATGTAACTCTGCACTTCTTAGGGATTGGGGAGAATGTTCCACAGATAGAACTAAGTGGAATAATGTCAGTTTGTTTTCTTCTGCTGGCAGTACTAGCACCATTTTTGTTCCTGAGTAGCCTCGATGCAGTAAGCCATAGAGGTGAGCAATCTCTTTCTTTTGCCTCACATCATTTCCCACCACCACCTTTCTCTCCCTCCTCATCTCTTTATATTTCTTTATATTTTCTTTTCCCCATTCTCCCTATCAATCTTTTTCCCCCTTACATTTTCTTCTGTCCTTTCTTCTTTCCTAACCAGGTCTTTGGTCTGCCAGTGACACTCAAGGTCAAAAATATTTCTGAGGCCTGATCTCCTGTACTGGGGGCATTCAATGAATATAATCAATTCTAGTTATAGCAGGAGAAGGAAACTTTTTGAAGAGAATTTCACGTAGTTCCTCCTGTGGAAAATCCTTCTTATCCCTATGTTTCCTTTGTCTTTGAATGCTTTTGGGATCAATTTACATCTCTTTCCATCGCCCCCTTGGTTCACAGGCTGCAGAAAGGTAATTATGATGCTGTAGATTTCACAAGTATTGCAAAGCTTTGGCAAGGAGTAGGTACAGATTTTGCAAAGCATTATTAATCAGCAGTACTGCTTGTCATTTCCAGTCAGGGCAGAGGAAGAGAACGTCAGGGAAATGTTTAACTCTTTCAAGATTGAAAAATGGGAAGAAAGAAGGGTTAAGGAGGGGAAAAACTGCTTAGACAAAATAGAGCTGAAGTCCCAATCTGTAGCTTTTAAGGAAGCTATTAAACAAAATGTAGCATGGAGCCCAAGAGCTGGTGGGAGTGGGATTGGAAGTAGATATTTGGGAGTTCTTGGGAACAAACTTTTTTCATTCTTCAGAAATATCTCCCTTCATTTAGGAATTTCTAAAATCCCAAAAAATATTTTAAAGAGTTCTAAAGTAGCAGATTTCAGTCAGTCAACAAGCACGTATTAAACATCTGCTATGTGCTAGTCACTGTTAGGTTCTGATTATAAATACTAAATGAGACAACTCCTGCCTTCATGGTATTTATAGGTTACTTTTATTAGAAATATTTGGTTTCCTTTGCCTCTTAAAACAGCCCTCCTCTTTAATTGAGACTCAGACAGACACACAGACAGACATTCAGAGACAGAGAGACAGAAACAGACAGAGACAGACACAGAGAAACAGAGAGAGAGACATAGAAAGAGACAGAGAGACAAGAGAGACAGAGAGACAAAGAGAGACAGAGAGACAGACAGAGACAGACAGAGACAGAGAGACAGAGAGACAAAGAGAGAGACAGACAGAGAGACAGACAGAGAGAGACAGACAGAGAGAGAGAGGAAGAGGGAGACAGAGACAGAGAGAGAGAGAGAGAGAGAGAGAGAGAGAGAGAGAAAGAGACAGAGAGAGAGAGAGAGAGAGGAAGAGAGAAAGAGAGAGAGAGAGAGAGAAAGGAAGAGAGAGAGAAAGAGAGAGAGAGAGACAGAGAGAGAGAGAGAGACAGAGAGAGAAGAGAGACAGACAGAGAGACAGACAGAGAGAGAGACAGACAGACAGACAGACACAGAGAGAGAAGAGAGAGAGACAAAGAGACAGACAGAGAGAGAGAGAGAGAGACAGACAGACAGACAGACAGAGAGAGAGAAGAGAGAGAGACATCTGGTGCATAAAATTGTGCACCAGTCAGGTCACTTAAATTCAGTGTCCCTGGGTAACTCTGTAAGATATAAGTTACATATACATTATTCAGCTGCCCTAGTGGGATAATTTTATCCTACATTGATGAAACCACAGATCTGTACGTATATCTGTATGTACACACATACACATTATATGTACATACATACTTATAGGTAGCACAGTGGATAGAGCACACCAGTCCTGGAGCCGGAAGTTCAAATCCGGCCTCAGATACTAGCTGCATGACCCTGAGCAAGTCACATAACTTTGTTTGCCTCTATTTATTCATTTATAAAATGAGCTGGAGGAGGAAATGGCAAACCACTCCAGTATCTCTACTGAGAAAACCCCAAATAGGGAGTAGGACATGACTGAAACAAGTGAACAACAAAAATATATATTATATATATTTATGTATATATGGGTCCAGGTCTATGTGTATATACACACACACACATATACATACAAATATGTATGTGTGTGTGTGTGTGTGTGTGTGTGTGTGTGTGTGTGTATCTTTAAATATCTTAGGCCAAAAAGTATTTTTACTATAATATTCTAATCTATTACTCTAATAACTAATATACAACTCAAAATACTCTAGTATTTTGAATGTATAGCACTATATCACTAAATGTACAGTTTATTGACAAGAAAATGTAGTCCTTAAAAAGAAAACCTTCGATTTATCTCCTATTGGAAGGATTTTTTTTTTTTTTTTTTTTTTTTTTTTTTTGATGCTGGAACATGGAATTCACTTTAGGTTTAGGAGGACAACTAAGCTGTACTTGATGATGATGACTCTTGAGTCTTAGAATTTTATCCTTGATGAAATAAATATTGGTTCTTTTCTTTGGTTTGTTATTAACAAATGTGTGATTTTGGAGAACTCATCTTGCATTTGTTTTTGGCTGCTTTATTTATATTGGCAGGATGATACCTTTCTCCCTTTTAAAACATAATCAACATGTGGAAGTGAATGAGTCTGAGAAATTTTCACTATTTCTCTTTTAGTCTATCCAGAGAACCTCTACTTTTCCCAAGATTTTTAACCTGCAATTAGGAAATAGGTTTGTTTGAATGTTTGCAAAACTCTTAGATTTTCTTGAGGGAAAAATAGCCTCCTTTACTGACCTCAATGTATCCAACTTTATGATTGTTATTTTTATCTCAGCGAGAGCATTTTAGTGAATAGTAAAGAATAGTAAACATTAGGAGGAGGAATCTAAATGGGGAAGAGGAGCAGTGCATTATTTCTCACATCCAAATTTTCGTGATCCCATTTGGTGCTTTCTTGGCAAAGATACTGGGGTGATTTGCCATTTCCTTCTCTGACTCATTTTACCGTTAAGGAAACTGAGGCAAACAAAAAAAGGGACTTGCCTGGAGTCACACAGCTAGTAGGTATCTGAGACTGAATTTGAACTCATGAAGATAAATTTTCCTGAATCCACGCCCAGTGCCCTGTGCCGCCTAGTGCTGTAATGGAAACAAAACTGGCTGTAGAGTAAGAAGACCCGAGTTCAGATCCCGTTCTGGAACGAGCCCAGGACTTGGAGTCTTGGGTCCTGGGTCGGTGTCCCAGCTCCGCATTCATTATTTGCTCTCTTTGTGGGACTGTTACCCTTTTTGAGCCTCAGTTTTCTTAATTGCAAAATGAGGGGGTTGGAGTCTGACTGGCCAGGACTTTAGGAAAGAAGGGAGGAAGGAAACTGGCAGGATTACTCCCTGCCCAAAGTGCTGAGGATGCAAATAGAGGCGAAAAGAAAGCCCCTGCCCTTCAATGGGAGAAGGCACACTCCAAAAAGAAGCTAAAAGCGGGAAGGACGGGGAGGGACAAAGGTAGCCAGCTCAGGGACATGGTTCTGAGGTCCAGAGGGGTCTTTAGAGCCATAGTCCCATTCCAGTGTCTTTACTAAGAAAATCCCCAGCCCCACCATATCAGCCTGGGGCTTTCCCCATTTTATGTTGGGCCGGACAGAGTCCACAACAATCCTCTGGAGTTCCTCTGAATGCTCGGTTGTCTAGGGAGAGGCAGTGTGTTAGGAGGCTAACAATTCCAGACACAGAATGAAAGGGCTTGGGTCTGAAACCCAGCCCAGCTACCTACTCCCTGAGTGTTCGTAGAAAAGTCGCTTCAGTTCCACAGAGGTTAGGCTCTTTAATACATGTTCATTGACTGCCTTCCTGCCTGGGACAAGTCAGGTACTATGTAAAGTCCTGGGATGCAAACAATTTTTTAAAAGTCTGGCCATTAACAAAAGGATTTACAATTGCCAATGCTGAAAAATTACCCATGCATATATCTTGTAAATAAAAAGCTATAATAATAATAAAAAAAAATCTGACTATTCTGCAGGGAGGAAGTAGCACATACACATATATACAGATAATTGAATTCAAAATAAATGCAAAATGATTTCAGGGTTGAGAGAGAACCCTAATAACCAGGAGATAAAGTCTTCTTGTAGAAAGTGCTATTTGAGCTGAATCTTGAAGGTGGTCAGGGATTCCAAACAGTGGAGGCACTGGAGAAAGTCTTTGCAAAGTTAGGGAGGGAGGAGATGGACTGTGGTATACAGAAAGTAGGAAGTGAGCCAGGATGGCAGAAATACAGTGTGTATAGAACCTTAGAATTAGATTGTGAAGGGTTTTTAAATGCCAAACAGTGCAGGCTGTGCTTTATCGTAGAGGCACTAGAAAATGACTGAAGTATCTTGAGGAGGGGAACATCAATCTCAGGTCTTTGGGAATACCACTTATACCTGGTTAGAGCATGGATTGGAAAGGGGGCTGGGAGGTCGGAGCAAAGACAGCCCATTGCAAGATCTAAGTTGGCTTATCTGTAAGACAAAGGAAGATGGACTAGATGTTTGCTCAAGTCCCTTCCTGCTCAGAATTTATTTTCCATGTTATTCTAAGAAAGAACTAACCCAAGATCTCCTAGGGACTGGTCTTGTTTGTTTTGCAGAGTTTTAGAACTTCAAGTCAACCAGAATTAAATTGTAAGACAGAGATCATGGTTGATGGCATTGAATGATGAAACCTGGATGGTAGAAGGTAGATAGGGCGAGTTTTTCAGGAAGGACATTTTACCTGACTCTGTGTGTATATGTAGGGGTGAGGGGGAGAGAGGAATATAGATTTTTCCAAAAGGTTTTTGATTTTTTTTCCAAAAAAATTTTTGGAATGATTTTTCTTTTTTCTTTTTTTTGCATCAAATTATGAAGATTAAAAAAAAAATTCAATAGTATTCCTTTTTTCCAATCACAGGTAAAGATAATTTTCCACATTCATTTTTGTAAGGGTGAATACTGAAAACTATTATTGCATGTATTTTGAAAATAAAAAACTATTTAAAAAAAAGATTTTTGAGTTCCAATTTTTTTCTCACTCCCTCCTTTACCTCCTTCCTTCCTAAGGACAGCAAACAGTCTGATATAGGTTATACTTGTATAATTATGCAAAACATATAGGAATGATTTTTCTTTCCAAAATTCTAAGATTTAAAAAAATATATTTTTTTCCAAAAGAAGGACTTTTGCAATGGGTTTGTGATCTGTAGCAATGCTCCAAAACCACTTCTTTCCTCATTTTCCTACCTCACTCTTTCCTCTTTGTTTGATGAAGTTTGCCCATGGGTACCGAGCTGACATTTTGAGATTGCACTAGTAAAAGCAGGGTGATGGTATCTGTGGCTCACTAACCACACCGAGCAACTGAAAATCCCCAAAGGGACCATGATTTCCTGAAAGATAAAGTGTAGAAGAGCAACTGTATAAATAATTTGTCCTCAGTAAACTGACAGTTTCACTGCCAGGTTGGGAAAAAAAAAAGACTGATGATTTTTCCTCTCTTTCAGTTCATACATCTGCATGTTGGTGGTGAGGACCAAGACCAAGCCCAGGAGCCAGAAGGGGCTGACTCCTCAGGGAGCCAGAGCCTCGCCTGTCCCCCAGCCAGGCGGGGTGCTTTCGATGGAGCCCCACACAGAGAAGCTGGAGTTCTTCCGAAAGCTGGGCTACAGCCGGGAGGACGTTGTCAGAGTGCTGGCAAAGCTCGGCCAGGGGGCACTGGTGAATGACATCCTCCAGGAGCTGATCCAGATGGGCAGCCGCCCTCAGGCCGGGGAGAGCTATGGGGAGAACCCCCCTCCAAAACTCGTTGCCCGGGGCTCCGGTGGCACTGCGGACCTGTCCACTCGGCTTCTGGGTGCGGATCCTGAGGATGAGGGGGAGGACGCCGACAATCATTTGAGACCCATTGTTATTGATGGCAGCAACGTGGCTATGAGGTACCAGCTCATTCACTCTATTACCCAATTGCCTGGCATCCCATAGGATGTGGAACGGTGTAGTAGGGGAAGCACAGTTAGGGTGCAGGAGATCTGGGGTTCTGGTTTTTGTTCTCTCACCATTTAGCTTGACAAGTTACAAAACCTCTCCACGTCAGACTTTTCATTCACAAGCTTGTCTTAAGACTTAATTAAAATTATATATTATACACACACACATACATAAATATGTATGTGTATGTTCTTTAAAGCATCTTAGAAACATCCATTTTAAGCTGGAAGGATCAGAGACCCATAAATCTAGACTTGGACATGATTTCAGAGGTCAATGCTCTCATCTTACAGATAAGGAAACTGAGGCATGAAAAATGGACTGCTTTATCCAGTGGCAAACAGGTTGCCCATAGCAGAATCAGGGTTTAAATGCAGGTCCTCTTTCTTTACTTCCACCTCACTTTTCCACACTGCCTCTTCTATTGGGAATGTTTCACTTGTCAGCCCTGTGAGATTTAATTCTAGTTTCCTAATTTTAGATATAGCTAAACGGGTTTAAAAAAAAGTTTTCAGTCATCTAATGCAATAACAAGATATTTCTTGATTTCCAGGAGTTATCACCATATAGTGTAAATTATAGGCGTTTTCTCAGTAACTTATAGGATTCACTTTGTCCAAACAAGGGGATACTCAGTTTAATGAGTCAGAGCCGGAGTAAAGAACTTTACCATAGCTGTTGATATGCTTCCCTTTTGAAAGCTGAGTCACTGGTAGAATCAAATTCACCAATATTTATCAAAAACTTCATATTTATTAATAGATTATTGATATGACTGGGCTGTATTGTTTGCACTGAACTGACTTTAACTTGTCAATGAGAGGTCAAGAGTTTAGAATAGTTCAGCTACAAACTTGTCTCTTACAGTTCTTGTTCAGACAAGTCCACTGTAGATCCATGTCTGGCTTATTTATTCGTTCTCTTTTTTTCCCCTTTTACTCAGTAGGGTTACCTTGGGCTGGGAAAATATTGAAGGAGAGTAGAACCCCTTTTGCATGTCATTGTATTCAGTTTGAGGCCAGAAAAAAAGCCTTAGAAGTCATCTAATTTTGCAGAGAAATGTATTCAGACCCAGAGAGATTGTTGTTGTTTCCACTGATTTTTCAGTCACATCTGACTCTGCTTGACCCCATTTGGGGTTTTCTTGGAGAAGACACCGGAGTGGTTGGCCATTTCCTTCTCCAGATCATTTTACAGATAGGAAACTGAGGTGCACAGGGTCACACAGCCATTGTCTGAGACTGGATTTGAACTGGTTTTCCTCACTCAAGGTCCAATATTCTATCTGCTACATTGACCTAGTTGCCTAACAACAATAGCACAAAAAAGTACCTACTATATGTCTAACAATAACAACAAAAATGTTCCTAGTAGGTACACCTTGTGGATATGATCTCATTTGATCTGCCCTATGAGGTTACCACGGAGTCACCAAACTGTTCCAGCTGCCCCAGAATCAAGTCATAGTTCCTAGCTCCCCATGCTTCACATTTCTGATGTGTGTGCTTTGGTGTTAGGAGGTTGAAATAGCCGCTGATTTTGTCATGGTAGAGGATTCCTGGTATGGAAGTCCCACCAAGGATGCAGAACAACCTTAGAGCTACTCGAGGTCCTGAGAAATTAAGTGATTTTCCCAGAGTCATTGTGAGGGTGACACAGACAATGTATGTCAAAAATAAAACTTAAATCCAGCTCTTTAATCATTCTGCTATCCACCCTTCTACCTTTCTTGCAAAAAGTAACTATCGTCTGAGCGAATAACCTAACGATTAATTTTTATTGCTTGAGCTTCTTATGGAAAAAATAAAGTCAAAATCAGAAGCAGCACTGGAAATAAATAAATTAGACATTGCCTAGAGTATTAACACGTGGAAGTGTTAATGAATAACACCTTTATCTTACTTTTTCCAAGTGCATATTTTTACAATTTTCCTTTCATTGGCAGAAAGGTGTTTATTTTATGATTTTAAGATGCATGTGTTAGATTTTTATTTGGGCTTTATTCCTCTAGTGGACAGTAATAGAAAAGGGGCACTGGGTCTCTGCTCCAGGCACACAAACTCCACTCCTCTCATCACCATAGTACAGAGTAAAGAGTGTTGGGTTTGGAATCAAGAGAATCTATCTTCAAATCCCACCCCTGACACTTACTAACTAGCTGTGTAACATCAGGGAAGTTTCCTATCACTTGGGATCCCAATGTCCTCATGAATAAAATGGCAGATTGGACTTAGCTGACCTGTAAGGTCCTTTTAAGCTTTAAAACTTTAAGCTTAGGTATGGTCTGACCACTTCTTCATCTCTACACCATGGGACAGTAGGAACGTTGATGGGATCATTTGGTCCCCGGGTATCTGAGCTGGTATTCCTCAGGGAACAGAGGAGAAGCAAAAAAGATTTTGCAGGGATGGACTCAGTTGTGGCATCAGGCTGCTGATGAGCTAGGAGAGGACAGAATCAATAGGACTCCAGGTTGCAGATGTGAGACACTGACTGAATGGTGGAGTCATGAAGTCAGAAAGACAAGCAGAAAATATAATAAAAATTGGACGTGTCCCAGTACTCTCAATGAGTTCTAGAGATCCCTCTTCAAATACAGCTGAATGGCCAGTGGCAGAGAGGTCAAGAGACCAGAGTTTGGATTCTTTGACAGACTGTATGGCCATGGGCAAATGATTAAATCACTGGGAGCCTTAGTTTCTTCTCTGTACAATGGGGATGATAATAAGTGAGATTCCGTGTTCCTGTGCAATAAATCGCCACCACTTTCACATTTAGATGTCCCACTGTCATCTATCATTGGCGTTGGACCTACCACAATCAACCAGGGAGCTCCCTGTTCTGCATGCCTTAGGGAAGTGACCGAGCCTGCCATAAACAGCAGGAGCAAGCAGTCACCTGTGTGCTGGGAAAACCCCTTTGCCTCAACATCCTTGAAAGGCTGTAATAAGAGCCACTCCTTTTGAGTCAAGGCAACATCTCGGGTTAAAATACAAATAGGCTAGGGAGGGGTAACATATTTAGCTTTTACCAATCATTAACACCTTATCATGAGTTAATTTATCAAATGTTTTTCAACTGATAGTTTCCAAGGACTGTTGGAAAAGGTCATAGGATTGATTCAGGGTTGACAAGGGAGAGTAAAAAGCAATTGTCTATAGCCTGGGAAGAGTGGCCCTGGTTAGAACTTTGGATAGTAACCTTCTTGAGGTCAGGAAATACATCATTATTCTCTCTGTATTTCTAGTTCTTAAAAAAATGTTTATTGAATTGAACTGAATTGGGCAACCAAGGATATTTGAGGAGAAGAAAAGGACATAAAAGCAGAAATGGATGCCTTTAACATATTTTACCTAGGCTGGTTCTGGTTATAGTTTTGATCATCATATTATATATATATATATAATCTGTTTCAATAGACTTCTAAATTGTTTTTTTTTTTTTTTTTAACTAATGATCAAGTAGATCATGTGGTGCTTAGAGCTCAATGAAGTAGATCTTTCTCTTTGTCTCTCTCTGTCTCTCTTTCCTCTGGAATTTACCTTGAGGGCATATCTTTTCCTTCTGGCAGTGATCTAGACAAGTCACTTTGCAAAATTGCTCTATGATCTGGAATTTTAACTTATACCAATATTTCCATTAATTTCTTATGTTATGACATTTTGAGCTTATTACTTTTGATGGTATTTAAGTTGAGTCTTGAAACAAGTTAGGATAGCTAAGAAATAGAAGAAGGGAGACTTTGTTGATAGCTTGGGTGTCTTCCTTTGAAAACTTCTTGTTCACTTATTGATTGAAGAGTGGCTCTTGATCTTGTAAATGTGAATTAACATTAATCATATAGATGTTGTATTTTTTTTTTCTTTATCAGAATAACTAGCTGCAAAGATCAATCCCTGATTTGTAGTATTTGCTAATTTGTGTTGACTCCAGCCCACCTTTGTCCAGATTCCAGCACACCTTTGTCCACATCCCTTTTTTTGTTGCAAATTTCTTCTATCTATAGTTGTAAAAGATATTTTATTCCTTGTTCCTCTAATTTGGATATGATGTCACCTTTTATATCCAAGTGAGTCTATTTGAAGTTTATCTTGAAATATAAATCTCACCTGTTTTACTGATTGATCTTTATAGCTATACTTTTAAATAAGTACCAAACCAAAGTACTAACCCTTCTGTTTGACACATTTAAGTAATCTGGTGAGTCTAGTTTAGGTTTTGGCATTTAAAGCTTTTCATAGCCAAACCTGTCCTTACTTTTTCAGCCTTCTTCCTCTTGGCTCCCTTTTACAAACTGGGATTCTTCTACATCGGTCCACTTGCTACGATGTCTCTATATTTTGCACTTGGCTGCCTCCTATGCATCTCTGTTTAGAATCTGTGACTTCCTTTAAAACTCAGTTCAGGAGGCTTTACTGGAGCTCCAGCTGCTATCTTCCATCTACTCCATATGTAGCTTGTCTATAACTATTTACTTCCATGTTTTCTCTCATTAGAATGTAAGTTCCCTGAGGGCAGGGATAATCTTTACCTTATTCTACAGTGCTTAGTACAGTTCCTGTAACATAATATGTGTTTAATAAATTATTTGCTGAGTGACAGATATGTACAATGTTAAGGTTACTTTTTCTAATCCATCTTCCATTTAGGATGACTTCATCTAAATTAGGATGCTTAGGATCATGCTCATTGGTGCTGCTACTTTACTGAAATGGAATGATTCTCTGGCTTCAGAACAAATATTAGGCTCTACATTTCCTTTTCCATTTGGCTCACTTTAAAATTTTTAAAGAAGAAAATCAATTTATTCTGTTTTTTATTATTATTTATTATTTATTAAATTTTATTCTGTTTTCAGATTCATATTCTTTCCTTCCCTTCTCACTCAAGAAAGCAAAAACCAAAACAAAAGTCCTATTATGAACATGGTAGTCAAGTGAAGCAAATCCTGGCATTGGCCATATCTAAAAAATATGGATTAATCTATATTGAGGCTATTGCCTTTCTATTATCATTGCCTTTCTATTGCACATTGTATCTTAAGTCGTCTGGAGATTTTGTTGGTCAATATGTTGATCAGAGATCCTAAGTCTTTCAAAGTCATTTGTCTTTATAATATTGTGATGTTTGTATAAATTGTTTTCCTGGTTCTTTCACTTCACTCTGCCTTAGTTCCTATAATTCCTTCCATGTTCTCTGAAACTACCTCTTTTGTCATTTCTCATAGCACAGTAGTATTCCACTATATACATACACCATAATATATTCAGCCACTCCCTATTTGATGTACACCTTTTTGATTTTCAGTTCTTTGCATTTGTCTCACTTTGTAGCAGGGAAATGCTGTTTAGTCCACCTGCTTTCTGGAAACCTTTTCCTCTTCCTTTCCATTCAGATTTAGTTTTTCCCTTTACATCTCTAATTTAGGCTCACTTTCTCGAGAATAGTTTGACAAAATATCCTGGTAACACCAGACGTTCTCATGTCCCTTGTATGTATCATTAAGCAGGTAAAGTTGGCTCTCTTTGGCTAGCTCCATTTGACTTCCTCTCCGAGTTTCCCTATGTAACCTGAGTGTGTATTAGTGTTGCTTGTGGACCCAGTCAACCAAATCAAGAAGTAAGGACTAGAGAAATGCTTTGTGTTTTCTGGCCAAGTCCTTAAAGATTCAGATATTTGGAGTGGATTCATAGGATCATAGACTTAGAAGTGGAATCATCTTAAAGGCTATGTATAGTCCAACAGCCTTATGGGGAAGACCCAGTTGCACAAAGGAGTGGTAAGACTGAAGTTTGCTCTCACGTCTTTTATCTCCAAACCTTTTCCACTGCGCACTCTGTCTATCTCTGCCTTTCAGAAACTTTAAAAAAATAATTTTTAAGAGTTAATAGAAATCTGTCTTCTCTCCCTCTAATGCTCTATCTGACTAGGAAAACAAAAAGGAAACAAACTCCTTGTAATACTTATTCAAGTAAAACAAATTGTTTTTATTTCCTTTTTGAAAATATGTCTCATTCTATGTAATGACTATATCACTTGTCTGTCAGAAGGTAGATAGCATGCTTTGTCAATTAGAACTCTTGAATCATGGAAGGTCATTGTATTGATCAGAGTTCTTATAGCTTTTAAAGTTGTTTTTATGATTTTGTGTTACTGTTGTTGGGTGTTTTTTCCACCTTACTGTTATTGGATAAATTGTTTTTCCAATTCTACCCATTTCATTCTTTATACAAGCCTTCAAAATCATTCAATTATATATTATTCTTCTTTTGAAAACTTCCCATTTATATCCTTAGACCATTTATCAATTGAAAAATGGCTCTTGTTCTTACGAATTTAAATCAGTTCTTTTTATATCATCAGAAAAACTTAATACTTTTTCTCCTTAATTAATTGCTTCTCTTTTAATCTTTGCATTATTTGATTTGTTTGTACAAAGTTATCCATTTTATCTTCTATGATCCTCTCTATCCTTTTTTTTTAGTTATGAGTTTTCTTCTATCCAATAGATCTGATACTTTCCCCTACCTGTTTTCTCTAATTTGTTTTCATGGCACTTTTTATATTTAAGACTATGTAGCCATTTAGGACTAATTCTGGTATAAAGCAGGGGAGTGTTAGTTTAAATCTATTTTCTTCCTTACTACTGTCCAATTTTTCCAACAATTTTTTTTAAATCAAATAATGAACCATTATCCTAGTAGCTGGAGACTTTGTGTTTATCAAATAATGGGCTACTAGGTTCATTTGCTTCTGTATATTGTATATAGAATCTGGTCCATTGATTGATGTCACTGTTTTCTAACCAGTACCAAATTCTTATGAGAATTACTGCTTTTTAGTATAGTGTGGAATCTGGTACCTTTCTTTAGCTCC
Source organism: Antechinus flavipes (assembly GCF_016432865.1). Taxonomy (NCBI): domain Eukaryota; kingdom Metazoa; phylum Chordata; class Mammalia; order Dasyuromorphia; family Dasyuridae; genus Antechinus; species Antechinus flavipes. The sequence goes on along the minus strand of NC_067401.1, from coordinate 337,823,168 downwards.
CCTTTATTCCCACTTCCCTGTCTTTATCTCCTTTTTATTCCCTTGGAATTTTGATTTTTTTGCCTTCATATGAATTTTGTATTTTATGTATAAGAAAAAAATAAAAGTGAAAATAGCATGCTTTTAGTTTGTATTCAATCAATATCAATTCTTTCTCTGGAGGCAGATAGTTTATTTCATCATTAGTCCTTTGGGATTGTCTTACATGAGAAGAGCTAAGTCATTCCTTCATTGAACAATATTACTGTTACTATGTTTAACGTTTTCCTGCTCTATTCACTTCCCTATGCATTAGTTCATATGACCTTTCCAGGTTTTTTGAAATTATCTTGTTTGTCATTTCTTACAATACAATAATATTCCTTTACAATCCTATATTAAGCTTGTTTAGCCATTTCCCAATTGATGGAGCATATTTCTTAGCCACCACAAATAAGAGCTGCTGTAAACAGTTTTGTACAAATAAGCCCTTTTCCATTTTTTTTTTTTGATGTCTTTAGAATATAGACCTCATGGAGGTATTTCTGGGATCAAAAAGTATGTACAGTTTTATAGCCCTTTGGGCATAGTTTCAAATTGCTCTCCAGAATAATTGGGTCAATTCACAACAACCCCACCAATAATACATCAGTGTCCCAGTTTTCCTACATCCCCTCTAACATCCAACATTTTTCTTTTTGGTCATATTGTCCACTTTGGTAGGTGTGAGGTGGTTAGTCATTTCAGTGAAGATGTGTCACTGCATTCATATTCCTGGTCTGAAATGGTAATAATGTTAATAACTAGTATTTAAAGATCACTTTAAGGTTTCCAAAGTACTTTACAAATATCTCATTTGCTCTTCACCACAACCTTGGAAGATGAGTGTTATTTTTATTCCCTTCTTGCAGTTGAGGAAATTATGGTAGATAGGTTAAATGACTTGCCTCAGTATCTGAGGAGAATTTAAACTCAGGTCTTCCCCCCCCCCCATGCCATATTAGTGTCTTTTAGCCTTTAGAGCACATGACTACATATAACATCGTCCCCAGTTTGAAAGTATCAACACCATGATACCACTAAATGTCCTCATTCTGCCCGTAGTGCAAAAATATAGCACCTTAGAAGTTTACTAATTGTGTGATCATGGGCAAGTCAATTAACCTGTCTGCCTCATTTACTCATCTATAAAATGAGGCTGATAATAGCACCTGCCTCCCAAGGTTGTTATAAGGAAAAAACAAGAGATATTATATAATGCTATTATGGATATTATAGCTAGAATTCATACATTGAAGTATGGTGTTATTTGATATGATCAGAGTGTCTGGAGAGGGTTTGCCTGTTTACCATCATATCTCTTTGTAGAATCATAGAGTTCGAGAATGAGGGGGATCTCGGAGCTCATCGAGCTCAGATCCTACATCCAGTAAGTATCCTTTCTACAACACTGCAGACAAGTAGTAGTTTCCACTTGAAAATCTTCAGTGATAGGGAATCCACTATTAGGACAACCTATTCCATTTTCAGATAACTTGATTGTTAGGAAATTTTTCCTAAAGTAATATCTTCTTTTCTGTAATTTCTATCTATTGGTCCTAGTTCTTTCCTTCGGTGCCAAGCAGATTAAATCTAATGCCTTTTGACAAGACAATTATTAAAATATTTGAAATCAACCTAAATCTTGGGAGACTAACAGTCCCCAGTTCCACAATCCCCAATTCCTTCACCCAATCCTCACTTGGTATGGTTTTGAGTACTCAGCATCCTGATTGCTTTCCTCTGGATGTCTTTCAGGCTGTCAGTGACCTTGCTAAAATATGTTATCTAGAACTGAATGTAGTGTCCCAGACGTGACTGATCAGGGCAGATTGCAGCTGAACCATTACATCCCTTGTTCTAGATACCACACATCTCTAAATACACCTTCAGATCTTCACATTAGTTTTTTTTTTTTTTTTTTTTTGGCCTGAAACATCACACTTTGACTCATAATGAATCTACTAAAATCCCCAGGTCTTTTTCCTAAGAACCACTGTCTAACCGAATTTTTTAATATGTCACCTGTGGGAGTCTTTAATGGATACAATAACTCAATCACATTTTAAAGTTTCCTGGATGAACTGGGCTGGATCTTCCCATAGCAGGAACTCTTGTCTTATGCTTCTTTTGTTTGCCTATGATGAGCTATACTCAATAAAGTCTTAGTGAATTAAGTTGGATTTTATTGAAGCAAGTTTTTCTCTGGACCAGGTACTGTCTTTTTAATGAGTCTAAGTATTATAACCCAAAGATCTCTTGGTCTATGTGTTTACTTGATCTCTTATCATTCTTCCAAATAGGGAAATGGACATACATTGTTCTTCTCCACCCTCTTCTTTTTTTTGGTTCTAGAGCTATGATTTCATACATATTAGTAACTCCCCAATGAGGAAATTTCGCTTTGTTTATGGAGATCCTTAACTTCTCTGTAACTCTTAGAGACTTGCCTGGGTCTTATAGGCTAAATGACCTGCTTGAGGTCATACAGTATATGTTAGAAAAGGGACTTGAACCAAGTCTTGGAAGTAATTTGTTTTCATTTTCTACACACACACACACACACACACACACACACACACACACACACACACACACGAGTTTTACTATTTAATTGATGGAAAACACAATTTCTAAGGCTACAGGATGAAATGCAAAGAGTAGGAGAAAATCCCTCCCTGGTAAAAATATGTCCCAGAGACCAGCTAGTCATCAACATTTACTGAGGACCTTTTCTGGCAGGACCCTCCAATCTATGGAAAAGCTACTCATTTAAGAAAACACTACAAAACAACTCGATTCTTCCTCAGAAGGTTAAAAATGACTCTTGATAGAGGTTAACTGATAACAATAATTAAGCATTGTATTCTGAGACATCAGCTATATCTTGTTTTTCTTTGCTTTTCACATGATGCTTTACCATGCTCTTCTCTATTAAAGAGAAGCTATATAGCTGAATATATATATATATATATACACACACACACACACACACACATATATGTATATATTTTGCATACAAGACAGTTTTAGCCTCTTTACTGGAGAGTTACAGTATTAACAGATTGATTTTAATAGACTTGTGCTTACCACTCTGCAGCGTCAGCGTGTTTTGGACATGTGTAGGCTGCTGCCCAAAGTCTCTTAAAAGAAATGAGAGTTAGTTTGCCCAGAGTACTTAAAGAAGGAGTTGGCTCATTTTCAGAATATAATTTGTCCATGAGCCATGTAAACCAAGAAAGTTATGTCTAGAGTTACTCTGCATTGTACCTAACGAAATTTTCAATCTGGTTGTTTTCATAAGAAAAGGAAGACATTTGTGTTTTAGAAGTATAATGAAAGTTCAGAATTTAAACTTAAAACTGGAATAGATCTTAAAGGCCGTCTAATTGAGTTCAAATTCTGTCTCCTTATAAATGAGGAATGGAAGTCTATTGCCAAAGGTCTCCTATCCAGTAAGTAGGATTTGAACTCAGTTCTTCTGAAACTCCAGTTTTGGTGTTCTATTGTCTATACTACATTGACTTCATTACAAGTGATGGGTCATGTAATGAGGATTTAGGAAAAGCAATATAATTTAATGTATTAAATAAACAACAAAGTAGGAAAACATCTTCAATTCCCATCATCACAAGTTTTTTATATTCCATCTTGTTCCCTCTTTATGGAGTGGGGATTTATCATATTTGCCTGGAAGGCAAGGGTAGGGGAGAGAAGTCAGGAGATCAGTGTGTTCTGTAATTAATTTAAAGGTAAGTGTTGATATTTATTGACAAAGAAACCCATGACTTCATACATAAATTGCTGATGGTGTTTGTAAAATGCTGTGGTCAAAAAGATCGTCACTCAGGGACCAGTTTCCCAATACTTAGTCTGGCTGCCTTGTGGATGATAGACACATGGGTCTATCTTTAGTGGCAGTTACAGAGTGCCCTCCAGCTGAATCTGGAGTCAGGAAAACCTGAGTTCAAAACTTTGATTCTGGGAAAATCTGCTTTAGTTTTTTGATAATAGTACCTACTTTCCAGGTAGTTGCGAGGATAAGATGAGATCATATTTGTAAAGTGCTTTACAAATCTTCAAGTGCTGTATAAATGCTAATTATCATTTTCAGTTTGCTAGCCCCTGCTTTCTATTGTAAACACTCAACTTGCCTCCAAGCCACAGTGCTGGTTTTTAAGCAAGGCTTAAGTAGAGATAAAAAAGAATAAAGCAAATATTTTTCTTTTATTAAATTTTTTCAACTTTCAAGTGCCTCTATTTCCTTTCCCTGGAAAGAAAAGAAATATAAAAGTGTTTAACAAATAAGCATAATCAAACAAAACAAATATCCGCAACGACTCTGTTCAAAGATTCCTGTCTCATTCTGCCTATGGGTCCATCACCTCTTTGCTACAAGGTAGGTAACATTCTTCATCAATGATTCTTTAGAATCATGGCTGATTATTGATTTGGTTAAGGTTCTTAAATCTTTCAAAACTATTCGTTTTTATAGTGTTAATATTATGGTATAAATTCTTCTCCAGGTTTTGTTCATTTCACTCTGCATTAATTCATAGAGATCTTCCCAGGTTTCTCTAAAATAAACTTTCCTCATTATTTATAGCACCATAATATTATATTACATTCACATGGCATAATTTACTTAGCCATTCCCCAATTGATTGACACCTTAGCTCCCAGTTCTTTGCCAATGGAGAAAAAAAAAACTATTATCAGTATTTTTATGCATATAAAAATTATTTACTTTTTTTTTTATTTCTTTGGTTATTGGTCTAGTAGTGATATTGTTGGGACAAGGCCATACAGAGCTTAGTAATTTCTTGGGCATAGTTCCAAATTGATTTCTAGAATGGCTGTGCCAATTCAAAGTTCCACCAATTTTTATGCAACCCTCTCCAATATTTGTCATTTTGCTTTTTTGTCAACTTTGCCATTCTGATAAGGACAAGATAGAACACCACATTTGCTTTAATTTTCATTTTTCTGATTGGAAATGAGTTGAAACTTTTTTTAAAATATGGATATAGATAGCTTGAATTTCTTTCCTTTAGGAACTTCCTATTTGTATCCTTTGAGCTCTTATCAAGTGAAGATTGACTTCTTACAATTTGGATCAATTCCTTAAACATCTTGGAAATGACACCTTTTAGTAGAGAAACTAGTAGCAAAGATTTCTTTCCCTACAATGAATTATTTTTCTTCTAATTTTTTAGTGTCATTTACACAAAAAATTTTAAACTTTATAAAATGGAAATTTTGTCTTTTGTGACCTTCTTTGTCCCTTGCTTAGTCATGACCCTTCTCCTATTTATAGATTTAAAATAGAATTTCTTCACTGTTTCTCTAATTTGTTTATAATGTGACCATTTGTGTCAAGGTCATATAACCATTTGGGTTTGATTTGGCATATGATATCAAATGTTGGTATAAACTTAATTTCTACTAATTACCAATCAGTTTTCCCAAAACTTTTTGTCAAATAGTGTGTCTTTTCCCTAGTAATTGTGGTCTTTGGGCTTACTGAACACTAGACTATTAGGTTTATTGTTTGTAATAAATCTTTTTCTTGAGTAAAAATCTTCTTTGATATCCAAAGACAAAGAACTACAGCGTGAAGAATTTAGCTTAGATTGCCTAGGAAGATTGCAGGCTTTTTTTGTGAGTCTCTAAATACGTGACAGATTTTTATCTTTCTAGTGATTTAAAAATGTTAATGATTAAGAAAGTTTCTCTTCAAGTTTCTTAGGATTTAAAGTTGGAAGGGGATAAATTATAGAATCACTGCTGGAAGGGCCTTCAGAGTTCATCAGGTGCAGCCCCTTTGGTTTATAGTTGGGGAAACAGACTCACAGAGTTCATATGACTTGTCCATAGTAGGATTACATAAGTTAATAAGTAGAAGAGGGTCTTTTGACTCTGAGTCCACTTCACATTGTGTGATTATATTTTACAAGGTGAGCCCAAAGCTGAATATGACTTAAGTGATCTTTGACATAAGAAGTGATCTTAATGGTAGAATTATTTTTGTGTCAGCAATTACACAAAATCTTTTTTCAACAATTTCTATAATTTAACAAAAAAAGATGTTTGTATTTCTTTTCAGGGATGATACAATAGCAAAAGATCATTATAAAGTCCTTTTGTAATTTTTAAACATTTCAACATTAGAAATTTAGATTGTATGATAGAAATGATCTGTAAATGGCATTTAAAGGCAAAATTAGCTTTTTTCCTATAGATTAAGACATTTCAGTTCTGTTCACTGGGAGACACAAGTTCCCCATTTTATTGCAAAAATGTTTACTATTTAAAGCAATTTTTCATTTGTCACAAGAATTGAAAGGAGATATATTAAGTACAACTATGTGCCCTAAATTTTTATACATTGTTGTTATTTAGAAATCAGTTCTATTGTACTATCAGTACTAGTGATGAAAGCTTGAAAACAAGGATTTAATGGAGATCCTGCATTTTATACTTTTCTTTTTTCTTTCTTTTAATTATTATTTTTTTAATTAAGGCTTTTTATTTTCAAAATGTGCACAGATAATTTTTCAACATTGACTCTTACAAAATCTTGTTCCAAATTTTCCCTTCCTTCCTCCCACCCCCTCCTCTAGATAGCAAGTAATCCAAAATATGTGAAACATGTTAAAATATTATATTTTTATATAAATATAACATATATATAATGTTAAATCCAATATATGTATACATATTTACACAATAATCTTGCTGCACAAGAAAAATCAGATCAAAAAGGAAAAAAAATGAAAAAGAAAATAAAATGCAAGCAAACAACAACAAAAAGAGTAAAAATGCAATGTTGTGATCCATCTTCAGTCCCCACAGTCCTCTCTCTGGGTGTAGATGGTTCTCTTCATCACAAGATCATTGGTATTGGCCTGAATCATCTCATTTTTGGAAAGAGTCATGTCTATCAGAATTGATTGTCATATAATATTGTTGTTGCTGTGTACTGCTCATTTCACTTAGCATCAGTTCATGTAAGTCTCTCCAAGCCTCTCTGCATTCATCCTGCTGGTCATTTTTTACAGAACAGTAATATACCATAATATTCATATACCATAACTTATTCAGCCATTCTCCAATTGATGGGCATCCACTCAGTTTCCAGTTTCTTGCCCTTACAATCAGGGCTGCCACAAACATTTTTGCACATGTGGGTCCCTTTCCCTCCTTTAAGATCTCTTTGGTTCAAATGTGGCCTCAGACACTTAATACTTCCTAGCTGTGTGACCCTGGGCAAGTCACTTAACCCCAATTGTCTCAGCAAAAAAAGAAAAAAAAATCCCTTTGGGTTATATAAGCCCAGTAAAAACACTGCTGGATCAAAGGGTATGAGGCAGTTTGTACTTTCCTTTTTTTCTGTGTATAGTCACAAAAGCTGGGTCTAGAGCTGTAGTTTTTGCACCCAGAGCAATAGTGAAATCAATGTGTCATCCCCACATCTCTGATCTTTACTAGGAGATAGGGAAGAAGACCCACTGGGCTTCTCCCAGCCCTTCCATTATCTTGAAAGCAATTCCTGACTCACCATGGGGAGCCTTCCATCCAGGGGGACTGCCAGCTCCCTCATGTGTTCACCTGCTCCCTATAGGTCTTAATTCTCTGGCTGTCACACTAACCAGTGTGATTCTTATGGCTTCTTCAGCACCCTCCAGGACAGGGCTCATTCTGCTTTTTGTAAATAAAGGTATCTTAATGTCCTTCAAAAGCAAGATATTCTTGGGAAGAAATGAGACCTGGGGTCAGAGCCCTGTTGTCCTTAGGAGGTAGGTTTGGTTGACTTGCTACAATTGGAGATTTTTAAAGTGAAATGAGCTGACTCAGGGCATAGTGAGTTTCCTATCACTCTATTAACTAGTCTATTAATAAATAAAGATTTATTAAATGCCTGCTATGTACCAGACATTGTGCTAAGTGCTGTGGATACAAAAAGAGGCCAAAGAGAGAATCCCTCTCTTCAAGGAGCTCACAATCTACTTTTTTTCTGTTTCAAAATTGTTTTTTCTTCAACTTTTTAAAATAACTTTTTATTGATAGAACCCATGCCAGGGTAATTTTTTTACAGCATTATCCCTTGCATTCATTTCTGTTCCGATTTTTCCCCTCCCTCCCTCCACCCCCTCCCCCAGATGGCAAGCAGTCCTTTACATGTTGAATAGGTTACAGTATATCCTAGATACAATATATGTGTGCAGAACCGAACAGTTTTCTTGTTGCACAGGGAGAATTGGATTCAGAAGGTATAACCCAGGAAGAAAAACAAAAATGCAAACAGTTTATATTCATTCCCCAGTGTTCTTTCTTTGGGTGTAGCTGCTTCTGTCCATCCTTGATCAATTAAAGCTTTCTGTAATGAAGAGATCCACTTCCATCAGAATACATCCTCAAACAGTATCATTGTTGAGGTATATTATGATCTCCTGGTTCTGCTTTTCTTCAACTTAATAGCATTTTATTTGTTTTCTAATTATATGTAAAGATAGTTTTTAACACTTATCTTTATAAGATTTTGAGGTCTGAATTTTTCTTTCTCCCTCCCTAAGCTCACAATCTAACGAGGAAGACAATAAAATAATATGTAATGACATAAACAGATATGTACTCCCCCCAAAAAAATAAACAGGAAGTAACTAAGAGAGGGAAGGCATTGAATTAAGAGGAGTTGGAATTCTATATGATGATCAATTTTGATGGATGTGGCCCTCTTCAACAATGAGATGAAACAAATCAGCTCTAATAGAACAGTAATGAATTGAACCAGCAACACTCAGGGAAAGAATTCTGGAAGATGACTATGAACCACTACACAGAATTCCCAATCCCTCTATTTTTGTCCATCTGCATTTTGGATTTCCTTCACAGGCTAATTGTACAATATTTCAAAGTCCGATTCTTTTTGTACTGCAAAATTTGGACATGTGTACTAATATTGTATTTAATTTATACTTTAACATATTTAACATGTATTGGTCAACCTGCTATCTTGGGGAGAGGGTGAGGGGAAGGAGGGGAAAAGTTGGAACAAAAGGTTTTGCAGTTGTCAATGCTGAAAAATTATCCATACATATATCTTGTAAATAAAAAGCTATAATAAAAAAATTTAAAAAAAAAGAATTAAGAGGAGTTGGGAAGGGCTTCCTGTGGAAGATGGGATTTTAGTAGGGACTTAAAGGAAGCCAGAGTTGACTGTGAAGTGTTTATGATTTGGCAGATGGATATCTAAGCTCCCTTAATGATTCTTAAGTTCTGGGAAATCTAGATTCTGAACAGCAGCATTGTTGGCAATCTGTAAATGTTAAACTAACAGAGAACGTCATTTCTATTTGCATAATGTCACACACCAATTAATGATACAGTTCGGAGAAAATCAAGAGATGTCTGTGTGTCACATGCTCATGGGCCCCCAAGGTATGTCATGTGTATCATGGCTGTGTGGGTGCTTGGGCAGATGTTGTTGTGTTGTGTGTGTGGGCACCCAACCAGAGAGGATCTGTATTGTGTGGGGGAGCTCTCAGCTAGATGTGATGTTCTACGCTGGAACGCTTGTAAGATATGATGCAAGGGTCATCTGCTTGAGCAGCCAGCCATGGGGATAGTGGGGGGGGGGTTAGGAAGTACCCACCCATGAATGATGGATATGTGCTGTATGTACATGGATACCCAGCCGTATGTCAAATGTGGGCAACTTATGTGTCATCATATGTCCTCAGGGAGGGCACTTAGGAAGATGAGGTAGTCACCTTGTACGGGCCTGGCTTTCCCCCAGACTCTGAAAGGACAAAAGAGGTTTTTCTTGAAGTATTTTCGAGTATTTCTTATGGTATTTGATAAGATCTTATCCAAATGGTTTTTAGCATTTGCTAATAGTTGCGTACAATTTCCTTGTTCCAGAGTAGGCAAATTCAGGCAAGTGGCTCTTTTTACATTCAGTACGCAAATTTGCAGCAGGCGTGATTTGAAGTCTAGCGTAGGGGGAAAACAGATGATAATTTCACATCCTCCTATAGTCTCCCCCAAGAGTTTCATTTGACTGTGCCAGTCCCCATTTTCTGTAACTGCAGCAGGACAAGCAGAATTAGGTTTATTTGGAATAACCGAGCCACCCCAAAGTATTAGTTAAGAACTCCCATTCAATAGCATTATTAATAGCAAAATCTGGACCACCTCTGAAGGGAGTCAGAAAATTGAATCCTACTTCTGCCTTCTGTGTAACTTTCAGGAAATTTCTTAACCTTTCTGAGCTTCAGCTTCCTCATCTAGAAAATGAAGGAGCTGGACTAAGTGCTTCTGAGGTCTCTTGTAGCTTTAGTTTAATGATCCTTTGTTACTTTGATGGGTTGGGAATAAAGACATCTCCAAGAAGTAGTCTTCTGGACCCTGGTTTTGTTACTTTTGACCACTAGTGTTTACCCATTTTTCTGGCTTTTATGAGATGGAGGAGTCACCTGTGTCTTTCTCCCAGCTCATCTCCATGATATTTTGGAGACACTTGAGGTTGTAACATCTCCTACATGAGGCTGTTACCGATCCCCCAGATGTTACACCTCCTGGTTGTCCCTGCCACTGTCCCACTCCCTGATTCCCCCACGTGAAATGGTTGTGGATGGTGTAGACACCAAAAACTGAGGGATCACCTGCTCCTTATCTCCATGATATTTTGGAAATGTGACTGATGTAGGCACCAAATGCTGGGGTTTGGTCATGTGGAGAATTCATTTGTGAAGGTTTATTTGTGAGAAGAGATTACAGGCAGAATGAAGAAATGCAATAGACACCAGAAATGGTACTTATGAAATAGAGAGCAATAGAGTTTACCAAGAAAAGGAGTTTGGAAGAATCCATTAATATGCCGTGAGGTGGGAGTAAGCCACTGACTGGTAGGCTTAATCCATAGAGGCTCTGTCACCTAACAGAATTAGTTACTTATAAGAAGAAGAAAGACATCATGATTCATGGTGGGGTGATGAGATGTGAGGGAGGGGCGAGGAGAAGGACATCATGGGGCAGAATGCCACGGTGGGCTATAACCCCAAGAGAGATTCAGCAAAGAAGGCGTGGGCCACAGATTGGTTTATATGGGAAATTTAACCTCGGGTGTTTGATATAACTTGGATTTCTGAGTGCACACAGCAAAGCCGGGCTACCCACAATCTTCACAGAGGAGGACTAGAAGGTTCACCTGACCCCCATCAGTGCCCTTCCCTGCTTACCTCAGGGAGTAATCTTATCAGGACTTCAGCCTTTCTCTGCCAGTCCCACCTAATTACTCGGGACCTCATCAAGATGATTTTGAGCTCTTGGGCATGGGGCATCCAACTTCAGTGTTATAGTTGTGTGAAATTTCCTCAATATAAAAACTGATTAGAAACAATGGTATAAGTGAGATTCCAGGGCATGAACAGTTTTTTGAAGCTTAATTTGGCTAAATACTTTATGAGGGTCAAAACAAAGAGGACCTGAGGAGTCGGGAGACCTGTATCTTTGAAAAGCTCCCAAGCATTACATGGACTTTTGGGACAGGTGTTATACGTTGAATGTTTTTGAAGTCTGTCAAATAGATGATACAAATACACAATGTGACTGGAGCCAGTCATACACAGAACTTAAAGTAGGGGAAACTTCATCGTAGGCACCTTCTCATTCTCCCTTTCCCCTACCCCCAGATATTGCCTAGCTGCCCAAAGTTCTATAGAGATTGCCCTAATTATGGTCCCCCTTCCTGCGTAGGGACCCACACTCTGGATATTTCTATCAACTCACCCTAACACTTTAACCTGTTCTTTCATCTGCTCCAATAGGGCCAAAATTAGTCGGAAAGGATTTGATAAACTAATTTTTGATAAGGGATTAATGACTGGTAGCTGGGCAGCTAGCTAGGTAGCCCAGTGGATAGAGCAATGAGCTTGGAATCAGGAAGACTTATCTTTCTGAGTTCAAATCTGGTCTCAGACACTTTCTAACTTGGAAGTTAACTTGGAAGGCTTTGTTTGTATTGTAACTCTTGATCAGGTCAGTCCAGTGGCTCTTTAGAGAACTTTTGGTAGGATTTCAAGGGTGACTGGATGATGGTGAGGTGCTTCCCAAAATATAAGTGATTATTTGCTCTTCCTGTGCATAATAAATAGACTTTCTTGTTTCTTCCCTAAGTCAGGTGACTTAGTGAATCACTCTGGGGTGAGAGTTTAAATTCCATTCATATAGTACCCGTTAAGACCCCTGAAGGAAAGTCTCAGATTTGGTTGACATCTTTTTTTTGGAGTTATTATGGAAGCAATGATCAATCACAACAGACATTTATTGAGTACCTATTAAGTGAAAGGTAAGGTGTCAGGCATTGGAGATCCCCTCAAGGGTTTATATCTTTTCCTCCAGTATTTCTGATTTTTTCTCTCATGTATCTGTTCTCCACACACTTACTACATAGAGATAACAATTAGTGGTATAAGGTTTCCAAGAGAGAGTGTCGAGAGAGATGAAGGCTAATGACAGAATCTTGAGAAACCCTCATGGTAAAGAGGCAGAGAAAAGGATAAAGAACCACAAAGGAAACAAGAGGAGGAACAGAGACATGTGAGTCATGGAAGCCAAGGAACCACAAGTTATCCAGAAAAAAGAAATGTCTTGGAAAAGTCAAGGAATATTATTACAAATAATAAAGACCTTGGATTTAGTGGTAATTTATGACGTGGAAAGAGCTGTTTTACTAAAGCAGTAGAGATGGAAGTCAGAGATTACAAAGGAATTAAGTAATGAAGAAGGAAATGAATGTAGTAAGTATAAACAACTCTTTCTTAAAAGCTGGCAGTGAAGGGGAAATTAGAAAGAATAATTGCTTGAGGTAGTTGTGTGTGCAAATGAAGAGTTTTTTAGAACTAGAGAGACCTTGAAAAATAAACAGAAACCTTTGCAGAGATGGGAGACTATGGTTATAGAACATTAAATACACACAAAGTTGGACTTAGTTTATGTCATGGTTACTTTTTTGAACTGTTTTTTTCTCTTTTTTTATTCTGTCATATTGTTTGGCAGAGATATAAATTGGGAAATGAAGTTAGGGTAAAAAAAAATCAAGGATAACAATTAAAACTAAATTTGAAAAAAGTCATTTAATCCCAATTGCCTCAGCAAAAAGGGGAGGGGGTGCCTAATGGTAGTGGATAGAGCACCAGCCCTAATGTCAGGAGGACCTGAGTTCAAATTTGGCCTCAGACACTTAACACTTTATAGTTGTGTGATCCTAAGCAAGTCACTTAACTCTTGCCTCAGGAAAAAAAAAAAAAAAAGAAAGGAAGGATGGATAGACAGATGGATCAGGGAGACCTTAGCATGTTCATCGTCAGAATGACAGAAAAAGAGATAGTAGAGTGATAGAAGTGAAACTCTTAATGCTCTTATTATATAAATGTGAAAGATTATCATTATTATTGAAAATGTAGAACAATGACACCAGGAGATGGAAGGTGATAAGATCAAAAATGTAAGTGGAGGGTTCTCTTTGGCAAAGAGGAAGGCCAGCTCTTCCTCTTAGAATGGAGGGAAGGGATGTTAGGTGAGAATATTGAAAAGGGGAGAGAAAGAAGAGAAGTTAGCAGGTTCGGATTAGTTCCTCCAATCTGAGCAATGTCGGGATTGAAGTCATCTCCTGAGGATCAGGGGATAGAGATTGGAATTGCAATCTTAAGCAAATACGAAGGAGTGAAAGGGATTGCTAGAGACAAAGTCTTATATACATTGCCTATATAAATTGTATAACCTTATGGCAATTATGTCTCTTCTCTGGAAGTCTAGAAGAAAAGGGACCAGGACTTTGGCTCACTGCTTTTGAAAGGCTTCTCGAAACTGCTGCTAGTGGATGAATAGGATACTAGAGAAGAATAAAGTGCTATTCTCGTCAGCAGATCTTTCCTGATCACAGGGTCTAGAGTCATTCTGGAGGCCTTCAGATTTTTCTGGCTTGCAGAAAGACCTGGAGAATATCAGGGTCTGACAGTTCCCCCAGCAATATCTTCAACCCCTCAAAAGGCATCAAACATAGAATATATTTACCTGCAAGGAACACAGAAAAGACCTTGTACCCAAACTGATAGTTGGGAGACCTTTTTCCCTTGGATCCCTTTCTTGTCCACATAAGAGTTATATAGGGGGCAGTTAAGTGGCGCAGTGGATGGAGCACCAGCTTTGAAGTCAGGAGGACCTAAGTTCAAATCTGTTCTCAGACACTTAACACTTCCTAGCCGTGTGACCCTGGGCAGGTCACTTAACCCCAATTGCCTCAAAAAAAATAAATAAGAGGCAGGTACCACATGGTATCATGCTGCATGTACCTCTATTGATGGAAGAGTGAAGGTTGTTTGCTGTGTATATCACTGGGAGAGATCTGTTTCCAGCAGGACTTGACTACTTTATCTTGCTGTGGTGCAGTTTCCTGCTTTGGGATCTTTTTTCACTACGGTTCCTTCTCATTAATAAATGGTACCAACTCTAGAGTGTGGAAAGGCTGTCCTGAGGTCCTTCTAGCTCTTGGAAGTTCTTTCATGTCAAGAGCCAGTGTCTCTGGCTAGGTTTTTTTTATTGTTATTGTTCTTTGATACTCAATCCTCCACTACTATTCACTTTTATTAGTCAAGTAAGCATTTTCTCTTTCTGGTTGAGTAGAGGTGAGTTTGTTCCATTTATCTCTTTCCTCTGACACCATACAGGCTGTATACCTTCTCCCTTCCCCCATCAGCATTGATTTTTTTTATTTTTTATTTTGAGGCAATTGGAGTTAAGTGACCTGCCCAGGGTCACACAGCTAGGAAGTGTTAAGTGTCTGAGGCCAGATTTGAACTCGGGTCCTCCTGACTTCAGGGCTGGTGCTCTATCCACTGTGCCATCTAGCTACATCCCTCTTATGTGGCCAAGAAAGGGATCTCAAGGAAAAAGGTCTCCTGACTATCAGTTTGGGTAACAAGGTCTTTTCTATGTTCCTTGTGGGGTAAATAACATATAGTTTCTGTTTCTATCCACTGCACCAACTAGCTGCGCCAGCATTGATTCTTGAGAGGTCTGAAAGATTTTCTTCAGCTTCTCTTCTATTGAAATCCTCTCTCATTTTTCTCTGGGCCAAGCCATGCAAGCCAGTATGCTGGCACTAGTGGGAGTGAGAAGGAATTATCTCTTCCCTGAGAAGGCAGATTCAAGCCTCTGAAACGTGAACTTTAATGGCAATAGGAGTCAAATTTTAACTTGAACACTGACCAAGAATAGATTGAATTATCTGGTCATAGGCACCTACCAATTATATACAGATAATGTACAAATTTCAAATACCCATTTAATTACTTAATGTACTTGGCCTTCTGATTAATCCTAATGAAGACCGTTGTCTAGACTCTTTTGCCAATCAATCAATAAAATTTTGTTAAATATATACTATGTGCCGGGCCTGTACTGAGGCTAGGGATATGAAGAAAGTCAGAAGACAATCCTTTCTCAGAGATAAGTTTTGAAAAAAGATCTAGAGGATTTAGTGGACCCCAGTCAGCATTGTGATGTGGCAGCTAAAATAACTAATGTGATCTTGGGATCATAAAGACAGGCATTTTATTGTGCAGTCGCTTTGTGGTGTCTGACCCTCTGTAACCCTGTTTGGGGTTTTCTTGGCAGAGATAGATACTGCGGTGGTTTGCCCTTCCTTTGCCCAGGGTCACACAGCTAGGAAGTGTCGGAGGCCAGACTTGAACTCAGGAAGAGGAGCCTCCCTGACTCCAATCTCTGCACTTCACACATCTTACCGCCTAGCTGCCCAGGATAAGCACAGCTTCTAGAAATACAGACTAGCCAAGACCCTCGTCTGGAGCATGGTGATGTTTAGCTTTGAGTGTGATAGTTACAGTGATAAACAAGACAGCGTCCAGAGGAGGGTGACCAGGATGATAGAGGCCCTTAAAGTCACGTCTTGTGAGGATTAACCAAAGGAAATAAGTGGGTTCATCTGCAGGGAGCTCAAGAGGGACATCGCAGTTGTCTGCAAGTACTTGAAGGGCAGCGTAGGGAGGAAGGATGGGTTTGCTCTGTATAGTCCCTAGAGGACAAAACCAGGAATAAGAGGCTAAGTTACAAAAAGACCGATTTGGGTTGAATGTCAGGGTTTTTTTTTTTTTTTTTTTTTTTGCTGAAGCAATTGGGGTTAAGTGACTTGCCCAGAGTCACACAGCTAGGAAATGTTATGTATCTGAGGCCAGATTTGAACTCAGGTCCTCCTGATTTCAGGGCTGGTGGTCTATCCACTTCGCCATCTAGCTGCCCTCATTTTTTTTCCCTAAAAATTTGTGTTGTCCCAGACTGGAACAGGCCAACCTGAGAAGGCTTTGGATACTCCCTCCTTGGAGATGCTCAACCAAACAGCAACTCTCAGATTCTGAGGTTATACGTTTGCAACACATAATATAGTAGAAAGAGCCCTGCATTTGGATTCTGAAGAGGTGGGTTTCAATCTTACTACAGATGGGACCATAGACAAGTCATTTAATGTCTCTCTAGGCCTGATTTCCTTTCCTGTAAAATGAGGGAGCTGGAAAAGCTAATCCTAAAGTCCTTTCTATTTTTAAATTTTCCAATTGTAGTCATGGAAATAAAGAAATCTTTTCCTGCCGGGGAATTCGATTGGCTGTGGACTGGTTCAGGGAGAGAGGACACAACTACATCAAGGTTTTTGTGCCATCTTGGAGGAAGGAACCACCAAGATCTGATACCCCTATTTCAGGTATGTTGCTAATGATGCTTCTCCATCTTCCACGGACCAAAAATGGCCTCAAAACTAGTCATGCTGATACCTTGCAGGTAAATTTTCCAGCCTACAAAAAATATCAGGTCACTGTTCCATCTCTCTTGCTATATAATCTATATTTTGTTGTAGGAAAATAGAAGGATAATATTAGAGGTGAAAAAATACTCAGAGTAAAGCTAGCACAACCTTTTGCAGAAGGAAAAAAATGCAGAGATGGAGAAATATAATTACATAATTATAGAACCTCAAAGTTTAAATAATAAACAAGCAGTCATTAAGCACCAGAATTGTATAAAAAACTGAAGAAATAAAGACAAAAGACATTCTTTTATCTCAAGGATCTCTCTCTTGGGGATTTAACATGTAAACAATCAAATTCATACAAATTTATATGCAGAAATAACAGTTTGGACATGTATACTTATTTTGTATTTAATTTATACTTTAACATATTTAATATGTATAACATTCATCCTGCCATCTGGGGAGGGGGTGAGGGGAAAGCGGAGAAAAATTGGAACAAAGGTTTGGCAATTGTCAATGCTATAAAATTACCCATGCATATAACCTGTAAATAAAAAGCTATTTAAAAAATTATATGCAGGAAAAATTGGAGATCTTCAACAGAGAGAATGCATAAAACTAAGGGGATCAGTAAAGGCTTCCCATGGGAGATGAGATTTAAGCTAAAACTTGAAGGAAGCCAAGAGGTACAGAAAAGAAGGGAAGGCGTCTCAGATAGGGAATAAAAATGCCCAGAGACTGGAGATGCAATGTGTTCAAGAAACAGCAGGGCAATGAGTGTTATTGACTGTAAACTATATGGAGTGGTGTAAAGTCTAAGAAGGCTGATAGTTGGAGAGGCAAGGGAAGTTGTGAAGGACTTTGATTATCAAACAGGATTTTATATTGATTCCGGAACTGATAAGGTGCCACTGGAGTTCATTGAATAGGGAGGTAATGTGCTTTAGGAAAATCAATTTGACAGGCGAAAGAGCTAGCATGGGGAGGCTATTATAATAGTCTGTGCATGGTGATTAGCACCTACAATTAGGGTGGTGTCAGAGGAGATTAAGGAGTTATACAAGAGATGTTGTGGATATTTTAACATATTTAACATATGTTGAATGACCTGCCATCTAGGGGAGGGGATGGGGAGAAGGAGGGGAAAATTTGGAACACAAGGTTTTGCAAGGGTCAATGTTGAAAAATTGTCCATGCATATGTTTTGTAAATTAAAAAAACACTTTAATTAAGAATAAATAAATAATCTTTAAAAAGAGCGAGATGTTATGCAGGTAAAATTTATAGGTTTTGGTAACAGATTTAGATGCAGAGAGTGAGAAAATAAGATTTGAGAGAGATACCAAGGGTTCAAAATTGGGGTACCCTCAAAAATAACTTTACAAATACAAGAATTAGGGAATTTAGGAAAATGGGAGGGTTTGGGGGGAAATGATGAATTCAATTTTGAATGCTATGGCACATCCAGTTCAAGATGTCTGATTGTAAATGGCCTTAGAAGCAATCTAATCCAGACGATGTCCTATAGCATCTCTGACAAATAGTCATCCAGCCTTTACTTCACTCTCTAAAGGAAGAAGCTCATATTCTGAGGCATCTCAGTTCACTTTAGGTTAATTCTAATCATTCTGAAGTCTTAACCATGCATTAAATCTCTATCTGAAACTAAACTCTTTTGTTCCTAGTTTTCAAGAAGAGAAAGTCTAGGTCCTCTTCCAAGTATTATTCTATCAAATGTTTGATGGCAGGTATCATGGTTCAACTGCCTGCTTTTTTCTACATTGAAGATTCTCACTTCTTTTAACCATTCTTAGTTAACTGGAAATATGGTTTCCAGTCTTTCACTAGCACAATTGCCCTCTTCTGACCTTATTCTAGCTTATCTAGGTCTTCTTAAAATGTGATGCCCAGAACTGAATAAAACATGCCAAATGTTAATCAGACAATTGTACAGTGGAATTATCAGCCACTTTTTATGGCTTCCTGTTTCTTATTAGGATCCATGAGATCCTAACTTAGTCTTTTTGACTGGCTTGCTATACTTTTAACTCATTGAACTTGTAGGCCACTAAAACCCCCAAATCTTTTTTTTTTTTAACAGAAGTATTATTTTATTACATTTCAACCATTTTGTATCGGTTAATTTTTTTTAACCCAAGTGAAAATTTTTCTTTCCCATCAAATTTTATCTTCTTATATTTGGTTCTTATATATATCTTATATTATATTTATTGTAGTCTACTAAGTTCTTTCTAGATATCTAAACATCATGTAAGCTATTCCTCTTGGCTTTTATAATTTTCAAATTTGGCAAATATACTTTCTTATGTATAAAGAATATATAAAGCAAACATATGTAAATACATGCTTATATGTAAAATAAATATATTTTCTTATTTGTTTCATTTCTTCTTTCAGGCCACTGACAAAAATGACACAGGGTCAAAGGCAGATAGATCCAAAATGTCTGAGGCATTTTCATAAGGACCTCCTTCCAAATTGAGCTCAGTTCTATTGGAAAAGTAAAAATTAGCTAGCATTTACATAGTGCTTTAAGGTTTGCTTTACAAATATCATCATATGCTCACAGCAACCACTGGAGATGGGTGTTATTCAACCCCAGTTTACAACTGAAGAAACAGACAGAAGTTAAGTGCCATATAGCTTATAAGCTTGAACTCAAGTCTTCCTGACTCAGTACTGTGTCCATTAAACCTCTAAATGCCCATTAATAATTATCTTTTGGGTCTGATCAATTAGCCAGCTCTGATTCTACCTAATTAGGCATATTAGGAGAATATTATTGTCATTTAGTCATTTCAGCAGTATACTCTTCATGATAGCATTTGGAATTTTCTTTTATTATTATTATTTTTAATTATATTATAGCTTTTTATTTATAAGATATATGCATGGGTATTTTTTCAGCATTGACAATTACAAAACCTTTTGTTCCAACTTTTCCCCTCCTTCCCCCATCCCCTCCCCCCGATGGCAGGTTGACCAATACATGTTAAATATGTTGAAGTATAAGTTAAATACAATATATGTATTTGGGATTTTCTTGGCAGAGACACTAGACTGGTTTGTCATTTCCTTCTACAACTTATTTTACAGATGAGGAAACTGAGGCAAATAGGGTTAAGTGACTTGTCTAGAGAAACACAGCTAATACCAACTACTTAAAGTATTTGCATGGGAGACTGTCAAATGCTTTGCTGAAAACTAGCCATATAATGTCTATAGCATTTCCCTGTTCTATTTGTCAAAGAAAAGAATTAAGATTAATATGGTATAACTTATGGTCACGCTGACCTTGCCAAGACATTAGGAATTTAGGGAGATATTAAATGGTTAGTTCAAGGTTTTAATCCCAGTAACCTATTAATTGTTTATACAGCTGAACAGCTGCCTCTGGGCAGAGACATTCTATTTATACATAAATATAGCTCAAGGGTTTTGTGACCATAGGAGCAATGCAGGCTATTCTCTGAAGAAGGAAAGATTAGGAGTATGTAGTCCTTTTCTTCAGACAGTTTAAGATCTGTTACATAGAAGAGGGAACAGGGTTGTTTCAGAAGATGGAACCAAAGCCAACAGGTGGAGGTGACAAGGAAGCAGGAAGTGTTCATCCCCCAAGAAAGAACTTAATAATGATGATATGACTAATATGGAAATATGTTTCAAGTTATTGTACATGTATAACTTATGACAGATTGTTTGTGGTCTTGGAGACAGAGAAGAATAAAGGCAAAAATGGAGAAAAAAATTGGAACTCAGAATCTTACAAAAATCAACGTTGAAAACCATCTTTACATGCAATTGGAAAATAAAATACCATTGAATAAAAAATAAAATGGTGATAATGCTAGCAATATTATGTTACATTTGCATGATGTTTTTGAACTTTCAAAGAGCTTTCACATATCCTTTTTCATTTGGTATTCACAGCAACTGGCATAGGGCAGGGCAGGTGTTTTTACTCCTGTTTTACATATAAAAAATTGAGGTTGAGGAAGGTTATATATGGCTTCTCTTAGGTCAAACAATTAAGGGATGAAGACAGAACTAGATCCAGGTCTTCTGGCTCTCAGACCAGGGCTGCCTCCCCTGTGGTGATTGGTTTAATGGGGAGCCTTGTAAGACAATGAAGTCCTTGGAAAGGCTCCAGCAGAGGCCATATAGTTGTCAGACTATCAGGCAGGGGATCTTCACGGTTGAGCGTGTTCTATGCATTTTCCTACTTTGAGGTTCTGATTTTTCCCCATCTTATCAGATATTGTACTTTGGACTTTTGGCTTCAGGCAGCCAGGAAAGGAGCTCTTTTGAAATGGAGCTGTGGGTAAATTCAGAGGCCTATGGGAAGAAAGGGAAGAGTGGGTGGGTACTTTCATTTGTTGAAGCAATTCAGTTGGTAACTTTGTCTTCCAGTTCAGTTTTCTTTGTGCTTTTTCTACATTTTTTCTTCTGCTAAATTCTCTGATCTCTTATAGTGACTTAGGGAGAGCTACTCCCTTGGGAGATGAAGCTCCCATTAGGATATATGATACTCTTTGTGTATGTGTGTGTATATTCATATATATATATTTAAAATACACACACCCATATACACATTCATACAGCATTACATATGGAGAAAGAGAGAGGGAGAAAGACATGTACAGAGGGGCAGAGAGAGTGAAAGAAAGAGGGGGGCACATGGAATAGTAGAGAGAGAACTGTTTGTCCTTCCCTTCTTGAAGAGAACCATGATATCAGGAGGCAATGCTATGACTTGGATTTAAGTGAGGGAAGTTGTTCAAAGACACAGCTTCACCTTCCCCTCCAGAGCCATCTGGGTCCAGGAGCAAGAGACAGATCAGGATGACTGGAGATGGCCCTGGATACAATGGGAGACCTTCCTTCATGGCAAGGAAGACCTGAGTTCAAGTTTCATCTTTGATGCATTCTATGTCCCTGTACCCGTTATTTACTGACTCTGTAAAGCTATACTCTGTAGAGAAGGTGTATCAGGAAGTTCCTGATGCCATTGGAATATTGGTTTAATCCCTCTTAGCTCAAGGTATATTTGTATTATAAGAGAAAAGGGAGAGAAGGAAATTAGATGTGATATCATTGGTGTATAGAGCTTCTATATGAAGAAACTCTTTATCAGTATAGGTTGGAACCCTCTCTGCTGATGATAGCCTTATAGAGTGTCAGAGATAGGACTAGAATCTGATGTTCCTAGAGATGATCCTCTATCCAATACATTATGGTGTAGTGCATGCATACACATATAGAAATTATTGCAATAACTTCACAAGGAAAAAGAGTAATGTAAGAAATGATAGACTTGAAGTCAAGAGACCTAGAAACAGATTTCTATTTCTTCTCTAGCTGCGTGATTTTAGGCAAAGAACCCTCCTCTAGGCTTAGTTCCCCCCCCCCAACAATATTTTATTTTTCCAAATATATGTAAAGATAGTTTTCAATATTCATTTTTGTAAGATTTTGTGTTCCAGATTTTTCTCCCTCTCTCCCTTGCCTCCCCCCTTCAAGACAACAAACAATCTGTTATAGGTTAAATATGTGCAGTTCTTTAAACATATTTTCATATTTGTCATGTTATACAAGAAAAAGAAGACCAAAAGGGAAAAAAGCCATAAGAAAGAAAATAACATAACAAACATACAAAAAAAAAAAAAAAGGTAGTACAATGCTTTGATCCACATTCAGTCTCCATAGTTCTTTGGATATGAAGGGCATTTTCCATCCCTAGTCTCTTGGAATTGCCTTGAATTACCACATTGTTGAGAAGAGCCAAGTCCATCACAGTTAATCATCACATAATCTTGTGACTGTGTACAATGTTCTCTTGGCTCTGCTCCCTTCAGCCAGCATCAGTTCAGGCTTTTCTTTCCTAGAGTTTTTGAAATTGGCCTGCTCATCATTTCTTGTAGAACAATAAAATTCTATTACAATCATATACCTTAATTTATTTAGCCATTCCCCAACTGATGGGTATCCACTCAATTTCTAATTCCTTACCAGTACAAAAAGCCAGCCTTAGTTTTTTAACATATGTGAAATAGAGGCAAAATATATCTGCCCTACCTGTGGTGACAATCACATGAGAAAATATATTCAACAGCGCTTTGAAAACTGACAGGTGCTACACAAATGTTAGGGAGCATATGCCATGTTATGTGGTTTCTAAATCTTCCCAAGCAGATGAGTATAAATCCAATAGATTTCTTCCAAGAGCCAATCCCATAGTAAATTCTATTTACCCCATTAGATGGTTGCAGGCAGGTTTTGATAATGTAAGAATAATGAATCCTGTGATCTCATTTAAAACCACACTATATATATCATTGGGCTGAACTAATCATATATTTCATATAATTATGTAATTATGACTTTTGTATATTTATAACCAGAATTATATATTTATATATTATATGACATATACTTTATTATGATATTATTTCATTAAGTTATTTTATTATGTCATTTTACTTATAATATATCCTGTAGTCCCACTTAAATTCATATTATACATCATTGGGCTGAGCTAATTATATATTTAATATAATTATGTAATTATAACCAGAATTATATATTTTTATTTATTTATTTTATTTTATTATAAATACATTATATATATTATTATATTATATATTATATTATAAATATAAAAATATTTATTTTATTAATATATTATATATCCTGTGGTCCCATTTAAATTCATATTACACATATCTATTGGGCAAACTAATGGTATATTTCATATAATTGTGTAATTATGACTTTTGTATAATTATAAAAAGAATTACATATTTATATATGATATTACATATATTTTATTATATTATTTCATTTATTATCATTTTATTTATGCTTATTATTATATTATATATACAGTAATATAGAATTATCATATATTCATATCATTATAGCCCTAATTATATAGATTATAACAGAATAATGCAAATAAATGGGAGCACTTCACTGGGTTCATTGTTCTCATTAATCAGGACTTAGTAGTAGTGTGACCCTGGGCAATCACTTAATCTTTCTGATAATTTAGTTTTCTCCTCTGTAAAATGGGGACATAATATTGTAGTAGTATGTATTCCCTAGGGTAATTGAGAGAATCAAATGAATTAGAATAGGTAGAGTGCTTTGAAGAACTTTTAAGGCGATCTCTAAGTGTTTGTGTGTCTAATGATTTGTTTGTCTCAGGTATTGCTAAAGAATCGGGGTGGGGTGCAATTGCAGGGAGAATGAGTTACGGAGAAAAAGTAGAATTTTAAAGTGCACATATTTTTCTGGGGAGTGTCTCGAGTTCCATTTTTTCCTCCGTTTGCAGAACAGCACATCCTAGAGGAGCTGGAAAAGCAGGCGGTCCTGGTGTACACCCCATCCCGCAAGGTCAATGGCAAGCGGGTAGTCTGTTACGACGACCGCTACATTGTGAAGGTGGCCTATGAGAAGGACGGCATCATCGTGTCCAATGACAACTATCGGGACCTCCAGAGCGAGAACCCAGAGTGGAAGTGGTTCATTGAGCAGAGACTGCTCATGTTCTCCTTCGTCAGTGACAAGTACGTGAGCAGCGTGGGGCAGCCCAGGGAGGGGGGCTTCGTTCCTGAAGTCAGATCCAGCCATGGACACTTACTCCCTGGGGGTCTCAATGTCCTCATCCATAATAATCTGATAACAAGAGCATCCACTTCCCAGCCTTGGGAAGGATCAAATGAGACAATATTTGCAAAGTGCTTATCATAGTCTGGCACATAGGAGGGGATAGAGTGCTGGGCCTAGAGTCAAAAAGGCCTGAATTCTGATGTGATCTCAGATCACTTCCTAGCTGTGAAACCCTGGACAAGTCACTTAATCCTGCTTGCCTCCCCAATATTTTTTCCCTATAACTTTATTTTGGTAATAATCCTATATGTCATATTATATTATATTGCATACAAATATAATATATTATATATCAAATGTTATATTATTTAATTAACTAAATATGATGTTATTATATATTTAATGCATATGTTGTATGCATTTAAAAATGTCATTTTGCAAAGGTCATCAGACCACCGAAGGGAACTATGACACTAACAAATAAATACATGAATAAATGAAATAAGATGAGGAACTTCTACTCGAAGGCATGGCCTGGATTTTGAGAAATGAGAGCTACTCCTTTTGCAATGGCTCTCTGACCTCAGAGAGGTATTGGGAATTTGGGGGATAAAACTCCCTCTGTGTATGTGCATCTATCCCCACTCTACAACTTAGCATCCTAGATCCTCTTGTCCCAAGTTCCACAGGCAGAGGCTAGATTTCATCCCTAATGAATGTCTTCCTAATTCCAAGCCTGGCTTTTTATCAGTGACTCCATGTTGCTTCATATTATTCATCAGTTGCCTATTCAAAGTGCTTTCTTCTCCAACCTGATAAGGAGTATTCTCTCCATTTTACATATCATGAAACTAGAGGAGCAGAGGGGTTACATGGTGAGGTAGTGGCTACAGCCGGGTTGGAGGCAGGTCTTCTCAGACCAAATGCAGAGCTCTTTCTTTTGCACCACCCTGGGCTTGTATTTCATGCTTAGGATTAGGAGTTTAGGAGAACACTCTAGATGCTGTATAACTGCTCTCCAGTGATCCTGGAGTATTTGGAAACAAATTCAAAACCATTTCCCAGAAAGCCTAGATTTCAGTAAAGCATTTGACAGAATCGTTCTTGTTGTCCTTGAGGATAAGATGGAGACATGAGGGCCAGATGGGGGCTTTTTAAAACTTTTTTTGCTCATGATTTTTCTCTGAGAAATTTTTACATGACCCCACATGTCTAGGTGTATAAAACAGCTATATAATTCAAACATTTACTGATGACAAATCTTAATTTCCTGACCCCCAAGTTCAGTTATGGGAACCCACATGGGATTGCCGTGACCCACAGTTTAAGAGACGAGGCCTGAATGGTAGTCTAGTTAGGTAGATTCAGAGCTCATTAAATGACCAAACCCAAAGAATGGTCATAAACGGGGTCATTGTTAACTTGGCGGTCTCTGGGAGAGTGCCTCAGGGATCTATCTGCCATTGACCCTGTAATATTTTATCTATGGTTTAGGGGAAGGCTCTCCCCATGGGTGGCGAGAAGAGGGCTCATCATTATTTGGGTTGGGCTACTTCCCACAAGCCAGGGCAAGCACAGTCTGGGAGGCCGAGTCAGTGAGGAAGGAGCTACCGGGCTGCTCTCCCCGCTTCTCCTTACCCCCCTGCTCCTGGGCGCCCCCTTCGCCAGAGGGCAGCTATTCAGTTGCTGTCAGGGGTAGTCAGATTCGGGCTCTCTCCATGTCCGCATGTGTGCAGCCAGAGGCTTCCACTGCCCAGTTTCAGCCCAGAGAGATCTGGCCCGTCTCACTGCTCCGCGTGCCAGCAAATCCTCCCTGTTGCCTAACGAACCATGACGACTTCTGGCCTGGTGACAGCATCTGGGTGAGGGTCCAAGTCCGTCTGACAAAACTGATCCCTGTGCCGGACCTGTCATCTCCCTCGCTGCCAGGATGCGGTGCCCGCCTGCCCTCCCTGCCTGGGCGAGAAGGAACTGCCTCCCAGAGCCCTCGGCACGGCCTTCGCAAGCTCTTGGCACTCGTCCCCAGGGCCCAGGAGAGAAGAGAGTTCAGGAGGCAAAGCCTTTGGTCACTGAAAATAACCGTGGCAAGCCACTTCCCAGATTCTTGGCTAGGGCTCAACATCCAGAAGCTTTGTGTACAGTTGGTAGCCTGAGCAACTAGAGTCCAACATAGGCCTCCAGGCCTGGGATGATCTATAGACTGGTTCCCATGGACTCCTTGGAGAGGAATTTCAATCTGAACTGTATTATGTTTTTAAAAAACTAATTTGGAATTCATAACCCACCTGACTCAGCTTTTCCTAAACAGGAAATGTGCTCTGGGGACAAATTTGCATTCACCAGGACAGTAGGGAGAGGTTCCCATCTGTTGTAATTCATTCTGCCTTTGAGAGGTGATTGCTGAGAGTATATGTTATTGCCTGGGTGCAGAGAGGGAGAAGTCAACTTCCCCATTTGGTTGTGTAAATGAGCTGTGAACATTCAAATCAGGGGCTACTGAGCCAGTAAATATGAAAAGCTCAAACCAGATTGAAAAAAATTGAGGAGGTAAAGCCATCCTCCAGGCAGAAGATTCAGTCATGGTGGACATGTCTTCCCCTTTGTCTACTTTGTATTTCAACCAAATCTCTTACTTAGTGGTCCCCAAATATGCCATGAATTTTTCCTGTTTCTGGGTCTTTCCTCAGGTTCCTCCTTGCATCTGCCACCCCTTTCTGCTCCCCCCTCCAACTCATTAACTGAGATTCAGTCAGGGTCAGTATGTGAGTGTCTGCTGTGTGCTCAGGACTATAGGGAATATAAGAAAAAAAAAATACCCAACTCCCAGTGTTTGGTTGATTACAGGAGTTTGGAAATGTGAATCTTGTCAAAGCCCTTGGAGATTATGCTTGGGTAGAGTCAAAAGACCTGGGTCCTGGGCCTGACTTGTTCCTAATTGGGCAAGTTAAATGTTGGACCTCAGTTTCCTCATCTGTCATCTGTAAAAGGAGTTTAGACTAGATTTTCAAGGTCCCTCCTCCTGTTTTTAACATTTGATGAGTCTATAACCCAATCAAATGACTTTTGGGTGGGGAGCTACCTTTTGTTAGCCCCAAGCTCAGAATTACCAAGGCCCCAGAGCTTTCATGTGGTTTAGAATCTCTGAGGAGAATTGACTTACTTTTTCCATTACTCACAGATGGTGTCTATTGAAACCACTAATTCATTTGCTTTTAGAAAGGTCTCTTGTCGCCCGCCTTCTGAGACAATATGTCACCCTACTGGCCAGGGCCCTCCACACACCCACATCTGTCCCTATGGCAGGCAGGGACCTCCCCCCTAGGGACCTCAGTACTCGAGGTGTGAGGGAGATGTCTTCTTCCCATAGTCTCACTTTGTCTGAGATGAATAAAAGTGGCAAAAGGA
Source organism: Antechinus flavipes (assembly GCF_016432865.1). Taxonomy (NCBI): domain Eukaryota; kingdom Metazoa; phylum Chordata; class Mammalia; order Dasyuromorphia; family Dasyuridae; genus Antechinus; species Antechinus flavipes. The sequence goes on along the minus strand of NC_067401.1, from coordinate 337,795,285 downwards.
AGGTAGCTGGTTCCCCAAGGGCTGCTGTTTAGGGATTTATCCTAGTTTGCTTCTGTCTGTGCTGAAGGGTTGGGGATGTCCGACAGAGACCACAACAATAATGATCACAGTTCTATTATACTTCCAGGAATATGCATAAAACTCACAACCGGTGAGAGAGAGAGAGCACAAAAATAGCCCCTCATTTTCTAAAATGTAAACTATGAGGCTCAGAAAAGTAGCGATTTGGCCATGATCACATGGCTAGCACTGGACTTAGACACAGTTTTTCTGATGAGTGTAGATGTTCCACTGTAGACTGTTTCACAAAAATTAGGTCAAGATTCCCATCTTCTATGTCCCAGCCTGTCCTTTTATGATCCCTTCTTCCACTTTATGCTTCCACCAAAGTAGACTAATTAGTGGTTCCCAAATGGGCCATCTGTTTTCCCATTTCTGGATCTTTATGTTCTTTCATTTTTCTCCCTGCACCCTTTTTTTTTGCAAGGCAATTGGGAAAATTCAGGGTCATACAGCTAGAAAGTGTTAAGATTCTGATTGAATTCAGGTCCTCCTCTCTCCAGGGCTGGTGCTCTTATATTGTTCTTCTGCATCCTATTCTACCTGTCATCATTCTATCTTATCCTTCAGAGCCTAGAGTCACTTTTGCCTCTTCCATGAAGCTTTCCCTGATTTTCTCACCTCTTTCCCTCCACCAGCCGGAAGTGATGTTTCCCTTGTTGGTCTTTCTATAGCCCTTCCCTCTTTCCCTAGAACTCTTCTTCCCTGTTGCACCATATCATAGTTACTTCTTGTTGTTGTTTTAATTAAAGCTTTTTTATTTTCAAAACATATGCATGGATAATTTTTTAATAGTGATCCTTACAAAACCTTGTGTTCCAGATTTTCTCCTTCTTCCTCCCATTGCCTCCCCTAGATGGCAGGTAATCCAATTTATATTAAATATATCATAGTTATTTGTGTCCAAACACAACAGAGTAACAGAGATTGAGACCAGTTCATAGTTGTGTCTACCCCATTGTGCCTGATACTATGCTTTACACATACCTGCCTTACAGGTTTGTTGTAAGGAAAGAAAAACAAAGCCTTAAAGGGCTAAAGAGATGGGGATTGTTTTCAATAATAATAATGTGGTCCTTCAGAATCTTTGAAAAATTTTGTCGAGGAATAAGCCCTGTTTCTATGGGGATGACCACTCTCTTTTTTTTTTCCAGATTCATGCCTCCTGATGATCCTTTGGGCCGCCATGGACCAACTCTAAGTAACTTCCTTAGCAAAAAGCCAAAGCTTCCACAGGCCTCCTGGCAGCACTGCCCCTATGGTAGGTCTTGCCCCTTGCCCCCTCTGATTGGTTCAGAGACTACTGGGGGGGGGGCTGAGTGAGCTTGTGAAGTATCTAGGAAGTTCATGAATAAAAATGAGATTTTGGATGAAGTTTGTCTTCCCAGGCTCTTCTTTTGGTATTCCTTTTACCTATTCATCATCTTGCACTGAGACTGTCCTCTCCTTTTCCTCCCTCAATCTTTCCCCAACTGCTTTTTGTTGTCTCTTGTCATGGAGGAAAGAGATATTGATGAACTTTTACCTATAAAAGTGTCAGAGTCTTAATGGGTCCCTCAGAAATAGGTACTTGTGAAGAAAGCTTCATGGAGAAGATAATGGTTAGCACTCATTATGGGGGGAATTTCTGGTATCTGTAGCTACTTGCAGAGCGATCATTTCCAGGAAGGGTCCATGTTGACCATATTGGGTTTGTAGGGGAGGCCTTTCCATTGAACTTCAGATTATATCCCAGAAGCAACTACCACTCAATCAGTCAATAAGTCAGCAAGCATGTATTAGATACCTTCTATGTTCCTGAGGGGAGCTAGGCCGGACACAGTTGATAGAGCTCCACTCCTAGCAAGGAAAACTGGGGTTCAAATCCAGTCTCAGACACTTACTAGCTATGTGAACCTGAGCAAGTCGCTTAACCCGGTTTGCCTCCATTTCCTCATATGTAAAATGAGTTGGAGAAGGATATAGCAAATCATTTCAGTATCATTGCCCAGAAAACCCTCCCAAAGGGGTCATTAAGACCTTGACATGACTGAAAGTGATTGGGGGAAATGTTCCACACTAATGCATTGTGGGTGGACTTGTGAACTGATCTAGCCATTCTGGAGAGCAATTTGGAATTGTGTCCAAAAGCCTATAAAACTGCATACCCTTTGATCCAGCAGTGTCTCTATTGGGTCAGTACCCACATGTATAAAAATGTTTGTAGCAGCTCTTTTTGTGATGGCAAAAAACTGAAAATAGAGTGGATGCCCATTAATTAAGGAGTAGCTGAAAAGTTATGAGTTTATGAATGTAATTATTGTTCAATAAGAAATGATGAGCAGGCTGATTTCAGAAAAGCCTGGAAAAGACTTATATGAACTGAAGCTGAGTGAAGTGAGCAGAACAGTAACAGCAAGATTATGTGATGATGAATATGGTACTTAGCTCTTCTCAACAATATAGTGATCAAAACAATTCCAATACACTTGGGCTGGGAAATGACATCTGCACCCAAAGAGAGAACTATGAAAACAAGGATATCAAGGAATACTATCTGGACCTTTTTTGTTTGTTTGTTTGTTTTCTCTTTACTGTAGTTTTTCCCTTTTGTTCTGATTTTTCTTTCACAACATGACTAATGTGGAATTATGTTTAAAATGATTGTACATGTATAACCTCTATTAGATTGCTTGCTGTCTTGGGGAAGGGGGTAGACAAGGGAGGGAAGGAGAAAAAAAATTAGAATTCAAAAATCTTATAAAAATGAATATTGAAAACTACTTTACATGTAACTGGAAAAATAAAATGCTATTTAAAGAAAAGTTCCAGTTGCCAGACACTATGCTAGATGCTAGGAATACAAAGATGAAAAAAAATTACAATATAAAAAATATTCTTTGCCCTCAAGGAGCTTACATTCTGTAGGGAAAGCAATTTGTGCCTGTAAAAGAATATATCAAATATATTCAAATTAAATACAAGATAATTTCAGTAGGCAGGTTGTAGTATCAGGCTTGACCCTGTGTGTCAGGTCTTTGGGGGTCACAGACCCAGGGGAAATAGCCCTTTCCGTGGCACCTTACTCACTTGATTATGACCACCCCAAGTCCTTAGGCAGCGAGAACAGGATGACTGACGGACCTGTCTCTTTGGTCCAGGTGTGCATTAAGACAGTCCTCCTCCTCGGAGGCCTCGTCGCCCGCATACTGCCAGTAAGTCCAGGTCTCCCTGTCACAGCCACAGTGCCCGTGGCGTACAAGGGGAAGAGCGCGGTGATTATTGGCTCATCCCTGGGCTGGGCTGACTTTGGGAAGTGGAATTGCTGCCCCAGTTCACAGGACTTGCCCCACTGTGGGAAGGTTCAAGATCTGCATTAGCAAACAAGGGGAAAAAGCAATGAAAGGGGCTAACTCAGAGCAGCAGTAAAAGAACCGAAGGCACCTTACAACTGTCCTTTTGCGGGCTGACTCTTGTGCTTCCCCTTTGCAGGCAGGAAGTGTACCTACGGCAGTAAGTGCAAATTCTACCACCCGGAGAGACTGCACCAGATCCAGCTGTCGGTGGCGGATGAGCTTCGAGCCAAAACCAGGGCCTTGCCGGGCTCCGAGGAGGAGCCGCGGAAGCCGGGGCCGCTTCCCTCCCTGCCTCCCCCCAGCCCGAGCCCGGAAGCCCTGTGGAGTCCCGCAGGCAGCGTCAGCAGCTGCAGTAGCTTTAGTAACAGCAGCCCGGGCTCCAGTGGGACGGAGGGGAGAGGTCCTTCTGGGGACAGGAGCCTCAGGGGAACTCTGGCCCGGAGCTGGGAGGACTGTGCTCCGGGCCGGCGGGGCCCCCCAGCAGGAGACATCCGCTTCCTGGAGAGCCAGCTCTCCAGACTGGCGTTTGGGGAGGATTCCTACGGTTCTGGCTCGCACGGCGGCGTCGGAAGTGCGGGGATTCGGGGCGGGATGAACACCGTATACCCGGGCTGCAATCTCAGTCATTCCGACTGCCGCGACCCCTTCCAGCCCCCTCAGCACAGCGCGGACTGCGGCTGCTGGCACAGCCACCGTTTCCAGGAAGGGGCCCTGCCCACTGCGTATGCTGGCAGCCCCCTGACAGGCAGAGGGGCTTATCGTCCTGCTTCTAGGGGGCCGGACCGGGTCCTGCCGAGGACTTTTGTCCCTAGTGACCATCCATCGGCAGCAGATCTGCAGCAATCCCGACAGCAGACCGTCCACTGCCCCCAGCCTCCCACTCGGGACCCATTTCCCTATCCCACCCACACCACCGAGACCTGGGGAACAGAGCAAGTTCAGAAACCGCCACCTGCTCCCTCTTTTAGGGGGGACTCCAGCTGGAGGAACCGGCCCTTTAGGAGAGTGGAGAGTTATCCACACTCCCCTGAATATAAATGCCCAGCCCTGGGCTCAGCCAGTGCGGAGCGAGCCCGCGTCCGGACAGCCCTCTATAACATCTTCCCCCAGGCTGAGGTGGACCGAGTCATGTCCTTGTTTCCCGACCTGGTGGATATCACCAGTCTAATGTTACTCATTGAGAAAAACCGTCGGCTTTGTCCGTGAGCTGGAAACCTGTGAGAAGTCACAGCCTTTGCGTGTGACATCCCTGGAATCCTTTCGATTCTGGAGTCTAGACTGCAAACCCACTGAAAGCAACTATTGTAATGACAGGCCCGGGCCTCTTGGCTCTAGGCAGGGCGACATCCAAGCGTTCCCATTGCACATGGAGCTCAGGTCAGGGATGACCAGGAAAGACGTCCCATTGTTTAGTTTGCAGTCCTCCTGTTCCCGTTTGCCAGTTTCCTGAACGGCGGTCACAGAATCTAAAATCCGGAAGGTCCTGAGCAAGAATCCAAACGGGATAAACTATTTTGGGGGGAGGGGAGGAGGCAATCAGTGTCAAGTGCCTTGGGTCACTGTCTGAGGCTGAATTTGCATTTGGGTGACTGTAGGGCTGGTACTCTACTGTGCACCCAGCTGCCCCCAGGATTTCCTATTAAGCAATCTCAACAGACAGGCATTCAGATTTTGCTTGAAGATTTCCATTGTAGAGGGGAAGAGGAAGGAACTCACTATTTCTCAAAGCATCCCATTCCACTTTGAAATGAAATAAATTTGGAATAGGTTTTCTTGTAAAGAAGTTTGTGGTTGTTGGGTTTTCTTTCTTTTTTTTTTTTTTTTTAAATCATTTCTACCCTCTTCTCTTGGTCCCATAGGGCCAAAAAGAATAAATTTAATCCAAGGATTCTTTACTTGGGGGTCTGTGAACTTAACTTTTTTTTGATAATTATTTAAATACAATTGTTTTCCTTTGCAATCTTCGTTATTTAATTTTATGCATTTAAATAAAAACATCGTTTTGAGAGGATGTTTCTATACTTCACTGGCCAGTCAAAAGGGTCCATGATACAATAAAGATTAAGAACCTTTGATCTAGTCCCTCTTCCATATGACAGCCCTTAAATACATGAAGGCAGATATCGAATAAGAGCATAGGTTCAGAGCTAGAAGGGACTTTAGAGTCTATCAAGTCCCACCTTCTCATTTTTCATATGAGGAAACTGTGGCACAAAGCAGTTAAAGTTTCCCAAGTTCACATTTGTAGAACAGCAAGTGCTAGAGTTCCAATCCAAGGCACCTGACATCAGAACCATCACTCTCCACTAAACCATGCTGCCTCAATGTCCCCCTCTAAGACTTTTCCCTTATTCCTATAATCTTATGGCATGACTTTTCAAACTTTAATCATCCAGGTTGCCTTTTTCCAGACAAGTTCCACCTTTTTTATGTTCTTCTTAAAATATGGCACCCATCACTGAACACAGAGCCTTCTACATGAAATCTGGCCAGGGCAGGGGACAGAAATGTCATTCCCTTCCTCATTTGCAACATTTTCTTTTACTCTAACCCTTAGTAGCATATCATTAGGAGATAATGATATTCTACCTCCCTTTACCTAAAGGTGAAATAAAACTTTGCATAGACCGGAGTTCAAATTTGGCTTCAGACCCTTAACTGGTTGTGTGAATCTGCAAGTCATTTAATCTCTCTCAGCTTTAGTCTTTTCATCTGTATAATGGGGATAATACCTACCTCCCGGGGGTTATTGTGAAGAATAAAGGTGATCAAAAGTTTAAAGTGCTTTACAAACCTTCAAATTCGGTACAAAGGGTAACCATTACTTTTTTGTCTACTACATCAACCTATTGGATGATTGAATTCACAGGCCACAATGATTTTGCTACCCATTTGACACAGGCCAAATCCCATTCCAACAGACATTAAGAGTTGGTCCAGATGTTTTCCTTGCCCTGGAATCTTATTTTTATTAAATGGCATCTTAATTGTACTGAGATTCTACTTTATTTGTTATTTTCTTATAACAGGTGACTGACTTTTAAGCCTTCTCTCTGAGTGAAATCCCAAGTTCTTTCACTTTTTTCCATTTTAGCCAGTTACTCACTTTGTTTCCCTATGACTTCATAGCTCTCTGGCTTTCAGTGTCCTTGCCTCTAAAATGAGGGAGGGGAGATTGGATTGGGTAGCCTTTAAGATTTCATGATTCCATGACCCTCCTGAACTTAGCATAGTGCCAGGCACATCTGTTCTAAATAAATATGAGGTTGATTGATTGGTGCAGTGGGAGGGTAACCTGTATTTGCAGACTTTCTATGTTTCTATATTATTCAAAGTTGGCTTCACATTCAGATCAGATCAGAGCCAGTGATTTTTATTTTTCACAGCACTTTTTGCTAGAGTACTGTATAAAGTTCTTCCCATCTTCTATGTTCTTTCCCACACCTGTAATAGACCCAAACAGTATGAGTAAGCAGATGAATCCCCATTTTACAGCAGAGGTCCAGAGGATTGCTCACTAACTGTTAGGGACATCAGACTAAAGCAACTGCTCTAGAATAAAGCCCTTTGGAACTCTTTGTTGTCATCCTACAATTACCTTTTATACTGGGGAGAAAAAAAAGGGCCACCTCAGATCTCACACATAAAAAATAAAGCAGCATTCTCCACTTCTGCCCGGAGAGGCGGCCATAAGCACAAGGCAAGGACCACCTTCGTCCAAGGAACCTCGTAGGGGCCACAGTTTGCTTTCAGCAGATGTTCTATCCAGTCCAAAGCTTCTTGGGTAAGACACAGCCCTGACAAGATGGGTATATCCATACCAACAGGTAAGTTCCCTTCCCATTGCTTGAGACTTGAAGCTTTGGAGGTTCTAGTTTCCTAAGGAGATTAGCTCTAGGGTAATATGCAGGCACAAAGGACAGTTCATTCGCATTTGTTGTTATGGGACCGGTGTTCATGGTAACAGTCCAGTATTTACTCCAAAAAAATCTGTTTCCCAGATCTATTTCTCTTTTATGAATCCTGTGAATATAAGTAGTTGTAAAATACTGTGATGTGATGTTGTATCACCTTGTTAGCAAAATTTTGAGTCTGATCTCTTGGTATTTAAAAGCACATCATTTTTATGAGTCTGGTTTGAGTCAGAATTGACTCCCCCATCTTTCTATTCTACCTAAATAAAAAAAAAATCTGACTTGTAGACATACATCCAGTATACATTGTTATTTGGGAACTGGCTGAAAGAGAATATAAGGTTGTTTGTATTTTATATTGTATATTTTATATGACATATATACAAATTGTATTTATGTTGTCTGTAAAAAAAATCAGTTCAGTAGAGCAAAAGGCCCTCCTTTCCTTATGTACATGTCAAAATCATACAAGACTGCTTAAAAGTTATAACAACAGAGAACTTGCTGATCCATTACTATTAAACAGGAAGGTAGGATGCTCCTCATTGAGTCCAAAGAAGGGATCCATATGATCAGGGATTCTTATCCTGAGACTTGTGGATAGATGTCAGGGGGCATATGAGTTTGGATGGGAAAAATTAGACCTTTACAGTTATCCCTTTCACATTGTGATTTTTCCCCGTGTAGTTTTAATAAACTGCAAGTCAGCATAAAAAATTAAATGAAAATGCTGGTGAAGTTTTGCAAAAGCTGCAGACAAGTAAAGGCCAGCAGATGACACAGAACAAGTTTAGAAACTCAAAAATGCATAAAATATATGTTAGTTTGAAGGGAATGCCAAAAAATTTTACATGGATTTTCCAGATCACAAGGACACTACATCCCTAACCTCAGCGCTGTGAAAGGGATAACTATTTAATATAACTTTTTCTTTGCAATCTTATTTATTTTGTTCATTTAAAAACATTTTTCTGAGAAGAACTCTATAGGATTTATCAGATTGCAAGAAAAGTCCATGAAACAAACCTCTTAAGAATTCCTGCCAAAAATGGTGAGGTTCCTCAGCTGCTCCTTTTTTTGTGGGTGGTACCCTGCTGATTGTATCAAGTCCTGGAACATATGAGCAAAGGCTGCCTATTCTTTGAACTATGAGATATAATTGGATGCCCAACCTCTAATACTCATCTTTTAGTATGTTTATCCTAAACAGATAATGCCATGATTTGAATCCCCAAACTAAGGAAGAACTGAAGCAAGTTGGATTGCATTGGGGAAATGACAAAGTTCTTTAAATAATTCCAAGATTCTCTTTGGAACAAAAGCTCATCTTTTTAATACCAGCATTCTTCAGGCAATGCTCTAGTTATGGGACACTAAGGTTTTTAAAGAGCTGAAATTGAGGATTACCTCCAAAGGGCAATGGAATGATGCATGGTGGGTTGCAAGTTGCAACAAATTACAAACAGGACATTATGAAGAAGTACTGTGAAGGAAGCTATCAAATATATTTTTGAGTCAAAAAGAAGAGGGGTTGCTTGTGTGGAAGGTAGATAGCCAACCTGTGTGTTTTACTGGAATATTATCAAACTATGAAAATTTAGGAAGACCCTCAGCAGGATGAGTGGTCCCCCTGTGGTGAATTTATAGGAAGATAAGGCCAAAAGTCATATAGGGCAAGCAAGCATGAAGAGTTTGTGATCAGCATCATAGTGGAAGGAAATACCTACATGTTGAGTTCATAAATCCATTAGAGAATTAGGCAACTTCAGGACGAGTGTATTTGTTCTTCTGAGATAAATACTGTGAAGGAAATTTAATTTTGTTTGTTTTTTTTTCCTCTTGAACTAAATAAGAAACCATTCATAGATTTATAGAATCTAGAATCAGAGATCATCCCCATTTTACAGGCTAGGAAACCAAGACCAAATGGCACATGCAAGCTCACACAGGTAGTAAATCAGAGTCAGAACTCAAAGCTAGGTCCTACCATTTAGATTTAGATTTAGAGTTGGGAGGGACCTCAGAGGCATTCTAGTCTAATCCCCTAATTTTAAATGGGAGAAAACTGTGGCCCATAGGAGTCTGCTGCAGACTATAGGTAATTAATCATAACAGGTAAATATAGATCAGAAACAGGCTTTGAATTTGATATTCTGATTTAAAATCCAGTGCACATTACATGACTTTTTAGCTTTCTGGCCTGCTTATTGCACAGCTGCTTTGTGTTAGAAATAGTGAAACTGTCTCTTTTGAGGAGGACTTTGTTGTTTTGGGATTTTTTTTTGCGGGGGGGAGGAGGGGTGGTGAGGAAAAGAGAGGACCCTGGTCAGCAAAAAGTACCATTTTCCTATTGTTATTGTCGTTCAATTGTTTTTCAGTCACAGTGATCCCATTTGGGGTTTTGTTTTGCAGTATCATTTTTTCAATGAATGGAATTGACCCTTACCTCAGTGTCATGTGATTTATTAGTTAATTAGCAAGGCTATCAAAGAGCATTGATTAAGCCCTCATTATTGTTGTTGGTCTTTTATTCTGGAAGAGGACCAGCAGAATAACAAGGGTGATTTGCTCTTAAATGAGGCAGGACTGTGCAGTCATGAATCTCACTCTTTCCTCCAGGGTCATTGGAATCCAATGGCAAGACCTAGGTCAGGATGACTGGGAATGGGATGCTGGGGAAGACCTCGGCCTTTGTCTATAACATATCCTTTGATGATCCATACAAAGTGGATTCAGGTTTAGAGGGAACGTGTATAGCAAAGGGGTGACTCAGAGCTCTTCGAAGTCCCTTCACTGTAAACTCTTTCCCCTTTTTATAGGATACTCATGAATTTCCAGCACAGTCCTTGTAGAATTTTTAATATATCTTTTCTCACTGAATCCACGTATCCTTGATTCCTGCTGCACTGAGAGGCACTGTGTCCTGGAGATACTGCTAGGATCTGATGAAAGGTCCCAGTCCTTTGGTCCTTTAGGTTCCCATCAAGATGGGGAGAAGACGGAGGCTGAGACATTGTCCTTCCCCATTCCTATTCACAAGCAGTTCTTTCCTAGGGGCTCAAAAGAAGTTTCTAGGTGTTTGAATCCTGGATTCTGAGCTTCTTGGTTTTATACAAGCCCCCAAAGGTATGATCAAGTAGATTAACCAAGTCGAAAAGAGATTTAACCAAGCCATGAAGTCTTGTCTACACCTTGCTCATACCTCTGAATGATTTCATTGATATATCTTCTCACCTGAGAAAAGATTATATCTTACATTATGTAGGTAAATGATGTAGGTAAGCAAGGTAAGTAAGTAAATGAGACAGCAATAGTTATCTAGGTGTCCTCCCTCTTCCCTTATAATACTGGGACATAGCTAATGTGAGGTAGCGACTAGATGCTGGGCCAAGAGTCAGAAAAACCCGACTTCAAATTTAGCTTTGGACATTCACTAGCTGTGTGACCCCAGAAAGTCACTTAATTTCTGTTTGCCTCAGGTCTCTCATCTGTAAAATGGGGATAACCTCCCAGAGGTAGGTTGTAATGATCAAATGATATAGCTGTAAAGCATTTAGCACAGTGCTTGACATATAAAAGGCACTATATAAATATTAGCTACTATTATAATTATTACTCCTTGCTGATACATTTGGGTTTCTAGAACCTACTTGGATCTATATTTCAAAACCATTGCTCATCAGCTTCTGTTTTTCACGCTTTCTAACCTAACCAGAATTAAGGATGTTATAGTAAGATTAAATGATATTTACTTAAAATAAGTTAACAACAATAATTATAAAGTTAATACTTTAAAATTTGTAAAAGGCTTACCATATATTATCACATATGATCCAACAACTCTGTGAGATAGGAAATATCATTATACTCATTTTACAAAGAAAGGATCTGAAGAAGAGGAAAGTTATCTCTGAAATCATATACCTCATAAGTATAGACTACATATATGATTTGAACCAAGTCTTCCTACCAAACCAAACACTTCCAATTTGAGTATGATACTGCCTCTTATGACAACAAATTAAAATAAGAAACAGGTGCTGTATTATCCATTTCCCAAAACTACCTTCTCTTCCACCTCCAGTCCTCAGAGGGTAAGAATTCTTTACTTTTGACTTGTCTGTTAAAGTAGTTTCCCCTTAAGATTTCATGCCATTTAGCTAATCCTCTAGTAAATATGTCTGTCTGGACATCTTGATTCAATCAAAATATTTCAACTAGGTGTAAGAAGAAATCTGTTTGGCTTGGTTGATTGTATTTGGAAGTGCCCTGTGGGTCTTGTATAAAAACAGCAAGCCAATTTAGAATAGAGAATTCGAATATCTAGAAGTCTTCAAGCAAGTTCCTGAGAGGGAATTGCTTGGGCAGGGAGGAGAAGGGATGGAAAGAAGGAGGGGGACAGCCATTCAGCCTCTTGAGCTATCCCTTTGATGGGAGGAAGATCTATAAGATCAGAAGATGTAAAACAAATTTTTGTCTCTTGTAAATTGGTTTGTACTTTTTTGATCATGCATCCTTATCAGTAAAAAAAATTTTAAACATGTGCTCCATATGCAAATATGTATTTATAATTTTATATAGATGTACTACTATACTAATAATTATACCTATTATATAAAGACAAACATTTTAAAAGGATAAGAGAAAAATGAAATGATAACTGCTTTTAGAATCATCAGGGAAACCACTGAATTTTATTAAATAGGAAAGTGACATATTACTGAATTTTAGGAAAATCACTAACTTGACAATTGTGTAGAAGACAAATTGGAGAAAAACAAGAGAGGAGACAAGGAGTCTATGAGGAAGTTATTGCAGAAGTTTAGATAGAGGAGATACACACTAGAGTGTGGTTGTGTAAATGGAGAAAGGGAGATGTTGTAGGGGTAGAAAAGACAAAGTGTGACAACTGGTTGAATAAATGGAGTGAGGGAGGATGAGCAGGGGATAATGACAGAAAGTTTGTGAAGGTGGGACTCATGGTGTTCTAGATATTCATAAAAAAGTTTGGAAGAAGAATGAGTTTTGGGAAAAAGATTATGTAATGAAAGCTTTGTTCTCTTACAACCCATTTATACCTGCTTGTCTTGCACCGTTCACATTAAAGCATCCAAAATAAAAATAGAGAAACAGTGTTCTTCCTTACCACTCATTGTTATAGAACATAGACTCCTCTGAAAGGGGATTCTGCTGCAGTTACAAAATGATCTGGGAAGGCTTGCGATTGTGGGATGGGGTTCCCTGATGGCACCTAGGTAGCTACTGTGGCCACTTGGATAGGAAAGGAATCTCTTTATAATTCTCCTGATGGACCAGGGGATGGACTGTTTCCTTAATCAGAATGAACAAGTTAAAATAATTTGATTTTATCTGGATGAAATTCTGCTTCCTAAAATAACATATATATGGTTAAAATGAGCAGTTTTAGCTCTTAAAATTTATTTTTCACAGAACCAGTTCCTGGGATAGGCAAATAGAGACATGACCTGTTTGGAAAGTAAGTAGCATAAACTTTAATTTGTGTTCTTACATTACAAAGAAACCTTGTTATGTAATGGAAATTATACTGGACTGAGAGTAATGTCTTAGTTTTGCTGTTTAGTAGCAGTTTGACCCTGGGCAAGCTACTTCAAGTTTCCAAGTCTCACTTTCCTTAACTATAAACTGGGAAAAGGACTAAATGACCACTAATGTCTCTTCCACCTTCCATGATTTGATTAGTATTAATTGGTTGTTGTTATCACATGGATACTCAGGGAGTACCAACAGGTCATTATCTTAGCCTAGACTTCAAACTTTCTTTGTTTAAGCCCAAATTTAAGCCTTTTACTTAAGGCTCTTTATAATCTGGCTCTAGTTCACTGATCTATTCATTAACTCTCTACTAATTGTTGAGGTTAAGAAGAAGGAGGCAGTCTAGCATAGTGGATAAAATACTAACTTTGGAGTCAGGATGATCTGAGCTCAAATTCTATGTTCCATCAGGTTGGTCCTGAGGGACAAATCTTAATGTCTGTTATACATCATTAAGACTAATTGGAGGCATTATCTATCACTTGGCCAAAGGCACTTTTTGCCAGCACTAAATTTAGCTTCATAACAGTGTAAATAAAAGAGGAAGTAATAATGGCTCAATCCTTAGCCCTGCAGTTCATTCCTTTTGTCAACTTTCCTACTTAGCTTTTCAGAGTCTTAGTTTCCTTATCTGTAAAATAGGGATACCAATAAAATGTAATATTATAAGGATCAAAAGAGAAAATTTTAGTAAAGCATTTTAGTCTTTATAGAACTTTAAAAAAAATTAGTTTTATTATTATAACCAGATTCTTGTTCATGTCAGAGCCACAAGAATAAGAAGGTATAGATGGATTTGGTCTGCACTATTGGAAGGAACCCCAACATTGATAAAGTAGGACAAATAAGAAAGCACAGTAAGCCTGACTCTTGTGGAACAAAGCATGTTCCGAGGTACTGACTTCTTTGGGTGGAGATAGCTGTAGTCTCATAATCTCACTTTGTCCCTGAGATGACTGTGGTCTTCAGGTCAAATCTTATGGTCTTTTAATAGCAGAGATCAACTTCTCCTGGCCATCACCTTCAGATTCTCCTCAACATAGTGTCTACTTTCCAGAAACTAACTTCTTGCCAACTCCTACTGTGATGAATCCCAGACAAGCCTTTCCCTTCCCCTTCTACCTGTGGCCAAACTTCTAATCAATTTGCTTCTATTGCATTCCCCAAAGATTGGATGCTTCTTTTCTTGTAATTGTCTTTCATCTTATAGTGTGGGTCTTTCTCTAACAACGCACATCGAAATCCATCCATATCTTATCCTGTGTGACTCTGACCCCTCAGTAAGAATACATATATATGACTATGGGTGATGAGCAAAAAGAGCTGCTATAAATATTTTTGCACATGTGGGTCTTTTCCCCTCATTTATGATTTCCTTGGGATATAGATCCAGTGGTGGCAGTGCTGGATCAAAGGATATGCACAGTTTTATAGCCCTTTGGACATAGTTCGAAATTGTTCTCCAGAATGGTTGGATTGTTTCATAACTCCACCAAAAATGAATTAATGTCCCACTTTCCCCACATCCCCTTATAAGCCATACTTAATGTTAGAGTTTAAGAAGACTTTAAAGATAATTTTAATCTCTTTCTTTCATTTTATGGATGAGAAAACAGTCAGAAGGAAGTAATTTTTCTTCCCAAAGTAATAGTGGTACTTGGCTAGAGTTCAAGACCTAGACTCCTCTATCCTCATTATGCAGCCTCCCATATATCGATGCCCTTTATCTCCCCCAAAATGTAAGCTCTTGAGGTAAAAAATTGTCTTTTGTAGCATTTTCCATGTGCTACATACTCGATGAGTATTGGCTGGTAATGATTTAGACATGATTAAAAAATAGAGAAGAAAATAATGTTCATTGTTTATTAATTGAAAACCTGAAGTCCTGAGAATTCTCACCAGGATTCTTATTGCAAATATTCATTATTTGGCAGTCCTAGGGCTTTACACCTATTGATCTCAAACTAATTAGACATCCAAAATCCAAGATGTAACGTTTCTACTGTCAAAAAACGGAGTCCAAACCTCAGGCTTTATTGGAGATAAGCTAGGTGCTGTTCTACCAGGTGTACTCTTCTCCAATTCTGACCCTGAGAGGCAAGTCTTTATGTTTATTACATAGACCTTGGAAGCTGATTGAGGCTGTTATTGCTTGGCTGTAACCACTTTGCATCAGCATTCAATTCACTTGTATAACACTAAAAGTAAAACAGGAAGCAAGAGCAGCTCTGCTGTATTAGCTTTCTGGGATTCAGTCCTTAACCTCCTATTCATCCCATTTCCTTGGCAGATAAAGGGTAAGAACAAACCTAAACTTCCCTGTTCACATGTGTGCTCTGAGTAAGTTCCCCTCTATGGCATTTTTCCCTCAAGTCATTTTAAAATAACTTCTCGTAATCTGTTGGGCGCAAATGCAGTTGATTTATGACTCTGTTGACCTTTAATACGTTGGCACAGCTCTCCCCAAGGCTCAGAGATGTTTTCCCCTTGCCTTGTTTACTCAGCACTGTGCAGAATGATTTAGGAGTCCCACTGCTATTAAGGTTGTCCTATTTCTTCCGCCCAAAGGCCTTGCCATGTTGTAGCTGCCCTTTGGGATTTACACCCCACTGAGGGCTCTCTCTCATCCTTTTTAAGAAAATAGCATTCACTCTTGCTTAGCCAGGGAGCACTTTACTTTTATTTCTCAGGCTTATGAACCCTTTGAAGAATTCCAGAGAGAAATCCTTAACTCCCTATCAGCCTGCAGGCTCAGCTCAGTCCTTCTTCACAGTACTTACTTTTTTTTGAGTAAAGAAGGCTAAAGAAAAGCATTGATGGGCATAGGCTATTTATACTTTACTGAGTTCCTTAATAAATTATGTTTTTTATGAAGCTGTGGAAAGATACAATTTCTATCCCTTTAAGGGACTAAATAAACACACGCTATAACTATGAAGTATGTTTCACACATAGTGCAAGGCTTATAATGGGAAATGTGCCTATTTGGAAACCAGTAGACTTACTGGCAAACTGACAGATCAGTTGTTTCCAAGTGAGTCTCCTGGGAAAATAGCTCTCAAGCCCTAGAACTGAAAAGGACTCTTGAAGATCAATAAAAAAACAAGCATTGCTTTTATGAAAAGCAATGTATAGGTACTTGGCACACCGAGACAAAAATTAAACCATCCCTGACCTCAGAGAGCTTACATTCTCCTTCAGGGAAAGCATGATGTTTATATATGAGTAAATGCAAAATAAAAACCAGGTGATTGGTTAGGGCTGGGGATAGAGGGAGAGGTGAGCTTGTTGTAGCAGGGTTGTGGGTAGTGGAGATCAGGAAGAGCCTCAAACAGAAGTTAGTCCTAAGCCTGAGTATTGAAGATCACTATTAGTAAAAATAAGGGGAAGTATATTCCAAATCCTGGGAGTCTGGGGGAGAAGATGTTGTCTGTGAGGGACTATGTAGGGTATGTGAATGGGAGTAATTGTTAACAAATCTGGAAAGAAAGATTGGCCACAGGTTGTAAAAAATCCTTAGATTTCAAACAGATGAATTTGTTTATAATCCAAGAGATAATAAGTAATAGGTTTTAGAGCAGAGGAATGGTTTGATAAAACCTGTATTTGAGGAATATCCCTTCAGTGTCAGTGTGGAGGATAGATTGGAGGAGAGAGACGGGGAAAAGAAGGTCATGAGGAATCTGTTACCCCAGTAATAGAGTGAGAGATCTTGAGGATCTGAACTAGAGTGGTTTTCATGTGAGTTATAAAAGAGGACAGATAATGAATGAAGGGAGGATGGATGAGAATTGGTAACTAACTGGTCTTACCCTACAACATTTTTAGCCCAGCTTTTTTCATATTAGCCAAAGCTTACCTTCAGAAAATTAACAAATTTCTATTAAACATATATGTATTTATATTTTATTCCTATTGTGCCATAATTTTCTTGTTAATAAAGGCTTATTTTTCCAGACAAAATGTATTTTGGGAATGTTATGAGGAAGAGATCTCGTGACTCTCATAGCCAATAATTTTGCCACTAAATTCATTATGCAGTTATGATCCCAATTTCTCTGGTTCTCTGATTCTTCACTTGTAAAAGGAGGAATTTGGGGAAGGTGATTAGACTGGCTTGGTCCCAGAAATGAACAATTTTAGAAGATATAGAAAGATCAGGCTTAATATAAGTATAATTGGTATAAACAGGGAATGTCCCTAATCTTAGAGTTCTGGGTCATAGGTATTGACTCAGTTATAAAGGATTTGGTGATTTGGAATGCTGCAGCAATCTCTTGTTCTCATGAATACAACAGAATAGGATCTACTGAGAACTGAAATGTCCACTCATTCAAATTTCAAAGAATGACTCAGCTCTCTTCTCTCTTGGGGTGCCTGAGAGTTTCTTCTTTGAGATGAGAGGAGGGAAGCAGATTTCTTTCTTTCTGTCTTTTACCCCAACAAATACAGGCCACCTAAGTAAGCCTAAGTCTAGGCTTTAGGTCTCTGCCAGCCCCTATTGCTTTGTATATTTTCCCCTTAACTTTAGGTGACCAAGCAGCCATGCTGATATAATTGGTGGAGAGTTGAGAGGATAAAGGATTTGGTTCCACAGAGGAACCAAAATATGTTGTAGTCACAGGGTATAATCACAGATAATGAGGTGTTAACATATTAGCAAGGTATTAACACCCTGTTATCCCTTTATGAAGTATGAATGCCTTCCTCTAATTGACTCATCTTGTTAACAGATTAAAAAGTCATCATCTATGATTACATCCTTTGACTCCTTCAACTGAACTGAGGGAAGGAGGACAAGGTCAAGAATCAAATCTTTCTCTAACATTCTCCCCCAAATTAAACATTTATCATCCCCAGAAATCAGTCAGAGTATTTTTTAGTCAAACGTGGAGCAGTTCACAAGTAATCCAGATAGGAACATTCTTTCACAAGAACAGAGTTATATATTTAAGAAGAGGGGGTAGTCAATAGTGACATACTATAGAGGAGTTAAAAAAGATTAGGACTGAGAAAAGGCTATTGAAGTTGACAAGAGATCCTAAATCAAGAGAGAAATTTCAGTTAAATGATGAGATGGGATAGATTGCAGGTGATAACTGAATAAGAGGAAGCTAGTGGAGATAAGTTTTTTGCAAAAGTTTGGCTATGAAAGGGAGAGGAGTGTCAGAGGCTGGTTTAGGGGATTAGCAGAATAAATGAAGGGATTTTTTTTTTTGAGATGGGAGAGGAGCTTGATTTTTAAAAATAAGTCAGTATGGAGCCAGTAGATAGGGAGAAATTAAAGACTCAAGGTAAAGAGTAAGAAAAGTAGTAATAGAGCATCCTATATACCTGGAAAATACTGGTCTATACATAACTACAAGTGTGGAAGCAGTGGACATGCATAGGAATGATACACAGGGGCATATAGAACAGCTAGACATTTAGTAGCTATGAAGCCTTAGGCAAGTAATATAGGCAATAGGGCAAACACTGTTTGCCTCAGTTTCCTCATCTGTAAAATGAACTGGGGAAGGAAATGGAAAACCACTCTAGTATCTTTGCCAAGAAAATCCTAAATGGGGTCATAAAGAGTAGGACACTACTGAAAAACAACTACACAAGTAGGGAATAGAGGACACAAAGTGAACACATTTGACAAGAGCAAATAGAGACATAAGAATCATGTATCTAGCAAACATTTGGAAGATACCACCCATAAGGGAACACATATAGTGATGTTACACTAGAAGATACACATGTAACCAGGGCATGTAACATGGAGAGATACTTGTACTGGAAACTGTCATGGCCACTATATATATTAGAGGGGCAACTAATGTCAGACACTGTAGAGAAATCAGTATCTTCTGGTGAGTTTATTGACGGGCTCTGTTGAAGTTGTGCTCTACTGGAACCTTCAGGGCTTTCCACTGGACAGAACAGGACACAGGACAGTTCTGCTATTTTCTCTTACCTGCCTGTTTTGGCTGTTGTCTCCAGCAATTCTCAAAAATGTTACCTTTTCCCAAAAGAGGAAGGGTTGGCTCGACCAATCCCTTTTTTATGATTGCCATTACACCCACACCCACATTAGTTCAACCAAAAAAAAAAAAGGTTTTTTATAAGAAGAGAGAGATTCCAATTTTTTGAGTCTTTAGCCTCAGACACTAAGCTCTTTTGTAATTCAATCCCTCTCACCCCACTACTTAGAACATGAAGATAGTCTTCCCTTTGAAATTATTTTTTCCTCTTAACTGGATAGGTGTGTATTTCAAATTACTGTCTGACTTGGGGTTAGAAAGTTCCTTTTAATTTCAATCAATGGCTGATTGTCAACCAGCATTCCTCCTCAAACTGTTTCTTTGGGGGAGACTGTTTTCAACAAATTATTAAGGTCTGAGTGGATCTGAGGATATGTGTGGCTTCCCTCTATTCCCCAAATACTCTGAGTTTCCTCTGTAGATGAAAGAAGATGCTGTGATCTATGAGCAAAGCAGAACTAAATTAGCTCAGAAGAAATGTAAAATGTATTTGGCAGATAAATGGATGAAAGATTAGTCAAATCAACAAAAACATTTACTAAGTAGTTATTATTGGAATGATGGTTGGTACTAATTGGTTTTACCACAAAATGGTGAACCTGTGTGACTTGGGAAGATGTTTGTGACCTGAGGAAAGTTGGGAAGGGGGAAAGCCAATTTAGAGAGAAAGATACTGAGTTCTGTTTTAGACACTTTGTTTCAGTTTGCCTATGGAACATCTAATTTTTCTAAAATAAAGCTTTTTATTTTCAAAACATATGCATGGATAATTTTTCAACGGAAAAAGAAGGGAAAAAAATTGAGAGAAAACAGAATGCATAGATAATTTTTATCACTGACCTTTGCAAAACCTTGTATTTCAGATTTTTTCCCTCCCTTCCTCTCCACTCTTCCCCTAGACAGCAAGTAATCTAATATATGTTAAATATGTACAATCTTCTATACACATTTTCACAATTATCATGCACAAGAAAAATCAGATCAAAAAGGGAAAAATGAGAAAGAAAACGAAATGCAAGCAAACAACAACAAAAAAGTGAAAGTATTATGTTGTGATCCATACTCAGTCCCCACAGTCCTTTCATTGAATGCAGATGGCTCTCTTCATCACAAGACCATTATGATGAGACCCTGAATATTATTTTGGACCAAGAAAAACTAAAGAATTGTTCCCTGAGGCAAGCAGGCAGAAGGTTTTGATAGAGATCAGTTTAGATCCTTTGGGGAGGTGGTCCATTCTGAAATTCAAGATATGCCAAACTCCTGAGATTCACCCTCTGTAGGAGTCTCAAGCAGTCTCAACTTGCCATGTCCTGTCAGGAATCCCAGTCATGTTCTTGAGGCTAAATTTTCCCTATAAAACAACTTGTGGCCCATGACTTTGCTTCCACCTTCCTTTGGATCAGCCCGCCATGGCACTCTATCTCATGATGTCTTTCCCCTTTCCTTTCCCCTATGCCATGTGGCATCTCCCCACTTCTCCTCCTTACAGCTAACTCCTCCATATTACAGCTAACTCTTCTAGGGTACCAAGTCCCTTTCAGATTTTAGCCTGTCAGGTAAGAATATGCCCCAAAGTCGTGGAGTGCTCCCTTTCTACTGGGTAATTGTGAATTCCACTGAACTTGTCTTTTCCAAGGTTTATCGTATCCCTTCATTTTGTCTATAATCTATTCCCCTAAATAAATCTACCTTTTCCAAAGAGAATGATCATTGTGAATGCTTCATGTGACTGAACCCCAAATTTGGGGCCTATTATCATTTGGTGACAAACCCTACACCATATATTATCAATTGTAACTGACCTGAATCACCTCTCTATTGAAAAGAGCCACATCCATCAGAATTGATTTTCTCATAATCTTCTTGTTGCTGTGTTGCTGTATCTCCCAGTTCTACTCATTTCACTTAGCATCAGTTCATGTAAGTCTTTTGGCCTCTCTGAAATTATCCTGCTCCTCACTTCTTACAGAACAATAATATTCCATAATAATATTCATATACCATAACTTATTCAGACATTCTCCAATTGATGGACATCCACTCAGTTTCCAGTTTCTTGCCACTACAAAAAGGGCTGCCACAAACATTTTTGTACATGTGAGTCCTTTTCCCTTTTTTATGATCTCTTTGAGGTACAGACCCAATAGAGACACTGCTGGATCAAAGGGTATGCACATTTTGATAGCCCTTTGGGCATAGCGGAACATCTAATTTAAGGCAACTGGTGGTTCTAGACTGCTGGAGCTCAGGACAGAAGCTTGATATATAGAGCTGGATATGTAGATCTGGGAATCATCTGCTTAGAGGATAGTGGAAACCATGATAAAAATCACAAAGCTGAAATAGTATAAAGGGAATAAAGAAGGGAGCCAACATTGAGATACACCCATGGTTAGTTGACATGACCTAATATGACCAGCAAAAAGAGATTGAGAAGGGTAAATCATTAGTTAGGAGAGCCAGGAGAGAGCAAGCCATGAAAACGTAGAGAGTATCTAGAAGGACAGTGTGGTCAGTACTGCAAAAAGATACAGATTGGCCATTCAATTAGGCAATTAAATGAACAATGGTAACTTTGTAGAGAGTGGTTTGGTTGAATGATGAAGTCAGAAACAGATTAAAGAACGTTCAGAATTTAGTGAGAAAGGGGAAAAAATGGAAGTATAAATAAATGGCTTTTTCAAGGAATTTAGCCTGGTTGGGTAATAAAAGTAATTGAATGATTACACTAGAGGGAATAATTGGCTCATAAGAAGGTTTTTAAGGGTGAGGAATTATGAGAATATATGTAGGCAGCAAGAAAGGAGAAAATAAATAGAGACTGAAAACAAAAATTTAAAATGGGGGGAGAGGAGATAGTAATGGGGCGCAATCTGCTAGAGAAGATAGACAGAAATGGGATCAAGGGTATATGGTGAGGGCTTAGCATTGGCATGGAGAGGGATCACTTTTTCCCCCCTTGGAGGTAATTGGGGTTAGGTGACTTGCCCAGGGTCACACAGTATGTTTCTAAGACTAAATTTGAATTCAGGTCCTCCTGACTCCAGGGTTGGCACTGTAGTCACTGAGCCATTTAACTGCTTCAAGAAGATCATTTCTACGAAAGAGATGAAGGAGTCAATAGGGAAAGATGCCTGAGTGATATGAATCAGAGAAGAGAGAAGAGGGAGATTTAAAACTGATACCCTTAATTTTTTTAGTGAAGCATGAAGCAATAGTTCTCTTCTGAGAGGGTAGAAAAGGTCATAGTAACTCAACATACTGGTGGAACTAGGCCGGCAAAAATTAATCTCCTATAGTCCTACAATATTAGCTGGGGCTATTGTGATCAAGGAAGCAGTGGGGCAGACCTGTGGACCTTTTTGGCAAGAATATAGAAGTAGTTTTTATTAGGTCAGCAAGAAAACTGCTAACATCCTAGAGATGTTAACATCTCCTTGTTGACTGGTTTTTGCCTTCTTTTTTCCTCCCCTGGGAGACATGAGCAGAGACTAGATGATTTAGACCAGTGCTATGGTGAGTGAGATACTGAGTTGTTAGAGAAATAGAAAAGGATTGTTTTTCTCCATTGAAAACTTGATTTTGTAGTGAGTCCGATTGCCACATAATTTTGTATTTATTTTTCTCTCCCATTCCAGTTAATGGGAACAAAGGAAGCATATGGTGGGAGCACTCCAGATATGCTATTAAATGTTTAGTAATTGATTGTATGACATGAGAAACATTGGTATCACCCAGTGTGGTTTGCTTCATCAGAGAAAGTACTGAGTTCTATGAACAAAACAGAATTGAATTAACTCAGAAGAAATATGAGATGTACAAAGTTAGAGAATCCACCCCCAAATGTTCATATAGACTATTTGTGCCTGACTCATGGCAAAGCATTCCAAATTTGTATAGGTCTGATCAGCCATAGTCAGGCACACTAACTTGATTCTAACATAGTAATGTCAAAGAGACCTAACTGAGTTTCAATTGATAAATGATGGACAGAAGCAGCTACACGCAAAGAAAGAACATTGGGAAACGAATGTGAACTATCTGAATTTTTGTTTTTCTTCCCGGGTTATTTATACCTTCTGAATCCAATTCTCCCTATGCAACAAGAGAACTGTTCGGTTCTGCAAACATATATTGTATCTAGGATACACTGCAACATATCTAACATATATAAAACTGCTTGCCATCTAGGGGAGGGGATGGAGGGAGGGAGGGGAAAAATCGACAGAAACGAGTGCAAAGGATAATGTTGTAAAAAAATTACCCTGGCATGGATTCTGTCAATATAAAGTAATTATTAAATAAAAATAAAAAAATACTATGTTATGATCCAAAAAAAAAAAAAAACAGTAATGTCATTTTGGCCCTCTTTGAGAATGAAGGACAACAACTAACCAATCAGCAATTCTCTCCCTTTCAAAAAAGGTAATTTGCATTATTAATATTTTCCCATCACTTTAAGTCTAGAAATCAACAAAATGATTATCATCCAAGACATGATTTATATCCTTGAGATTTCTGAATTAAATTTCACACTGAACATTAAACAATCACCTCTTGTGATCTGGTTTGAGCTGGCTTCTTTGTTCAATCATCCAAAAGTGGAATTTGGCAAAATATGATTGATGAAAAAGAACAAAGGGGCAGATGAATTGAGTATAGAGAATAATATTGAATTCAGCTGATTCACCAAGGAGAGATTGGGTAATGATTTGGAAAAGAACTGAGTAGAGAGTTTGAAGTTCAGTGAGGATGGAGAATCAAGTTAAGAGTGGTAAAACACAGGGAAAGGTGAAATGACAAGATTATGATCAGATAAAGGAATTTTGGAGTTCATAAAAAAAAAAAAACAACATCTCTAGTGAGTAATAGCAAGTTGAAGTTTATGACCATCCCTGTATAGAGGAGATGAAATGGAGAAATTGGTCATGAGAATTGAATAGATTGAGGAACTGGGAAGTTAGGGTATTTAAGGATCATCATTATTATATATGTTGGATGTTGGAGTCCCTTATAGGAGGGCAGAAGCTGAGGTGGAGCGAGTGTGAACCGAACACTGAGTTTACTGAAGAAGGAAGGAGAACACTTCCTGGGGTCATCAAATAGTTACCATTAGGAACAGAGTTGTTTGGATTTAGATAGCATGAACCTCCAAAAATATGTGGTCACTGAGTAGTGATAGAAGGAGAGTTTGGAAGTGTCAAAGGAGATGAAGGAACATTTTTCCTTTCCCATACCAGTGAGTAAAGGAGCGGGCATTCTAAGTGTAAATCCAGCCAGATGTGGAAAGAGTTGCCAGGGATGTTGTGTCACAAAGGGAGAGCCACAAATAGTAACTTGAAAAAATGGGATTTGAACTCAGGTTCTTGGTATCTCTTACTATCACTGTATTTTTCACTTTATCACACTGCCTTAAAAAAGTTGGTCCTGAAATATTTGATGAATTAAGAAGAAAAAAAAAGTTACAGAATCAAAGAAAGAAAAAGTGGGATGGACCTAAGAGATACAATCCAACTTTAGCAGTTGAAGACCTCCAAGGGAAACTTCTATCTCCAGAGGATAGATAACTCTAATTGTTAGCAATTTTTTCCTTATGTGAAGTCTACATTTCCTTCTGGGCCAATTCTTTCATTTTCCTTAGACATGTTCTCTGGGGTCAAAGGGGAAAATCTCTCTTCCAATCCTCGAATACATGAAAGTAGGTTTCATTTTTCCCATCCCCACTATCTTCCCTTTTCCAGACTAATCAGCTCTGAGTCCTTTAACTGATTCTCCTATGGGAAATGCTTGAGGTGCTTTATCATTTCTGGATATGCTCTTGGCTAATGGCATTTTTTCCCCCCTGAGGCAACTGGGGTTATGTGACTTGCCCAGGGTCACAAAACTAGGAAGTGTTAAATATCTGAGATCAATTTTGAACTCAGGTCCTCCTGACTTCAGAACTGGTGCTCTATCCACTGCGCCACCTTGCTGCCCCTAATGACATTGATAAAGAAAAAATCAATTAACAGGCATTTATTTTCTCTCCTACCCTTCCAATTGGGGAAAAAAGAAAAGAAAAACAAAACCCTTATAATAGATGTATAGTCAAGCAAAAGAAATTTTTTCATTGGTCATATCTAAAAATGTACTATTACCTGTTTTATGATTGCTTGCCTATAATTGATTTGAGTATATAAAGTAGCAATGTCTGAAAAAAACAACCATAAAAATGCCATTAAAATTGGATATAAACTTTAAAAGAGTCACTGTCATGAATCAAATTTAAGATCAAGGATGTGTCAATATTAGTATTAATTCAGCCTCTTGCTTAAAGGTAAATTAAAACTGTAAATATTAAGCTAAAAACATTATACAAGTACTTTGAGAATAAATTCTAATTGTTCAGAAATTATTTTCCTCTCATGCATTCTATTTCAAAGCTGCTGTGATATGATTGCATTATGTGGGACATTTTGTACTCAATTAGCCTACATGTATTGAGAGCTGCTTTGAGAGCAACAGGTTACTGAGGAGAAAGCAGAGGGAATTCCCGGAGCTGGGAAAAGTCCAGGCTATCAGCTGGCACTGCCAAGAGGGCACACCCAGAGCAGTTCTTGGAAGATGGTGGCTGCCCTGGCAAGGGTAATGGTTTGGTGAGATTAATCGGATTAGGGCACTTAGCAGGATGGTGATTTATCTTGGCCCATACAGCCACCAGGATGATGTTCTAAGTTTAGAGTGCTGCATTGTTGTGTCACCAAGGGCTGTAAAAACAGCTTTGTCACTGGCTGGGGGCCCAGAGCCGGCAGCCAAGACTTCATTATTACACCACAAAATAAACATCTGTGATTCAAAGCTAGAGCTCGGCTCCCTTCTACATAGTCCTTTCCAGTTTCTAAGACAGTAGGATGGAGAAGAATCTTCCAGAGCATAATCTTCTTCATGGATGAGGAAGAAACGATAAATGAGATCCAAGAGTAAGATTGCCGTGGGTAACCCTTGAATTAGATTGGGCAGGAACTATATCCTGAGCAATCCCAAAACTTAATTCAATGGCCAAATTGAAAACTATTATTATTATTTTGCTTTCAACTGGAATAGCTCTTAATTTGTTTATCTGCATATCTGCTCATTTATTTATTTTGGGGCATCCCACTGGGTGAGAGCTAACTGACTAATTGATCACCAAGAGAAGATAGAAAGGGAAAGATCTCTTGATATTGATCACCTCAGTCTGAAAGCACAATTTCCTGATTTTTTTTTTCTCCCCAGATGGCTGGGATTCATGGGGACATATGTAATCATCTGCTGGGATATTGCTGTGTGATTCTGGGCAAGTCCCTTAGCCTCTGCCTCACCTGTAAAATGGGGATAATAATAGCATATCCCTCAAAGTAAAAATCAAATGAGACGATATTTGTAAAGTGGTTTGCAAACAAATCTTAAAGTGCTATATAAATGCTAGTATTATCAATAGTGTAGGGCAGCTAGGTGGCTCTGTGGAGAGTGCTGGGGCTGGTCAGGAACATCTTGAGTTCAAATCTGGCCTCAGGCACTTAATAGATGTGTGATCCCTGGCAAGTCACTTAACCCTGTTTGCCTCAGTTTCCTCATCTGTAAGATGGGCTGGAGAAGGAAATGGCAAACTACTCTAATATCTTTGCTAAGAAAATTCCAAATGGGGTTATGGAGACATGACAGAACAGCAAAAATTAAGAGAATTATGAAATAATATTTATAAAGTATTTAGCACAATGCTTGGCACATAGTAGGTGTTTAAGAAATGTTTCCTTCCTTTCTTGTTACCAGTATGTCATTAATTATTAAGTCATCAGCTGTAGCCCTTACCCAAAGCCCTTCTTGTTCTTTCTAAATCCAGTATGCTCACTCAATCACATGGCAGTGCAAAAAAATGGTTTAATTAAGAGAAGCAGCATGGCACAGTGGATTGAGTACTGGACTCAAGTTAGGAAGACCTTGGGTTCAAATCTTGTCTCCCCTTACACTTATTAGTTGTGTGACAATGATTAAGCCGCTGACCCTCAGCTTCCTCATCTGTAACATGAGAATAATAAGAACACTGCATAGAATTTGGGAGAAGATTAAGTGAGATCATGTCTGCAAAATACTTTGTAAACCTTAGAGTGTAATGTAAATGTCAGCTTTTATTAGGATGACTAAATTAATAAATGCAAGATAAAGTCAAGAATCATTAACCACTTGTATCATAACATATAACTTGCCAAAGCTACCCAGCTCTATCTGGGCATTTCAAATCAGCCTCTCTCTTCCTTTTTCTCTGAGATGTGAGAAACACCACCTGGAATTATTTTTAATTAATTAACTCCCACCTCCACACACTATGGGGTGGGGAGATTTTTCATAGTCATTCAACCATTTAACTCATAAAGATGTGATGCTGTTTGAAGTTTGCCCTCTATGCCATATTTCACTCTTCCTTACTGCAAGGGCAAAACCAGTATTGCTGGTTTTTATTAGTCATTTATCCCAAACTGCTTTCTTCTCTGTCTATACCTCCTAGGCTCTGGTATTTTCAGACCATCCATCTTTGCTGCCTGCACCAAGAACTAGACCTTTATATTAGTTATTGCTGAGTAGGAGAGCAAGGAATGAGAAGAGATGTTCCCTACTGCCACCATGTTTCTTTTCTAGTTCAAAGTCTAGCCTACCATGGTGTCTTATGTCCTCAGCACAGATTACTCCACATCCAGGGACATACTTGGTACAGTCCAAGTCCCTGTCCCCAGAAGGCTGTGTGTCTGAGAAGGGGCAGAGCAAATGAAGCTAGACCAAAAATTAAAGTTCCTAAATACCGCTTTTGACATGAGTAACTAAAAACTCCCCAGAAAAGAAGAATTGTAATAAGTCTTCTTAATATAACTCTAGTGCTTATGCCTGAGGATATTCTTCTCTCTGGGGACTCTCCCATTCTGACTCCCAGTTTTCTCTGAATGGGGTACTTCCAGTGGAGCTAAGCATTTGCCCTGGCCCCTTTTGGTGGATCCATATAAAGCCTATTGAGATAACATGTTGAAGAGGATAATGAATTGGGGGTCCTGTTTGAGACCGTGGTCCTTATGAAAGGTAGACTATGAGGAAGAAGTAATACTTGCAGTAGACTTTGAAAGGGGAGACTTCTGTTCTTACTCTTTCTTCCTTTCTTTTAAATCTGTGTATTTTTTCCTTCTCTCCTCTCCTAGCAGCTAGGACAATGGGCTACTGTGGCAATGAAAGCTCACTTCACACAGTGAACCCACAAATAGTGGCTGCAGGTCACTAGGATCTGTGTTCTCATTACTTTCCCTTTTCTTCTGAAAGAAACTTCAAGCCTGGGAAATGAGCCATTCTGTAATGGCTCATTCTTCTAGGAGAAATATAAGTGAGTCACTGGTGGAAGTTTAGGATTCTGCCTGGGAGAGTGAGATCATTAATAAACTAAACTGTGACTCTGTCACCTCCAGGAAGGGCTTTGACTCCCCAGTTAGAATCACAGTGTCTTAGTATAATAGAAAACCTATAAAATACAAAACCCCTCAAGACTGTCTCTCACATACTCTCTGATCTCAAGTCATAGAGATGGCCAACAAGGAAGATAAACACTCATAAAAAGACAATCAGATTTGCCATATACCATCACTGGGGATAGAGAGCAAATAGGATCTGGTTGTTGTTTTCTAGATAGAGAGGAGGAGAAAGGAGACACTCTTCAGCATTATGGGACTGAAGTGAGGATCCATTACTTATCTGACCTTTCTTCTATTCCAAGGCTGTTACTTTGACAGTCTTGTCTCCCTGCTGATTCTGGTTGCTCTTGGGGAATCCTGATTGTTTTTCATCTTATTGATTAATCACTAGCTTCTTGATTTCCATGAATTCAGCCATGCTGCCCATGGGCTGTCTTCCAGGTGCCCCCAAATTTACAATCACTGCTAGATTTCACTTCTCCTTAATATAAATCTATAGAAGTTGAGAAAGTCATTTTACCTTCCTCCATCTTCTCACTGGACCATGGTGCTGCATGTAACAAACATGCTAGAAGAATCTGAGACTGGATAATTCTTTTGGCTGCCTCTTTGGTTTTCTATGTCTTTTACTGAACCTAGAAAACCAAATAAAAATCTAAATTGGGAATGTCTATTCTTGGTGGCAACCTCAAGAACAAGAGGTCAGGAACTCCTAGCAGTGGGTGCTGATTGCCTAATAGAGTGATGATCTTGGAAATAACTTCTTGGGAGAAATAATAACTGTTAGATGAATCCCAGCCATTCCCTGAATTATCAGAAGGTAGGGGGACTTAAAATGAATTGCTCTAAGAGCACAGGTCTAAGGTGAAAGTAAAATACTTATTCAGCAATTCCAAAAAGTGTTTGCACACTGGTACATCATGGTGAAAGAAATGGTTTGATTAAATGGAGCAGCATATATTGGAATGGTTTGCCATTTCCTTCTTCAGCTCATTTTACAGATGAAGAAACTAAACAGGGTTCAGTGACTTGTCTAGGGTCGCATAGCTAAAGAGTGTCTGCTACATATGAATTTGGGTCTTTCTGAGTCCAGGCAAGGTTTTCTCCCCTGTCACCTAACTCTGAATATCGAGTTGCTTTCTAGAGAGTTGTTGAAGACA
This sequence comes from Antechinus flavipes, assembly GCF_016432865.1. Taxonomy (NCBI): domain Eukaryota; kingdom Metazoa; phylum Chordata; class Mammalia; order Dasyuromorphia; family Dasyuridae; genus Antechinus; species Antechinus flavipes. Next base: position 337,765,746 of record NC_067401.1, on the reverse strand, counting down.
TTCACTCAAAAAGACCAGAGTCTCCTATTTCATCCAGGGCTATCTCCAGTCGTCCTGATCTGTGTCTTGCTACTGGACTCAGATGGCTCTGAAGGGGAAGGTGGGGCCTGTGCCCTTGCCCAGCCTTCCCTCACTTAAATCCAACTGACTTCCATGTCATAGTATCACCTCTGTGATGTCATGGTTCTCTTTGAGAATGAGTGACAAATACCAACAATGACTTTTTGTGAATACACTCTTTATTAACTTTTCAGAATACTCTAGACAAGAATCAAATTTAAGCTTTAAGACATTCTTACCTTGGGCTCCTAGTGAGACCTAAAGAACCTAATCCTCTTGCTTTGGGTTCAGAATCTCCCAGAATATGAACTTAATCTGTACCAGCCCAGAGCTGGGATCTCCTGGTGGGAAATTTGCTTCCTGCCCTCTGCACCATGAGACTATATTTGTCTCTCTTTAAAGCTTTCTCTCTTCAACTAAAAACTTACTTCCATACAGGTCACTCCGCCTCTTCTAGGCTATTCATCCCCATTAATTGTAGATTTATGGCTCTGCTTAACTCTTAAGTCTTATTTTCTCTCCTCAACCTATGAGAAAGATTGCAAGTGAACTAGAACCTTCCTTTCCTGAGGACCCAACAAAAAGAGTCTCACTTGAAAGAGTCTGCTGCCTTACTTTTTTTTTTAATCTTCCTGAAAGAGTGGAAGACAAGAAGAAGGGTGACTCAGATGACTTCCCTTCTGTCTTCAACTTTTTTCCTTCTAAGGGAAAACTGGTATGGGGCCATAGTAGTGAACTTTGGGAGCAAGGTGATAATCTAGGCCTTTGAAATTACACCATTTTGAGAATGAACCCTGTTTGCATATTTAATTGAAAATAATTGGACATCGCTACTCATAAACCCTATTCCCTCCTCAAAAAACACCTCATACGCCATCAAACTTCCATTCTGAGGAATGAGCATCCTAGTTACTCAGGCTTGTGACCTTGGAATGATCCTGAGCTTTTCTTATTCACCTATTCCCAAAGTTGTTATATTTTGTTGATTCCTGGGCAACTATTTTGGCGCTGTGGCTAGAGTGTCTAGCCTGAAATCAGGAAGGTCTGAGTTCAAATGCAGCCTCAGACTCTTACTAGCTGTGTGACCCTGGAAAGCCACTTAACCCTATTTGACTCATTTTCCTAATCTGTAAAATGATCTGGAGAAGGAAATAACCAACTATTCAGTATCTTTATCTTTGGGTTTGTGACACTTATTAGCTGTGTGACCTCGGACCAACCAATTAACTCTGTTTGACTTATTTTCCTCATTTATAAAATGAATTGGAGAAGAAAAAGGCAAACCACATTGTATCTTTACCAAGAAAACCCCAAATCAGGTCACAACAATCAGACATAACTGGACACGACTGAACAAAAACAAAGCTGATTCTACAACTATTACCTTTCTTTTATTTATATATTTTTTTCCACTCACATGACCATCACTATTGTAGAAGCTTCTGACTATGAACTGACCTTGCCTGATCCCAGAGCTGTGTCAGAGGGCAATAGAAACCCGTTAAAAGGAGAACTCTCAAAACCAGCTTTTAACTGATCTCTCCTTAGCCTCCCTCAGGCTTCTCTTTCTTCCCTTTGTTTCTTGGATTTTCAGTTGTTATGCAAAACAACTGGCAAGTCACCTTCCTGAGGTTGTTTCCTGGGGACTCCTCCCAGCTGAAGTGCATTTAAGTCCCCATCTTCCCCTTCCCTTCTTGGCTACGCCAATATTTTGTTCCTTCTCTCCCCTTTCCTGTCAAATCCAAATTTACCTAAGTTTTTCTTAGGTACCTAAAGGCGTCAGGGGCTGTGCATTAGGAAACCATACAAAGCAATATGAAAATTGTCCCTGGACCCAAGGGGCTTACATTCTTCTTTGTGAGGATTGGGGTAGGGACCCACATAAATGAGTTTTTAATGCACTGATAAAAAAGTACTAAATATATGCAAAGTAATTGGCTTGGGACAGCAGAGAGTATTAACTATTGGGAATGTCTTGGAGAGCATGTGTGGAGGCAGATAGTGGTGCCGTGAGCATTGAACTTGGAATCAAGAAGACCTAAATTCAGATTTTGACTTAGATATTGTTAACTGTGTGATCTTGAACAAGTCACTTAACTTTTGGTTTCTTTAATTATAAAATGAAGATGATAATAATACTTACCCCACCAAGATTGTTATCAGGATCAAATGGGATGATATTTGTAAAAAAAATATTTAGTGGCACATTGTAAATCAGTGATATATAAATGATAATTCCCACTTTCCTCTCTTTTTTCTCCCTCCTTTACCCTTTTTCATAAGCCCTACTATATGCTTGAAATAGGTACCTTCCTCACTTTATTTCTTACCATGTCTTGTTGTTTAGTTGATTTCAGTTGTTCCTGACTCTTTGTGACCCTTTTGGGGATTTTCTTGGCAAAGATACTGGAATGGTTTGCCATTTCCTTCTTCAGCTCATTTCATAGATAATGAGAATGACTCAGAAAGGGTTAAGTAACATACCCAGAGTCACACAGCTAGTAAATACCTAAGGCTAGATTTGATGGTGATGAGTCTTCCTGAGTCCAGGTTCATCTGTTGGCATTTTGCCAAGAAAACACCCAAAAGGATCATAAAAATTGGACATAACTTAATAATAACCACAAAGGCCAATAGAGAGTGGAGTGAGACTGAATATATTGAAAAAGTCCAAAAATATGTGCAGATGTAACACTTACGGACTTCCTATCTCAAGGAAAAGGGGAATTAGAGATGTGCTTTCATATCTCTTCATTTAAGTCCTATTTGATCTTGATAATTTTGTTACATTCACTTTTAATTTGTGTTTGTGCCTGCAGTTGCTTTTTCCATTTATATTTATATTGTTTTCTTGACTCTGCTTAGTTCACTTTGAGTCAGTTCACGTAGCTCTTTCCATCCTTTGTATTCATCACATACAACATTTCATATAGCATGGTAGTTTTCCATTTTCTTTATTTAACATGAATTCTGATCATTACCCAATTGATGGGTGTCTACTTTGTTTCCTTTTTTTTTTTTTTTTTTTTTTTACTATCATTAAAAGTGCTACTATGGTTATTTTGGTATATGTGGGGACTCTAAATCAATGGTATCTTTGGGACAAACACAATAAAGGAATGCCTGGTTCAAAAATATGAATATTATAGCCACTTTTTAATATAATTACAAATTGCTTTTCAAAATTATCATACTATTTTACAGCTCCACCAATTGTGTATTATTGTTTCACAATCCTTTCAATATTAAGTATTGCCATTTTTTGGTCATCTTTTCCAATATGGAGGCTATGAAGTGAAACCTCAGGGTTTTTGGTTTGCATTTATATTATTAGTGAATTTGAGCATTCTTTCATGCTATTGTGAATACTTTGCCATTTTTTTGGGGGGAACTGTTTGTTTACATTTTTTGGTCACTTAACTATTGAGGAATGGTGATTAGCTATATCTATATATTTAAACACAGAGACACATGTATCTATGTATGTATAATTTATATACCTTGGAGATATATATTTTATATACCTCATATACCTTTATACACACACACACACACACACACACCCACACACCCACACACACCCTCTTGGATATCAAACACTTATCAGAGAAATTTGATTCAAAGAATTTTTTTTCTTCCTGATCCTAAGTGCATTAATTTTGTCTGTGCAGAACTTTTTCAGTTTCATGTAATAAACTACATAATAAATATGTAAAATATTTTGTGTTTTAAAATTCTCTTTATTATTATTATTATTTTTTGGTTTGGCTAAGAATACATCTCCTAAAACACTGTACACAGCAAAAGCAAGATTATGTGATGATCAACTACGACAATTTTAGCTCTTCTCAGTAATGGGATGATCCAAAACAATTCCAATAAATATGGGATGGCAAATGCCATCCTCATCCAGAGAGAACACTATGGAGACTGTGGATCAAAGGATACTTATTTCACCTTTTTTTTCCTTGTGGTTTTCCACCGTTTTGGTCTGATTCTTTTTCTTGCACAACAGTACAAATATGGAAATATGTTTAAAAGCATTTTACATGTTTAAGCTGTATCAGATTGCTTGTATTGAGGAGGGCAGAAGTTAGGCAGGGAGGGAGAAAAAATTTGGAACTCAAAATTTTATAAAAAAAGAATGTTAAAAACTATATAAATATTTGGAAAAATAAAATACTATTGAGGGAAAAAAGAGAACCTATCACCTATCCATAGTCATGATATATTTCTCTTCTAATAATTTTTTTTTATAGTATGATCCTTAGTATTAAGGTTACATACCCATTTAGAATAGATTGTAGACTATTAATAAGATATTGGCCTATGCTTAGTTTCTGCTAGACTGCTTTTCAGTTCTCCCAGCATTTAAAAAAAAAAAAAAAACTAAATTAGAAGTTTTTTCCTCCTGGACAATTTATATTTTCTACTTTATCAAACATTACATTATTAAGTTTCATTATTTCTGAATCTCCTTTTTCCAGTCATTCCATTGATCTCTTTCTCAAAAAAAGATTTTTTTTTACCAGTTCCATATGGTTTTTATGACTATTGCTTTATAATATAGCTTGATGTCTGGAAATGCTATATTCTCCCTTCATTTCTATTTCTTTTCACTATTTTTTCTTTATATTTCCTTTTTGTGAAAAAAAATGAATTGTGTTATTTTTATTAAGTTCTTTAAAATATCTCTTTGATAATTTGTCATGTCCTTAAAAATGTAATTTAACTTTGGTAGTGTTGTAATTTGTATTATATTATCACAGTAGCCATGAGAACTGAGTATGACTCCAACTATTTCAATTGTTGTTTATTTCTTTAAGGAGTCCTTGGTAGTTGAATCCAAATAAGAGTTGTGTATGCTTTGATATATGGATTCCCAGATATTATTTTGTGGATTCTATAGGTATTTGGAATGGGATTTTCCTTTCTATTTTTGCTTCTTATGTTTTATCATATAGAAATGCTGTTGATTTTTGAGGGTTTATTGTTCAACCTGAATTTTTGCTTAAACTATTAGTTTTTAATATGATTAAATATTTGATTTTTAAAAGTGTTGAATCATCCTTGTATCCCTAGTATAAATTCTACATAGTCATAATGAATGACTTGGACAAATCACAAAATTATCAATTTGACAGGATTTTGTTTAAAATTTTTGAGTCAATATTCTTTAATGATATTAGATGTTGTTTTCCTTCCATGGTTCTCTGCTTTAGGTATTAGGGCTATATTTGTCTAATAAAGTAGTCTGTTTTTCCTTCTCAGTTTTTGAGAATACTTTGTAAAATATGGGCATCTATTGTTCTTTAGAAGTTGACAGAATTTTTCTTTGAATCCATTAGGGCCAGGTTTTTTTCTTTCTTTCATAGTTCCTTTAAAGATAAATCTACTTTCTTTTCTGATATCAGATTATTTAAAATCTTTATCTGGTGTTCTGATAGTTTGAGACTTTGTAGTTTTGAAAGTATTCCTCTATTTCTTTTGTGCTTTCAGATTTGGTAGCACATAATTATGTATAATTTTTTGATTATTCTTTTTATTCTGGTTTTGTTGTGATGCCCCCTTGGTTATTTGCCATTTTATTGATTTTTCTGCCTTCTTCTTTTTAGCCAGATTAAACAAAGGTTTATCAATCTTATTAATCTTTTCAAACAGCCAACTTTTAGTTTTCTTTATCATTTCTATGAGTTTTTTGTTTTTAAGTTACTATTTCTCTCCTAATTTTTGATATTTCCTTTTTGGTACTTATTTTAGGTTTATTTGGCTTTCTAATTTTTAAAAATTGTATTCAGTTTATTAATTCTTTTTTATTTTGTTAATGTATATTTGAATGGAAATGATTTTCTCAGGACTGCTTTAGTTGAGCTCAGAAATTTTGGTATGATTCATTATTATCTTCTTTGATCTACTCATTACTTATTTCATTTTCAAGTCTCTACTTGAGTTTGTGTCTTCTGTTTGTGATTCCTGAACCAATGATGATTTTTCTTGATTTGAGTTCAGGAATGGATGGGTTTACAATTTTGGGCTTTTTCCATTTGTTTGCTATTTCTTAGCACTCTAATTAATGGACAATTTTTGTAACAGTTTTATATATGTGAGGAATATGTATATTCTTGGGCAGTCCTATCTAGGAGATGCCAGAAGTCTTTAAACTATGATTTCTTTGGCAATTAGTTCAGTTTAGTTCCACACTTTCCCTTTTGTTTAGCTTTATCTGTTAGACCTATTCAGAACCTTAAGAAAAATCACGAAGTCTCCTGTCAAAATCAAACTACTATCTATCTTCTTGTGACTCAGTTAATGTTCCCTTAATGAATTTTGGTGCTAAGACATTTAGAGGATATAAGTTTATTTACTACTGATATTAGTTTGTTGTCTATGGTTCCTTTCAATATATTGTAGTTTCCTTGTTTATCTGTTTGCACTTTTTTGAATATATATATTTTACTTTCTCAACATGATTGTAACTCCTACTTTTTTGGATTCACTTTTTATACAGTAAGGTTTTTTCCATCCCATCAATTTTATTGTATGTGTATCTTTATTTTTCCTTTGTTGTTTATAAGCAAAAGATTGTAGGATTTTGTTTTCTTATCTAATCTGTTACCTATTCATTTTATTGGATTCTTTAATTTGAGTTAGGTTTCTATTTTTCTTCATTTCTCTCTAATATTGCCCCCTCACCAAAAAAAAAAAACTTCAAAAGCCCACCTTATCATTTCCCCATCTCCTCTGTTATATGGTAGTATGTTCCTTAGTCTTTTTTTAAGGCAGCCCTATTCCCACTAGATTTCCTCTCTCCATCCTCGGAGTTCATCCTCGAACCCTTTCCTGTTTGCTATTCTTTCCCTTTAGGGTTTTGCTTGATAATTTCTTTTTCTTTTCTTCTTTTATACAATGTAATCCTTCCCTTCTTTTTCTCTTTGTTATGTAGGTTTCTTCTTTTCCTCCTCTTAAACTACTGTTCATCAGTTTTTAAATTTCATTTTTTGTTCCCCTTTCCTAAGAGATTTCTCACTGTCTTCATTATCTATCTTTAATTCTATTGTAGACCATCATTCTCTAGTTCATGGATCCTATAATTATTTAGTCTCTAATTTCTGGCCAGGGAATCAGAACTTTAGAGGTTGTCTCTTCGATTCTCCCTCCATTCCATCCCTCACCTCCGGTTTTGCCTCATTCCCAGAACAAAACCAGTTCCTACATGTGACAAAGTGGACACTGCCCCATAGTAGTCTTTCCTCCCTCCTGCTTACACAGCCCACCACTGATCTACTACTTTCTTGGTTACTTCCTTTCTCCCATTTGCTCATAAATCTCCTCTTCAGAGCCAAAAGTAGGATGAATTATCTTTTCAAACACAAAATCCACATCCTCTTTCCCCCACCACACCTAGGACAAAGTCCCCATCTCTCTTCACATCACATCTCTCTTTTCTTCATCAGAAGCCCCTCCTTCCACCAAAGCAACGTCTGTCTCCTTCCCCTCCTTTTCAAATCTTCCCCTTACCCATTCATCTACAATTTCTCTTTCTGAGACCAAAGTGGTCACTTTCCGCTCATTGTTAGCTCTTGATATGACTCAGACATATTACATATGCCATTCTATTCCTTCGTACCCTTCTTCTTCTTTCATATACCCTCCTATTTGTAATGTAATCTCACAAAAAAAAAAATCAATTCCCCTGTAGGCAGGGTATTTCTCAGTTTTGTCCATAATGCTCCAGGCTTGCCTCTTCATTCTTGCCATCACCTGATTTCTGGCCTTACCCCTATATACTTATATACATTTAGAAAAAAATTACTACTTGGTTTCTCTGTCATTCTATGCTTTCCTTGAATAGTACATTTGTTCACTCTGAATTTCTGCTGTTTATGGTATCTGAGACGCAAACAATCTCCATAAGTATAATTTTCTTTCTAGGAATGTTTCAAATTACTTTTTTTTTTGTGATTGAATTTCCTTTATGGTTAAACTCAGATTTTCAGGTGAGGTCATCCTGGGTGACATCCTGAGATCTTTTGCTCTTTGGAACATAGTCTGTTCCCTCCTGTATTTTCTGGTATGTATAGAATAGTCTTGTGGGATTTTAATTTCCTTTCTTTTGTATTTGAAGGTCATTCTCCTGATTGATTACAGAAAATTCACTTTCTGAAATGAATTGATAAATTTAATCATTATTAAATGATTATCAATCAATCAATGATTAATTAATTAATTAAACTTTGGGTTTTTTCTGTAGATGGTCTATGAATTTTTTCAAATAGCATTTTATTTTCTAAGTAGTTCTCTTGTGTTATTTCTTGAATTATAGTGTTCAGGTCTTTTATCTTATTATATTCTTCTGGGAAATCTATGATACTCATGCTACACATCCTGTCTTCAATATCAGTATGTTTTGCTTGAATAGAGAACATATTTTCTATATGCTATCTATCTATCTATATATATTTATGCTATAAATATAAATATTATTTATACTTACTTTCTTTTAGATTGTCCTTCACTACTATATATTTGAATAATCTTTTATTCTTTTCTTTGTTTCTTTGAGGAAACTTGCATTGCAGATACTAGTTTTTCTATTCTGCCTGTTATTTTTATTGGGCAGGCCATAAATTCTGCTCTCATAATTCCCCCCTTTTTTTTTTCTTAAGTCACTCAGGAACAATGTGTTCTGGTTCCATGTTCTTCTCAAATATCATAAAATCCTTGGTCTAATAAGTGTTTAACATTTTTTCTTTGTTTTGCAGTATTTATTCATAGATGTCCAAATTTGTTTATTAAGTTTGGAGGTTATATTCTTTCTGTTGTGTTTGCTTGTCTACTTATTAAGGTGTTGAAGTTCTCTTCCAAAGATGTTTGGTAATTTCAGTTTTCTCCTTCTTGTTTTCCCTTTTGCTTATTTCCTGACTCACTTCCTTTCAGTGTTTTCCTTCAGCCTTTTCCCACATTGGACAAATTACAATTCACCAGCCTAGGACTTATGAAGGGAAAGAACTGGGTCTAGGTGGATGCTGAACTCTTTCCTTCAGGGAGGAGAGTGCTCTCCAATTTCCCCTGACAAAATATCCTGTTCTGCTCCTTCTGTCCTTCAGTTTTCTGACCTGGTTCTGGTAGATCTGCCATTCTAATGATACAGGATTGATTTCTATAGTTTAATTTTCTGAGGCTCTGAGGAGAGTGGGATGTGTTGGGCACTATTTTACTGTACCTCTCTTCTCCTGCAGAGATCTTTTGCATCACAAAGTGTTGCTACTCTAGGACTGGCAATCTGTCATAGTTCAAATGAACTCTTCATAAAAAAATTCATAGAGCCAGAATCTCCATAGCTTTGGGAAAAAAAAAAGATGGATGGCATTTTGTTTCAAGCTTGGATGTTGAGTACTTAGGTTGTGTTGCATCCAAGTGTTGGAACCTTGGATCAGCTAGTACCATCTTGCTGTTCATAGCATGGTATATGGTGGGGTGTTGAGTACAGTAGGCATTAGTTCATAATTTTTTTAAGCTTTCTTATAGATTCCTGCTAGACCATGAAGATAGCTGAAATCGAACATCTTTTGTGTATAATTTCTATTTTGGAGAGGTTTGAGTAGTTGTGGATATTAGTAAAACTGTCTAGTGTTCAATCTTGTTGAAGTCATAGGATTTAGAGTTAAAAGGGTCTTTGGAAACAAATAATCCCATGACCTTTACCAAAGAGAAAACCAGGGTTCTGAGATATAAAGTGCCTAAGAATCTAATTGATTGAATAAAATATTTATGTTAAGAAGTAACTGGCACATAAAATTAATAGTATATGAAGCCATAGTGTCCTAGAACTGGGAGATGATACAGCACAATGGATAAAGGCCTAGACTTGAAGTTAGAAAAATCTGGTTTCAAATGCCTATATATAACAAATTATTCGAGCCAGAGCAAGTCTGACTCAGTTTCCTTATTTGTAAAATAATAGCATAATAGCAGCTATCATATGAGATTACTACTATGAAGATCAAAGGAAAATGTGTAAAATATCTTGGAAATTTTAAAGTGCTAATATAAATGTCACTCATGTGTTTATATATACATAAGTAGATATAAAAAATATCTCCTCTAACCCCTTTGTTCTAGAAGGAAACACTTCCATGACCTCCCTAACAGACAATCGTTTAACCACTGCTTAAACATCTTACTAGGCAATCTATTCCATACAAGTATCAATTGAATTATATTAGCAATAAGTATTCAATTAACAATTTTTTTTACTAGTCTTGTTTAAGTACTTCATGACACGGGTTTTAAACCTTAGTTATTTTAGCTCTATTACTTGCTATTTGTTGAGCCTATCACTGTGCTATGTTAATCCCGATTCTGGGATATATGACATTATATACTATTAGTTTTATGTGCCAGTTACTTCTTAACATAAAAATTTTATTCATCCAATTAGTTTCTCAGGCCCTTAGGATTTGTCAGTGACTTTCCTCAGAGGTCTTTTTTTTTTCCAACTCACTAACTGATACATCAATATCTTCTCATCAGTGGAGTCATTCTCAGATAGAAATAGATGCTACTAATCCATTCAGAAGGATCCCTGAGGGTTTTATATTGACTTAGTTTTAAATGTAACATTACCTATGTTTTGTTGTGTTTGTATTTATTTTGTTAAATATTTCTCATTGACCTTTTAATCTGGTTCAGATTCACTCAGGAGAGTTGTAGATCATATGCTTCCCATGGGATGATTGATTATCATCTTTGTGCCATATCACTAACATATGGCCATTTGGCTTTTGTCTAAAGACTTCCAATAAAAAAGGTTCACTACTTCATGAAGCAGCCCATTCCATTTTTGGGCAGTTCTAATTATTAGAAGGTTAACTAGGTGGCACAATGGATAGAGTGTTGGGTGTAGACTCAGGAAGATCTAAATTCAAATTTGGTCTCAGACATTAGCTTTGTGACCAGTCACCTAAATTCTGTTTACCTCAGTTTCCTCATCTGTAAAATAAGTTGAAGAAAGGAATGACAAGCTACTTCAGTTTCTTTGCTTAAAAAAACCCCAAATGGATAAAAACTTACTATTTGACAAAAACTTGTCAAATTGGAAACTAGTATGGCAGAAACTAGGCATTGATCCATACCTAACCCCTATACCAAGATAAGGTAGAAATGGGTTCATGATTTAGATATAGTGATATTATAAGCAAGTTAGAAGAACAAAGGATAGTTTACTTTTCAGATTTGTGGAGAAGGAAGGAATTTCTGGCCAAAGAAGAACTGGAATTCATTATTGAACAAAAATTAGATAATTTTGATTATATTAAATTAAAAAGGCTTTGTACAAACAAAACTAATGCAGACAAGATTAGAAGGGAAGCAATAAATTGGGAAAACATTTTTATGTTGAAAGGTTTTGATAAAGATCTCATTTCTAAAATATATAGAGAATTGACTCAAATTTATAAGAATTCAAGCCATTCTCCAATTGATAAATGGTCAAAGAATATGAACAGACAATTTTCAGATGAAGAAATTAAAAACATTTCTAATCATATGAAAAGGTGCTCCAAATCACTATTGATCACAGAAATGCAAATTAAGATACTATACATCTCTCAGATTGGCCAAGATGACAGGAAAAGATAATGACAAATGTTGGAGGGGATGTGGGAAAACTGGGACACTAATACATTGTTGGTGAAGTTATGAAGTGATCCAACCATTCTGGAGAGCAGTTTGGAACTATGCCCAAAGGGCTATCACTTTGTGCACATCTCTTGACTTAGCGGTATTTCTACTGGGTTTATATCCCGAAGTGATCTTAAAAGAAGGAAAGGGATCCACATGTGCAAAAATGTTTGTGGAATCCCTCTCTGTTGTGGCAAAAAACTGGAAACTGAATGGATGCCCATCAGTTGGAGAATGGCTGAATAAATTATGGTATATGAATATTATGGAATACTGTTGTGCTGTAAGAAATGACCAGCAAGATGATTTCAGAGAGGCCTGGAGAGATTTACATGAACTAATGCTAAGTGAAATGAGCAGAACTATTGTACATGGCAACAGCAAGACTATACAATGATCAATTCTGACAAACATGGCTCTTTTCAACAATGAGATGATTCAGGCCAGTGCCAATGATCTTGTGATAAGACAGCCATCTACACCCAGAGAGAGGACTATGGGGACTGAGTGTGGATCACAACACAGCTTTTTCACTTTTTTTGTTGTTTGCTTGCATTTTTGTTTTGTTTTGTTTCTCATTTTTTTCTTTTTGATTTGATTTTTCTTGTACAGCAAGATAATTATATAAATATATGCATATATTGGATTAACATATTTTTACCATGTTTAACATATATTGCATTACTTGCCATCTAAGGGAGGGGGTGGCAGAAGGGGGGGATTGGATAACAAGGTTTTGCAATAATGTTGAAAAATTATCCATGCATATGTTTTGAAAATTTAAAAAAACTATAATTTAAAAATAAATAAATAAATCCCAAATGAGGTCACAAAGAATTGGGATAGAACTGAAAATGATTGAACAACAATAAATTCTTACTTTGATCTGAAATTCTAATAATGATAAAGTACACTGCATTATCAGAAATGGTATGATATTTGAAGGAGCTCAGTGAGAAATTTTAGTAAAAAAATTTTTTAATGCAGTCACCAAAATCCCTTTTAAAATTTTTTATAAACTAATTTTTTAATTTTTAAACTTATTTTTAATCCATTTATTTATCTTTCTATCTGTTTATTTATACAAAGTTTTCTCCCCCCCTTTTTGTTCCTCTATATTTGCTCTACAATTTTGGTGGTGGTGGAAATCTAAACATGAGGATATTTGGTATTTGTCTGTTGAATCTGTGTCTATCCTTTAAACCCTAACATTAATGCCTCCTCTACAATGAAGTCTTCAATATTTTTCCTCCAACAATCAATCAATAAACATTTATTAAGCTCTTGCTATATATCAGGCACTGAGCTAAGCCCTGAGGTTCATCATAACTTCTTGGCCTCCCAGGAATCTTTGGCTCATTTTACAATCAATGTTTCTTATTTTGGATTTTCTTATCTCTGCAATTTTGTATTTGATCTTGCAATCTCCAGATCTGCTATCTCTATATTTGTTTTTGACTAGAAAGTTTGTTATTTTAATGTTTTACTACTTACTCTAAAATTCCTCACCTCCCTGATGGTATTCCACAATTCTTAATTCTCATCATTGGTAACCCTGTTCAGATCCTCTCAGTTTCTCCTCTCTTGATTCCTGGGCTTCTGAGGGTTTCTAGAGAGTTGCCCACAATCAAGTTAAGGCTTGTAATCTCAGCTGGGCTCTCCTGCTCCTCTGATACTTCTTTCTTCTTACTTCCTCCTCTCTTTGTATGTGGTCCCCATTCCCAGTCTTTCCCTATTTACTCAATTTTCCATATATGGTCAAAAGACATTCAGCTCTCATTTCTTCTTCTTTCTCCCTTCTCCTTTTCTCTGGGCATAGGGAAAAAAAAAACATTCCTACCTCTCCCTAAGGCTACCTTCTACTTTCAAGTCTGTTTCTCCTCTTACCTTCTCCAGAAACTTGCTATAGCAGACTCTTCTTCTCTGACTTTCCCTTAGCTACTTACAAATACATTTTGATTTCTCCCATCTTAAACAATAATGAGAACCACAAAATAACAAATTGCTACTACCACCAACAAAATAACCAACTAACCAACCATTACAACCTTGCTTTGGTTCTTCTCGTTCATCTAGCTACTTTCCTCTTAGTCTCCTACCTTTCCTTCCACACTTATGCATCCAAAGCCCAGGACAGTATAGCTCTAACCTGTGTTTCTAGACTCATTTTATATTTCTTCTCTTTGTCTTCTCTCCCTTTTGACCAAATTGACCTAATTGCCGTTTACTGAATGTTATATTTCATCTCCCACTTTCATACGTATGCACGGGTGACTATCCTTCATTCCTGGAATGTGCCCCTTTCTAACTTTCATCTCTAAGGCTTTTTTGAGTTCCCTTCAAAGCTCAGCTTGGGTGATTTCCTCCAAAGGAAAGTGGCTTTTAGGAAGCCTTTTTGTATCTCTTTAGTGAGTAGTTCTTACCTTTTCTGGTCATTTTGAAATAGAAGCGACAACCAGTTGCAGGCTGGTCAGCAGTCTCTACCTCCTTAGATGGAGTGTAACATTTTATTTTATACCTTCCTAATGCCCTCTAATGTCACATTCTCTATTGGCTGTCTGTATTATATCTCCCTTACTAATAAAGAGACTCCATGAAGAGCTTTTGGATCTAGCATCTTGCTAAGTAGGCATTTTAAGTAAGCGTTAAATTTAGGAAACATGTAGAGGTAACTAGCCTTCTGAACGGTTTTTACCTACTGCCTTCCATATAGTGCATGTTCCATACATCTATTTTCCAAATATGTGAATGTGTCCAAGGCAGTATAATGTTTTTATTTAATATTTTATTTTTCCCCATTACATGTAAATTTTTTTTTTTTTTTTTTTGGCTGAGGCAACTGGAGTTAAGTGACTCACGCAGGATCACATAGCCAGGAAGTGTTAAGTGTCTGAGGCCAATTTGAACTCGGGTCCTCCTGACTTCAGGGCTGGTACTCTATCCACTATGCTGTCTAGCTGCCCAGAAGTATAATGTTATGGAAAAAGAAGTATACATACCAGATCTACAATGATGATAAATACCTTACAGGTTTTAAAATTTAGAAAACACTGCATACATTATCTCATTGGATCCTCATAATATCCATGTGAGGTTGGTGAAATATTATTATTTCCATTTTATAGATGAGAAAACTGAGGTCCAGAGAAGCTGGAACCAGAGGACCTTGTTCCATATTTGACTGAAAAAAAAAAGGATCATTAGCTGAGAGTGAGAGTTCTTTTCTCTTATCTGTCATTGATTGGTATCTTTCTCTTCTGTCTACTTCTTTTCCCCTATCTCACATGAAGAAGTGCAGATCTGACCATCTCACACTCTTCCCTTCAAACTCCCATGGCTCCCTATTATTTCCAGGATCAAATAAAAATTCTCTTTTGCTTTTGAAGGGCTTTATAACCTGGCTCTGCCATTTACTATCTCTGTGTAATGTTGGGCAGATCGTTTAACTTTTCTGGGCCTTAGTTTCCTAAATTGTAAAATGAGTGATTTGGATCCCACTCCCTCAGGCTTTAAATCTATGATTCTGTGTCTTTTTTCTGTAGGCTGTTGAAATATCCAATACCAAAACTGAGGCAGTTACTCAGTTCAGACAATAGTATGGAGGAACCCATCCCTCCCCTCCCCACCCCAGCAATATCCATTGTGTAAGCTGAACAACCAGTTGCTGGACTCAATTTTTCATTTCTAGTTGTTTGTCTTGGCTTATGTCTAAGGGCTTCAGAAATTTAGAAGACTTATATGATGTGCTTCCAATCACAAATGAGGATTGCTGGCTGGCCCCTGCCATTTTTACCACAGCTGTTGCAACAGAGACTATTCTTGCTCCTAGAAAATGATCATTCTGGGAATTCTCATTATTCCCTCTGCTGCCCCTTATCCAAATTATCTTATGCTCCCTTGTCTGTCAATATAGCTAAGGGTAGCCAGATGTGAAATGGAACCAATGCATGTATTTACTAGGTATCATTATCAGCTGTTCTGGAGAGAAGATTCATAGTCTGAGCTGGTTAAAGCACTATGGTCTATTGGAAAAAGCACTAGTTCTGGAGTCAGGGGATTTGGATTCAAACTTCATCTATGCTATTACTCATATGACCTTGGGACTCAAGTTGCCCAAATATAAAATGAGATGGTATTAGATGGCCTCTGAGGTCCCTTCCAGGAACAGAGTTATGATCTTATCATTTCTAAGATCCCTTTCAACTGTAGGATTCTATAATTCTGTACTAAGTCAGTCTTTAAAACAAAAGATTGAATATTGTACTGATGGTTGTAGTGATTTCTGCAGCTTGGCTTGTACCTTACAAATATTGTGGATCCTTCCTAAACCCAGTAACCTGAGATTATAAGATCATTTTAATGGCCTAGCCATCGAAGAAAAAAAATGCTTGTTAATGGGAAAAATAAAATAAAATGGGGGAAAATACATGCAATAATTTAGATTAAATATAATCATTCTAATTTTTGCAGGTTAGCCCTAGAAAACAAAGTCTAACCCAAAGCTCTTACAAACTGATATTTGAAAAAAAGATCTATGATGTCAACTCTGTGGGAAACCTCTTGTAGTAATATTAGCTGTAGCTTCTGCATTCCTCAAAGGCATCATAGATCTGGAGCTGGAAAGAACCCCAGAGACCATCTAGTTAACTCTGTTATTTTTTTTTCTTCTGGGTAATTAATTTTATTATTCATGCTAGCAATAATTATTAAAAAGGTTCAGTGACATTCTTGAATGCCAAAGATCCCTCATGGCATCCAATTTACTCAGCCCATGAAACTCAACTCACTCAACACTTGTAGGTCATTGGAAGAATGGATGTTTATGAGGGTAGCAATAGACTCTGATTGCCAACCCAAATGTCTTTGTAGATTGATTTTGTGAGTTGCTATTGTCAGAAAAAAGTCATCATTTTAGGGCCCAGTTTTTTGGTCAAGTGAATAAATAAGCATTTATTAAGCTCCTTCTTTGTGCCAGATTATATGCTAAGTGGTGGGGACAGAAAGGCTAAAGATAGTCCCTACTGTCAGAGGAACTCACAGTTTAGAGAGACAAGGCAGATGACAGAGTGGTGAGCTTTCTAACTTTAATTAGGCTAGTTTGGGGATGATATCACTATCCCATAGTTCTTTCTAATTGAGGAGGACCTGTCAGAACTTAATTCTATTAGCATAGCCATTGGGAAACTGGGACTCCCTTCCACATATGAACAGATATCAGACTAGAACTTTGGAGCTTCTTATATGCGAGAATCTTTAAAAAATGTTTTTTTTCTATACATTCAGGGTTGGAGAAAAGTAAAAGGGTGGGTGATTACCTAATATGCCAGTTCTATGATGACAAGAATAGCTTGAAGATTTCAAAGTTTAGAAAATCATTGGCAAATTGCAATTAATCCTCACAAAACCATTATGACTTAAGACAAAAGCATTGTCCTTCATGTTTGGGAGACAAAAATGTTCTTATTCTCAAAGACATTATATTCTACTAGGGGCAGAATATAGAGACAGAGAAACACAATGCTTTGTACTGTTTAACAATGTTTAAACTGAATTGAAAGTACCTCACTGAACCTCATTTTCTTTGTCTATAAAATGGAGATAATACTTGCACTCCCTTCATATTGGGAGACAGAAAAACAGTTCTTATCCTCAAAGACATTATATCCTAGGGGTATAGAATATGGAAACAGGCAAATAATATAGTTATTTGGGGAAAGAGAGCCCTAATAGCCGAACATAGTGCCTAATAAATGCTTAATAAGTTCAATTTATAGACTAATAATGAGGGGATGGGGTAAGATAGGATGTGAGCCTTGAAGGAAGAAATGAATCCCAAAGGGGAGAGTTGGACATTCGGGTCCAGGTCAAGAAGGACCTTGGGGTACAGAAGACAGCTTGTGTGGAGATGGCAGCTGGAATGCTAAATTTAGAGAACAGCTAGGAAAGTCTGTTTGTTGGGAGAAGAACTTGTGAAGGGCGAACATGTGAAATACTCCTGGGAAGGTAATTCATTGCCCTTTTCACTCTGCTGCATGATGAATATTAACCTCAAAGAACTGTTGTTGCTGAACTTAGCTTAATCATACACTTCTACATGAACTGATGAGCTGGATTGTTCCAATATCCCTTCTCGGAATGCCCCCCCAGTGGATGTGAGCCATCATGTTCCCCACCAGGTGGCAGCACTGGAGCATATTAAGGGAGAAAAATTAGGGAAAAGAATAATATTGCTTACTTTTCAATTTTGCGTAAAGCTGCTGACTCAGGAGAGAGACAAGTCTTTTTGTATATTAACCTCTGTACCAAATCTCCCTCCCTCTTTGAGACCTTAGAATACTGGATTCCCTCCATCAGTGACAGAGATGATGGGGTCAGCCATCATGAGTTCTTGATGCTTTTATATGTCTCAATGCCCTCATTCATTTTCATCCATTCTTTTCTTCCCTTCAGAATAAAAGGTGATTTTAATCTTGCCAAAGCTAGCTCCTTTATCATTTTGTCTTCTAGACATTTGGGATTTTTCTGTGCCCTCATAGGACTCTGGTACATATGTTTTTATTTTCTATTACTTAGAAAGTGATAGCAATTTTTTTCACTTTTCTATGTGCATTCCCAGCACAGTGATTAGCACTTAAATGTTTTACTATGATGTTTCATCTCTGCCATCCTTACACACTCCTTTTCACCATTCACTAACATAGTTTGACTCCTGACCCCATTCCTATTCAGGGAAGCAGTGATTCTTTATGTTTTAAAAAAATAATATACCAATTAACATGAGCATTTCTGAATACTGAGAACAAAAGTATTTCCCGTGAAACTTGGAATCTCTGCTGTGAACATCTTGATGCTTTTTGTTTTTTAAAGCATAGAATACATTCAGCATGATGGTTTCAGTGATTCTGCTGGTTTTGTCCCACTCCTAATCTCAGGTTTTGCTGTAGTTGTCATTGATTTTTTTTTTTAAATGTTGTATCATTCTTACTTGAACTCGGTTTCCTCCAAAACTCTCTTCAGAATTAAAAACCAAAAATCCCTTTCCTGGAATCAAGAGACTTGTCAAGTAAGACAAATCACATAAAAACCACGTTCAAGAGTTCTTCATCTCATGTCTTAATGGATATCCTATTCTGCATCTTATCACCTCTCTGCCAGCAGGTGAGTAACATGCTTTGTTTTGGTTGCTTAGAGGTGAAGTTACTCATTGCATCGATCAGCATTCTTCTGTCTTTCAAAATTATGTTTCTCTACAATATTATAGCCACTGTATAGATTGTTTTCTTAGTTTAATTCCTATCATTCTGCATCACTTCTTATGTCTTCCCAAGTTTCTCTGGATTAGTTTCTTTTTTCATTTCTGATAACAATATAACATTTCATTACATTCATATTACATATGAATGTACAGATAATGCATGTACATATAATACATACAACATAACATATGATAAAAAAACAACAATAATCTCTGCCCTCAAGGAGCTTAATTCTACTGTGTGTAAATAATATTTACATAAATAGGTAAATGGATATAGAGAGATGATAGAGAAAGCATCTATCGATCTCTTGTTTGTCCTGGTCAGTGTAAGTGCTGAGGATACAGACTTACAAAGTAAGCAAGAAAGTCTTTGCACATAAAGAATTTAAATTCTTATGGAGGAGGAAACCACATAAGAGAGAACTAGAAAGGGGATGGGAGGAAAATACATGATATGAAAATGGCCTGGAAGCATAGTGGATGCTTGGATCCATGCAAGATAAGGTTAAAGCTAAACTCTGAGTTGAGAAGCTTGAGAAGCTTCCACTGGGGAAAAGGTAGAGATGCCATGGTGTGGAAAAAAAAAATAACAAACAAACAAATAAATAAATGAACCTCTAGGCAGATCAGAAAATATCTCTAGTGCTTCTCTACTTACCACAAAGGTTGTGAGACAAGTGTTTTGTAAATTTTAATGGGATGTAAATGTGAAATATTAATTACTCTTATAATTGGCATCCTAGCTTTGGAACTGAAGAATAAAAGTTCAAATCCTGATTGCTACCTGTGTGATCTTAAGCAAGTCTTTTGATATTAGGATTTCAGTTTCCTTATCTCAACAGCTTCTAATAGTCCCTTCTAATTTTAAATTTATGTTCCCTTAGCCCAGGTCATGTCTTCTCTCCAGTAGTATGAGCAATCCACAATTGCCTATGTGGATATGTAAAAATAAACCATTTTAAGCTAAGAACAGGACCCTTGTTAAATAGACTTGGATGGACAGAGCAGGAGTACTTGGAACTCCTCCAAGATAAAAACAAGGTCACAGGTCCTTGCTGGAGCTCAATGTATTTGGAGCATTTATGCTGACTAGAAGAGAGAAATAAATTGTCACATGATTGGACAATAGCCATACACAGGCAGTGGATAGAGCACCCTGTTCTGAAATTGGAAGGACCTGAGTTCAAATCTATATTCAGCCACTTGACACTTATTAATTGTATAATGCTGGGCAAGTCATTTAATCCTATTGTTTTGCAAAAAACCAACCAAACAAATAAAGTATACATCTATACAGGACTTTCCAGGCAAAGGACACTTTTCATACATTGGCTCCAGTTGTCCACATGAGGGAACTTTCTGATTCATGGGAGTCCTGATTGTATCTGTTTCTTCTTGAACCAATCGCATTGAACAAACTGAGGAGTTGAAGAAGACAATAGTTTTGCTTCTCAAGATCCTGTAAAGGAGTTAGGTCAAGTTTTTATTATGTATATTTCACATATGAAGCTTATGGGGTGATGAAGAGAGAGTGCAGGGTCTGAAGTCAGGATGATGTGAATTGAAATCCAGCCCAGATATTTGTAGCTGTGTGACTACAGCCTTAACTTCCACTAAACCTTGGAATTAATTAAGCTCATCTATAAAATTGTAATAATTGTAATAGTGCTTACCTCCTAGGGTTCTTGTGAGGGTAAGATAATTTTTTAATGGAATAAAGTATTGGACATTAATTTTTTTCTTTTTGAGTCAAGAAGTTTTCTATCAATAAATATTATTAAAATGCTTTGCAAATCTTAAAACTAGCTCTATGGAATAATTGAGATTTCAGGTGGCTAAAAGATTAGCCTAGTAAATGTTGAAACTGTATGCTGTTTCTATTATATAATGGTCCTTAGTAACAAAATTGAGCTCTTTGGACAAAGTTCTAAGGTTAATGAAATGGTTCCAAATACCTCTTTTTTGTTCTCCAATTGATAAATGGTCAAAGGATATGAACAGACAATTTTCAGATGAAGAAATTGAAACTATTTCTAGCCACATGAAAAGATGCTCCAAGTCATTATTAATCAGAGAAATGCAAATTAAGACAACTCTGAGATACCACTACACACCTGTCAGATTGGCTAGGATGACAGAAAAAGATAATGCTGAATGTTGGAGAGGACGTAGGAAAACTGGGACACTGATACATTGTTGGTGGAATTGTGAACACATCCAGCCATTCTGGAGAGCAATTTAGAACTATGCTCACAGAGTTATCAAATTGTGCATACCCTTGATCCAGCAGTGTTACTACTGGGCTTATATCCCAAAGAGATCATAAAGAAGAGAAAAGGACCTGTATGTGCAAGAATGTTTGGGGCAGGTCTCTTTGTAGTGTCCAGAAGCTGGAAACTGAGTGGATGCCCATCAGTTGGAGAATGGCTGAATAAGTTATGATGTATGTATGTTATGGAATATTATTGTTCTGTAAGAAATGACCAGCAGATGATTTCAGAAAGGCCTGGAGAAAATTACACAAACTGATGCTGAATAAAATGAGCAGGACCAGGAGGTCATTATATACTTCAGCAACAATACTATATGATGATCAGTTCTGATGGACACAGCTCTCTTCAACAATGAGATGAACCAAATCAGTTCCAATTGTTCAGTAATAAATAGAACCAGCTACACCCAGTGAAAGAACTCTGGGAAATGAGTGTGAACCACTACATAGCATTCCCAATCTCTATTTTTGTCCGCCTGCATTTTTGATTTTCTTCACAGGTTAATTATACATTATTTCAAAGTCTGATTCTTCTTGTGCAGCAAAATAACTGCTGGATATGGATATATATACATATATTGTATTTAACATATAATTTAACATGTATTGGTCTATCTGCCATCTGGAGGAGGGGTTGGGGGGAAGAAGGGGAAAAATTGGAACTAAAGGTTTTGCAGTTATCAATGCTGAAAAATTACCCATGCATATATCTTGTAAATAAAAAGTTATAATAAAAATACCTCTTTTTGCTACTGGGAAGCTTCAGTATTTCAGTGAATTTGTCATCTCATTGGTGTGCATGTTCCACCTACTATGTGCAAAGCACCATGCTAGGCATCTCTTTGTTGTGTTGTGTTTTTTTTTTTTTTTTTTTTTTTGGTTGTTGTTTGAAAAAATTTCTTAGTTTGTAAAACAATGCTACAATTAAAAAAGAAAAATAAAAGATATATCTTCTGAAGTTTATAGCCACAAATGCAACTACATACAACTGAATTAATATGATGAATTAAAAGACCAAACTACAAAATTGGAAATTAAGTCATTGTATATGTGGGAAGAGAGAAATGGAAGGATCCATCACTAATTAAAACACAGAGCCATGGTGAATTGTAATTATAATTAGCAATAAAATACAATTCAGCAAAAGAAGTCAGCCGCCTAGGGCTTCTTTGTATAGATGTGGAGAATCCATGGAAAAACTTGAATAGGAATCATTCAAGAGAAAGACCAAATGAATATGGGGTACATAATGGAGAGACCATTCACCCTCATAGTTCCTTCACAAAGCTATTGTTCTGCTGAAATAGATATTGGGGATTTGAAAGACAAAAACTTCCACTGGATATAGATTGAAATCTACCCCGTCTTCTCATCCAATAAAGTTCTCAGCCTTCATCTAGATTAGGTTGTTCTGTGTACTTTTATTGTTTTGATAATTGTATAGAGGAGTGTGCTGTGAAATGTTTAACAACTGACTTTCTGAAAACATAGGGCATACTTCAAAGTTAAATTTGGATTATAAATACTTTCTCAGTCACTATCTTAAGTCTAGAAAATCAATAAAACAATAAACTAAGTCTTGATTTATAGCATTATCTGATTTCCAAAATGTAATTGCTTATACTCATACTTAACTCAAGCTCAAACTCATACTCAAAACAATCAAAAACTGGTTTTAGTTCACCTCTGACTATATAGTAACATAATTGATTTTCTCTATAACACTATGTATTTTATTTTGCACATTTAAAAACCTCCTGAGAAGAGAGCCATAGACCTCACCAGACTGCCAAAGGGGTTTGTTACACACACTGTTCTAGATGTTTTTACTTCATTGGTACAAAGTAAGTCTTTAGATATATATTTTTTTGTCATCCCTCCTTCTCTCCTACATGAAGAACACTTCTTTTGTTTTTCAATTATCCATTTCTTGGATGATATTCCTTATATCTCTTCTTGAACACAACCATCATTGTCCAATGCATTGCAGCTGACGTGCTCACTGTCTTTTCCTTGATGTTTTGATCACTTATAACTTTTGCTCACCCCCTTTTCTTGGGATTCAAAATATTCATACAAAGCTCCATTTGCACCCCCAAAAAGAGCTCTGAGAGGTGGGTGCCTTTGTACAGCCCTCCCTCACTTAAATCCAGCTCACTTGCTTATCATGGTGTCACTTCCCTGATGTCATGAGCATCTTCCAGAAGGAAGAACAAATAACATCAACAAGGATCCCAAATCTTCTCTGGAGTTATTCTTTAATCTTGGGCAATCGAGTAACCAGAGATCTAATTAATCAAGTGATAATCTTGTAAACTTCAAAATGGTGAGAGGATCCATCTCACAAACACTTGGAGTTAGTAGCCAAAGTCACCAGAAGTAAAGACTATAGTCAACAATAGAGGACACTTCTGTAGGAAGATGGGAAAAGACAGTTGCAGGATATGGTTATATCTGGTGGTTTCTGAGCTTATGACCCCTCTTGTTGGGGAGAAGAGCCAGTTAGGGGATTCAAGGAAGGGGCTGATCCTTAAAGCACCGCAGCAAGCAACACCTAGAAGGAGAACCTACTGAGAACTTGCCAGAGGATCTGGCCAGGATCTGAGTCTGTGCCTCACTCAGTCCACTTTTTGTGTACCAGTCAACAAGTATTTATTAGGCACCTAATAAGTACTTTTTGGTTATCTATTAAGCTCTTACTTTGTTAAATGACAGGGATACAGATTGTTTCTGCTCTTAGGGAGTTTATATTCTAATGGAACTTTGTGTGTACAAGTGGAGAGTGCACTCTGTCTTAGGGAGGAATGTTTTGCAACAACTCTTTTTGCTATGCCTTCTCAAGTAAATATTCTTTTTAAAAGCTAATAGAATTAGCAGCAGGTAGTTAAGTAGATAAAGAACAAAGGAAGACTCAACTCCCTGAGTTGAAATCTGATCTCAAATACTTAAAAACTAGGTAACCCCAGTCAAGTCACTTAACCCTGTTTGCTTAAGTTTCCTCATCTGTCAAATTAGCTGAAAAAGAAAGTGCAAATTACTTTAGTATCTTTGCCAAGAAAACCCCCAAAAGTTGGACATAATTGAACAACAACAAGAAAAGGAATTCTAAGATTTGATTGATTGATAATGGAAAATTTCCAGATCAGAGTTCAGGATCCCACTCAAAAATATCTAAGCCTTTCATTTCTCTGAGGGTTGAGGAAGTTCTTTGCTGTGATTTAAAAAGATTAGCAGTTGAGTCGCTGGCTATATAGGGAAATTTGGCAAAAAGAAAAAAAAAGACTATTTTAAACAAAGGATTTTAAAAGAGGAAGTGAGGGCTGTCATTCAGATTTTTTTTTTTTAAAGGCAAGATTTATTTAGAATTCATTAAGGGTCCAGATGTGGCTCCATTTTACTTTAGGCATCGCAGTCATACAGTTCACAACAACCAAGACAAGCATGTATTTCCTGATCACTGCACCATCTAAGGGGCATATTTTGGAATATAACAGTCTTAATTACATTAGTGACTTATGTATTAATTACCATTAGTGTCTCTTTTCTTGGTATTATTGTATCACTACGGTGAGAGGCAATATAGAGCTGTTGGATACAGTCAAGATGAGCTTCTGACATCTATGGACTCTGATTCTTGGTGAGTCATTTTCCTTTCCAGTTCTCTAGGTAACGTCAATTTTGTAATGCAGGTGCTGATTTGCCATAATAAGAGAGAATTTTTTCATTGGGAGTTGCCAATGCAATCATAGCTTCAGTTGTACATATTTAAAATAAAAACTAGGATGAGAAAATTGGAGCTTTGTCTGAAGGTTTGGGAATTTAGAGGGCACAGCCCATGTATATTTTTAAGGAAGAAGATATAGATGGAGTTGACAGCATGGGCTTAGGCAGAGTTAAGGAGAACAGGACCCTTTGATCCAGAGAGTATAGCCTGCAACCCAGTCTACTTTGAGAAGAAGGGCGATCCAACCTCTGAATCCCCAGTTTTGGAAATCTTTTCTTTCCTTCTCTCAACTTTTATAGATTAGTAGCTAGAAGGCGGGAATGAAATCCAGGTTGATAGTGTGGAGGGAGAGTGAGTTCTTGCAGTATTTTATAACTGGGGAGAGATTATAGATTGGGAACCTTATGTTGATGGGAAAAGGGGGCAATTTACACTTCACATTACTTTGCTATCTCATTTTATCCTAACAACATTGGGAGGTAGGTGCTATTTTGTTTATTTTTATTTTATTATTTTACAGATGAGGAAACTAAGGCAGAAAGAGGTTTACTCAGCCTAAGGTCACACACCTAGCACTTAACTTAAGTCTTCCTAACTCCAGTTTCAGCACTCTTATCCACTTTGCCACTTAGCTGCCTAAGACCAAGAGGGTCTTATCCCTCAATTGATTGTCATGAAGTCAGAAATCAGTGATCAGAAAGGACTGGATCATACTGAATCACACTGAATCTTGGTTATACCATAGAATATTTCATATAAAAGAAAACTATATTGGAAGTCAAGAGACCGCAGTTCAAACTCTTGCTTAAACTCTGTCTCAAACACCATTTCTGGCCTTCTGTGTCTTCCTCCAAAATGAGAGGGATTTGGATAAGGTGGTCTAGTCTCTCTCACTCCACTATGCCTAAAAGAATCTGACAGTCTATGCAACTTGGAGTCCTTTTACCTTCTTAGCTGAATCTTAGTTTTCAATGAGCTGATGCACCTTTGTGACTTTGGACAAATTATTCTCACTGATTTCCTCATCTGAAGAATGAAGGGGATAGGCTAGATCAGGGACATCCAATACACAGACCCCACACTCTGTAGCAGGCTGAATCAGATAAAAATGTAATTGGGAAGTGTTTTTTTTTTTTAAATACAACACAATATAAGTAATGCTGATTTGTGGTTTTCTAAGTCAATATGTAACCTATAGGGATATATTTCTATTTGCTCCCTGGGCTAGATAATGCTTCTAGTTTTAGGCTAGTTTCCTTCTAGCTGTAACATTCTATGATTATCTTATCAGTTCTTCCATCAAAAAAAACATCTCTTTTTTACTTAAGGGATACCATTCCACATATAAATCATATTTTTGTATGCCAGTATGAATATATATATCTATATATCTATATCTATATAAATATAGATAGATATAGATATATATAGCTAATCTTAACACTTAGTTATCAAGAATAATCAGTTAAAACAAAGTTACCAGATGACACTCTTTCACCCTGATGGAATGGTCTGCTCTTATGGTGTTCTGGGATAGCTGCTTTTCTCCTCTTTCCCTAACTTCAGCTGATAGTGCTTTTCAAGCCCTCTTGCTCTAAGCAAAAAGTTCCTTGTTATAGCCAGTGGTGTACTGGAGCCAGCTCATATCTGGACAATTATAAAAATTTCAGTATCAACATTTATACTCTAGAAATTGGCAAATTCTACAATCAAAACTTGATCTCTTATTTTGTGGATTATCTAGACTTAAAAAAGCAATGGAGGAAATGTTAATATAAATTAAATTTAAGTATCTCGTGCCTATTTTTTTGAGAGCAGGTAGTTAAACATTTACTCAGTACATCTCTGGTTATGGCTTTGGTAACTGGCCCTATATGAGGTTATTTCTGAAGGGAAAATTGAGAAAGAGCTTAAAGTTTCCTTTCTAAAGTCTTTCCTGGTGAGCAATGTTTTCAACTCAAAATGCTCCCATGTAATTATTCCTCTCTCTGTCTTTGCCCTTTTCTTTTACTTGACTTAGAATCTGTTTATTCAGCAGTTTAGAAGCCATACCACATAGTGATCAGTTGACATCAAGACATCTAGACAATATGCTTGGAAAGCAAGAAAGAGGAGTAAGTATCACAACCACAGGCTTTTGATTCCCTCCTTGCCATAGGTTTTAAGGTGGTTAGGATATTCTTTTGAAGACACTTTCTTACCCCTGTAAAAAGAATGTTTGAGGACGGCTCTGGATCAAAAGTTATGTCAGAGACACTAATTCAGCCAGTTCTGAAAATTTGGATGCAATATTGGATTTAACATACATTTTTACCATGTTTAACATATATTAGACTACTTGCCATCTAGAGGAGGGAATGGGGGAAAGGGGAGGAATTGGAACACAAGGTTTTGCAAGGGTTAATGTTGAAGAATTATCCATGCATATGTATTGAAAAATAAAAAGCTTTAATAAATAAAAAATTTGGATGCAACCCAAGAATTCTACTGTTGTGAGATTCAACTAGTACAGAATCTAGAACAGGAATTCCAGTTGTTTTTTGAGAGTTGTGATACTTGGGAATGTTTTACCCACCATCTTTGACTAAAGATATCAGATATGAGATTCTCTCAATTGTTATAAAACTAGATTTGAGGAAGGCATTGGTTTAATTTATTGTACTGTGAAGGGGCGGGGATGAAGAATGATGATTAGTTAGCTGTGTCTGGAGAGAAAAAGAGAGAGAGAGAGAAGAGAGGAGAGAACTCTTTCAATTCTTTCCTATGAAGCTGCTCTAATGCTATAGGAACAAAATAATTCAAGTGAAAACATAAAACATGATTGCATTTAGAACAAGTGACATAAAAAGTTTCATTTTTTTGGGATTAAACAATAGAAACATAAATCTATCATCTGGTATTATATATGAGTATTATATAATAACATTATATATGATATTAATATGTTATATGTAATATAACATACATATAAATCATATGATATATGATAACATATATATTATATAATAAGAGTATTATAATAAAGACTAACTATTCAACTTGGTGATGCAGTGGTTTTGGCATCTTAAAGTACCTACTTTGAAGCTTAATTCTTGAGAATAGACAAATCTACTAGTTAATTTGGGAAGAGGATCCTTATGAACTTAATAGAATATAAATTCCTTAAGAATATGAACTGTAATCTTGTCTTTGTATTCCCAGCATCCAGAATGAGGCTTTGAATGTAGAAAGTATTTAAATGTTTGACAAAGTGAGTTTGCCTTAAGTAGATGACATATAGAATTACATTAATTTAATGATTACATTCATTAGTGTGGAAATTCTCTTCACCTCTATAGATGCAAATTTTTTTTAATATCTTAGTAGACAGATTGTGTTGGTGTGGCTGAAAAATTCATCACACTTAATTGTCCCCATATTTAGTTGGACTGGCCTTCAGAAAATACGTGGTTTATCTCCAAGTCCATACCTGACATATTTTTAAATTGACAAAATTTAAACTTGCACCTTGTTGGCACAGCCTTCAAGAACCTAAGATTAATTTATATTGATGTGACGAATCACAATAGGTCTTTGGAGAATTTTTCTTTCATACTTTAATTACCCTCTGATCTCACTTCTTTCTCTATCAGTGTATATAACACATTCTATCCAAGCCACACAATGACTCTCTTCATCACAAGAACATTGGAACTGATCTAAATAAGATCTTATTTTCAAAAGGTCAGACCACTTTTATTTACTACCTTCTCTCAGAATTGAGTAGAGACAGCCCAGAATCTAGAAATAGTGTTGGCCATAATAACTCTTTTGAGTTATGGCCACACCACAGCCATCATCAAATATATGTTCTGACACAAAGCAAATATTAAGTTTGTATAGTGACTGAGTCATAGTACCAATAGTAGTATTATTTCTTTTGTACTTCTTTTCCATACAATCTCAAAGGAAATTTGGATGACATTTCTTTTATATTTTGCAATTTGATTTATGTAACATGTGCACACTAAAAAAGTAGTGACTAGAATGTAGGAATAAGTGACAATGCCATCTTAAGGCTCTTGATAAAGAGAAGATTAAAGCCTGACACATACACATTTGAGCTTTTGGAAGAGAGAATGATTTTCAAGGAATTCAGAGAAAGAATAGACAGGGTTCCCTCGCCAAAGATTCTATAAAGAGAATTGGCTCAAGAGGAATAGGAGTCTATAAGAATATTCTGTAGACATATCCAAATTATTTGGATGAGGAAAAGAAGGGAAAGGGGAGCTGCCTAGGAAGAATAGAAAATTCTGCTGACCAACTGGAATGTTTAAAAAAAAAAGCATGGAATTGAGGATGAATTTAAGAGTGGAATAGTGGCATATAAAAATAGCAGAATGCTAAAACCCAGGTAAGCTAAGGCCTGTGATAAAAGTTCAAAATAAGAAAAGCCTTCCTGCTTTCCTTTCTCTCTCTCTCTGTCTCTGTTTCTGTCTCTCTCGCTCTCTGTTTCTCTGTCTCTTTTATTTTCTTTTTTTATTCTCTTTACTCTTTCTTTCTTTTACTCTTTCACTTTCATTCTCTTTTCCCCTCTCTCACTCTCTTTTATTCCCTTTAACATTCTCTCTTTCACTCTCTCTTTTACTCTTTTTTTTTTTTTTTTTTTTTGCTATCTCTTTCACTGAGAAAAAGATCTGAAATGATATTGGATCATTGCTCTAGTGAATGAAAGGAAGATAATAAATGAAGGAGAAAGGACAGACTTCTTAATTTCTATTTTGCTGTTACTTTTCTATCAAGTAAAATAATTATTAGACTGTGAAGGATGGAACAAAAATATTTAAAATGGCCTCATCTATATATAAGAGGTTACTGAAAAAGAGCTAGCTACCATGTCTGGACCAGTATGATCCATAGTATTGCAAGAACTTGCAAATATGGTTGCTGAGCTGTTCACTATGATCTTTAGAAACACATCAGCACAGGAAAAGTATTGCATGACCAATGTCCCAGTTTTCAAAAAATAGAAAACTGATTTTTTGAATGAGGTCAAAAACTTATCCAAGTATGAAGAACTCAGGGAACTAAGATTGGTGAACTTATCCCTGAAACTTGTGAAGACACTTTATTTGTTTTACAGAATGAAATATACAACATGGGACTTAACATAGCTTTTATTCACTGAAGAAGTAAACTATATCAGATCAATATAATCCTCTGCAAAAATATAGATCATGTGTTCATGTGTGCATGTATATTACGCTGCACATTGTAACTGGTGGATACAACAGGAAACAAGTGACATTGAAGAAATAATGTTTTAACAGGAAAGGTAATAAAGGGAAGCCAGAAAGAAGAGGGCCACTCCTATGGCATTTAGATATTGCCAAATGATTTGGAAATGGTGAGAAAATAAAATTGAGGTCTATTTCAAAGCAAGATAAAGCAAAAGAGGAGCAGCTAGATAATGCAATGGATAGAGAACCAGCCCTGAAGTCAGGAGGAACTGAGTTCAAATGTAGCCTCAGACACTTAATATTTACAAACTGTATGACTCTGAGCAAGTCATTTAATTCCAATTGCCTCACCCCCCAATTAAATAATTAAGGCAAAAGCTCACTAACAAAGCCCCTTTTACCTTGTGATGATATTGAGGATCGAATAAGTTAAATGCTTGTCCATGGATACACAGCTTAGTAAGAGTTTGAGACAGGATTTGAAACCATATTTTCTCTCCTGCCCCCATTTTGATATTTAAAATTTTTTTAATACACATGACTTTATGGATATGTTGGGAGAGAAAAATCAGAACAAAAGAGAAAAACCATGGGAGAGAAAAAAAAAAACCTAATAGAAAAAAGAAGTGAGCAAAGCTAAGTTCAATCTCCATAATTCTTTTTTTTTTTTTTTTTTGGATGCAGATGGCATTTTCTATCCAAAGTCTATTGGGATTGCCTTGGAGAAACCATGTTTTCTTAACTGATAAGTTCAGCACCTCATTTTTTTATTGGTCATCCGATAGAAATGCTTTGTGCCCTAATGTTGCTGTTGTCATTATTTCAGTCATGTCTGACTCTTTGTGATCCCATTTGTGGTTTTCTTGGCAAAGATACTGGCATAGTTTGCCATTTCCTCCTCTAGCTCATTTTATAGATGAGGCAATTGTGGTGAATAGGGTCACACACCTGGTAAATGTCTGAGTCTGGATTTGAACTTTTATCTTTCTAATTCCAGGTCTGGCATTCTAATCATTGCACCAGCTATCTGTCCTTATACAGATACTCATTATTACTTGTTTGCTTAGTTTCTTCTCCCAATTAATTCTTAAACTGTTGCTGGATTAACCATTCTTATGAAAAAAAAAACTTGATCATAGGCTTCTGTGCAGAGCCCTTTGATAATTCCCTATTGCCTACAAAATAAAGTACAAAATCATCACCTTGGCCACCATAATCTTCCAGGCTTATCTCACACTCCTATAAGATACAGCTACAATGTGCAACAAGAGAACTGTTCGGTTCTGCATACATATATTGTATCTAGGATATACCGCAACATATCTAACATATATAGGACTGCTTGCCATCTAGGGGAGGGAGGGGAAAAATTGGAACAGAAGCGAGTGCAAGGGATAATGTTATAAAAAAAAATTATCCTGGCATGGATTCCGTCAATATAAAGTTATTATTAAATAAAATAAAACAAATAAAAAAAAAACAACCCCAAAAAAAACATTTATTGTATCTAGGATATACGGCAACATATCTAACATATATAAGACTGCTTGCCATCTAGGGGAGGGGGTGGAAGGAGGGAAGGGAAAAATCGGAACAGAAGCTAGTGCAAGGGATAATGTTGTAAAAAAAATTACCCTGGCATGGATTCTGTCAATATAAAGTTATTATTAAATAAAATAAAATATTTTAAAAAATAAAAAAAGAATTGGGAGGAACTGAGGATAGAATTTAATAAAAAGAATGAAGAATCAAGACAATGTAATGTCAAAATAAGGGAGGAAAAAGGGGACAAATGTAAATGCAGTTAGATGGGCAAGCAGACAAGAATTCTGGGTTTGAGGTCAGGAAAATATGAGTTCAAAATCTATATCAGATACCAATTAGTTCTGTGCCTCTAGAAAATCACATTATCTCTTTGACTTTTAAGATTCCTTCTATCTCTAAACATAATTCTATGAAGTTTAAAAAAATTAGTCAAGGAATATGAAGGTAGGTCAGATCACTGAATAATCTGGGAGATCTTTCAGAAGAGATTTCCAAAGTGGATGATGGTATCTAATAGAATTTAGATTCTAGATGATGGCTTAAAAGAATGACACTCTCAGCTATAAGGCAGTGTGCAAAGACTGGCAGCATTTATTGTGGTAAAAATCTAATAAAAAGGCTTTTAAAATAAAAAAAAGTAGTAAAGGATATAATTGCCTATTTAGGTTCATAGTGAATAGCTACAATAAAAATAAATAGCAATAGATAAAATGAATTCATAAGATAAAGAAAAAAGTCCAAGAAAGGAACCAATGGTAAAACCTATTACCTCAAATGCCTATAACAAAACCAAATTTTAGACCACAAACAAGAATCTAACACAGGGAGGCACATTTGATCACATGTAAAACTGCTGAATTGAAACCCTTATTTGGAATAAGACCCATTTTAGAAAAAAACTAGGAAAGGTAAAAGTGAAAACAGATTTGGAAAATAAAAGTGAAAAGGCACACTCTTGGGAGTAAAGCCAGGAACCATACTAGGGAGAGGGGTGGAGGGGTGTGTGTGTGTGTGTGTGTGTGTGTTTGTGTGTGTGCACCCGTGCATGAATAAAACTGGTGAGTAGAAATAAAAAGAAATGGAATTAACTTCCCTCATTTTGATCACTTGATTTAGAGTTCAAGAAATAGGTCATTTTTATGGATAGCATTGTTGGGTCCTGCTTTCTAGAGCCCCCAAGTTGGAGTGACAAAACATAGCTTTCTAGATCTCCCATGCGGGGGTGATTAAAATATACCATCTTAGTGATGAGGTGGGACTCCTGAGGATGGTGAAAATATGGAGTCCATTTATTCCCAATTCTTTCACCCTTGTATACCCTAATATCAAATAATACTGGGCACAGTATGTACTGCCCATGTGGGACCACATAAACAACTTGCTGTTCTACGTACATGATTCTTTGCCACCTGGTCTCACTCTGCTTTAATTACAACACAAGTTGTCACCACCCCCTGACTTCTCAGGAAGGCCGAGAGCCCTTAGGGGAGATGGGGAGCTGAACCAGGCATTGTTAGCAGGTTCCCTCTGAGCTGAAGGGTCTTATATCTCAGTTTCTCCACTGTGGCACTCTACATGGTCACATAATACAGTACTAAGGTTAAATGGTACCAGACCTGAGAAATTAATATAGGGAATTTCCAATTGAGAAACTACCTCTTCTTCAATTTAAAGAATTGCCTAGAGAACTGAGATTATCTGACTTAGTTGGTGTAAAACAACTATTACGTGAAAAGACCCACTTCTTGACTTTAAGGCCATCTAGTTCTCCTTCATACCATGCTAACTTTTAGATTATAGTAGTAACGAGAGACTTAAGTTCTCCAGACTTAAAGCTTTCTGCTAGAAGTACAGCCAATGATTTCTCTATTTGTCCTAATGTTAATTTTATCCATCAAAAAGTAAAGGAACTACTGAAAGTCAAATCTAATCTGGACCTTCCCTCTATGAACTCAAATGACATTGATGAACTTTATCTTCAAGTACTGAGAAAATTGAGAATCATAGTGATATTTAAAAAGATCACTGAAAATGAAAACTGTTACTAGGCTGAAAAAGAGCAAATGTTTAGGTTTTTTAAAGGGGGGAAGAGAACAGAGTCTGAGCTTCATGGGCCAATAAGCTTATTCCAACTTGGATAAATTTTAGAATGAATAAAGACGACTAGAAA
This sequence comes from Antechinus flavipes, assembly GCF_016432865.1. Lineage (NCBI taxonomy): Eukaryota > Metazoa > Chordata > Mammalia > Dasyuromorphia > Dasyuridae > Antechinus > Antechinus flavipes. Next base: position 337,731,816 of record NC_067401.1, on the reverse strand, counting down.
ATAACTAGAAAAGGACACTGCTGAACAAACAGCTAGTGAACCTTTATTAAGAAGAGGTCATGCTTGAGTAACTTTTTTTTTTTTGCCATTATTATTAAGCAGAACATTGTACATATATTTTAGCAAAGCAGTTCATACTACCGTTGTCTAAAAGGTAAAAAAGATATAGCATTGGTGATAATTGAACTGAAAAGTTAGATTTAAAGAAGTCATCAATGGTTCAAAGACAACTTGGTTCCTTGATAGAGTTTAAACTCCTTAAAAGCAGCAATTTTCACTTTTTTTTTCCCCTTGGGAGAGTTCTCAGTGCCTAGACATATTTCATGTTTAACAAATTATTGAATTCTTTCAAGGATTTGCACTTAATTCTATGTGACTTATTTTCATTTAATGACTTGGATAAAGTTTGGATGAACTGTTGAACAAATTTGCAGATAATAGAAAACAGAGAATAAAAAAATGCCATTGGTGAGTTAGAAGAGCCAAAGATCTCATGAGGCCATATATATATGCATTGTATTGACACTTAAGACAAAGTGGCTGCTAAACTATAAGGATTCCGGTGGGTTGCATATTGATATATTATTTTGTTTTTTATGCTTTATTTTTATTTTATTAAAGTAAAACAATTAGATTTTAATCTGGTTCACCACTAGAGTGTTGCAGGACTCATGAAATGCTGGACACCTCTAATTGAAGAGGGTGAAAATTAAATCATCATATGTTGGATTTTAAAAATTACAAGTACATGAAGGGGAGGTATACTTAGACATTTTTCTCTGAATAAAACTCAGGCACTGTAGTGTTTTGCCAGGTATATATGAATTAGGGATGTAACATGGCAGTGGGGAAAGAAACCCCCAACACACTAATGTGATTTGGACTTCATAATCTGTGCCATGTCTTAAATCAGACCACCTCTAGATTATGATATTTAGTTTTGGGTGCCAGTTAAGGAAAGATAATAATAATATGATAGAAGATATACATAAGATTGGCAACTAGAATGGTGAAAGATTTTGGATCCATGCAGTTAAAATTGGTTGAAGCAAATAAGGATGTCTGGCCTACTCAGAGAAAAATGAGCTATATTTAAGTATCTGAAAGGCTAAAGCACAGTTTTGATTAGTTCCAGAGGGCTGAAATTAGGAGTAAAAGGAGAGTTACAAAAAAAGTAAATTTAGGTTTAAAGCCAGGAAAGACATCCTGAGATATCCAAGAGAATGAGTTGCCTTAAAATGCAGTCAGTCCTCCCTCATAAGAAATCTTTAAGCAGAAGCCAGACCATTTACCGTTTACTATATCATGGTGGAAATCCTTTTTTTGAGACAGGCAGGATTAGACAGTCATCAAATTCCTTTCTAACGCATTAGTTTGTATCATCTAATTTTGTTGGAGAAATCAAGGAATTTAAATTTCTAATGCTTAAATGAACCTCTGTGTGTGGACTAGATTTTCTCTAAGAGTTATATAGTTTTGTAGTTCAGAATATTGCAAAGTAATTAAACAGTGGGCTCAAAGGAAGGATTAGGTAGTTTGTGTATCTACAAATTTTTTGGGTGATGTATGTTTGCTGACTGTACCATGGACTGCATGTTATAACAGTTTTGTTGCATAGACGATGTGGGAAAGCAATACTCTCTCGGGAGGAAAATGAGAATGTAGAAAAAGGTGTGAATTTCTGAAGGCCAACAGACTAAAGTTTATCTGCTGGGTCAGTTTTAAGTATGAGACAAATATGCAGAGCTGACAAACACTGAAGCAATTCCTTTGAAGAAAGTATTTATTTTCCTGGAGAAGGTAATTTGCCTGTTATGCTTCACCATAAAAGTACATTTTTTTTCCCTTAAGATAGCTGGACATTTAACAAAAACATAAAAACACTTTCATCCTTTGTTAACCTTCAATAGCTTTATAATCTTTTCGATTAGCAATTAACCTTGGAATTAAATGGAGGAAAAGGACTCAATTACAGAAACTGCAAACCAGATCCTACTAAAGAGATGCCCCATAGATTAACTCCAGAGATAAATGGCATAAAACTTACCTTTGTAATTAGTACTGTTGATTAAGAATTTTAAGTTTTTTTTAAGTTCACAAAATGGCAAAAACTCACACAAAATTCATGAATTCACTGTTTGAAAATAATACTTTTCTTTTTCTTCTGAGAACTTTAGAAATCCCATTCATCTCTACATCTCTGTGAGGTGGGTAGCACACTAGGATATTTATTTCTACTTTAAAAGACAAGAACTTGAAGTCTACAAAAAAAGACAAAGTAACTTTTCTATGGCTACACAGTATAAATAAAGTTACAATTTTTCTGGCTCCCAGAGTCCAGTAGTATGTAGACTAAGCTGCCTTTAATGTTTATTTATGTACATTTATATCTATAAAAAATAGCAATTTTAAGGGAATTGTTACTAGTCTTGTGATTTTTCTAAATAGTTACATTCCTTCTATGTAATAGCAATTCATTCCTTCTATGTAACTATTACTTTGATTACAAGCCAGAAATGTAGGTTAATCACTTAATATAATAAAATGAAATATTATTTGACATTTAATACAAATTGTAACCATTAAAAATTGTCCTTTAATGTCAGATTCCTAAAGATATTACACAGATGAAAAAAAAACACAATTTAACAAATACAAAGCTGTTAAATTGTACTCCCTCAGAAGAGGTATTTCATTTTCTCCAGGTAGCCCAATTACATTTACCCATGTATAAGTAATTTGACTTAATAGGTAGTCTTGAGCCATTTAATCTTCAAGTAAAATGGATATTAATAATGTAATTTTAATTTTTAAATTAAAATTTTTCTGATTCCATTTGATATATAAAGAGATGACTTAGAAATAGAATTGTTATTCTAGAGTAGTAGAAATATGAGATCATGAAAAATGAATTAACATATCAATCAATTGTTTAACTGCTGCCTCTTAAATTACTGGTTTAATACAATTGAGACATATAGCAAAATCCAATTTAATTGAAGTATGAACAGATTCTCTAGTTTACTTTTAGATGTTAATACTTCTGCTGCTAAAAGGGATGGGAAAAATGGATGAGCTCACTGTCAATTTTCCCACTTTTTAGTGCAGCATTGTTTTTTAAAAAAATAAAGCAGGTTAAAACAAGTTCCTTTTTGGTCGATGTGTTTTGTGAAACTGCTCAATTCCTACTTTCCAATATTAAAATAACCAAGAGTAGGATATAGCTCAGATTGGTCATTCATGTAACAAAAGCAGTTGGAATTTCCAAGGAAATGTATAATCAATTCTCTCAAAACCGAAAAAAAAAAAAAAAAAAAAAAAAACAACCCACCATAGATATTGACACAGAAACATGAAATATGAAATGCAACTTAGTAATATGTGCTAGCTGTCGGTAGTTAAGAGCAAAACTGACAAATCTCACAGACATATTTCCCTGAGAAGTTTAAACAGTTTACACCAACTGCCTAGAAATACATTTTTAAATGCAAAGAACACCAAAACCAAGGAATAATTACAATGATCAGAAACAAAAAGGCTCCAATCTTTCCATCCCAGGTTTACACTATTACATTCCACTTCAATAATTTGCAAGTACTCTAAAGACTAAAACATGTGCTGGCATCACCTTCTCTTAGGGTAGGACGTATTTCTTTCCTTTGTATTGCATTTCAAGACAGATTTACCCAGTGTTTTTTCTAGTCTCTTTTAATATCATGCCTTACTTTTATCACCATCTTAGAGAAATGCTTATTTTGTTTCTGTTCTCAAGGTCAAAGTGTAAATTTGAAAGTTACCTGAAATTTGAAAGTGGATTTTAAGATTTTATTAGTGGCTCATCCTAATCCCTCCTTTCTAAGAAAACAAAGACCCAGAGGGGCAAAGTCATTTTCCTAAAGTCACAAAAAGGCAGGAACAATAACTGTCCAAGTCAGGCTGTGAGTCTAAAACTCCTTCAGCTGCCACACCTACTTGCTCCTTCTACTATACTACACTATTTTTTCACTTACTTTCATCACAGGGGTGAGTTTCTAAAATGGGGGAGAAATAAAAGGAAAAGTTGTATAAATTAAGATTCCCACCATAAACCATGAAAAAGGGACTTGCTGTTTATTGTCCTTGCTCATTTGAAAGATAAACAACAGATAATTTTACAGCCTTTTTTTTTTTTTTTTTAAACCTGTTGTGGAGAAAACTGGGCAATGGTCTTATGAGAAACAATCTAAGAGAACCAGCCTAAACCATAATATGGAATTGGTGCATTTTAACTTCTTTTCCTGGTTCAAATGGTTATTTAATGTTCCATTGGAATACACTTACCCACTGTTCTACAAGGTTAAAAACAAGTCACAAAATTCAACATTAGAATATAACTTTTTTTAATTTTTATAAATAACTTATCTGTTACAAAGACAGTTTGCCCATCTAAATCACAAAACCATCAACTCAAGATATCCAAATTAGGTTTTATTAATAAAACAAGTAAAAACTGATTTATCAATCTTCACATAGAACTGCAGATGAAGCTGAAAAAACAAGGCCCCATTTTAGAAACAAAATGCATCAAATGCAAGTGCTTTGGTTCTTCTGCCTAATTACTTGGGATTGTCATATTTCTTCCCATTTACAAAATGCAAAACCCTCAAAGCCAAGGCTTTTGCATTCACTTAGACTGCTTGTAATTATCCTGTTCCATTTTAAAATGTCCACTTGCAAATGTTTACTGTGGATGACAGTCTACTTTGTCTCTTGCCTTTTGCTACATTTTTGTACTTCCTTTAGCCTCATCCTAAGTGCTGCTACAGAAATCCTTTCATGTTGTCCTTTATAAATGCATACTGTCATTCCTTTTGCTTGATTTCATTCAATTACATACATTCCTGATCATCTGAGTAGTTTTCCTTATTAAAAAAGTAATCAAAATAAAGAGATGCTTGAGGTTTGCTTCAGTGTTCAAGTCTGCTTGTTGGCTTTTCCTTTTCCAGCTTTTCTTCTGTTTTCCTAAATATGGCTAGCCTCATTTTATAAAGATGTGACACTGCCATCAAGTCAGGTTTAGAAACTAATTGCCCAAACAATAAAGTATTTAAAGTTCTCTCAAAAAAGGAGGTGGGGAGGGGAAGAGGGGAGTTTATGTGTTCAGTTGCTGGTTTTGACATTGTGTGTACTTCACTTCCTCAATAAATATCTCTTGAAAGTTCTGCAACACCCCAGGCGGATGAAGCAAGCTTATTCTCGTTGTTCTCTTGGTAGGTTGAAGATAATCTGCTGTTTTAAGTTGCCTTGTGAAGGACAAAACACTGTTGAGTCACCCACCATAAAATTCATTGTACAGAGTGAACTAAATGCATAAATCTTCCCATATTTCCTGCATTTTTAACCATGCTGAATCTGCAGGTCTTCACAGTACAGCATTTGCAAGGGCAAGGCACAGAATGAGTAAAGTTATTTTGTGCATAGTTTCATTTCATTAATGCTCTTTTTTATTTTAAGGCATTGCTTCTCTCAGATAAAAGCTTTAAAAAAAGGACATGATCGTGCTTAATCACTAAAGGGGAAAAAAAAAGAAAGTTAACAAAAGACTATTACACTATACATAGAGAAATACGAGAAAATAATAAAGAAAAGAAGTCACTTAGAGCAGGCTCTAGAGCTATGTACAGTAAGAAAAGCAAGGGTATTTCACCATTTGTCCTCTACAGACAATGCACACTGTTTCCCTTCTCATCTTTAGACATGACTGGACTGATGCTAACTTCACAGAGTAGAGATGTTTTCAGGGAAGACAAAGACAAGGCCAAAAGTACCACAGAATCGTCAAGTTCTTCCCCTATCCATTGGCACTAAGTGGCAGCGAACAGTTTAAATAGTTAAATCTTGTTCCTTTTAAATTTTTACCACCTATGTAGTGTTTCACTGAAAGCTTTAAAAAACAACAAAAAAGCTATCATTCTATTCCTTTCCCCTGTCAAAATTCAGTAGTGACAAAGGGAGAAACGTTGTTTTGGGAACACCCAAGTATTGAACACCAAGAATTATCCTTAATGGGATATCGGTAATACTGTCCATGGTTTAGGCAGCCGGCTACCAAGTCTTTCAGTAGATTACCTTTCATGTGATGAATTTCAACTGCCTGCAACACAACACTGAGGTATTATTATCTCTGTGGGCTGCCATTTAACATAAGCAAAACGCCATCTTGTCACACCTTCAATTTTGCAAAATCCTATGTAATAATGAAACATTTATTCCCCAATGACAAAATAGTTCCTTGAAAATCTGTTATGGTTTTCTAGAGAAGATTTTGGGCCTTGTGGCTCAGAAATGCCTTGGCATCTCACACTGTTCACAACGGATTAAGGCTGGATGATTCAAAAAGGTACAGGCAGTACAATTCCACTGAGCTCCCTCATCTTCTTCTGTGTCTTGAGATTTTGGTGTTTTGGCAGTGGGTCTTTGATCTGCAAACAACCAAAACATTTTAAATTAGAAATCAAAGCTCGGGGGGAAAAAATCAAAAGGTCTGTTAAAATATCAGATAATTTGAGTATAATGTTGCTATTGTTATATAACATCAAGTAATAGCTTAATCATCATATCACATTATGACATCTCCCCTCCCTTTTTCTTCCCCTTGCTTTTTTTCCTGGAGAACATTATCACTTATATATATTATTTAAAGGTCACAATATTCCCATGTGTGTATGGGGGTAGAGCACCATCTTTCCTTCCCCCCCTCCAATTTATAATAGGAGAAAAGAGATATAGATAAAGAGAAGCTAATTTGATCTGAAGCAAGTTTCAATAGAAAAATTATATACCCTGTGCCTTAAGCTTTAGTTCTATTTTGCTTATATTAAGTGGTAGTGAAAAAAATTCTTAAATGTGCCACAATAGCTTCTGAAGTGGTATTCTGTTACAAAGTAAAAATACCAAGTATGAATGTCACTGAAGTCCAGTTTTATTTCCTACTAGAGTAGCATAAAAGCTTTTCCTTCTTATATCATCTGTTTCTTTATTGTGAACATTTGTTTCCTCTCTATATTATCTTAAAAACGTGACTCAATCCACTGCCTCTAAGAGAAGTGGGAAACTCAAGGGGAAGACTGAGGCACACACAGTCCAACATGGTCAATGAATTGATTTATTTTGCTTGGTTATACTTATTTGTTACAAAATATGCATTTTTTAAATTAGAGAAAAAAGACTAAAAATAATTATATCAAAAGAAAGAAAAGATCATTGAAACTTTTTTTTAAAGCAGAATAATAAAATTCAAAAAAAGAAAACCAAGGAAACTGGTATATTGGATTTGTTATCTTCTTTTAAAAATATAAGCTATACATAATAGAGATATGTAATTTCACAGATGAGCCTCTTCAGTCATCTTTTGCTCAAGTTTGTTGTTGATTGTCAGGTTCAAAATAAAAAATAAAATGTAAACTTTAAGTAATACATTTTCTACCAGTTTTCTTTGAAAACAAATGAGTCAATTTTGAAATGATTTTAAACTGAATGAAATGTAAAGATTATGCCTGGAGCAAATTAAACTGTACAAAAATTCTTTTGATTATTTTGTTTAGTTCCATTCAAAGATCCATTTGGGACTGCTGTGCATTGGGAAGAGCCAATATCACAAGAGGTGACGCATAGAAATCAACAACTCTATTCCATCTATTGAGATGGAAAACTACCAGTCATTACCACCTTCTTACAGCTGAATAATCCTTTATAGGTTGTCTCTTTCAATTAGAATGAGCTTCCTGAAAGCTAGACAGTCTTTTGTGTCATTGCCCTCTCCCACCCTCCCCGGCCAAAATTCAGTGAGAGGTTAGTGAAAATAAAGGTGTAATTTTTTTCCCCCTGTGTAGGTTCATAGAGTCTTGAAATTTATATACTAATTTCTTGGGGGTTGAAAGGACTTCTTATGACCCCTAAGTTATGAGCCCCTGACATCAAGAGTTGGTAATCTGTCTTGGTAGATTACATTAAAATGCAAATAAAAGGACAATTGTAGAATGATGCTTTCAAGTATCATATATAGAAAATAAAGAATTCTCTTCTTCTATCAGGTGAATATAGATTTTTTTCAGCACATTGGAAGATGATAGGACAATGAGAAATACATTGGTTCCTGGAATAACTCTGAGGTCGGTAAAGGAAAAAGGTAACCTACTTTTAAAAATCCTCCAATGGTAATTCTATCTTGCATTATTATCAACATATGTAATAGATTGATTTAGCTGATATTTCATTTTAGAATAAAAGGGAAAATGCAAGGTAGATTTCAAAACTGGATGATTAGGTTGCTCTATAAAATCTAAGCTGATAACCAATTTTAATAAACAGATTTAAGAAGCAAAACCAATTTCATGAGTTAAAAGAAAACTAACTTTTTACAAAAACAAACAAAAACCCCAACTAATTTTGCCTTCTGAGAGCAATGATACTTATAAATGTATCTGAGGGCAAAGGCTTCATTTTTCTTTTTAATTTTTATTCAAGAAAAAAAATCAATTTCTAATGAAAATATATGACAATGTTTGTTTTTGTAATAGAGTTTTATATAGTAAAGATCTTTCTACAGTGAAGAATTATGTCATATTCAAGAATAGAAAATACTTATTAGGATAAGCACGATTACTTAAAAAAAATTCTAACAAAAGGGGCAGCTAGATGGCAAAGTGGATAGAGAATTGGCTCTAGCATCAGGAAAGCTAGAGTTCAAATCCAGCCTCAGACACTAGGTGTGCTGATTCTGGGCAACCTCGACTGTCTCACTAAAAAAAATTAACAAAGGAATTTAAATTTTATTCATAAATAATATTTTGTTCATAAACAACAAATACTTTAATCATATTAATAATCAATACCCATAGTAAGTCTTGTACTGCCAACATAATAGGATTTTGATGATACCCAAGCATTATAATTTCCTAAAGTTGCTTCTCTTCATATTTCTGGTCTATTGAACAATGAAAAAGACTAAGTGTGTTTGCATTCCTGGTTATTCACCAATGTACATTTGAACCAAACATCTCCTCTATGGTTCTAAGGTGGTCATGTGTATGAAAATTTACAAATTCTCAAAGTCCTTAGTCTCAACTACACTGGACTATTGGGGGTTATATTGAAGCATTCTATAAAGCATTCAAATACTATTAAAATTGGCCTAGGGATATAGCATAGCAACAAAATTTATAGTTTTTAAGCTAAGTAGATAATGAACAATGAAAAGTTGACTAAAGTTTGTATAGATGATCATGTGCTGCAATAAGAAATTTGTTAAATGAGATATGATTTTCTCTTATCAAGTAGGCTATTCTATCAATGAAGATGTTCTAATTCTTAAGGTTTAAATTTAAGTAATAAAAGAAAAGATATGAAAATAAAATAGAGTATTTAGGGTAAAGCTCTCTGGGACAAAAAAAATATTTATCTTATTTTATTAAATGCCCACAAGGCTCAGTTTAATAATCAGGAAGCTCTCATAGATGGTTTATCTGTGCATAGGACAATTAAGAATTTTTTTCATTAAGAGGAAACTGTCAATACTTTGCTCAAATACAAACATCAATTTTCAATATGGTAACAATCAAAAGCTATATTTGTGTTGCATTACTCTGAAAACAAAAAATATATTTTTCTAGAATATGAACCTTAATGACATATTCTAGGCAGTCTAAGGTATCTTGACAAAGAAATAATGTTATTGTTTATAGACTGTAACAGAAAACATGTGTAAAGAAAAATTAATTTTAGAAGTGTACTAGACAAAAGGAGTATATATTAAGAAAAAATTACAATGTAATTCAAAATGTAGTAAAATGCAAACTTCTGAATTCTCATTAACATAATACAAAAAATTAAAATTTCAGAAAATGAACTGTTTCTCTCCCTGCTCTCCTCTTCCCCCCAACTCCTCAGCACCTGTAAAAAGCACTTTGTGATTGTATTCTCTTTCACAATATATAATCCTCCACTTAAGGCAAAACAGAAGATGCTATGCTAATTCATAGATGAACCAATATAGGCAGAAATAATTTAGCGTATTTCAGTACTTCTGATTCACTATTAGAAACTCACAAGGATTTTAGTTTCTGCGCATGACATTTAATAGGTTTTAGCTTCGGTGGAATAAAATACTTAAAGATGATTCTAAAACCATTAGAAGACAGCCTCCTTCCCTCAAGGATAAGTTTTGAAGTCAGTTTTGTTGCCTCAATTTCACTGCATATAAAAGCAAGGACATTGTTTTTTAATGGATGAGTTCAAGTAAAGAAGTTTACTGTCCCAACTAGTCATATTTTCAGACTGAATTTGGAAAATGGCAATCTACTTCTAACTGCTACTGAATTTGTTTCTATTATTTCCATTCTTTATTACTTTTATTCTCCCTGATGGGAAAATAAAATTTATTTTGGCCACTCTCATACTTGTTTCTTTTCCTTTGTTCTCCTTTTCCTTTCATTTTATTATTATTGGAATTACTATCATGTCATTATCACCTAAACTACATGAATTCTTTCAGGATACATATATAATTGAGCTTTAAAAAAAATACCTTTTCTGGCTTAAACTATTTATTGTTTTTTTTTTTTTCTGTAATTCAAACTAAAATTTTTCACTCATTTACCTCTATAATCCTTGCTATGTAAAAAAGCCACAGATTCTTAACATTCCTATTGTTTTTAGAGAAAAATTTCACTGCAGATTATTACTTTTTGTGTGCATGCATATGCCCTGAATTTTCAGAACCGACTATTAATTGTGGTAACCAGTATTTATAAAGCATTAATATGGCATCACAGGATTTATAGCTGTAAGATCATTAAGAAATCAACCAACTTCCTCATTTTATGGCTAAGAAATATTGAAGATGATTGGACAAAAGGAAGTTTCTTGACCATCATCATATAAGTAGCAAGAAGCTGAGCCAGAATTTAAACTTTGGGGCCCCTGATTCTAGATTTAGGACTCCTGCTGCTAAATCACAGATTAACTAAAAATTTTTTTTTTTTCATTTGAAATTTTCCTAAAAAGGCTGATCTATTTTTCATGTCAATAAAATCACAATATTACAACTTTTTGATACTAATGAATAAGCCAGTAGACTGCTTCACCTTATTCAATATTTATATTCCTTGAAAAAGTGTGTATAAGGCAAGTCACACTGTAAATATATTTTAGGTGCTCAATTAATCCTTTAAAACACAAATAAGGCATCCCTGGTTTAATTTAAAATAATCTCATTTTCATATATGAAGTTTTCTAAATGCAAAAAATACCTGTATCTTCCCTCTTGAAAAAGAATTTCTTTAGGGTGTAGTCTCCCTTATCAAGAATCTAAAAACTCATCCAAATTTGGTAGATAAGGGCAGTCATAATAAGGCATTTCAGAACCCAAAATTTTGCATTTGGTGAATATCTGGTAAGACTCAATATTTGGGTAATAGATAATTAAAAACGAATGCATGCAAAAAAAAAAAAAAAGGATAATTGTATTAACACAACTATGAAAACTTTTCCCTCAAATCCAAAGCAGGAAAAAAATATTTTTATGAATTCACTAGTAATGGAAATAGATTAAATTATATGGTGCTCAAATAATGTGATCCTAAAGTATAAGTTGTTAAAAATAACATGGGATTTAAAAATTGTTGTTTTTCAAGATGACATTTTTTCACATACCTTTGGGCTTTGGTGGCATGGGACCTACAAATCCAATATTGTCATAAAAGTTATGAATTGCGCTGGGGTTAAAATGTGGTCCTAAAACAAAAGATAGTTTTTTTTAAATCTCAAAAATATTCTTTTTGTAATAATCATCAAACAACATATGAATATCAGAAATTTTTTTCACTGATTTCAAATTATAATTAACTCTCAGGGAAGTGTGAGTTTACTCTTAATTTTGAATCAAGGGTATATTAGGAAAGACATTCTAAGAAATGAGGTAAGAGTAGCACAATTGAAAGTAATTCGGAGCTCAATCTCTAGAATTCTCTTCAAAGAATACATTTTAACCTACAATTGTGTTAACTTCCCTCATCTCTCTGAGCTTTTTCTACTTCTCTAACTCTTAAGTTTAAATTTACACATGGCTAAAAGAAATTATAAACAAAGTTATTATACATAATATCTGTTGTTTATTACTGAGAACATGTAGAAAACACAAAGTAAATAGAGGGAAAAGTATGCACCATAGAAACTTATAAATTTATAAGTTACTTTATCTTTCCCCTTATAATGTCAAAGAAAATTTTGATTACTTTTTTACTGAAATAGAGACCTTTTTCTTTGTGTTCAATAGCAAGGGCTTTGAATGGTAAATGAAAAAAGAGAGGAGAGGCAAAAAATAAATCAATGATTCACTATTTAGTAAAAAATCTACTTGAAAATAAATTTCTTTTTACTAATTCTTCAAATACTAAAAAATGATGTATCAGAATAATCCTTCCTCTTTATATCAGAAAAATGAAAAGTTAGGTTAGACTAACCATACAGAGATATTTTCTAGCAAATTGAGAATACAGAGGAAATCTTAATTTTCTTAATGAAATACACTAGTAGATAATTAAATATTCAAATAGGATTATTAATTGTAAATGATTATTTTTAAGTAACAGAAAAAGTAAATTATTGAGAAATATTTCAGATGATTATACACTGAGTCAATACTTTACCTCTGGCTTGAAAAAGATCAATTTCTTTGGTTAGACAGTCAATGTCAATCTGCAGCTGTCTATTACAACTTCTTAATTGCTGCATTTCTTCAAGCTGAAAAATAATTCCAATTAAGATAGATCTCTGTTTAACCCTCAAATATTATTTAAGTTAAGTTAGTCTGGGGAAAGGAAGTCTAATACAGGGAAAGAAACAGGAAAAAGTTTTTTTGTTTGTTTTTTTGTAGAAATAAGTCATATTTTTAATGAAAGGGCACCCTGGTTTTATGATAAAATATATAGTAACAATAGCTTTTATTTAAACTTACTGAAGGAATTTGGGATATAGAATTCGATCTTTTTAGACGCCTCCGAGTTAAATTATTCTCCATTTCATTGACCTCAGATTTTAGTTTATCCAGCTTTTTCTTTTGAATCTCAAGTTCTCGTTGAAGCCGTTCCATTCTGGCCTTCTGGTGTACCAGTAAAGCTGCAATACATTATTAGTAAACATAAGATCCTATCTAGATCATTTAAGTACTCATTAAAGCAATACTTGAAAAACCTTGGAAAATCTTGGAAATAAAAATAGAACTCAGTATTTCTGAAAAATAACAAAATTTCCTTAATGATTCCAAATCTTTTTTTTTTTTTTAAATTCCAACAGGGACATTTTAAATGCTAACAATATTTTAGTAATCTAAAGTAAAAAGCATTTCAATTTATTAAAATAAAACAAATATTGATCACTTTTACCAACAGTTTTATACCTGCATATTACAATACCGATTCCTGTTCTACAAATCTAAGGATGAATATGATCATTTAGATAAGTCAAGTATTCCCAATGGACTTCTAAAAGACAGACTGATGTAAAATTTTCACGTTCAAATCAATTTAATTGGCATTTAAATAAGCACCTATACTATGTGTCAAGTGCTAAAGACAAATAATTTGCCTTCAACACTTGATTACTTCAACAAATTATTAGGTCAGGTCTGTTTTTTACAGGTTCTGAGACACTAACACTATCCTGACTAAGTCACTTAACTATGTACTTCAATTTTTTCTTTTTTAAAAAGGGATGAGTCCAGGAGGAAGATTTTGATTAAGTGTTACAGCTCTCTTTTGCTCTAAAATTTAGTGATTCAATGAATAATGGAATAATTATTATTCAATAATGAATAATTGAATAATAAATGAATAATTTCTTTTTTGGGAATATTTTTCCAATTACATGTATAAACAATTTTTAAAATGTATTTTTAAAAAAATTTGAATTTCAGATTCTCTCATTCCTTCCTTTCAGTTTCATGTGTAGTCATGCAAAACATTTTTCCATAAAATTAATAATGTCTTAAGGGAATGACCAACTATGATGCTGGTCACACCAAAAATTACCATAGTGTAGATTATTAACTGGGATTTGACTTAGAATGCTACAAAAGCAACTAAAAAAAATGTTCAATAGACTCCAAAACTCAGCTAGGTGAATTTAGACAGAGAAGTAGTCCAGGGACTAGAGTGATGGGTTTGGAATCACTAAGACTTAAGTTCAAATCCAGCCTTAGATACTTATTATTTGGGTGACTCAGGATAAGTTATTTAATGTTTATTTGCCCCAGTTTTCTCAATTATAAATGGGGACAATAACAGTACTTATGCTGCACGATTGTTATGGGGATCAAATAAGATGATATTTGCACAGGCCCTGGCATATAGTAGAAACATACATACCCTTCCTTTTCCCCCTTATTGACCAAAAGACCAGACACTTGACTATAAAATTTACAGGTTTATATTCCCTTTGGCTTTTTCTTATTCCAAGGAAGAATTGACCACATTAAGAATATTTGTTTATTACCTTAAAACAAAAGTGTGGATTCTATTAGCTATTAGATTATGAATGAAGGAAAAAGACAGGAAATAGAGCAAAGAAAGAATATATAGAAGAAACACTCACCTTTCATTCTCACCTCCAAATCCTTCATCCTCAAAATACAAACTTAGTTACGTATGCCACCCTTTTTTAAGTTATAAAGACTATTTAAATCAAATTATGTCTATTAAATATCATGCACAGAACAAGTGAATAAGGGTATTTTCTTTGATTATGGTGGGACTGATCTTCCAAACAGACTTTTAAACTTTCCACCTCCCATATCCTTGATGGAGAGGGAATGTGGTAAAAGGGCATTAAAAATTAATGTTTAGGCATTATCCTAGTTAAAAGGCAGTGGTTCTTGAGTCTCCTAGTCAAATACTTTTAAAGTGTCTATTGTAGTATGGTAGCTGGGAGATACACAAACTGCTTACACGTAGGAGGGAGAGTAATATTCCAGATGGGCATGTTTGATTCTGAGAATCTCGGAAAAGCTGTGGAACCAGTTGCAAAAGTAACATTTTTTGGTTGGTATAAAGATATACTTCAAAACATCTTTAAAGTTAAAACTTTAGAATAAGCACTTATACAGAAGCATTTCCCAAAATGGGTTTTACAAAGTTTAGCTATATAAACCTTCTAAGAGTTATTTGAAGGTGAAGAACGCTCAGAGGACTCTTATGCTATTATCATTCCTTCATCACCATTTTTTCTTCTTCACTTTGGAACAAAAATGTTAACCTTTCATTATTAGTCAGTGAATTAGCAAATAAAAAAGTGGGGGAAAATTCTCTGAACATTGGTAGAAACATATTTAATGAGGTGGAAATGTGAAGGCTAATAAAAGTGAGTAAAAAAGATAGGGAGAAGGGGAAGATGAAGTAGGGAAAAAAAAAAAGTAAATTGTAAGGATACAGACTCTTAACTTCTCTCTATTCCACTACTTCCAAAGTAGAGTAGTATGTATTTGGTTAAGTATAGGCATTTTTGGGACACTGCACTTTTTAAGGACTGATGTAAGAAGAGGAAGAACAAACACAGGCTAGTCTATAGAGTGATAATAAATTACTTTCATTTTTTTGCTTGAGAAAGGATATATAATTTGAAAGTAAGTAACAAACAGTGCTATTTTTTCTAGAAATAATATTAATATACTATATAGAACAAAATTCTTACTATAGGCACTGTTTAGACACAGCAATACAGTACAACCTTACTAAAAAAAGCAAAATATTGATACTCTTTTCCATGGAGAAAGTTGAGGAGAGTAGAAGGGTAAATGATAAAGATAATTATGAAAAGTTTGCTACAGCATAACATCCTCATCATCTAACAAACAGATGCAGTGGTTTAAGAACAATATAGTAGTTAGGAGGTGGATAAATAAGATGATTGGGCTGGTATAAATACAACTTTGTTAGAATAGTATTTTGTCCACATGATAAAATCTCATAAATCTGGCATCAATTAATCTAGACTTCATGATGGTCAGCAGATAATATATTTTCTATAAAAAAAGTGCACACTATGCAAATTAACAGTTTAAAGAGGGATCTTCTGGGGCCTATCAAACCAGAGGAATCGTTATAATGAAAATTAAGGACTTAAAAGTCTTGGCATTGAATAATGGTATGGAGGAAACAGTGCTGGATCTGGAGTAAGAAGATCTAGATTCCAAAAGGCTTTGATACTACCTTGTAACTCTGAGGTAATCAATAAAGCATTTAAATATCTTTTATTTCCTGAACAATAACACAAAATATATATAGGGAAAGAGAAAATAATTTGGCAATTGATTGGATGTGGAAATGGGTAAAACTGAAGAGTTAAGGCTCTAAGGTAGTGCTCCTGAGTGACTAAAGGGATGGTATATCCTTGACTGAAATGAGGAAGTTGGGAAAAGGGTGCGGGTTATTTTATGGGGGGAAATTTTGTAATCTGTAATACCATTTTGTAATGCATACAGGACCATCCAATGGATGGTTGTAATATGGAGTTTGGAGGGCAGAAAGAAACACTAGGGCTCAATATATAAATCCCAAAATCATCTGCACAAAGATGATAACTTGGAATTGATGAGATGAGTAGTCAGGGAAGTTGAAAGAAATAAAAGTAATGTCACTAAAACTCAGAGAGGGTGGCCACTGGATTTGGTGTGATCAGAATTGACAAGTGAGAGAGAGTTAAGTAGAGTCAAAAAATAGGCAGTTTTAGGAGTAGCTAAATGGTGCAGTGGACAGAGCACTTATCCTGGAATCAGGAGTTGTTGAGTTCAAATCAGGCCTCAGACACTTAACACTTCCTTTAGGCAAGTCACTTAATCCCAATTGCTTTACAACAAATAAATAATTAATAGGCAGTTCCCTTCTCTCCTTCAACCCCTCATCCCACAGGATTATAGGTGTAAAAGGAAGAAAAGTTAGGGAATGATAGCTTACAGGCTCTTTTGTAGGGTCATATGAAAGGGTTAGTAGAGATGTTGGAGAATGAGAGAAAAAAGATTTAAGAAAGAGGGGAGAAGTCAATCTAGGTCTTAGATGCACCTGTAAACCAGAGGGTTAGTCCAGATGAGAGATATCAAATAAAAGAACTTTACCAAACAAAAGAATGCCTATAGGATATATATTGACTTAGAAAACTTCATTTAGTCAAATATTCCCCAATTACATTTGGGAGTGAGCCTACAATTTTCACTGGCAGCATACTCAGCCTGTGTATGACACCTCTGATCCAAATGCTCTCAAGTCACTTCCAATGCTAAATCCATGTTCTTAAGTTTTCACTCAATAAGAATTAAGATCTTACTAAGCTTTCATTTCTCTCAAAAGCATTGGAACTCTGTATCATTTTTTGGCTGTTTCTGGGGAAAGAAAGTTGTTATAAAAAAATTCATGGACTATAAGCTACTTTTTAAGAGGCATTGAGACTGTCATTAAATTTCATACAGTACCTACGTTGCTCAAGGTACTTGGTCAAAACTTAATGAATAAAGATGAATAAAAATAAGAATTTTTAATCCCCTTTGTGTTATAAAAATGCTGATTTAAAAAGCACCTAAGCATTGGTCATTTGTTGAACATTAATATATTTTATAACATAATTTATGGGGGTATTTACATGTATTTTAAAATGTGATAGTAAGGTCAAAATGGGTCATCTGATAAGATTTTTAAGTCATTTGTACCACAAAAATAACCCAAGATGTATATTAACATTCATATAACATAATAAAATCTTTTAGCCAGGAAAGCTTGGATTACACTATTTTGCTTTTAGTGGGATAACAAAAAGAAAAAAAAAATTCAATTATGATATTTATAATATGTATCCCAAATTGAGTTTTAGTATGATTTATTGATAAATCCATTTTCTGGTTATTAAAGTTACCCACCTTTTGATCAATTTAAACAGTTTTAAAAGGCATTAGTAGAAACAATTATAAATGTTTCCTAAAGAGAACACTTTTCTGAGCAATTTAGAAAACCTTTTAGTCATCTAAGATCATGGATCTAAGGATATAAGAGAATACAGGATTCATCAGGATTCATCAAATCCAATCTCCTCATTTTACAATTGAGGAAACATAAAGATGTTACATGATGCATCTAATATTGACCCATTTCCTTCCTCTGTTTCCCTCCTACTCCCTTAATCATCAGAGGTGAGATCTGTAGTTACAGCCTCTGATTCCAAAGCCAATGTCGTTCATTCTACTCTATTCAGGTAGGTTTTCTAATTTACCTTTATTTAGACATGGAGCAGCTTAATTAAAATGTCAATAATACAAGAGAAATACTAGAGAGATATAGTATAAAAACATCCTAGAAATATTTTCTATTTTCCCCTTGAACATTATGAAGTACATTGCAAGGAAGAAGAGAATGTTGTGTTCAACAGAGGTGAATTTTCCATTACAACTGCTTGAGAGGGATATGAAGCTTAGAAGTCAACAATGACTTTTTTTTTCTAAAGGAAATCAGTAAATTCTTCTTTCCTATCTAAAACTGGTAATCAGTTTCAAACAACAACAAAAAAATAACCCCAAACAGAAAAAAAAAAAAAAAAAGAACAAAATGAAAAAATCTTGTCATAATTTCCTGCATTTTCTTATAAAGTGACAACTTTAGGCACTGGTGATACCGATGAACACAGTTTATGATTTGGATAGTAGAGTGCTTATTTTATGAGTTAAGTATATAATAAGCACTTAAAACATTTGTTGATCTTAATGGAATTGTTTAAATATATATAATGTTACTAATGGATGTCTATTTTTACTGAATAGTCCAAACAAAATCTCAGGTCAGAATTTATAATGTATAATGTACTACAAAATATTTATAACATACTGCATATATATATTATATATGTCTATTATAATATACAACATGTATTTAAAGAGTTAAAAACTGAATTTCTTTAAAACAAATGAACACTATCTGGGTCAGCTAGATGGCACAATGGATAGCGCTGAGTCAAGAGGACCGGAGTTCAAATTTGGTCTCAGACACTTAACACTTAGTAGCTGTGAGACCCTGGGCAAGTCATTTAACCCCAATTGACTTTTTTTTTGGGGGGGGGGGAGAGGTAGAAATGAACACTATCACTCACAATAGTGACCTGCAATTATACTTTACTATATGGATATAATTCTTCAAAAATATGATTTCAACTGTATTTTAATGGCAACATACCATGGTAACAATCTATAAAAGATACTTTTAATAAGTTAATGCATAAAATAATATGGTACTGAGGACATGTTTCAAAGAACAGATAGAAAATGTAATTTGGGGATTTCATTGTATTTTTTTTTGGAAAACATATATAATTTTTTGTATTTTGTTATTGTTCATACTTTCAGCCAAGTTAAGTAGAAAATAAGAATTGGGATTTTTCAGTAGATAAGTTAATGAAAACAAAGGATCAAAGCCAAAAAAAAAAATCCCCACTAGTCCTCATTCTTTCTCCATTTTTAAAAAATAAGATATATAGGTAGTTTATCATGTTCTTCTCAAAGTAACTCATATATTCAACATTCCAAGAATATTTTTCAATAGCAGAACAATTATTCTGAACAGATCTAAATAGTAAAATGTACAAATATATCCAAATAGTCTTAAAACATTTTGCAATTTTGAGAATTGACACATATATAACATGTTTTTTACTCTGCAAAATGTTTATCTGCATTGGAAAGATTCTCTGTTAAGTAATGTGTGTAATGGAGAATTCCTTTTGATAGTGGATTTGATTTAGTTTTTTAATTTCCTTCTTGGTGATGGAATAAGAATGAGTTTATTCTTCCATTTCCCACAATATAAAATGAATTCCACTGAGGGGACTTCTGGTTTTCCAATATCCAATAGGAGGCCAATGATTCAAGGGAAAGATTTCTGAAGAGAACCTATACATAAAAAATATCCTTTGGCAGGTAGAACCAGGAAAGCCAATTATGGGTGTCTTGTCTTAATGAAAAAAATTGCAAATCCCTTGCCAATAATCTGACTCACAATTGATGAATTATTTTCTACTTTTGATTTGTTTTTCTTAAAGAGTCAACATCATACAGATCTTATTACTGTTAAATTGAAATTATTAGCTAGTCCTTATGTTGCTTCTTCTAGTTGGGAATCTTATCTTGCAGAAGATCTTATTTCCCAATTGAATACATATATAGAATCTTTATATATATATGAATATATATATACATACATATATATGTGTGTATATATATATATATATTTTTTTTTTCATTTCTTTCCTGGTACACAGCTGATAAGAGAAAAGCCCTAAAGCTTGTACTTAATTAACTTATAGTACTTTCCCTATCTACTTTAATTCTATTGCAATAAAGTATCAAATAACCTATCTTAAAACAAACTTAATATTTTATTTTGAACTGCCTCTGTCATAGCAATTCAGGTTGCAATTATTATAAGAAAATGAAGGCAAATTTTTATGTGTCATCTTCCATCTCTCAAAGAAGAAAACCAAAAATATATTTCCTCTGATTTTCCTTCAAGTTCCACTGAAACAGCAAGTTTTCACAATTTCAGAAGTATCATTTTCACAAATTGAATTAGGCTGCCCTACAATCTAATAATTCGAAATCAATGCATTCCTATGGGTTACATATTGTCTTAAAAAATAACAATTTAAAATTATGCTCATTGTATTTTAATTTGCATGTTGAATAATTCCCAACTATATTTTATGGGATACTTATTACCATAGTTTGTGGGTCACTTCTTGCATAAGACATAAACATTAAACTATGGTAGTTCAAAGATATAGCAATTATCTGCTAAACTATCAATTTTTACTTGAATTCCACGAGGAAAGTTTTTTTGCACCAAAAAGGTCAAAGGTTTACAGGCCCTGTGATGCTCCAAATCTAGTTGTCTCTTAAAAGTGATTTTTTTTCCTCTAATTCCCACAGAAAAGAATTGCATTGATACCGAAATTTGGTCAGCAGTGACAAAACAGCAAAGTCAGGAGATAAGATGTGTATATATCTGAAATACTAATACACCTCTAGAACCACAGTAGGAACAGCTGGCTAGGATTTTTTTTTTTTTTTGGGCTGGCTAGGATTATATCACCTGCCAGCTCTCTGCTCTTTTTCCCATTAGAGATGGACAAATAAACACACTCCTTCTCTTGTAAGAAGTTAAAAAGTTAGCAAGGAAAAGTAGAAATAGCTCCAGAAATTTGGTTTTTGTACTAATAATAACTAAACAGTTAAGTGACTTTAAGTAACTCAATCTGGGGATCAGTTTCCATGTCTATAGATGGGGGTTGGCTTGAGTGATTTAATAGCTTTCCCCCATTCTAAAATTCTATTTCTATGACAACAAAAGTGTTAAAAGAACAACAAAGGTTGAAAATAATAGTCAAATAGGACCAAGATGATCATGTTGTTATTGTCCAGATGTTTTCAGTCATGTGCAACTCTTCATAATCCCATTTGGAGTTTTCTTGGAACAGATACTGGAAGTGGTTTGCTATTTCCTTTTCCACTTTATTTTACAGATGAAGAAACTGAGGCAAACAGAGTTTAAGTGACTTGTCCAAGGTCACAAAAATAAGTGTCTGAGGACAGATTTGAACTCCGGAAGACTCTATGCCCAGCACTCCATCCACTGTACCATCTAGCTGTCCCAACATAATCATATAGTTAACCATACTCATCTATTTTGGAGTTTATTAAAAAACAAACACATACACACACACACACACACACACACACACACACACGTAATAGCTAGCATTTATAGCACTTCAAGGTTTGCAAAGTGTATTACAAATCTCTTATTTGAATCCTCTTAACAACCTTGGGAGGTAGGTGCTATTATCACCCCCACTGAACAAATGAGGAAACCGAGGCAGGGAAGGTTAAATGACTTGCCTAGGGGCTCCTAGCCAGTAAAAATGTGAGAACAGACTTGAGCTCAAAATCTCTGATACTAGATCCGGCACTCTGTCCATTACTACCTCTTGCCTCTAAATAATATGGCACCTAACAACAATGTAATTTCATATTTTTGTTTATAATTTAACTATGTACACACATGTACACAGACACACACAGACACAGACACACACCACACACATATCAGTGTCTATTTAGGAATCTTTTGCCAAAACAAACAAACAAAAAATCTGACACACATACGGGGTAAAGTAGAGATAGAGTATTTCTGATGTGACTATCAGTTATAAAGTACATGGGGAATGAGTAAGTAGTTCTCACTCAGCACAATATCTACTATAAAATTCACAAAATGTAACCATAATCAGACTTTCCAGCAAATTTACCAGAGAATCACAACTTACAAAGCAAGCCAAGTTATGAATCAAGATAATCAGGTAATTCTCCAACTACAATTTACCTTTATGGAAATGAAAATTTTTATTGTATTGTGCTGCCAAATTGATACCTTTCATTAAAATGAAAGCAAACATACTTTTCTTCTTTCTTCATCTATTAAAGTGATAAAGTTTCTAATTCCTAGAGCTTTAACTTCTTAAACATCCTAGTTGAGGAAAAAACCTATGATAAAATATAAATACACCCATTCCTTGGTAACTTCTCTAAACATACTGGTAATAGAAATTAGATAAAACTAGTTTCCTTCCATTTCTGAGTTTTAGTCACAAATAAAGGATTTTGAATTTCACAACAATTTACACAAAAGGTTGAAACTAGAGGTAATCAAGAAACAGTAAAACTTCTCTTGGAAAAAGTTTAACTGAACATATGGCAAGTTATGAATAGAATTTTAAAAAACACATTTTTTTTCTCATCATGCTGTTGTAATATCTGAACTTCATGATAGAGCTTGTTATATAAAAATGCAAATGACTGGTCTCATAGGTCCGGGGTAGGACATGTTGCTTTACCATCACTATAGAAAACAACATCATTGACAAGTTTTTAAAAGAAAATTCAGGTCCATTGGAAAATAATTTGCTTTCAGTATTACCTTGTGTGTAGGCAGCATCATCAGATCCCATACTCAGTTTCCGGGCCTCACTGATCCTATCCACATGTGCTAAAACAGGGTCAGTGAGGTGCTGAATACCCTCTGTTTCTACATAATGATCAGGGTGGTTTAGAAGATTTGTAAGTTCAAAGGTTGGGGACACCACCCCTGGTGAAACGGCAGGGGGCTTATTTGGAGAAACTGTTATTTTAAAAGTATATTTTGTATTAGGTTGAGTGACTACCACTCGAGGAGAAGTTGCAGTGGTGTTGTTGCCTACTGCCCGACTCTTGGGTGGGTGATGATGAATAAAGGTAGGGCCCATGCTTACTTGCCCAGACATATTCCTGGAAGCAGCAGATGCTCCAGAATTCGTTGATATGAAGAGTGTGGGCTGATTCCGTATAACCTGTTCATCTCCTGTGGTGGCATTAGCAGAAATATAGACCTTGGGCTGACTGCGAGATATCACCTCATCTGTACTTGGGGGACTGGCAGCTATGTAAACAGTGGGCTGACTTCGAGTTAATGTATGGCTATTGACAGAGGAGGGATTATTAGAGTTTCGAGGTCCAGAGGAACGCAGTTTTGAAGAATTGTTTCTTTGTGGGGGTTCAAGTTTGATTTCGATTTGGTTTTTGCGAGGTCCTGTTGAAATATTCTGAATGTTAAATTGGCTATGGGCAGAAGACTGTGAGCTACCAGATGAATGAATTGTTGGTGGTTGAGGCGTAGTAGGTGAACTGATTGGCATATAGACATGAGAGGTCTGATGGCCTTGCTGGTTTGTCTGTTGGGTTGAGGTATGTGACACTGGATTAGATGCAGGATAAGTAGTCCAGGGACTAGGTTGTGAAGGCTGATAGACTTGTTGAGGGTGCATAGGATTAAACTGAGACACCCATCCAGGATGCTGAGGTGTCTGCCGAGTTGTACCACTAGGAGTTGTGATGTAAGGCCTAATATAGATAGAATTTCCCTGTGAACTGTTAAGTCCAGGTGGAGGTACACCATGTATGTGCAAAGATGTAGGAGTATTACGACCAGTCTGAATATTTGGGGCTAAAGTTACCATTATGGGATTGAATCTGGGAGTTTGTTGAGAAAGGTTAGATACTCCTTTGCTGCCTAAGTGAAATCCCAGGTGTGGTGTTGAATTTGAAGCACCAGAAATATTGGGCACTCCAAAAACATTAAAGCCCTGTGGAACTTGAGCTGGTGCTGTCTGTGGCTCCTGTTGAAATAATTCACTGTTGGACTGACCACCTTGGAGGTGTCCATCACTGATACTATGAGTCAAAGTCCTACTTCCATTCATTCTACTTCCTTCCCTTCCATGATGATATACATGTTGTGATTGCAAGTCCAGGTTGAGAGAAGTCATGTGATTTCGTAGACCAGCAATCCCAGAATCATCCGAAAAATTCAAATCTCCTTCACCATAAAGATACTTTGTACTCTCTTGGGAAAGAACAGCACAGCAGGCATCCAGGTTATTATTATTCTAGAAAACAAACAAAATAGTTTGATATCAGCAACCCAAAACTTATAAACCTTATTATCATTGCTAAAATATTAATAGAATGAAAAAAGTTTTGGAGATTAACTCTAAGGTCTCATTCGTCTCTAAAACTATAAACTACTATGTGATTGTTAAGCACGGTTATCTTTTATGAGCCTGAAAGGTTTCCAAGTTTGTCTCTGTATCCCAAAGCTTGGCAAATAATATGTTCTTAAAAATATCTGCCTATTGATTAAATACAGCAATATAATCACTGTCATAAAGAGCCAAGTTCTCCATTAAGTAAGAAAGCTTCAGACTGATAAAGTGACAATCTAATTCTAAATACAGTACATTCAACACTGGTCAAAAGGAAAAGGGAGTAAAATAACTGATATCATGAATTTATGCAAACTATTAATAACTAAAAGAAACCTTTTCTTATATTTTTTAGGAGAAACAATAGAAATGAAATAATAAAAAGTGAATTTGGAGTCTATGGAAAAACAAGTTAACATGACTGAATTCACTCAATATGTATTTAGTCAACATCTACTTGCTAAGAAGCACAGTGCTGTTACATCAATGAGTAAACATTTATTAAGGGTTTATTCTATGGCAAAATAACAAGCTCTTGCTCTCAAGGAACTTCCATTCTACAAGGATAGACAACGCATACATATAATGGTAGATTCAAAATATAACAAAATAGATAAAAAGGTAACTTGGGAGGGAGAAACACTAGCAGCTGGAAAGACTGGGAAAGACTCATTATGGAAGAGAAGAAAGAGTTGACTATCAAAGTAAATTATGGATATTAAAGGGATAAAAAGAGGGAGTATATTCTATATATGGGAGGACAGACATAGGACACAGAGAAAAGGACACAGCATGTTTCGTCTGACAGCAAAAAGGCCAATTTGCTTGGAGTTTGGAATGTGTAAAAGTGGGTAAAGAATTCTAAGTCTAGGAAAAGTAGTTTAGAGCCAAGTTGTGAAGTACTCTTCGTGTCCAACAGATGAATTTGCATTTGATACTAAGTTACAGGGAATGGCTGCAGTATATTGAGCAAAGGAATGACATTGTAAGACCTAGCTTTGGAGATACCACTTCCTAGTTAAAAAAATTTTGGTTTCTATCCCAACGTAGTGTAAACAATAATAGCAACATTTTGTAAGCCTTAGGACTTCTTGAAGGATGCTGCTTTTCTTTATCTAAATTTTAGATTTATTTTAGCATTGAAGCCATTTTGAAAACTGTTATTATCCTTTTTAATTAAATATTTGTGGAGTCTACTCACTTTTTGATGTAAAACGTAACAAAGTATATGTTTAAGCGATAATAGCTATTTATTAGAATAAGAGCAAAAATAGCTCTACAAAATTCAGTGAGAAAGGAAAAGAAAAAAAAGTTTATGAAAAGCACCCACCTATCAAGAATGTTGTGAGGATTATATGAAATGATATATAAAAAGTGCTTAATACAATGCTTGGCACAGAAGGTGCTACATAAATGCTTATTCTCTTATCTTAAATACAAAAAAAAATTTAGAAAAATTTAAAACATTCAAAATTCAATTTACAATTTACATAATATTAATAGCTACCGAGGTACTTCAAAATCTGCCACATAAGTCTATGGCTATGTCAAAGGGCTTTGTTTTCCAGATTCTTTGAAATTTTTTGGTAGTTTATTTCAAGTATCTCTGAAGTAAGTCTTTATAGAGCAACTTTATCAGTATATTCATTCACATTAAAGTATAAACTCAAGTCAAATATGAATTATTTTACTTTTAGTTAATTTATATCTTTTATCTTCCATAAAAGCTAGTTGCAAACCAAATTTCAATACAAATAATTTGTCCACTAACTTAAAATTTTGCCATTATAATATAATAAAAGTTGCTTTTTAAGAAAAACTTTTTTTTATCAATTTAAAGGAAAAATGACTTGCAAACAAGTAATAAAAATGATCAAAATTTAAAGTTAAAAGCTCAAATTCCAATATCCTTGGGGAAGGGGGTGTAAATGCAAAACAGCGATATCACTTCTGCTCTGTATTTATCCCAAGCATTTTCTTTTCAAAATTCTAAATTTACAAATAAGTACGGGACCTTAACCCTAACAAAAAGTACTGAAGCATATGTACTTGACTTAGCTTTTCATACTCCACTATGAACAAAATTAGCATATTAAAAACTTTTACCCTACTTAGGTCTGATGTCAATAATATATGTATTTGCAATGTGCTATCTGGGATAAAAACAAGCATTTTGAGAAGTTGGGTTTATAAGAATCATTCATATATATTATTTTTAAAACTTGATTTATTTAATAAGTTTTCTTTAAATACAGGCATTAATTCATTATAACAATAAATGGTAAAAAGTTAACTTAATTATTTAGTAATTAAGTTAAGTGTGAGTAAATGTATTGTAGAGGTCATCCAAAAGTCATTTAGTAAAACAAAATGCCTAAGTTCTTACAAGATTGGGGAAAAATAGTTTGAATATGCTTTGAAACATGATGATAATCAGAAATTAACTTATGTATGATATGCCTATTAACTTTAAGTGGTTTGAAAATGCAAAGAAATTTTTTAGGATTAGAATTGATAGAAGACAATTTATTTTGGGAATTTTGTTTAAAATTTGAATCTCCCAATAACAAGGTCTGGATACTTAACTGTCTGGACACTTTTAAATCCAAATACAGGTCCCACTATTGACATGCCCAATATGGATTTCTCAGAATTACCTTAGACAGGCTCATCCCAGGCCACACACAAACTTATGGATCCTTCAGCCAATAGCAACTAATGTTCACATTGGACATTCACCGTAGTGTGTCTCCCAAACCTTTCTATCCTTCCTCAAATCTCCCATGACTCCTCCCTTCAATTCTCAGTGGAGAACCCTGCCCATATTTTACTGAAAAAAATTGAGACCAGCTGCCAAAAATTCCCTTTTCTCCCCTGCTTCTCATCTCCCATGACCCAGATGCCTTCAGACATTCTCTTCTTTCACCTGTCTCATGTAATGAGGTATCACGTCTCCTTGCCAATTCCCAAGGAATTTCATTCCATGCATCTTTTCTAGCAGACTGCTCTATCATCCTCATTCTCTTTTATCTTTAAATCTTTCTGTTCACTGGTAACAACCAGTTCCCTAGGACATACAAGAATGACCATGTCTTTCCCATCCTCAAACTGAAACTGTTCTTTCTACAATTAATAATGATCTTTTAACTGTTAAAGATTTCCTCATTCTTACAGACTTCTTTGTAGTCTTTGAAACTATTGATCACTCTCTTCTCTTTTGAATTCTCTTCTCTCTATGTTTTCACAATCTAGACAAATCCAATAAAATCCAATGGCTCCCAAGATTTCTGGAATTAAATATAAAATCCTCTAGTGTTCAAAGCCATTCATAACTGAGTACTCCATCTCTCCCAACCTTTCTAGTCTTCTCATACCTTATGCTCTCTCCCTCAAAGCTAACTGGACAAATATTCTGATTCAGTAACATTAGTCTTCTTGCTATTCTGTGAACAAGGTACTCAATCCATTTGTTGATTCTGGGCATTTTCACTGGCTATCCTCTAGCTTGGAATGCTCTCTGTTATTTGGCTTCCTTCGAGTTCCAGTTCCTTTCAGTTCTAATGCTTTCCTTCAAAACATTGTGATGAAACTTTTTTTTTTTTTAAAGAATAGATCTGTTTCCATAGAGGAAGAAATGAGTGAGGAAAGTCTCTCCTTCAAAAAATATTGTATCCTTCTCCATAATTTATACTATTTGAGTTTTACCTGTGGTACTGAGAAACTGTTCTAGATTGCAAAAAGAACAAGAATCAGAATGGAACTTCTAGATCTTTTTGACTTAAGGCCAACTCTCTCTCTATAAAGCTCAACTATGTCAAGAAGCTGAGATTTTTTTTGGACATGTTGGCAATAAAACCGATTATGTACAAGTAGTTTAATGATATATATGCCATCAAAGGAAACACAAATAATAATATAGATTATGAACCATTTTGGATCACATTTTGTCTTGTCTATGCTTTGCTTGACACTACTGGGGCATGTAGGCTGGCTACAAGTTAATTAAACTTTCTGCTCAGACAATCATACCTGAAGATTTGAGAGTAGGGAAACAACTATGAAATCATCTGGAAAAGATGGGGGACCTTAATTGGATGAGCCTCGGCAAAGAAACACCTTTTTGTCAAAGCCTGGGGGAAAGGACAATAAAATGAGAGAATGTGTCAAAGAATTTGGAGGTGAAAAGAAAAGAACAAGAAGGAGCTCACGTAGAATGGCTTCAAATAGGATTCTGTTCAGAGAAGGAGGGTGGGAAGTTTAAGAAGGCCTGTGGAAGAATAAAGGTAGAACAGCTTCAGTGGGAAGGGAATCAATTAAGTATAAATAAAAAGCCTGCCTGGATATAGTGAAAGCTCAGTTCAAGTTGTATAACTTGTAAGACTTCCTTCAGCAGTATTTAAAAGTACTTGACTAGAGAAAATGGTATGGGGATAAAAGGTTATGGTCAGATGGAGGAAAAGTCATAGACTCTAATTAAGGAAGTAAAATTCTTATGGACAATAATCAGAACAAATGGGTAACCATCCTTAAGGATGGCTAAAATAGAGTGGAAAAACTGTAAATAGGATTTTAGGAGGCTAAGAACTTGAGAGATTTGGGGAGTAACAAAGTGGATACTGATGTCCTAAGTATAGGAGTTAAGGAGGATAGTAAAAAAGTATACTAGGTGTTGAGCTCCTGGAGAAAGAAGAGAGAAGGACCCAGGGACCAATAAATAAATAATTACCAATACTATTTGGATTCAGTAGAAAATTTTGATTTTGTGAACTTTAAAAGTAAAGAAAGGTTGCTGAATGTTGGTTGAAGTGGCAGTGGGAAGCAAAAAATATTTTGACTCCACATCTAGGGACCAAGTGTTTGGGAGTGTGAGACAGTATAGGTAAGAATATTATAGATAAGAGAGACAAAGCTGGAATTAATGTTTTAAATTTTCCTAAGTTATTTTATATGTGTGTATATGTGGAAACAGAAGTGGGAAGGGACAAGAAGTGGGAAGGAGCTGGTAAATGAATGTGAGAGTCCATCATGAAGTAAAGTTTGATCATTAGAAAATGGGAGTTCCAGAAGACATAGTGGAAGGGATATGGAAGAATGGAATGTGAGATAAATGGAACTGGGTTGAGGAGAAGGGAATGAGAGAACAAGAGGTAGAAATTAGAGAAAATGTTTTTACTTGGTTGGTAATTAATACAAGGAAAGAAGAAGGAGGACAAGCCACAGGGACAGAAGTAGGTGGCAGATGAACACCGAAATGTATCATCAAGTAGGAAAAGACAAGTAGGTACAAGACTATGTACCACTCATTGCCTTTGTTTGTATTCTCTGGCCTTATCACAAAAGACCTTGCCACCTTTAAGGCATTTATAATCTAATGAGAGAGACAGTATGTAAACAAATTTTCATAGAATAAATAGGAAACAATTAAGAAAAGTAAAGCACTAGAATTGAGAAGGGCTGGGAAAAGCTGCCAGGAAAAGAGATTTTAGTTGGGACTAAAAGGAAGTCAGTAGGCCAACCTGAGGAAGGAGAACATTCTAAGCATGGGAGAAAGCCAGAAAACATGCTTACAGCCAAAAGAGAGTGTGTCTCCATCACTTAGGGTTGTGGCAAAGATAGTAAGTCAGGCCTAGGTCTATGCCCTCTATTGGCAGTGAGGTGCTGGTCTTGCTACATAACTGATATACTTTTTCCCAGTAAAAGATTTATCTAATGACAACCTTATCTACACACACTGATAAGATCACAGATCCAATAAATTATTAAAGTTAATGAGTTTATGGTTGGGAAATAGGAAAAACGGAAGTATATTCTTTCCCCCTGATTAATAATTAGTGACTACTGATTTTCTGGAGGTGGAATAAACCTCAAAAATCTAAGTCCACAATAATTTTAAAAGCTGAGGAAAAAATATAAATAAAATCTAGGTATCTAGTTTACAATCAATTAATTGGAGACAGATTCAGGATAGGTACATGCCCAACACTATGAATCTGAATTATGAAACAACAGAATGAAAATGTGGTGATTTCTTTCAGTGCTTCAAATCAACTTAAGATTTATATCTATATCTATAGAAACAAATCAACACTGACCTGTAACATGCACCTGGACACAACAACTTCAGGTACCTCAGGAAATTTTTGTCGCAGGTCATGTAAAACCTGAAAATCAATTTGGTGGCTTCCTTGGGCCATTCGTGTACTGCCTAATCAGGACTGTTGTTCAATAGGCAGTTCTAGGCCTTAATGAAAACAGTATTCATCTCTTCTGTCCAAGCATTTTCTGTAGAGAAAAGAAAAAAAAATTCTTTTAATGAATTCCTAAGTTTGGGAATAAACTGTAGGTCTGGAGCAACTGCTTCAATACTACAGGGTAGGTATAAGTGATAACATTTTGTATTAATTATGAAGTTATTTTAACTTAAAATGCTGTCCATTTCCAAAGTAGTTTTCTTTGTTAAATCTGAATGATACTTTGTATTTCTGATGATAAATAGTTTCTATTAATAAAAAATTCCTGGGTGTTGAGGAATTCAAAATAAGAAACTATTGTCTAAATTATTTTTCTTTATCTTTCCAAAGGACATCAAATTACTTTGCCAAATTATTTTACCGACCAGTACGAAGTTCTTACTGGCTCCACTTAATTCTCTACTTAATTCCTGGAAAAAAGTCTGTCTCTGTACATTTATGTGCTTTATTTTGTCAGAAAATGAAATTTTAGTTCTAAGTATTTTCATTTTTTTTTTTTTAGTATAGGTGTCAGAAAACTAAAGAAGCAAATGCAGCATCTAACTGTGATGATAATTAGGTTAGTGAAAAGTTCTAATATCCCATTTCCTTTTGGTGGTCTCTGTCATTTCTTTTTTAAGTGTACTCTAAAAATGCATTACTTTTATAAAAATATACAGTTTTTGTCTTTAAATATAAAGTAAATTAATTGTCACCAAAGTATTGGTTTTGTCATTTAAAATATGAACCACCATTCTTATCAACTGAAATTAAGTCATAATTGTAAACACCTTTCACCATAGAATTCACTTACACTGAACATGAATTAATAATTGCCTCCCAGAGCATTAACCAAAATTTTTTTACAAATAAGTCACATAAGCATAAAAGATACATAATTGCCTCCCAGAGCATTAACCAAAATTTTTTTTACAAATAAGTCACATAAGCATAAAAGATACACTGGGGAGATATATCATTTAGACGTTAGGGAAAAAAAGGGGGTGCTAGCATTGGGAGATCAAATAAAATTAGAAAAGGCAGATATCATCTATTATCTTTATATTTTAATGATTTTTGTGAAGAAGTAGTAGGATTCATCATTTCTAAATTCTGACTGACTATAGGTGATATCGTAATTCTAAATTTATAAGGCTGGCATAATTCCAGAATCTTCCTACAGCTTCAGATCTGCCATGTCCTCAGCACTATAGATATAAAGACAAATTTGAAACAATTCTTGTCTTCAAGGAATTTATAGTCTACCATAAGTTCATAATTTCACTTTTTAAAAGCCATCATTTCATCAAAAACCATTTCTTAACACTTATATGAACTGATACTGATGAATTGAGAAGAACCAGGAAAGAAAAGCTCCTTTCAGCAATGCAATGATCCAAAAGGAAAACTATGGAGACTTAATGCAGAACATAGCATACTATTTTCACCTTTTTTTTTTTTTTGGGTTGTTTGCTTTTTCTTTCTTGTAGTTTTTCGCCTTTTGCTCTGATTTTTATTTTACAATATGACCAATATGGACGTGTTTAAAATGACTGTACTTATATCAGACTATTTGCTGCCTTGGGGAGAGGGGAGAATTAATGAAAGGAGAAAAAATTTAGAACTCAAAATCTTAACAAAAATGAATGTTGAAAACTATCTTTACATGTAATTGGAAAAATAAAATGCTACTGAGGCAAAAAAAAAACAAAAACAAAAACAAAAAAACAGTTTCTTTTATTTGAATTCAATATAGTACAAAAGGCCTATGTATTTAGTCAAATCAAGAGTTCCCTCGTTCCATTAGTAGGCAGGAAGGATTTTCGTTGTTTTGTATTAGAAGTTTTTTTTTTTTTTAATTGATTTTTTAATTCCTATTTCCATGAGTCATTTTGGGAGAGAAAAATCAGAACAAAAGGGAAAAATCATGAGAAGGAAAATAAAGGCAAAAACAATATGCTTCAATCTCCATAAAGTTCTTTCTGGATGTGGGTGTCATTTTCCATCTAATGTTTATTGGAATTGCCTTGGATCACTGAATTGATGATAAAAGCTAAATCTGTCATAATTTATCACCATCAAATCTTGCTATTGTTATATACAAGTTTTCCTGGTTCTGCTTGCTTTACTCAGTAGCAGTTCATTTAAATCTTTTTTTGAAACCATCCTGCTCATCATTTCTTATAGAACAATAATACCACCACTTATTCAATCATTCCCCAATTGATGGGCATCCACTTAATTTTCAATTTCTTGTTACTACAGAAAAGGCTCCTACAGACATTTTTTGCATATGTGGGTCCTTTTTCGTCTTTTATGCTGGATCAAAGTGTATGCAATTTTATAGCCCTTTGGGCATAATTTCCAATTGCTCTCCAGCAATAATGCATTAGTGTCCTAATCTCCCCCCCTTTCCCAATACTTATCATTATTTTTTTCCTGTCATCTTAGTCAATCTGAAAGGTATGATGTAGTACTTCAGAGTTGTGTTAATTTGCTTCTCTAATCAATAGTGATTTAGAGCATTTTTCATGATTATAGATGACTTTAATTGCTTCATCTGAAAACTATTCATTTTCTTTGTCCATTTAACAATTGAGGAATGACTTGTATTTTTATAAATCTGAGTTAGTTCTCTATATATTTTAGAAATGAAGCCATTATCAGAAACATTGGCTGTAAAAATTGTTTCCCAGCTTTCTGCTTCTCTTCTAATCTTGGCTGCATTGGTTTTGTTTGGGCAAAACTTTTTAATTTAATATAATCAAAATTATCCATTTTACATTTCACAATATTCTCTAATTCTTGTTTTGTCATAAATCCCTTCTTTCTCCAAAAATCTGACAGGTAAACTATTCCTTGCTCTCCTCATTTGCCTAAAAGTATAATCCTGTATGCCTAAACCATTTCAACCTTATCTTGGTATAGAATGTGAGATGTTGATCAGTACTGAGTTTCCAGTGTTCCCAGCAATTTTTGTCAGTGTGTTATCCCAGAAGCTGAAGTCTTTTATCAAACCATAGATTCCTAGTCATTGATTATTGTCTTACATACTACTTCCCCTATTCCATTCTATTTCTTATTCAGTACCAAATGGTTTTGATAACTGCTGCTTTATAAGATAGTTTTAAGTCTGGTACTGCTGGCTACCTTCCTTTGCTTTCCCCTCCCCCTGACGCTAATTCCCTTGATATTACTTAACCTTTTCTTTTTCCAGATGAATTCTGTTATTTTTTTTTTGATAGTTTGATCGGTATGACACTAAGTAAACCAATTTAGGCAGAATTGTCATTTTTATTATATTAGTTCCATCTACCAATTGGCAATTGATAGTTTCCCAGTTCTTTAGATCTGACATTTTTTGGCTTTGTCTTATGAAGTAGATTCCCAAATATTTTATACTGTCCAGTTATTTTAAATGGAATTTCTTTATCTCTTGCTGTTGGGCTTTGTTGGCAACATAAAAAAAAATGCCAATGATTTATATGGGCTTCTTTTATATCTTGCAATTTTGTTAAAGTTTTTAATTGTTTCAAGTGGTCTTTGGTTGATTTTCTAGGATCTCTTATGTATATTATCATTTCATATGCAAAAAGGGATAGTTTTACTTCTTCATTGCCTACTCTAATTCCTTCATTTTCTTTTTTTTAATTGCTAAAACTAACATTTCTAGTACAATATTTAATAATAGTGGCGATAAAATGGGCATCTTTGTTTCATCCCTGATCTTTCCAGCTTTTTCCCATTACATATAATGCTTACTGATGATTTTATATAGATGCTGCTTATCACTATAAGGAAAACCCCATTTATTCCTGTTCTCCAGTGTTTTTAATAGGAATGGATGCTGTCTTTTGTCAAAAACCTTTTCAATTGACATAACCACATGATTTCTGTTAGTTTTGTTATTGATATAGTTAAATGATTCCAGTAGTTTTCCTGATATGGAATCAGCCCTGCATTTCTGGTATAAATCCCACTTGGTTATAGTATGTTATCATGTTGATAAGTTGTTGTTATCTCTTTGCTAATACTTAAAATTTTTCATCAATATTCATTAAGGAGATTGGTCTATAATTTTCTCTCTACATTTGTGTCAGTCACAAAAAGAATTTGGCAGGACAACTTCTTTGCCTATTTTTCCAAATAATTTATATAGCACTGGAATTGTTTTTAAAATATTTGATAGATTTACTCTCATTAGAATTGGCTCAAAGAGGAAATAACATATATACTCAATAAGAGTATAGAAATCTACCTTACCCTGTGGGAAAATAAAAGGGCAAATGGGACATGGGAAGGGGTGAGTGATAAAAGAAGGCATATTGGGGGAGGAAGTGATCAATACCAAAACACTTTTGAGGAGTGACAGGATGAAAGGAGAAAATAAATGGGGGTGGGGTGGGGTGGGGAGGAATACAGTTAGCAATAGTAATTGTAAAATGAATTCTGAAGCAAGTTTCTCTGATAAGGGCTCATTTCTCAAAATAGAGGGAACCGAGTCAAATTCATTAAAAAAAAAAAAAAAGCCATGCACCAATTGATAAGTGATCAAATGATATGTATGATCTGTGCCCAAAGGGTTATAAATTCATGCATATCTGTTGACCTAACGCCACTACTTGGCATGAATACCAAGAGATTTGGGGGAAAAAAAGATTTGAAAATGACCTAGATAGACAAAAGTTATTTACAGCAGCTCTCTTCTCAGGGCAAAAATAAAAAATTGGAAATTGAGGGGATGCCCATTAATTGGGAAATAGCTTAATAATGTGGTTAGGAAGGAATATAATTGTTCTATGAGAAATGATGAGCAGGATGCTCTTAGGAAGAAAACAAACAAACAAACCTAGAAAGTCCTCTATGAACTCAAGCAAAATGAAATGTATTGTATATAAAGTAACAGCAGTGTTCCGGGATGTCCAGCTATATATGATTTTGCTATTTTTAAGCGATACAATCATTCATGACTACTTTGAGGGACTTATAAGATTTTTCATCTTATTCATACCCAGAGAATGAACTGATTGTGTCTGAATATAGACTGAAGCATTATCTCTTTTTTTAAACTTTTTAAAATTTTTCTTGAGGGTTTTAATTTTCATTAGAGTGGGAGATTGTTTTTGACTTTTATGGATATGCTTTGCATAACTTCACAAGTGGTCTCTTAATTGTGGGTGGGGATAAGGAAGAGAAACTAGAACTCAAAAATTTTAGATACAAATGTTAATTTTTTTGGTTCTTTTGAATGTAACCGGGGAAAAATATTAAATAAATAAAGCCAGAAAAAAAATACTTGGCAAAATTCATTTGTAAATCCATCTGGCCCCACAAATTTTTTCTTAGGGAGTTCTTAGGCTTGCTTTCTAAAGCAAAGGCTTGCTTAGGCTTTCTAAAATGGGGTAATTTATTTCTTCTTCTATTAGTCTGGGTAATTTATATTTTCATAAATATTCATCCATTTTACTTAGATTGTCAGATCTGTTGGCATACAGTTGGGCAAAAATAGCTCCTAATTATTGTTTTAATTTCTTTTTCATTGGTGCTAAATTTATCCTTTCATTTTTGATACTAGTAATTTCTCACTTCACTTTGCATCAATTCATATAAATCATAATTTCTTATAGCACAATAATACTCTTTCACAATCATATGCCACAACTTGTTCCACCATTTCCTAATAGATTAGCAATCTTCCATTCTTTGCCATCACAAAAAAGAGGTAGTGTAAGTATTTTTGCCGTATATAGGTTCTTTTCATTTTATTATCTCTCTGGGGTACAGGCCTAGAAATAGTATTGCTTGGATAAAAGGATATGCACAATATTTTTATAACTCTTTGGGCACAATTCCAAATTATTCTTCAGATCATAAAAGGCACTGGGTCTCCTCTATCACTCTATTAATCTTGTGTATCAACTCCTTATAAGTCACTGTTGTTTTATTCTTTCCAATCCAAAAATTATTCTCATTGGCAGAGAAAAGAGAAACAAACTGAAAATTGGGTAATTGCCTTCCATCCAATTGTCAGTTTCATTGTTCTATCCACTCTAAATATTGGTATTATCCATTTGATCTTCTTTCCTTCAATGTATTTTTTATATGTACCATTTTTAGGTTTCATCACTAGCCTCAATTCATTGTTTCAATACTCCTGGCATTATTCTCAAAATACTCTGTGCCATTCCCCATTCCCTCCCCCCAACCTGTGCTGCTTCTACTTCAGTACACACAAAATCTAATTTTGTTGGTAAATTCTTTAGACATCGACATCTGTTCTTTTGGACAGCTTCTGTTTTTCCTCTTCATCAAAAATGGTTTTCTTTACTGTCTTTAGAAATTCTTCAGAGATGTTCTCTTTAAAATTTACTGATGTTTTGGGGACAGTAGTCTTTTGTTTTCTATATCTAATACATTTTGAATCTTTTCTTGAGGAAACTATGATATATACTAGTGAAGTGTCTTGAATAGTCCATAAAGTGTAGTCCTTTTTATTTTGAAACATTTAAAAACCCTATTTCCCAACACAGTTTCCACATTTTTCTCCTATGCCCATTTCCCTAATGTACCAAGTACTGAGGGATATATTGATTTAGTTGGGAAGAGTTTATTGAACTCTTCACATAATTTCTGTTATTTCTCCTTCCACAATGGATATTGGAACATGAACTAGAATTCTCTCTTCAAGGTGTTACATTGTTTATAATCATCATGAGAACTGAAAATGATTAACTGAGCTATGAAATTTCTTTTTGCCTTTTGCAACACAATGAAACCAACTGTCAACAGTAGCACTTGTAAATCTTTTCTTTTCCTCTAGTTTCCTTTGATGCTCCCTCACTGTTTCCCTGCCAAAGATCTTACTTCCTTACTTCTTGAGAAAATAGACAATAGAGGTATTCTCTTTTCGTCTTAAAATAACATATCTAGTGGCCTGCATTTCTTTTTATTTTGTTCTTCAATCCATCCTCCACACAGCTGACAGTCATCCTTCTAATGGCCCACTTCTGATCATGTTAGTTCTCTGTTCAGGAATCTTCATGAGTTCCCTATTTCATCTCTAGGATGAAATAAAATTCTTCAGTTTGTCCTCTAAGTCCTTTCCAATCTACTTCCAGCTTACCTTTTCAAATTTACTTCAAATTGACTCATTTTACATTCAGGGAAAGTGGTGCATTTGCTGTTTCCCAAATTTAGGCATTTGCATAGGTAATGTTCCCAAATGCTTGAGATCAAATTTCTTTACTCCCTGAAGAGAACTTGTGAACTCTTATTTCCCTTTAGGTATTCTTTTTCATTTACAGTAATACTTTCAGTTCCATTAGTAGTATGTTCATTTCTAGGTATTTGGATAAAGATTTAACCATTAAATTAATGTTTGTAGACAGCCTAAGAACTATGTCACCTTAGTAGTACTATTTCACCAACATCACTACAGAAAGGGGAGAAAAGGAAATACACAGGACTATTACTGATTTAAAATTAGAAGGGTGAGAGACCACATAGTTTAACCCTCTAATCTTACAGATGGGGAAACTGAAGTCCAGAAAGTATAAAGTGAATTTGACAAACTTTCACTTATTAAATATAAAAGCCAAGACAAAGTTTTCTGTCTCCAAATTCATATACTATTTCTTTTCTATTTAGTTTTTTTTTTTTTTTAAATTGAGGCAATTGGGGTTAAGTGACTTGCCCAGAGTC
Source organism: Antechinus flavipes (assembly GCF_016432865.1). NCBI lineage: Eukaryota > Metazoa > Chordata > Mammalia > Dasyuromorphia > Dasyuridae > Antechinus > Antechinus flavipes. The sequence goes on along the minus strand of NC_067401.1, from coordinate 337,693,249 downwards.
ACACAGCTAGGCAATGTTAAAAGTGTTTGAAATCAGATTTGAACTCAGGTCCTCCTGACTTCAGGGCTGATGCTCTATCCACTGCACCACCTAGCTACCCCTACTATTTCTTTTGCTATACTATGCTGCCAGGATCATTCTGCATTTTTGTCCATTTCATGGATCTAATAATTTCTCATTTGGTGGTCAACTTTTTGGTGAAAAGCTTATCTACCATTAGCCAGACTGGTGTTTCATATTGCAGATACATGGTTTCTTATTAGAATGTTAACTGAAATCTTTTTTCTTTTTTGACAGAACCCATCAACAATTAATTTCACAGAAATTAGCCTTCAGAATTCAATGTCACTTACAGACATCAGACAGAATTCTGGCATCTACATACTCCTTCAACAACATACTCAATGTCTGCTCCAAAATTACTCTTTTCAGTGCTAAATGATTTTAAATAAAGGAAACACTATTTAACAACAGTATTTAAATAGCTAAGATAGAAACATCTCATATTAACATCAAAGATCATTTCTGGTTGAAAATTTTTTTTTTAATCTGGCTACACACAATACATTCCGAGTTAACTAGAAGAACATATTCTACTGGATGAAAACATTACCTGGGGTTGTTACTCATCTTTTCTTAAGGGAGAAGGTCAAGATTTCTTTCAGTTACTATAGATCACAAACCATGTAAAATCTGCAATTAGCTGTCTGAACACTAAGCACACTCTGCAGATCCTCCTTTGGAAGCTAATTTGTTGCTTCAGGAGTTAACAATGTTGTGCTGCTCTGCCTGAAACAGGATTTTTATTATTAATTACTTTGCCAAATGGACAATGGAAGGGGAGATAATGAGGAGGTTTTGACAGTCAGCTATGTAATGCAATGGTTAGAATAATATGATGAAGTTGGAATAAAAAAGATCTGAGTTCCAACCCTGACACTTTAGAGTGGGATGAATCTGAAAGCTTGTTTTCTCATATCTAAAACAGGGGTTGAATATGACTACCTTTCAAGTTCTTTCCAGATCTAAATCTAAGATCTTTTGACAGCCAAAGCCAAACTCTTCATAAACTTCAGGGGCTCCCTATTGTCTTCAGGACCCAACAGAGAATTCAAGTTGGCATTTATAATCTCTTAAAATCTTTGCTTTTCTTCCCAATCTCCTATGACCCTTTGTCTTCTGACTATGGACTTTTTCAATGGCTGTCCTCCACTTCTCAAGTACTCCTTCCTAAAAATTTGTTCTCCAGTTTTCTTCAAGATTCAGTTCACTTTCTGTAGTTTGTCTTCTAATTTTCTTTAAGATTTAGTTCACTTTTCTAGTCTCTCCAAACCTCCCAATGTCTACCCTGTAAGAAATTTTTACATTTTACTTATTCTGAATATATTTTGCATGTATAGTTATTTGAATGTTATATGCCTCACTAGTATATGAGCAAATTGAGAGCTCATGTTTTTACCTCTCCATGAAACCTTAGCACTGAGCACAGTTGCCTAGAAAAAAAGAAATTTAACTGCTTGCTGACTGGTTAATTGTCTGTACTCTATAGTACCTAACATTTAAATTAAAAGAGCCAAATACTAGGTCAAATTCCGTTTCATCTTCATAGACTTAACAATTAATTAAAATACAGAAAAATGTACTGCAAACACTTCTATTTGGAGAAGACATTTATATTCTGTTAGGTTTACCCAGATTTAGACAAATACCTACTTTTCCTATGAAAAACACAATTATTTTTGATAACTTCTCAAAAGTTCATAAAATTCCAATGTGAAGCCATTCTTCAAGTCTTACACAGGACTCATCCTGAATTTCAAAAGGCCTATCTTCAGAATTTGTTTTAAGAGCAAATATTTTGCACTGGAGCAGAACTGAAATATTATATAGTTAGGAGGAAAGAGGGAAAAATGCTTGTTTAACTATCACAGGACACAGATTTTTGATTCTATAAAGGCTTTAGAAAACCCCAATTCAGAATAATGATAAAAGTATAACATTTGTCAGTGAAATTAATGTTAAAATAATTGAAATTTCATTTTAATGAAGCATTTTTGCTAAAATTGATTACTATCTTATGAAGTTTATATAAAAAGATTCATAAAAATCTCCAGGGAATTAATTAGATTTTTGATGGAAGATTACAGATTATGAACAAAATTATCATACAGGAGAAGAGCATATCAAAGTTCTGCAATCCCCACCAGGAAGTAATTAGATCACAGATCCATCAAACTATTTCTCTGAATCTTTCAAATAGTAGTAATAATAAAGGATTGCGAACATCCTTCCTACCCTAATGTTTCTTACATTGAAAAAGCAAGCCTCCTACCAAAGAGAAACCCCCCCCCCCAACAAACCTTCCTATGACACTATAAGTAAGTGAAAAATAAAAATTTGCTGATTGCAATAAACTGTGATAGTAGGATATGTATGTATGATGGGAATGGAATGACTAAAAAGATTTTCTTAAAAAGAAACAATCCAATGATATTTATAACTAAGAACCTGACAGTATGCCCTCTTCAATTTATGGTCTGCCCAACCATTTTGTAAAAATACAGTCTGAGACAGAGGACCTGAATGGACCCTAAACAGAAGGGTTTCTGGTACTGATCAGTTCTACAAAGCTAAAATTCCACGCCATTTCCCAAGAGATGAAGGAACTTCTTCAAAGGGTCATGATAACAACAGTTCACATTTATATAAATTTTATGGTTTGCAAAGTTTTTCTTTGTACTTTGTACAAAGCAGGTATTGCCAGTAATATCATTTCCATTTTAGACAAGGAAAAACAAAGAGAAGGGTTACATACATGATTTGCTCCATGGCCTCTTAATATCCAGTATTAACTAAATTAAAAAACATGCTTCTGCTCTGACTTGTCACTAGGTCAAAGCTGCTACAAGATCAGTGGTCTCTGCTACTGGCTCTTACTACTTAAGGAGAGATCAATAAAATTGAAAGGGGCAACTCTGATTGCTCTTCCAAACAAAACTCACAAAATCATAACTTTACTAGTTGAGTCTTTGAGCACTTATTCACCCAAGATCAGGAAAGAATAAACACAAGACAGACAATAGGAACAGGTATAATGTGTTCAAAAGTCAATCAGTATCCTCCTATTTTTTCAAAGGACTATTTTTGAAGTTTTTGGTATAGAGAGGGGGAGCACAGCTTGAATGAGTAGAAAAATCAGTAAGAGCAAAAGATCTCTGGAGAAAACTTAAATGGAGACAGAAAGAAGTACACTTTCTTTTCAGCAGTTCATGGAACCTATACAAAAACTGACCATATATTAGGACATAAAAACCTCAAATTCAAATGCAGTAAGATAGAAATAGTAAATGCATCCTTTTCAGACCACAATGCAATGAAAATTACATTCAACAAAAAGCCAAGGGAAAATAGACCAAAAAATAATTGGAAACTAAATAATCTCATACTAAAGAATGATTGGGTAAAACAGCAAATCATAGACATAATTAATAACTTCACCCAAGAAAATGACAATAATGAGACATCATACCAAAATGTGTGGGATGCAGCCAAAGTGGTAATAAGGGGAAATTTCATATCTCTAGAGGCCTACTTGCATAAAATAGAGAAAGAGAAAGTCAATGAATTGGGCTTGCAACTAAAAATGCTGGGAAAAAAAACAAGTTAAAAACCCCCAGTCAAACACTAAACTTGAAATTCTAAAAATAAAATGAGATCAATAAAACTGAAAGTAAAAAATCTATTGAATTAATAAAACTAAGAGTTAGTTTTATGAAAAAAACAACAAAATAGACAAACCCTTAGTAAATCTGATTAAAAAAAGGAAAGAGGAAAATCAAATTGTTAGTCTTAAAAATGAAAAGGGAGGACTCGCCATTAATGAAGAGGAAATTAGAGCAATAATTAGGAGTTACTTTGCCCAACTTTATGCCAATAAATTTGACAACTTAAATGACATGGAAGAATACCTTCAAAAATATAGCTTGCCCAGATAACAGATAAAGAGGTAAATATCCTAAACAGTCCCATTTTAGAAAAAGAAATAGAACAAGCTATTAACCAACTCCCTAAGAAAAAATCCCCAGGACCAGATGGATTTACATGTGAATTCTACCAAACATTTAAAGAACAATTAACTCCAATGCTATATAAACTATTTGAAAAAATAGGGATTGAAGGAGTCCTACCAAACTCCTTTTATGACACAGACATGGTACTGATACCTAAACCAGGTAGGTTGAAAACAGAGAAAGAATATTATAGACCAATCTCCCTAAGGAATATTGATGCTAAAATCTTAAAATATTAGCAAAAAGATTACAGAAAATCATCCCCAGGATAATATACTATGACCAAGTAGGATTTATACCAGGAATGCAAGGCTGGTTCAATATTAGGAAAATTATTAGCATAATCAACTATATCAATAACCAAATTAACAAAAAACATATGACCATCTCAATAGATGCAGAAAAAGCATTTGATAAAATCCAACATCCATTTCTAATAAAAACACTTGAGAGCATAGGAATAAATGGACTTTTCCTTAAATAGTCAGGAGCATATATTTAAAACCGTCAGTAAGCATCATATGCAATGGGGAAAAACTGGAACCTTTCCCAGTAAGATCTGGAGTGAAGCAAGGTTGCCCACTATCACCATTATTATTTAATATTGTCTTAGAAACGCTAGCCTCAGCAATAAGAGTCGAGAAACAGATTAAAGGAATTACAGTAGGCAATGAGGAAACCAACTATCACTCTTTGCAGATGATATGATGGTATACTTAGAGAACCCCAGAGATTCTACTAAAAAGCTATTAGAAATAATTCATAACTTTAGCAAAGTTGCAGGACACAAAATAAATCCCCATAAATCCTCAGCATTTTTATACATCACCAACAAAATCCAACAGTAAGAGATACAAAGAGAAATTCCATTCAAAATAACTGTTGACAAAGTGAGTGCAAGGGATAATGTTGTAAAAAATTACCCTGACATGGATTCTGGCAATATAAAGTTATTATTAAATAAAATAAAATTAAAAAAAAAAAACGGTTGAAGCATAAAATATTTGGGAATCATCTACCAAAGGAAAGTCAGAAATTATATAAGCAAAATTACAAAAAACTTTCCACACAAATAAAGTCAGATTTAAATAATTGGAAAAATATTAAGTGTTCTTGGATAGGCCGAGCAAATATAATAAAGATGACAATACTCCCTAAACTAATTATTTATTTAATGCTATACCAATCAGACTTCCAAGAAAATAGTTTAATGATCTAGAAAAAATAACAACAAAATTCATATGGAAGAACAAAAGAGCGAGAATTTCAAGGGAATTAATGAAAAAAAAAATCAAATGAAGGTGGCCTAGTTGTACCTGATCTAAAACTATATTATAAAGCAGCAGTCACCAAAACCATTTGGTATCGGCTAAGAAATAGATTAGTTGATGAGTGGAGTAGGTTAGGTTCACAAGACAAAATAGTCAACTACAGTAATCTAGTGTTTGCCAAACCCAAAGATCCTAACTTTTGGGATAAGAATTCATTATTTGACAAAAACTGCTGGGATAACTGGAAATTAGTATGGCAGAAATTAGGTGTGGACCCACACTTAACACCATATACCAAGATAAGATCAAAATGGGTCCATGATTTAGGCATGAAGAACGAGATTATAAATAAATAAGAGGAACATAGGATAGTTTATTTCTCAGACTTGTGAAGGAGGAAGAAATTTGTGACCAAAGATGAACTAGAGACCATTATTGATCACAAAATAGAAATTTTTGATTACATCAAATTAAAAAGCCTTTGTACAAACAAAATTAATGCAAACAAGATTAGAAAGGAAGCAACAAACTGGGAAAACATTTTCACAGTTAAAGGTTCTGATAAAGGCCTCATTTCCAAAATATATAGAGAATTGACTCTAATTTATAAGAAATCAAGCAATTCTCTAATTGATAAATGATCAAAGGATATAAACAGACAATTTTCAGTGATGAAATTGAAACTATTTCCACTCATATGAAAGAGTGTTCCAAATCACTATTGATCAGAGAAATGCAAATTAAGACAACTCTGAGATACCACTACACACCTGGCTAAGATGACAGGAAAAAATAATGATGAATGTTGGAGGGGATGTGGGAAAACTGGGACGGTGATGCATTGTTGGTGGAGTTGTGAATGAATTCAACCATTCTGGAGAGCAATCTGGAATTATGCCCCAAAAGTTACCCTTTGATCCAGCAGTGCTACTATTGGGCTTATATCCCAAAGAAATACTAAAGAAGGGAAAGGGACCTGTATGTGCCAAAATGTTTGTGGCACCCCTGTTTGTAGTGGCTAGAAACTGGAAGATGAATGGATGCCCATCAATTGGAGAATGGCTGGATAAATTGTGATTTATGAATGTTATGGAATATTATTGTTCTGTAAGAAATGAGCAGCAAGATAAATACAGAGAGATTTTAAGAGACTTACTTGAACTGATGCTAAGTGAAATGAGCAGAAGCAGGAGATCATTATATATTTCAACAACGATACTGTATGAGGATGTATTCTGATGGAAATGGATTTCTTTGACAAAGAGATCTAACTCAGTTTCAATTGATCAATGATGGACAGAATCAGCTACACCCAAAGAAAGAACACTGGGAAATGAATGTAAACTGTTTGCATTGTTGTTTTTCTTCCTGGGTTATTTCTACTTTCTGAATCCAATTCTCCCTGTGCAACAAGAAAACTGTTCGGTTCTGCACACATATATTGTATCTAGGATATACTATAACATATTTAACATGTATAAGACTGTGTGCCATCTAGGGGAGGGGTTGGAGGGACGGAGGGGAAAAATTGGAACAAAAGTGAGTGCAAGGGATAATATTGTGAAAAATTACCCTGGCATGGGTTCTGTCAATAAAAAGTTATTAAAAAAAAATAATTAGATTTTGCAGTAATCATTTTTGAACACTATAACTTTTGAAAACATGAATTTTAAAAATTCTACTCATTAATTAAATCAAATTTATTAAAACATTATTATTATTATATTATACACATATATTTATGTGTATTACATATTATTTATGTATAATATATTATTAATATTTATATATTATTAAAACATTTGTGACATTTCTCTTAAAAAAGAAGAAATGGGAATACAAATATAAAATACAATCTATATCTTCAAGGAATCTATGTTCTGATGAAGAAATAAAATATAAAGAAGTCTCATGGTTAAAGAATGATAGCTTAGTCTGAGAAGTCATAGGGATAGTGAGCAGAGCTTTGTGATTTGAATGACAAACTCTTTCCAGAAGTAATGGTAATATTGATTTTATTATAGTTCCCAAGAGAAGAGGTAGAAAAGTGAGCAGTATTGTCAGGATAGACATAAAACGCCTCAGGTGGGTGGCAGGAAGGGACATGAAACATTCTCTGGTCTCAGATGGGCAGATATTAGTAGGCTCTATCTATGATTCTGCACTCAGGATAGTTTGTTTCAAGAGAGGAGTTTCAAAGTTGAGTAGCTTAACTTCCCAGGGCATATGAAGTCTATTGATGGTGAAGTGAATAGGTTAGATGACTAGAAGATGGCTGGAATAGATGACTGAATGGGATGTGACATATACCTCCTCTTAGGCTTCTGGCTTTAAAGCATACAATAAGATGACTATCTATTCCTTTTAAATTTTTGATCTTTTTCTTACTTAAACCTATGAGTAAGGGTCAAGGACATTTGATAACAACTTCCTTTTCCCATCTATATCAAGGTTCACAGGAACAGAGACAGAAGAGACAATTAATCCTTTTACTTCAAGGCTTTCTGGTCCAACTCCAAAAGTTGAGGAAAGAGGCTCAAAAAGGTTAAATAATATTCCCAAGTCATACCGGTAGTCAGTGGCAGAATTGCAATTTGAATCTGTCATAGGAGCTAGAGTTGGAAGGGATTTCAGAAACCATCTAATCCAAAATCCTCATTTAACAGATAGAGGTTGAGAAATTCCCAGGTTCACAGGTGATCACTGGCAGTATTTGAATCAAAACCCAAAACTCTTTTTAAAGGATGGAGAGGTTATTTAAAGATATGATGCTGTCCTATCTCAGCTTTGCAGTAAAGAAATAAAGGTCATAGACTGAATGCAGTATAGGCATATATAACTTTAAGAGGCATAACCTATAAGAGAAGGCCCCCAAACAGACTAGGTTCCTTAGATGGTGGGTACTATCCTGGAGGGTTGACCTCAAAAAAGTCCATTTTTCTTCCTTTGGCTCACTGCTTCCAAATTGATTTTTTCCCCCTGAGGCAATTGGGGCTAAGTGACTTGCCCAGGGTCACAAAGCTAGGAAGTGTTAAGTGTCTGAGACCAAATTTGAACTCCCGTCCTCCTGATTTTAGGGCTAGTGCTCTATCTACTGCGCCAGTTAGCTGCCCCCAAATTGATTTTTAAGAAAAATTTCTAAGATAAAATTTAGGTAGAGTTCATTATAAGTATCTGCAAAAAGACTCCCATGAAACTGCACCCAAAGGGCTATCAAACTGTACATACCCTTTAGGGATCCAGCAGTGTCTCTACTGAGTCTATATCCCAAAGAGATCATTAAAAAGGGAAAAAGGACTCACATGTGCAAAAATATTTGTAGCAGCCTTTTATGTAATTGGTAAGGAACTAGAAACTGAGTGGAAGCCCATCAGTTGGGAATGGCTGAATAAGTTATAGTATATGGATGTTATGGAATATTATTGTTCTATAAGAAACAATGAGCAGGATGATTTTGGAAAGGCCTGGAGAGACTTACATGAACTGATTCTAAGTGAGTAAAACCAAGAAAACACGTACGAAGCAACAATAAGATTATGTGATGACTGATGGACTTGGCTCTTTTCAACAATGAGATGATTTAGACCAATTAAGATAGACTTATGATAGAGAGAGAGCCACCTGCATCCAAAGAGAGCATTCTGGAGATAAAAAAGTGGATTACAACATAGTATTTTCATCTTGTTGTTGTTATTGTTTGCTCATTTTTTTCTTTTTTGATTTAATTTTTCTTGTGAAGCATGATAAATGTGGAAATATGTATAGAAAAATTGCACAAGTTTGATATATTTTGGATTACTTGCTATCTAGAGGAGGGGTGGAAGGAAGGGAGAAAAATATGAAACACACGGTTTTGCAAGGCTGAATGTTGAAAACTATCTTTGCATGTATTTTGAAAATAAAAAGATATTACTTAAAAAAAAAAAAGGCCCTCATGGAAATACTTTCAGTTTGTGTACCAATATCAATTGTTGATGGGTAAAACTGCTGAGGATGAAATGGTAAAGAAATTCTGTAAAGAATTAACTTTATAAGATGCTCCAAATTAAACCAACACACACTGATATTTGAATATTCAATGCAAAGATGGGAAAAGGTAAGGATGGGGAAAATATCTAAGAAAGTACTGTTTAGAAAAGGAGTAATAGAAGCAAAAGTCTTATAGATTACACATTACATTATTACATATAAGCCTCATACCTTTAATCATGAATATTTAAAGAAAAGAAGTAGTAGTCACTGGGCATGGTCAACAATACAATAAAAGGCAAAATCAATTCTATTTAATAGGGAAAAAAAAAACACTTTGTTGATATGGGAGTTCTCCCTGAGTCACCTGTGTGATCTGGTCCACTGCCTATAGAACTGGACCTTCCAGGCCTGCTAAAAATCTCATTTCTCTTTGAGGACTTCCTGCATATTGGAAGGCATTAAGCATTCAGATGACATTGAGGATTAAAGAAGAACTCTTTCCAGGCCTTGACCAGAAAGTATCAGAAAGCATGGGGCATTAAATTCAGAATCACGTTACCAATTTCCGTTAGGTGAGTGACAGCACTGAAATAAGCCAAGTTCTATTAGATTGAGAATAGTTGAGACCTAGATTTGTCCATACATACCAGGGAAAGGAGGACAAAGAAATTATTTGGAAAGATCCCAACAAGCACAAGATCCCCTCCAGATTCTCCACTATTTAAGGGTAGAACTTAGGAAATTCTCATCATTTCCCCTCAGGCTACTTTCCTGTCCTTTATCATTTCTAGGAATCTTCAATTCATATGTCCTAAGATCATTTCCCATCCCAGATACATGACTTCATCATACTCCCCCCTCCCAGTTTTTCAGTTTAAGTTTTGTAAGGAACCAAGAATGGATCCCTGGAGACTTGGCTCCTAGTTCTGGTAACAACAAATCACATTCTTTCTCCTCACAGGTCTCTCTCTCTCTGATAAGTGGGGAGTCTGTTGTGAAAATTCCCATGACCAGGTACTAAGGATGCCAAACCCTAAAAAGCTTACTAATGTTACTAGTCAGACAACAAACTTTTATTATACACTTAATAAGTCCCAGCCTCTGTCTTAAGTATTGAAGATAAAGGCTTAGGATGCCCTTAACAAACCTCATGAAATCTTTTCACAATTCTTTAAGTTCTAATTCAAATCCTCTTGACAGTAAGTGGTACAAGTAGTACTGGAGCTGGAAGACCCAAGTTTAAATCCAGCCTCAGACATTTATTAACTGTATAACTTTGGACAAGTCATTTAACTCCTGTCTGCCTTGATTTCCTGAATTAAATAATAGCAGTTACCTTCTAAGGTTGTTGTATAAGAAAATTGCAAAATACTTAGGACAGTGCCTGACACACAGTAGGTGCTTGATAAATGTTTATTTCCTGCCATATAGAATCTTCCTGAATCACTCGTGCTCATTGTGATCTCTCCTCTAAGAGCCACCATTGTTAGAGAAATAGTTGAGTCCAGACACCTGAATTTTAGTCTCTGCTCAGAAACTTGTTATATATATGACCTTGGAAAAGTAATTATCTCTCAGCCAAACTAAATAATCCTTTCCAGCTTTGCACTGAATAAAAACTTCTTGAAAGCAGTGCCTGAGTTTAATATTTCTGTATTCCTCACAGGATTTAGTACAATGCAAGGCACAAAAGAAATGCTCCCTAAATACTTTTTGATGAATTAAACTAAATGAATGTTCATTTCCTTCCATGCCTTCAGCAGACCTAAGGGCCATAGCTGGAATGTCTTATGGTTCTGTTGGTGAGAAACCTTTGGGAAGAATGTAGAACTGAGAATATGGAAGGTATGCAAAGAGCACTTTTAATGACTCACTCCCCACTCATCCCATCCCCCAGTCACTGCCTACAACCCAGGGTCCTATAAAATTAAGAGACTCTGGGAAATAGAAGAACTTTTCTCGTCACTCTTATCATTGAATTCCTCTCCTAGCTCAAAAGCCAGGAACCCGCCAAGGACTAAGATGGACAAAGTGCTTCTACTATACCTCTCACTGCTTTACTTCTTGAGAAGTAAGTCCTTGGACACAATGTTGAAGATCTTGCAAAGTTCAGTTCTAAACAGAGTAGAGGTAATTAAAAAAACAAACACACACACAGTACCTCCTTTCCTTATTTATGGAATCCCTGTTATTTCTTAGATCTCTCATAATATCTAGCTCCTGGGGCACAGTGGATAGAGCACCAGCCCTAAAATCAAGAGGACTTGAGTTCAAATCCAGTCTCAGACACTGGACAAGTAAGTCACTTAACCCCGATTGCCTTGCAAAACAAAAAACCAAAACTCATTATCTAGCTCCTTTTAGCTGTCTGAGACAGCAAGTGAGGGGAGGAAGGAAAGATAATAGGAATTAGGAATCTAAGGAGACAATGTAATGTCATTTGTGTTAACTGTGTTCCAAGATAGGATAGAATAGATAGGAGTTCTTCAGGTGAACGGATGGGCCACTTCTAATGTACAATGAGTTTAAAAATATATACCTGCTCTATAGAGAGTGAGAACAGATTATATACTACAAGGGAAAATAGTAGGATGTAGAACAAGTTCACCACAACACAGTGGAACAAAGTAAGGAAACCAGAGTACCAGCTTGAGCTGTATCTGACTTAACTTATATAAGGCCAGAGTATGTGTCTGTGTGTAGGGGGGATGGAGATGAAGAGTATTTGGGAAGTAAAAAGGAGGAGAGAGGGGTGATTAGGTCTTAAATAAGTTCCCTTGAGGTGGGGACAATAATAATAATAGTTCTACTTCAATTTTCATTGCAATAACCTAAGAAGGAAAGTTATACAGGTTTCCTTATTTTCATTTTACAGATGAAAAAACAGAACCCCAGCAAGATTCATATAATTTTTCTGAAGTCATATAGCTAATTTATCACAGAGCAGGGACTTAAACTTAGTTACTCTGACTCTAGGTCCACTTTATTTCCAGTATATCATACTAAGAGGAATGACATGCTCTTTTCCTATTCTAGCCAATACAAACTTGGGAGAGAGAGAGGGAAAGGGACAAGAGATCTGCACAGGAAATGTTCTTCAAATTTCAAATTGCAAGGGGTAAAAGGCTCGGTTTGAATTCTCCTCTCCAACTTGGGGGCTGACTCTGGGGAAGCCTCTTCAAAGATGATCCTTTCACAGTGGTACCCTATTCTCATATTTCAATGGATTTGTTATGCTAAGAACTGCCACCAATCTTACAACAAATGTTGTAATATGACAAGATATCTTTTTTTGTTTTGCTGTATTTCTAACAAATGTAAATCTTATCACCCAAAGGTAAATTTTTTAAAAGCCTTTGCTTCTCTTTGTCCTCTCACCACTCTAATTCATAGGCTTTCCTAGAGATTCCAAGTCTTACTGACTCCCCTTTAACTTATTGGTTCTGGTAGGGAGATGAGACATAAAGTGGGATGGAAGAGCACCTAACTATATCATCTGAAGTTTTTGTACTTAACTTAATGTTAACTCTGTCCCTTAATTTCCAAATAAAGTTTTTATTTTTCTTTAACTTGACCACAGTTGAATTAATGTGGCAAAAATGTATTTTCATTTATGACTAAACCAGGAGAGCTCTGGATTACCTTCATACCTCAAAGATCAGAGTGGCAGCCACACACAAAAAGGTTGCCAAATAGATGTGAGGTAAGGGATATTAGAAAAAGGAGGATACTTCAAATGGGGCCAAGTCTAGTGTTGTATTATTAGTACCAGTCCTGTTTTTAGGTTTTTAGGTGACTAAAGGACAGACAGCAGAGAAGCCCTAAAAAATATGGATTCTAGAGAGATGAATAGATAATAGGAGATAGATCCATTCTTTGTCATTGTCCTATGAGGGATATATAAAAGATGCCAAATAGTACCTCTTTCTATACCACCCTCACCACCACTTATTGGGGTTAAGCCCATAGAGTGATATATGAAGGTTGGAGATAGGAATGGCACACTGGAAAATGGTATCTTCAGGTATGGGTAATGAACTGTTCCTTCTAAAACTCCAAATATTACACATCTGGTGGTTAGTGAGGTAGACAGCACACTCTAGGGCACTGTACAATCCCACAGAACAATAGAAGATGCATTTTCAGGTAATTCTATCTTCATTAATTGTAAACTAATTCAAGGTTTGTCAAGGGGCTCCTGATGATGCTGAAGCTCTCTCTGTAATAGAAGAGCACAGATTTCAGGAGTTTTGTACTTGATTGTGAGGGAGAACAGCCTTTTATAATATCATTTCAATGAATTCCTGGTGGTCTTGAAAAATCAAGGTTCTTACCTTCTAGAGATTTTTTTAATGCCTCTGTTTGGTCAGTCTGATCAAGTATTTAGGGGTGATCATATCCCTGTATTTCCCTTTGGAAGTTGGCTGTGTACACATTCATATCAGGAAAATAGTATGGAAGCTCAGGGCATTATTAATATTAAAAAGGGAATTTACCCATGGATAGACTCATTATGCTGTCCATTTGGATCCAGAACATCTCCTTCCTCTTGGTGACAAGGAGATTAGAGTACTTTAAATTCTGACTACAAAAGTCTGGGGAAAGATAGTCTCCAGAGATTTTGACCCTGTTCCCAGCAGGGCTTCTCAGGAAGGCCCTTGAACTCCCAGTCCTGCCATTTGCTACATCTTTTTAACATACCAAATCATCCCATTACCAATATTTTTTTATCCTTCTAGAAAGCTCTCATGGCTTCTTATCCTCAACTGAAAATCTTACAACATATTTCACTAAAATAATTGAAGTCATTTAGTAAGAGTTATCTGTTCTCCCTTCAATCACATCTCCTATCACTCAGATATTTCTAAGAAATTAGAATCAAGCACTAATTTCTTTTGACTCCAGAGCTGGTATTTTCTATCCATTGTACTATCTATAGCTAACCCCAATGATTTCTTAATCATGGAAATTTAGTAGACTTTTCTTAATTCTTTTTTTCTTGATTATTCTGTCAATCAGACTCTGTTAATTTCTCTCTTCTTGATATTCTCTTTTCATTAAGTTTTCCTGACACTGCTCTTTCCTCGTTCTCCTCTTACTGTTTGACCACCATGATTCAGTTTTCGTTGTTGGATCTTAATACAGGTTGCATCAACTTACCATGAGGGTGTCTCCTTCTCCACTCCTTTTCAGTTTGGATTTAGGTCCCTTCTCTCCTCCCTCTAAACTATTTCACTTAGTGATCTCATTAGCTCCCAAAGTTCCTTATCAGATTTATTTATCCAACTCTAATCTCTCTCCTGACCTTTAATCTTGCATCTCAAAACTATCTGTTGGACTTCTCTAACTAGAGGTCCCACAGACAACTTTATTTATAAGTCAACATATCCAAAACTGACTTCGTTATCTTTCCCTCCCAATTCTACTCTCTTCTTCCCTATTACTGTTGAAACTGTCTTCAAGTGTCCAGACTCACAACCTATTTGTCATCCTCAATTCTTCTCACTCTTTCACCCTATCCCTATATACATTCTATTATAAAGTCTTACTAATTATGTGTTTGTAAAATCTATATATATCCCCTTCTTTCCTTTAACACTGTCATCATCCTTGTGAAAGTCCTCATGCTTGGATTATTGAAAAAGACTGCTGTTTGGTTTCTCTGTCTCAAGTCTTTCTCACTCCAGTCAATTTTCTAAGAAGCAATCAAACTGATCTTTCTGAAGAAAACAGGTAGTAGCATGTGCCAAGCAAATCAAATCACCACCATCAACACTAAATTTTCTGATCCCAATGGACAAACCCAGGACCTTGAATTAAAAGCGTCAAGGATTGCAATGCTTCCAATGCAATGCCTGAAGTCATCATTCTGGAAAGTAAGCTCTGTGAAGATGTAGTCTGGCAATTGCTTCTGCAGTCCCTATGATTTTAAGTATCAAAGACCCCTGGGGAAAAAAGTTCTTACCATCAAAGTCCTTGGATAGGGTCAAATGGCTCACATCAGAAGCAAATATGATTTTTGTAAATGGAAATAACATTAAAGAGGTATAAAACCTTCTGTTTTACTGTTGCACATGAAGAACCAGACAATAAGTGAACTAGCATTTATTAACAATATTATTAATTAATATTATTAACAATCTGTCGAATGACAGATCTTCATAGTCAGTATACTCGTAGCTTCAGTACCATTGATGACCTATAGCTTTGACTGTAAGGTAAGGATTAAAGATTTCATCTATTATATAAAGGATGCAAAGAGAGGGGAGAGCACTTACTATGTGTTAGGCACTATGTTAAGAGCTAAGGGTATAAGGAAAAGCAAAAATCAAACCAAACCAATTTCTTCTCTCAAAGAGCTCAAAATCAAATGGAGGAACTCAAGTCTAATGAACCAGTAGTGTCAAACTCAAATAGAAATGTGCCTATATAATGACTTAGAAAATCACAAGTTAACATTATCTATACTTTATTGCATTTTACTTTATTTTGTTAAACATTTTCCAATCACATTTTAATCTAGTTCAAGTTTCACTCTGGAATTTTGTGGGTCTCAGGTGAAAGTCCACATCTGACAACTCTGACAACATGGGATCTTTTTGATTTGTAGCTGAATCCTTTCATATAAGTTGTCTCGAGACTTCATTAGAATCCAAGTTCCTTTAGAACAAGTACTGTTCTACATTACTACTTTTATCTCCAGATTAGCATGGTGTTTTGTACACAGTAAGTGCCTAATATGTTTCTTCTTTTATATATTCATTTATTTCTTAAGCACAAGTTTGATCATGACATATTCCTATCTAATAAATTTCATCTGCTCCCCATTACCTCTAAGATCAAATAAAAACATTTTATTTAGCTGTTCAAAAACCTTCCAGTCTTAATAGTATTCATATATCTTATTTCTTCTTCATGAATATTATAATCCAATGACTCTAATCTCCCTGCTCTCTCTCATACAAGGGTATTCTACCTCTCCAACCTGTGTAGTATATCTCTGGCTGTCTCCCATGACTGGAGTTCTCTCCTTCCTCTCTTCTACCTCCTATCTTCCCTCGAGTCCTAGCTAAAAGTCTACTTTCTCCAAAAGACCTCCTGTCTTTCTTTCTTAATATTAGCGCTTTCCTGTTGAGATTATCTCCCTCAACATAGGTGCAAGCTTGTTAAAAACAGAGATAATTTTAGCTCCTTTTTTGGTATCTCCCTGTACACCTTATTACATTGTACTATTTTTTTTCCCCACTGCATCACATTGCTTTCTGTAGCTTCCTCTGTATTGAAAGCTTGACCAAATAATAAATAAGTATTTAGTAAATTACTGCTATGAGTCAGGCTCTGTGCTAGGTGCAAGGGCAAAACATGAAACAATTCTTATTCTCAAGAAGCTTATGTTTGATTACTTACATGTATCTATGTCAATACAAAAAAATTACAAATTGCAGCCTTTCATTAATATCATTCTTACACAAGACAAAAGAAATAATTTCATTTCTTTTCAAAACATCAAGAGAAGTTTTTTTTGAAATTTCCATTTAGTTTTTAATTTTTGTCAGAGCAGGACTTTTTGAGCCTGGCTAAATTTACCAAATTGTCCTGTTGGATCTCTTTAACAGCTGACAGTGCTTCCCATGAAATGTTTGATATTTTAGTTAAATGCAGAAGCTATTTGTGACCAGTTGGTAAAACATATACCAAGTGAATCTCCATGAATTCAAATTTACCTGACCTAGATGAATTGCTTACCAGAATATAGAAGGGATTCTCAAATATGATTGCAAAGCTACTGACAGAGATATTTAAGGAACTATAGAGAAATATAAGCAAAAATCAGCAAGGGAATGAGGTAGAGTCTTCAATATAAAAATCAAATAAAAAGTATAAAAATAAGCTTGATATCAATTCCTAGAAAATTTAAAAGTATTTTATCAAAGGAATGGTTTGTGAACACTTAACAAAGGGGAAATGATGACCACTACAAGCCAGGGTAAGAGTGAATCAGAGGGATAGCTAGGTGGTGCAGTGGGTATAATACCAGCTCTGAAGCCAGGAGGACCTGAATTCAAATCTGGTCTTAGACATATAACACTAGCTGTGTGACCCTGGGCAAGTTACTTAACCCCAACTGCCTCGGGGGAGGGGGGGGGGAGGGAGGGGAAGAGAGTGAATCAGGCTCATCAGTTGGAGAATGGCTGAACAAGTTATGGTATAAGAATGTTATGGAATATTATTCTATAAGAAATGATTATGAGGATAATTTTAGAAAGGCCTGGAGAAACTTACACGTACTGATGCTAAGTGAAATGAACAGAACAGGAGATCATTGTACATGACAACATCAATACTATATGACGATCAATTTTGATAAACGTGACTCCAACAATGAGATAACTGAGGCCATTTCCAATGATTTTGTGATAAAGAGCCTATCTTACACCCAGAGAAAGGACTGTAGGAACTGAGTGTGCATCACAACATAACATTCTCACTCTTTTTGTTGTTGTTTGCTTGCATTTTGTTTTCTTACTCATTTACCTTTTTTTGATCTGATTTCTCTTGTGCAGCAAGAGAATTGTATAAATATGTTCATACATTTTATATTTGACATATTTTAACATGTTTAACATATATTGAATTGCTTGCCATCTAGGGGAGGGAGTGGGGGGAAAGAGGAGAAAATCTGAAACACAGGGCTATGCAAGGGTCAACGTTGTCAAATTATCCATGCATATGTTTTGAAAATAAAAAGTTTTATTAAGAGGGAAAAAAAAAGAGTGAATCAGGTCAGTCTTTTATTAATTCCTATTCCCCTCTTCAATGATTTTAATTAATATACCACCAGGTAAACACTAATAAATCTTGACCTCAGAAAGGCAACGGCTAAATATGTAAAAATATTCTTATGAGCAAAATAGAGAGATTATGTAGAGGAATTGGTTGAATGAACCCAAAGAATGTTCATTCCTAAATTAATGTCTCTAGTAAAGTCTCACAGGGTTTTGTCCTTGGCTGTGCTTCATTCCATGTTGTCCTTAATGATTGGGTTAAAGATATGAATAGCATATCTATTATATTTATAGATGATCTAATACTTGGAGGACACACACAAACATATGTACATAAATATGTATACTTAAATAAGAGATGGTTTGAAACTAGCAAAATGAAATATAGTAATTTCCAGACCTCACTTTAAATCTACTGGAAGTTAAAGGGGAATGACTGGCGCAGGGATCTCTATAGCAGTTGCTAAGTGACATTCTTGACTCTCTCCCCCTTTACTATTCCCAGGAAAATTTCCTTTGTATGACTATGCCCCTGGTGAGAGACCATCTCAGTTTTAAACGTTATTCTCTTCTATGTTACCTCCAGCAACTTAGACTGTAGCTCTCTTGCCTATTCATACCAGCAAATAACAAAGTCCATAAAATAGTTTAGGAATCAACTTGCACAAATAAAAGATGGCAAAGATGAATGGAGAAATCATTTCAAATGACAAAGACCTGATGTTTTCAGTGTAGTAGAGTGAGCTCAAAGTAACTTAGAAATAATTGTTAAATTATAGAAAGTATATACATTTCTGAAATTGGCAAATAATTCAAATCAGGGCTTTATTTATTGTTTTGTTGGCTGCCTAGACTCAAATGATAGAGAAAATGTTAAATATGCATATTAAATTTAAAAGGATGTTATAGGCACATTCTCCCTCCTCCTCTACCCCATCTAGAAAGGCAGTTACAAAATATATATCACCTCACCTTTGGTGTACCATAAGCTCAATATGAGTCATAAAAACCAAAACAGTTAATGCAATGTTAATCTATCAATAGAAATATAGTGTTAGAGTGAGACAGATGATAGTTAGAACTCTAAAATACAATTTATAAATTATGGAATATTGTGTCTAATTCTGGGTGTCATATTTTGGAAAGAATACTAATTATTTGAAATTGTCCAGTGGAAGATTTCACTTCAAACCATATCATATGAGTATGTTTGATCCACTAGTGACATTCATCTTAATGAAAAGACTTGGAGATGAAAAAATAGTTGACTTCCACACTGTGATGTGAAAGGGGCATTTTATTTGTTCTACATTTGGTGGAAACAGGAAATAGAAAGGCATATTTTGGATAAACAAAAGGATAAACTTCAAATAGAAAATTCCAAAAAATAGAATAGTCTTATTTTGGGGATAATGAAATTTCCCATTTCTGTAATCTTTCAAATGGAAGATGGATGTAATTTGTTGGGTAATTTCAATCAATCAATAAGCATTAAGTGCTTAATGTGTACTAGGCACTGTAGACATGATTTTTCTTTGGGTAAGGGTTAGTTTACTGAGAGATCCTTTCCAAGATGATACTTCTGTGATTCTACAATTTATGGCAAAGTAGAAATTCATATAGCTAATTTGATTATAACATTCCCACTAATCTTTAAGCTTAAACAAATAAAAAAAGCTTTAAAAAATACCCTATACTTCAATGAATTGTAATCGCATTAATGTACTACCTCCTGAAAGAATTAAGTGGAGATCCAAAAAGAAAAAGCTAAGGATTGTCATTTGGCAACTGCTATAGATGACCTTGTCAATCATCTCCCACGCTCTCTTTTCTCTCTGCAGATTTACAGTGAGGTCTGGGAATTATTATAGTTCATCCTGCTAATTTTAGACCATCACTCTTGCCTATTAAATATACAATTGATCCATACCTTCCTATCTTTTGCAACTGTTATATATATATTCTTCCATGAATCTCTCATTGTGATTCATGTGCATCCTTTTTCTTGATCTTCTAATATTCCATGTATGAAACAAAATATCTGTAAGGCACTTTCACAATACCTGACACAAAAGTATACATTTAATAAATATTCATTCCCTTCCCCTAAACCCTTTTCATAAGTAATAGTGCAACATTTGAACTGTTTATTATCATTTACTTTTCCCACTTGGTATCAATTTTTCTGATTATGAATTTTCAAGCAATATCCTTTACTGTCCTCCAGTAATAACTTCTTATAGATCATCATGCTGTTATCTGAAGAGTGGCATAGCTATATTTTTACAGCCTTACAAATAACTTGGATGTATAATTACTAGTGTTTTTGGCCACAGCAACTCTCCAAAACTGATTAAGTTAGGAAAAAAGTTATTGACTGAATTGTTGGAGAAGTTTTCTTCTAACTGATTTTCAGATTCTTCAAATACTGTCTTAGGCCATTTCTTGCATACAAATAATAAATTTCTGCTTACTTACATGGGTTTATCTACTAGGTTATCTACACTTATTAAGTCCTTTAACATTTGAAGATGACACTCTGCTAATGATTTAAAGTTGTACAAAATTACAGGGGCTAGTCAATGTGACTTAATATTTATCATAATCTGATATTTATTTATTTATCGTAAATATTTAACACAATATTTATCATAAAATGATATCTTGGGGGTGGATGGCAATTTTGAAATGATACCTTGGGGGTGGATGGCAATTTTGAAAAATAAAGAAGAGGAGAATATTTGATTTTTTGTTATGGTTTTCAATACTAATGAAATAAAAAACTACCACCACAATAATCTCTCTGAGAAAGGCCCACAAGGACTACATGTTTGGCTTCTGCAACAAAAGAATGGGGAAATGTATGGCCCTAAGCAACAGGTGTTAAGAATAAAAAGAGAAGCAAGTATGTCAATTGCCAAAAAGGGAGTGACCAAAGAACATACTCCAAATCAAGAAGTGTTTCCCCCCCCTTTTCTTTGTGTGTGTGAAACTGGAGGTGGAGGATGGGGAAGACAGGAAGGAACAATTACACAGGAAATAGAATCCTCATTATTCATTTTAGAGCTCCTCCTTGGTCCTTCACTCTCTAAAAAAATCTGATTTGTTCTCTACCAAGCTAAAGGAGATATCCGAAAAGATAAAAGTACTGAAAGAGTACTGTAAGAGATTCCAAGAATAAGCTTGAAGTAAATTGTTCACAGAAGCATTGTTCCACGTGGTAGTTAGATTCTATAGTACTATTACCACGATAGTTTGTATAGTTACATGGATCTACAAACTCAATATGGGTATTCTCTTCAGTAATACCCATACATATCATTTTATCCTGTGCTATCATAGTCTATGTCCTCCTCTAAATGTTCCATTATGGATATACCCAATAAGCTGAGGACATAGTAAAAAGATAAACCATATTTTCCTTCTTTTCCCCCTCATTCAGATTCTGCTTTTCACCCCAGCATTCCCCATCATAAGCAGTTGCATTTCAGTGACAAATGGTGGAGCACATAAAATTTCAAAGTAATCTACACTTCAAAGAAAAGTTTAGTTATCTTTTGGAGTGAAAAGTTGGAGAGAGACTGGTGGGAATGGAGGTTGATTCACGATTATATAGAAGTAGGTTAAGAGTTTACACAGTAACCACTGGCATTCTTGCTTCTTTTTATTTTTGCCACCTGTTGCTTAGTACTATCGTTTTCTCTCTATTTTGCTGCAGAAGCCAAATATACAAATCTCTTGAGGCTTTCTGAGGAGTGGTTGTTGTGGTGGTAGTTGTTTTTATACTAACATTTATATTTCAGGGAAACCAGCATGATGTGAGGGTGTCCAATGGGCCTTTATATAATAAAATACTCTTGCCATTTAAAGCACTTCACACAAGCTGACCTTCCCCTAGCTTTCCAGTTTCCTAAGCAGTGGCTGAAATATCTAGGAAAAGCAAATCAGCCATTAGAATTGGGTTGTGAATGGCCACTCTATTTCCAGCACAAGCAAAATAAGAAGACTCAGTCTAAAAAAAGAAAAAGGAAAAAGAAAGGAGAAATGACTAGATCACCTTTTGTCTTTAACTCTAGTGTCTAATAATATTCTTCATAAAAGCAGCATTTAATAAGGATTTAGTCATTTTGTATTTAAAGCATCCTTACCCTTTCTATGCCTATAAGCTTTCTAATCTATTAAACTGGGCTCCCCAAATAATTCTTAATCATTTCTATGGCCAATTATGTCTTCTCAGTACTGTCCCCTCCACCCAAACCACATATATTTAAATTGGTCCATGGACAACAAAAAAATGTAGACAGAGCCTTTTCAGAATGGTAGGACAATAAAGAGCTGTTCATTCCACTGATAATTTGAGAAGATGTGTGTGTGTGTGTGTGTGTGTGTGTGTGTGTGTAATTATGATACAATGAATCAGATTAAGACTTTAGTAGATATTACATTTTTATAAACATGGTGAAACGCAGATATATCAAATATGTGTGGCCCAGAATACTCACTACTATGGCCTTCCGAATGCAGTCAAAACCATATTAAAATGTAGCTAGAAAATATTTAACAGAATAAATCAAATCATAACATAGATGGTAATTTGTGATATTCTAATAGATGGCATGTTATTTCTAATACGTGGCATGTTATTTACATAGGACTTTCTCTACCAGAAAGTAGGATTTAGGTACTTTTCTCGTCCCCCAGATTTTCAGTTTCTTTTTATGTTATCTTCTTTTCCCACATTGGAATATAAACTTTTTGAGGGCAGGGTCTCCTTCTGCTTGTATTTAAATTCCCAGCCCTTAGCATGGTTCCTGGCAGATGAGCTTGTTGAATTGACTTGAAATAGAAGAAAACAAAAGTGGTTAAAACTGATGACCAGGGAAAAAAATTCTTGAAAGGGCTTCATATCTGTGCTTAGAGAGTGATCATATCATATAACTTTCTTTTTTCCTCTTTATCAGGAGGTAAGAAAGGACACATGGAAGTTGAAGAAAACACAGTAAGAAACTTCCAGCAAACAAGGAATGCTATAATGGTCAACTAAAATGATTCTTCTCATTAATTATATCAGCCTAAGGAAAATGAATAAGAACTTGAGAGCATGCTAAAGAGATCTTAGAATGACTTAGGATGGTAGAATATTTTCACTATGAGAGAAAGGTATCAAGGGGAACTACTGATGAATTCCAGGCTTAGTTCTCTCCTCTGAGTCACTCTCATTACTGGTATAGATTATTAAATGGAAAGGCCCACAGTGCTTGTTTTTTCTTGTTCCTTCTTTTTGTTTTGCTCAGCATGCACAAGTGAATTCAATGATCAAACTAAATTGTATTCAGCAAAATACCTCCATCCCTCTCCTATTGTTTTCCATAAGCCAATGTGCAATATTATCCAACAGATTGTTAGTGAGCAAGCCTATTCTAATATAAAAAAAGCACGGGCCCTGGGAACAGACTACTTGGTTCAAAGTAGTCTGATAGTAAATGTAGGTGAGGTTAGCTCTTGAAGCCCTCTTCATTTCTTTCTTATGTAAAACTGGGGTAATATTTGCTATTGAGAGGAAAAATTAATTGCATGACGCTTTATAAGAAAAGTTTATGGTTACTTATTATGAGGGCAAGAAGGAGAGATAGGCAGTAACCTTGGAATATTTTGAGGATAAGGAAAATGGACTGCAGGGCATGAGAACAGGAAAAAATTAATGTATAAAAATGAAGAATTGTTCATGAAATGTAGTTAATTGCCAAAAGATCATTGGCAGAAATAATCCAGACTCTTTTGAATAATTTGATGCCAAGAGAAAGAATTGGTGACTGAAGAGGAAAACATTTCTGTACTTTCAAAAGGAAATAAAATGCATCCAATAAAGGTTTTTCAGGTTTCAATAACTCTAACGGAAAGTTAAGGGTAAATGGATTTTCATCCCCTTCCAAGTTTTAAAGTGCAATAAATAATTTTAAGTATAAAATGGTTTTTAGCTAGATCTACTTCTAAGGAGATTTTGGAAAAGGTAAATATTAAGATTATGGTTAAATACCTAATGTTACTAAATTTTTTTAACAAATGAAAGGACCCATTTGTTTTGTAACAATTTAAAGAGTTCTAAAATCAGTCAAGAAATATAGATATTTGCTATTCTTAAATAGGACTCAACTTTTATGTCAATAAAATTTAGAGTAGGGGCAGCTAGGTGGCACATTGAATAGAGCACCAGCCCTGAACTCAGCAGAAACTGAGTTTAAATCTGGTCTCAGACACTTAACACTACCTAGCTGTGTGACCCTGGGCAAGTCACTTAACCCCAATTGCCTCAGCAGCAAATAAATTTAGATTAAATTTCAGTTCCAATTAAGTAATAACTCAAGGTTTATTTAATAAATTCAAGTGCTATCTCCCTTTTCCTGGATTCTCTACATAAATGAAATTGTTTTTCTTTTTTAAATAGCACTAGTAGTTTTCTTCCTCAAACAATATTAGCAGCTCTCCTCTCTCTTCTTTGTTCCCATTACTCTATACTTCAGAGTTCTAATAAAATTTTATTGCCTTACAATAAATTTTATGGGTCTTCTTATCCTTTTCCATGCTCACTATAGCATGGTTTTCAGAACACTGAACATTTTTTGAGTTATGCCATTGATAAGAAAGAACGAAAAAATAAAAAACATGCTTTCTCTATCTTAAGTTTTACTGGTACTGCCTTATTATAGAAGAGTATCTAGAAGAGACTTCTATAGATCACTGAATCTGTCAATAAGTCTCTTTGGCTGATCAACAGAGAAGGAAGGCTTCATAGCATCATTCTTTTCTTAGAAAGTAGCCCTTAATTTTTTTTTTTTTTTTTTTTTTTTTTTACCATTCCAACAATCAATAATTCAAAAAGTTCTGTCTGGCCTATAAAAAATCTTTCCCATATTCCTTTAAGATTTTTCTTATCCATTAAGATGCAGGATACTTTATGGTAAACTTTTGTGTTATGTAACAAATATATTTCCTAAAGCAAAATGTATATGATATTTTTCCATTGACTTATAATGATTTCGGGGCAGCTAGATGGCACAGTGGATAGAGCATCATTCCTGAAGTCAGGAAGACCTGAGTTCAAATCTGATCTCAGACACTTAACACTACCTAGCTGTGTGACCCTGGACAAGTCGCTTCACTGCAATTGCCTCAGGGGGGGAAAAAAAAACTTACAATGATTTCAAGGATGTTATTATTTTCAATTGGCAATGGCTTCTAATGTCTTTTCTTTTTATTTTCTATTAGTAGTATTCTGTACTATGAAACCTCTCAATATCACAAAAATTTAAGATCTGGTATGCCTTCCAAGATAAGTATTAAGTACTCTTATCTGTGACAATATACATGAAGACCATATAAACATTTCTGTCAAATGGTCATCCAATCTCTTGAAGTCTTAGATATTTATTTCATGAATGAATTCTCATTCAATGATTAGAAAGCCATATATAAAGTACCAGTTATTTTCAAAGCGTTGTTCAAGGCAGTAGACAATGACAAAATTAAAAAGTGTTCCCTTGAAGAATTTACATTTTATTCTATTTAGCTGGAGTTTGGGGCTGGGAGAGTGGGAGATACTACAGAAATAAGTGTAATCTGAGGAAAGGAGAAACCTTAACACCCAGGTGCATCAGTAAAGATTTATCATAGAAGATGATACCTGAATATCTTAAAAGGAAATTAGGAATTCTGAAAGAGAAGAGGATTCTGGAAATATGGCAGAGTAGGTCAGAAAATACCAAATTCCTCAGATTTCCCTCCCAAACAAATTTGAGCCTCAGGGAAAATTTAGACCAGTGAAAAACAAATAAAGCTTGGGGCAGAAGAGGTCCTATAAGGACCTCTTCTGCCTACAGGGACAACTGGAGGAGCCTGGAAGAAAAACCCCAGGACTGAGATTTGGTCTGTGTGAAATATAAAATACCTTCAGGCTAGCTCCAATGAAACAGCAAATTGGGAGTGCTGGGGCTAGTTAGGCTGAAGGTAGATTCAGTTTTAACTACAGGAACTTTCACCTCCTGAACAGAATGGGGAACTGAGGGTCTGAATCCAGCAAGATAGAACTTTTGCTGATAAAGAATTCCAGGCCCAGTTGTGTTGCTGACACTAGCCCCGGGCAAGAAGAACAGCACACACCTGGCCTGGCAAGTACAGAAGCAACAGGGTAGGGCAGCTATGGCTGTGGGCACTTACAAAGGGGTGGAGTTCTTGGTTTGGGGTTCCAGACTGGAAAGAAATCTTGAAGCCAGAGACAACCACCACATTGCAGATTTAGAAGTAATTACACTATCAAACTCTGATTAAAAATAAATAAAGGCCAGGAAGAAAAAAAATTCAACTACAGAAGGTTGGGACTAGGGACGATCAGGGTTCATCTTCAGTGGACAACAGTGAAGCTTTTTCTGCCCAAAGAATAATGTTAAATGGTTATCTGCCTAAAAAGAGTTTAAAAATTAAATGAGAGGAGCAGCTAGGTGGTGCAGTGGATAGAACACCAGCCTTGAAGTCAGGAGGACCAGAGTTCAAATGTGACCTCAGACATTTAACACTTCCTAGCTGTGTGACCCTGGGCAAGTCACTTAACCCCCATTGCCTCAGGGGGGAAAAAATCAATTGAGAGAGACTGAGGAAAAATTAAAAACAAAAACCCAAACAAATAAACCAAAAAAAAAAAATCTAAGAAAAACAAGATTACTACTAATAAAGTCAATCAACTAGAAAAGTTGATTTGGAGTCTAAGGAGAAAGTCACTCTTTGAAAATTAGAACTGGATGAAATTGAATGGATGTCCATCAGTTAGACAATGGCTAAATAAGTTATGTATATGAATGTAATAGAATATTATTGTTTTATAAGAATTGATTTCAGAAAAGCCTGGAAAGATTTACATGAATTGATGCTAAGTGAAGTGAGTATAATCAAGAGAACATTGCATACAGCAACAAGATCATGTGATGATCAACTGTGATGGACTTGGCTCTTTTCAACAATGAGCAATTTCAATAGACTTAGAATGGGAAAATGCCATTCACATTTAGAGAGAGAACTAAGGAGATTGAATGTAATATTAGTATAACTACTAGTCCCTTCCCCAGTAATTTGCCCATCTGTCTCACTCCACAAATCACACGTCCTCAAAAGAATATGGAAGGCAAGGGGAACTGTTTTCATTGTATGGGGATATTTAGATGACATCAAAACAACAGATGACAATTTTTGTTTTTTAAAAAAAGCATTTGAGATCAAACCAACGTGTTTATCTAACAGTAACATGGCCAAATACCATGCAAGTCTAAAATTATGGATAAAAACTTATTAGAAATATAAGTGAAGATAAACACAATTTTTTGTCCATATAACCCAGAATAATTGACCTGAGTAGTTAGTAAGATAGTCATAGGTACTTTTAGCTGCCCCAGTCAGAGATTTTCCTTATCTCTTTTTCAACCTTTTATGTACCTAGGATTACCTTTCCCTTTTTATTTTCCACAGATTTACCCTGTCCTGTAAAAATTCAATTTATTTACTTTCTTGATCACGTCCCAAATAACTCTTCATCATGTTAGTTGGAATTCACATACTGGAAGTATCCTTTGCCCCTTTGGTGTTCTCCCTCTGTTTGGATGGCTTCTCCTACACATCTTATATTTAAGGAGGGTGACCAAGCAGTTAGTTACATTTTGCCCTCTGCAAAATCCAGACTTCATCTTCTATATCTACCGCCTTCATATGTCTTTCCCTACTGAATATAATGTATTAGTATTTCCAGCACTTAGTACAACTCCTGCCACATAATAAACACTTATTAAATGTGCACTGATTAGACTACTAGTAGGAAGGTACAAAGTTAAATAAGGTTAAAAGAGGTATGGCAAACTTCTTCTACACCACATTATTAATAACACAAGTTTGTAAGTTATTTGTCCATAGCTAACTCATTGTCCTGAATATTAACCAACTTGAGGACAGGGACTATTTCATTTTTTTAAGTATTCAGCAAGGTACTTGCTCATAGTAAATATTTAATAAATGTTTGTTGAACTAAAGTGTTCAAAAATCTGACTGAAATCAGATTATAGCTATCATCCTACCAAAAACCACAGGAAATTAAATTGGTCTTACATAATTTTTCTCTTCATGAAGCTATTTCCCTTCCCAAGATTATAGTCTTTTAATGAAGGGCTTTAGAAAAGAGCAAAAGAAACAGTGTACTACAAAACTTATACCAAAGATGAGCAACTAATATGATATCCCTTTCTAGCTTTGGAAAATAAGCTAAGGTTCACCCTGACTGTGGCTTAAGAGGCTGCAAATACTTATAAATAATAGTTTTTTATTTCTTGTGATGTATTCTTCCCTTTGGCAATTTCTCTGTTCTGGTTCTTCTTGTCAAATTTATCAATACCATCTCTACTCATCCTATCTCATTTCCTTTTATATACCAATTCACAAATAAACTCTCCAGAAACATCTCCTTCCCTCACCCAAAGTCATGTAAAACCAATCAATGGAGATTACTTTTGAAAAAAGAATTCACCATTTCACAATCAGAGTATTTTACAAGGAGGAGGAAAGTTTCATTACTGTTCTCCATTAAAATTTATCAGAATATCTCTGCCTTTTAGGATTATTTTCATTTATACTGTTGTAGTTATAATAATGATAAAATCAGCTAAATTAAAATATAGAACAGTTTTTGTAAACAGCTGCAAAGAGGCAAACTAAATTAGATTCCTCAAACTTTACCTTTTTACTGAATATAGAAAAGTTAAGCACTCAAAACCTATTAAGAAAAAATTTATAATGGTTTGGACATGTATACTTATTTTGTATTTAATTTATACTCTTAATATATTTAACATCTATGGGTCATCCTGCCATCTAGGGGAGGACGTGGGGGGAAGGAGGGGAAAAATTGGAACAAAAGGTTTGGCAATTGTCAATGCTGTAAAATTACCCATGCATATAACTTGTAAATAAAAAGCTATTAAAATTAAAAAAAGAAAAGAAAAAAAGAAAATTTTTACCTGTCTTAACACTGTACATATAACATTTTAAGCAAGGTCCAATAGGGTGGTATAAACATCTAAAATTACAATGATAATAAATTAATAATCAAATCAAAGGGGTCTTTTTTTCAATCATTCTTCTTGCTCTCTCTAAAGTCATTGATAATGTGACTTTTTTCTTGATACTTCCTTTTAGCTAAGTTTTAAGTAATACTGTTTTCTTCTAGTTTCCTCCTACTTATCAAGACTGCTCCTTAATTGCCTTTTGCTAGAGTCTCATCTTGGTAATGTATTTGCTAATGGAAGGCATATGGCAAGGCTCTGCCATGGGACCTTGTCTCTTCTCCCCATTTTGCTTAGTGATGTTCTTCCTCTCCCATGGATGCAATCATTTTTATAGATTTGATTCTCAGATCTATTTATCCACTCCTAACCTCTCTCCTGACTTCAGTGTCATATAGGCAATTGCCTACTAGACATCTTGAACTAACTATTCCATAGACATCTTAAAATCAATATATCTAAAACATCATCTTTCCCCCTACTCATCTTTCCCTCATGCAAACTTTCCTATTACTATTGAGGAAGCCTAGTAATTCTGGCTCATGCTGATGTTATCCTCAACATAACCAATTTACTGCCAAGGTTTGTTAAGTTTACTTTGTAACTTCTCACACATACTCTCATCTCCCAAAAATTGCCTCCTCTGACATTGCCATCATCCTGCTAAAAGCCCAAATCACCTGAAAAATGGATTACTGCAATAGCCTACTAGCTGATCTCCCTGATACAAGTCTCTCCCTGTTCCAGTAAATCCTCCATTCAATTATCAAAATGTTAAACTAAAGCATAACCAAGTTTATTATTCAATAAACTTCAGTGGCTACCAATTATCTCTAGGATCAAATATAAAATCTTCTGTTTGGCCTTTAAAGTCTTTCATAATTTGATCTCTAACTCTCAGTCCTCTTGCATTTTTCTTTCTTCCTCTGCTATACAGTATTCTCTACTCTGTAGTTCCTCATAAGATCCTTCCCATTTTTCAACTCCATACATTTTCATGCTTGGAATTCTCTTTTTTAATTTCTTGGCTTCCTTCAAATTTAAGATTGAACTCCACCTCCTAAGAGGATTTTCTGACCTCTTTTAAGTGTTTGTTTTCTTTCTGTAGACTATTTTTTATTAGTCACATACATATATGTATATTGTTTGCATATCTTTTTTTCATGTTGTCTTCCTCATTAGATAGTGGATTTCTTTAGAGTAAGGGCTGTATCTTTCTTCATATCTCTAGTATTTAGCACAATACTAAACAGAGACAAGATTATACCAGTGGTGAATTAAAAAAACAAAACAAAATAAGTACTTTGATGGGGCAGCTAGGTGACATAGTGGATAGAGTGCTGGCCCTGGAATCAGGAGGACCTGAGATCAAATAGGGCCTCAGATACTTACCAGCTATATGACTCTTGGGGCATGTTACTTAAACCCTGCTCAGCTTCCTCATATGTAAACTGAACTGAAAAAGTTAATGTCAAACTACTCCAGTATCTTTGACAAGAAAACTTGAAACTTATCATGAGTTGGATAAGACTAAAGAATAACAAAAAATATTTTTGGTAATTCTAGATGGATTCCTCCTTAAATGAACTGTTTTAAAAAAAAATCAAAGATTCAGTGTCATTAGGCTCAGTTCCTGAGTCATTTTAGAATTTTTTATGCTACTGCGCATAGTGGAACAACTTTAAACTCCTGTTTTCTAGGAGGCTGAGGCTGACTTTTGAGTTCAAGAGCTCTGAACTACAATAGCGTAAGTAGTGCTCCACCAAATTCAGGGTCATTAGTGGCTCTTGCCTTTACAGACTTAGGGAGAGAGGGAGATCCAGATTAAAAAAAAAAAAGAAAATTCCTTTCTATTGTTTCTCATACATTAGATTCACATTACAATTTGTTCAGCCCTTTGTCACTCTTTAGGTTTTTGTTACCATAAAAAGTATTATCATGATGTAAAATAAAAAATTACCTTGATGTAAATGTTTTTATAATTTTTCTTTCATGATTGCAAATTTTTTTAAAGTATGGTTGGACCGATATTATTAATGAATTGATTTTCCATATTCTTTAGTTATTTCCATAGTAATCTAGAGCACTTTTCCATGGGATTGTTGGTTGTTTGAATTTCTTCTTTGAATAGTTTTTCAAATCTTTTGAAACTTTACTAGGAATTACCACTTAGCCAAATTTGTGGAATGCCTCTTGTATTTTGAAAATAAATGTGAATGTGGTATGCAAAATATACAGAAGTCAAACTTATAGGAAACCATCTGATAAACTAAATGAAGTAATCATCATTAAAATACCAAAATTTCTACTTACCAATATCACAGAATCACAGTTACACCTTTAATTGAGAAGCTGACATATTAACTATACAAAATGCCTTAAAAACAAAGTAAAAAATGAAAATTTTTTTCATATTGCAAGCTAGATGTTTTTTGTGTACTAAACCTTCCCATATGCAAATCCATTAAAGTTGAGAAAGGAAAATTTTCAGTTAGTAATATCTACTTGGCATGTTAAAATTCAACTCTAAGTTTCTTTAAGAAAAGCCACATAAGGTCAGTTCATCTTGAATAACTTCAACATCAGGTGGTAGGTCTAACAGGATTAATTTAGGATCAGTATAATAGTCTTTTTCCTCATTGGCACTATTTGGGGGATTAAAGGTAATAAAGGAAAGATGTTAACAATCCTTCTTCAATATCTAACATGTAATAACAACAAATTCCTGAAATTTCAATTCCCCAAAAGCACTTCCCCAGAGTGATAAATCTAAAAAAACTAGTACATTTAAATCTGCAGATTTCTCAAGTTACTAATTTTCTATAATTCTAAAAATGTGGCCAAACGCTGTTTCAAATAGGCACTCATCAGACTCTGACCCTTACAAATGTTCAATCCCATCACAGAAGGGCCCTCAAAGGTAACCTAGTTTAATCTGTACTTGAACAAAATGATCTTTATAACACAACCAATAAATAAAATGAAGAGGAATTCACTATTTCATGCAGGCAGGTTTTCAACCTTGGCCAGTACTAATTGTTATCAAGTTTTTCTTTATTGTCTAAATTGTCTCATTGAAACTTCCACTCATTGCTTTTGGTTTTGTCATCTGGAGCTAAAAAAGAAAAAATCTTTCTATGTCTCTTGGGATTTGTCTTTAACCTTTTATTTTTACAACTTTACAATCGTGGTTGTCATTCCTATATCTAATCTGTCTCTTTCTAGTCCATGCTATATAGTGCTTCCAAAAGAAATATTCCTGAACGAACTTTTTTTACACTAATTTACTGATCTAGAATCTAAACCTGCCTCAACCAAATGACTGAGAAAGTAATGAATCTGCTTGATTGGTTTAAGTAAATATAAGGCTGATAGTTCTTGAAATTGAGGTTTGAGTTCTCATTCATTACATGTTTGCTGATACTGCATACAGTTTTCTAAACACTCATATGTAAGACAAGATTATAACCCCTATTTGAAAGCTAGTGACAAGACCAGCTAAATAAAGATATAGATTGTTTATCACTGTTTTTGAAATCTCCTAAGAAAGGCATATGAGATGCCTGAACTTCACATTCCCAATGATGATGGGAAAGTTAAGGATTCAGAAATTTAAGAAAAATTTACCTTACTAATAAATACATATGGCATTTCTCTGGCAAGGCTTGTTAAACTTTTTCTATTCATGACCCCTTTTCTCCTAAGAAATTTTTATCGGACCTAGTCTTAAATTTGAGCTGTCGTGCTTCTAGTGGTGTTTGTGCATATGCATCATGCATGTGCAATATAAAGTGCGCATACTGTATGTTCAGAACCAAGGCTGCAGTGAAACTCAATATAGTCAAGCACTGCCAGAAAACACTTCTGATTCATTATGTGTTTGATTTTGAAGTAATTTTTGGTTGCGTTCAAAAACCTTTTAGTGTTGACAGCTTTTTTGACCCCTTACATTTATTTACAGGATTGTGATTTGCAGTTTAAGAAGCTTTGTTCTATGATAGTATACCTATAATGAATTAAATCCTTTTAAAAAACATAATTATGTACTTTAAAATATATTTCTAGTGATCCTTGGTGAACTTTACCTCAAAATAATATCTTTTAATCAACCATATTATGTCAATAAAATTGATAAAAACAAATTTCCAAGTTACATTTCTGGACATTTGCTATAAATAGGCTTCAAATTAGGGAAAATGCATTTCAAAACATAAGTAATCTCACAACTCTGCCAATCAACCATAAACAAATAATATATCAAGTTATGGTCATCTATGTAGTATCCATGCTTCTGTTAAAACTTGAATAAATTGACTAATTCATCCTTAAAATAAACTTACAGAATAAGAAGCATTTTTAGATGCTACTATATTATATGGTTTAATTAATTAGGAGAGGAAAAAGTCAAATCTATTATGTTAATGACCCTAATACTATCAACAACTAGTTATAATCACTTTATTTTGTTAAAAATCTGAAAAAGAAAATGCATTTTACAATAATTACTATTAAACAAAAAAAAAAAAAAAAGCCAAGGGAGACACCAATATTTATGTTATTGGAATATGAATTTTATTTTATGAGGAGATATTCTGACCTTTTGTTTTCTAGTTGTTTTCCCCTATAGTCTTCTAAGAGTCAAATGATTTACAGAAACTATTAGGAACCAAATATTCTCTAAAATCTATCAATAAGTTATAAAACTAGAATTTTAAAAATCATGTCTGTCCATACTTATTGAAAGAATTAACATTTTTCTCCATACCACTTTTCTTATATTAACAAAAGCTTAAAAATGCTCAATTCCTACTAGCTAATAGCAGCTGTATATAGCTTTCTTCTAGAAGGAATGTGCAAGTCAGCCAAACTCAGCAATTATGTATGGTGGTTTTGTGGTAAATGCTACCATTTATAAGGGATCAAGAAAAATATAATAAATCTAAGACTGAATGGTCACATATTATCAAAATATAACATTATGTAACTGTTTACCTTCTGTATGTTTTGAATTCTTAATTCAATATTATTTCCTTTTATACTTGAGCTCTAACATGTAAAAGAAGGTACTTAGACTATGGTTCACTGGACACCCAGACCTAGTCTTCTAAAGGAAGAATTCAGTACAACAATAGGTTTTCAATAGTTTTTGCAGAGAAGAATTTGCATCTTCTAAAAGAATAGGGAAATAGATAATAAAAGTGATTGTAAAAGTCAGATTTCCCCCCCAATCCCAATTTTAAAACATTTATAGCATACTCTAAAAAGCAAACAATAGGCATGAATTTCTTCATGTAGAAAGAAGACTTGGTACACTGAAAAGAGCAGTAGCTTTGGAAGCAAAGAACCAGAGTTCATATACTGCTTGTGTGATCTTGAGCATTTCCTGTCTTCCTTGGACTTTGTTTCCTCATCTACAAATGATGGGTGTAGTCTAGATGACTCCTGAGATCCATTCCAGCTCTGGCTTTACAACCAATTTCTTGAAAATGTGAGGAACCTTAAACTTAGGAATTTAATTCAATGATCTTCTATGATTGCAGAAGACTAATGATGAAGCACACTACTCACCTTATATGAGAGAAGTGAATTTTAAATCTGGCTAATTGGGAATTTGTTTTATTCAACTATGATTATTTGTTACAAATGTTTTTAAATAGGGAAGAGGAGATTTGAAGGAGAGAATTTATCTTTTTGTTAACTAAAAAAGAGACTGTTATATAGTCTTTAGTCTTCTCCCCTCCAAAAACAAAATACCAAATTCTCACATGCAGGCCAACTGCTCTATATGGAGATGTCTGAGTGTTTGATATAAGAACACAGTGGCATGGAATGCAGAAATCCACATTTAGACTTTGCTATAATAAACAAAGTAAAGTCAGATGTAGTATGATGCAAGTAGATCTCATACGTTATCCCATTACAATGACCAGTTAATACCAGCAATTTTTAAATGAAACCCACACATTTAATTGATTGGTAACATTGGTAACTGATAGGTAAGGGTATATATATAACCTTACAAATATTTAAAATAATGTTTCTAGAAGAGATAAGATTTTAAAAACTTGATAATATATATTAAAAAATTAAATTTAAAAATTTCATTTTGGGGGGTTGTATTCCAAATCTTAAAATTTAAGCGTACCTAACAATATCATAAAATTATCATTTAGAACAGACAAGAAATGAAAGCTCAAAATTTGTCAGTCTTTCAATTCTCTCGCATAATATTACTGTACAATCTTTTGTGTATAGCAGGCTAACACTGAAAATGACAGAGTCGGTTAGAGGCCCTGCCATAATAACTTGTGGCTTTCTTTATGTTTCTTATTTAACAGGGAAGAAAAAAACTGTACAAGAAAAAAATGACAAAAAATATTTTAATAATTTTTATTTTATTAATAATCTAAGCCCCAAACCTATTATACTTAATTGATTAGTGATACCCTTTAGAGTGCTAAATTTACTGTTTTTTTTGTTTTTAAACAAAATGATCAAAGGAACTGAAAATTTGGAATAATCTGTTATCTAAGAGCGCTAACTATAGATATCAAACAATGTTTTGCATTAGTTTTTCTCCCAATAAGGAAAGACTTTAATGGAAAAACAGAAAGTATTATGAAACTATTAGTAAAAATATATTTAATTGTTAATGTGTTATTTTCACATGTTAAATTCTGTAAGCCTGAAAAAAGTGAGAAAAAAATTAGTATATATCTGATTTACTATTTTTCATAGGATCCCTAAATTTCAGAACAACAAGATGATGGTAAATCAAAGTCCATACATCTTTCCCCTCTCTATTATACTAAAATAATACTTAGCACAAAGACTAATTAAAGGTTGAGTGTCATATTATATATATTTTCCCTCCATTCTCTATGATGAAAAGTAGGGAACACAGTACAACTGAAGACATACTAGTTATTCAAACTACCTCTCAGTTGCCTCATCTGTTATTGAAAAAGAACCCCATCACTTATTTATAGTGCTTTAATGTTTATAAAACACTTTTTCAAAACAACCCTTAATTTTACATATCCAGAAACTAATGCCTGAAATCATATAAAATATAAGAGCACAGCAGGGATATGAACTTGGATTCTGTGATTCCAGGACTCTTCCTACTCTGCTTTGCTATGTTTCTGAATATCTCTGTGAGTGGTACGGAGGGAAGAAAAGGAGAGGGAGAGAAGGAGAGGGGGAGAGAGGGAAGAAGGGAGAGAGGAAGGGAGGGAGAGAGAAGGGGAGAGATAATGTGTGTGTATTTCCTAAATATAATACTTCAGTAATAATTTCACTCTTTTCCCTAGGAAACCAGGTTTTGGTCTTTAACCACCAATCCTGTGAATAAGGAAAAGACTAGCTAGCTTGCCAACAATAAAGGGGAACAAGTGTCAAAGAAAAGGGGACAGCTTCTTCCAGTTACCTCTTCTCTTGGGTTGCCAACCAATAGCAACCAGTTTTTCAGCATAAGTCACAAATTTAGTGAAAACGTTAACCCAAATAAATATCTGTAAATAATGGACATTATGTGTCATAGATACTGTGTAGTCCTAGTAATGTGTAGTCAAAGGAGTCTGGAAATCTCCCATACCTCATACAATGCCAGATTATTCATTTGGAAAATGGAGAAGTGATCCCTGAGTTCCCTTTCAACTCAAAATCTGTGAAATTTTATTCTAAAAATACCCCAATAATATATAGAGTATTTAATTGACATGCAATAATTTTGTTAAGTTCTTTGTAATAAGTAAGGATACTTTAAAACAAGGCAGAATTAAGTGGGGCGGAGGGGAAATACTAGAAGCTGAGTTGGGGGAGAAATATAGTCTAAAAAAGATAACCAGAAGAACAAAGGACAACAGCATTGTAAAGAAAAATAATTCTAGAACTTTTAAGAACTTAACAATATAATGACCAACCAAATCTCCAGAAGACTCATAAAGAGTGTTAACTACCTCCCAACAGAAAGATGATGTACTCGAGAATTGGAGAAAGACATTTTTTGGACATAGTTACTGTGTGGATTTATTTTGCACAATTATGTTTACTTGTTAAAATGTTTTCCCTCATTTCTTTTGTATTTTTTAAACTGTGGGGTGGATTGAATGGGTTAGCTCTTAAGAGCAACACCAAAAAAAAAAAAAAAAAAAAAAAAAAAAAAGGAAAGTGAAACATTTTTAAAAAATGCATAAAAGAAGACAGAAAGAAGTTTAGAAAGAAGCACAAACTAGCAGGACAAATTTGAAACTAACATTATAGTATTTTATATACATATATACACACACACATACACATAGTGTGTCCTGTGCACGTGTGTGTATGTGTGTGTTGGAATAAATAAAAAAAGACTCGTCTTCCTGAGTTCAAATCTGGCCACAGACATTTGATAGTTGTATGACCTTGGGCAAGGTGGTTCACTCTGTTTGCCTCAGTTTCCTCATCTGTAAAATAAGCTAGAGAAAGAAATGGATAACCATTCCAGTATCTTTGCTAAAAAAAAAAAACCCAAAAAACAAAAAAACCCTAGCTGGAGTCATAAGTTAGACACAACTGACAAACAACAATATACACATAAGCAGTATGAAATGGAGATTCATAGTTTTGTAAAGAATAATCTTTGTTTTGCTATATATAAGAAAATGTTTGATGTTTAAGTTCTGAATTTTTAAAAATAAGAATAAAAAATAACAAAATAGGCAATAATAACCACATTACATAGTTATATAACATTTTACAATTCACAAAGTTTTTTTTTTTAACATTAATCCTGTGAAGAAGGTAGTACAAGCATTATTATCTCTAATTTACAAATGGGGAAATTGAGGTTCAGTGACCTCAAGTGATTTAGCCATAGTCACTTGTCTACTAAGTAGATGAGCCAAGGCTAAAATTTTTGGTTGTAGCCCCAAACTTTTATATATATATATATATATATATATATATATTATATATATATATATATATATATATATATATATGTATGTATGTATATGTATGTGTGTATATATGTATGTTTTTGGACAAATAAGAAGTGAAGATGGGGGGTGGAGGAAAGGAGAAAGAATGAGAAAGACTGAGACAAGACAGACACTAAGGTTAGAATATTATTTATAAGTGACTATAAGTTTACCCTTGAGATAACTTTGGTTGGACCCATTTTAAAGCTGGAAGCTTTATAAATAAAACTCCAAGGTACTAAAAGGCTTACTTGTAGGGCAGTTCTGGTTCTCAATCACCAATCCACTTTTGCTTCCAGGAACTTATGCTTTTTTCTTTCTTTTTCTTTTTGGTGAGGAGAAACAAAACAGCTACTAACAATTAATTCAGGATACAGGTAAGAAATTGATGCGGGAGGTGGTGTGAAATGTAGGTGGCTTCAGCATTTCAATCTCAGTAACATCCAGACATACTCCTTCCCCTTCCATGTAAACACCATCCATATCGCCAGCATTTCTTAATATCTAAAGGCTGCATTTGGTTGTGATGACATTATCAGTAGGAAATCATGTCTGCTTCAACAGCCAATTAACTAACTGGGGTTCCCCAATAATCGTCACAATAATCATTAAGAATCATTGTACTGCATTATACTGCTTATTTTGATGCTTTGGTCTTTTGACTGAGATTATAATATTGCTTTATTGACTGGTAAATACATAAATCAAAGTTATGAGGACAATTCTGGACTTGAGAGTTCCAGAAAC
The DNA here is from genome assembly GCF_016432865.1 of Antechinus flavipes. Lineage (NCBI taxonomy): Eukaryota > Metazoa > Chordata > Mammalia > Dasyuromorphia > Dasyuridae > Antechinus > Antechinus flavipes. Next base: position 337,654,347 of record NC_067401.1, on the reverse strand, counting down.
AGACTTAAAACATCACTCACATGTTTATTGTCACAAACTACAATATTTACAAAGCAGTCTTTCCATTTCTCATTTGATAGCTTTAAAAGATCAGGATAGTGACATCACTAATTGCCTTATTAGATTACTTTTCACCCATAACAAATAATCCTAATTCATATTTTTGAGGAACAAGCAAGAACACATGTAATTTGCTTCTATAACTTTGCCCTTTTATATTCCACCTACTAATACTTCTTGGCTCAGAATCACTAAGTAAATGATTCTGCCAATAGTATTTTCCCTCCCTATGCCCAGTCCAAAACTCAACTTGAAATGATGTTTTCAACACTCCACTCTACTTTATTCAACTTAAATCCAAACTGACAATCAAGGAATAAATACGGTCACCTAAATGGCCACAAGTTTGGCTAGCAATGAAATTCTAATTACACAGCAAATAACATGGGTAACTGTGATGGGATGAGGAGAGGAAGAAAGATGGATGGCATGGACACAAGGGAATGATGGAGGAAGGAATGAGCGATAAAATAGGTACAAACCAAAACTTTAAAGAACCACATTCTACTGACAGGTTTCTAGATTTCTATAGCCAATCTGGAGTAGTAGATTTTCTATCTTAACTGGCATAAATGTATTAAGAAAATCCTAATGTTCTCTATTTAGTTCTTAGCTAAGATAATTCATTCATTGGTCAAAAGTGAGTGATGTTTTAAGTCTGTTTCTGGAACTCTCAAGTCCAGAATTGTCCTCATAACTTTGATTTATGTATTTACCAGTTAATGAAGCAATATTATAATCTCAGTCAAAAGGCCAAAGCATCAAAATAAGCAGTATAATGCAGTACAATGATTCTTAAACCTTTTGAAACAAAATCTTTTATTTTAAATTAGATTTAACAGAAGTCTTCTATAAAGTGATTCAATAACACCAATCAGATAAGGAAGGCAACTTGACAAAAGAAAACATGGTATTGATGGCAAAAAAAAAGATCAAAGGGTCAGATATTGAAAGGGACTTAAGAAAAGAGGATGGTAGAAAAGTATGAACATATTACCTAGAAAAAAAAGAGGAAAATGGTAATGGGGGGAGAAGGGGAAGAAAGCTTATCAAAAAATTAAGTTAATCCAAATCCTTTCAAGGTCATATAAATATGAAACTTGAAGATGACAGGTATGCAAAAATGGAAAAGAACTGTCATGATTTCCACAACAAATTACTTTCCCATCAGTAACAGTGGAGCAACAACACGTGGATGCTACCTTGGTTCCCAAAACATTGTATGAAAAAACAAAAATGACACAAAAGAAAACAAGAGCAAGAATAGTTGGCTAAACCAAGTGGAGGACAATGTAAGAAGCAACACAATTTGAAGACATTGACAGAATGAACACTAAACACTTGGAAGGGGAAAATGGGGAATGATAGCCTAAGCTAGCCCAAATCCCTCAAAACAGATTGATAGAGCACACATACCTTTTTATTAAAATGTTAATTACCAAAGTAAAAAGGGACATGTACTATCAGTCCAATAATTCAGATGATAATATTTGCCTGAACTATTTTCAGGGAACATGATTTGAAGGACTTGTGTGTATGCTTATAGGAAAGCATTTGCTATGCCAAGACAAACTTTTTTCTGGTATAGAACTATCAGTCAATAAACATGTGCGTAATATGTACCAGGCACTATGCTGAACACTAGGAATATAATGAAAGGAAAAAGACAATTCCTGCTGTCAAGAAGCTCATTGTAATGGAGGAAATAACATACAAACGATGTACAAAAAAGATATGCCCCCCAAATTGGAAATAATCAACAGAGAGGAAAGCACTAGAATTACAGAGGACAGAAAAGCTTTATTGCAGAAGGTAGACTTTTTGTTGGCAATAAAAGGAAGTCAGGAAGCAGAAATGAGAGAGAATTCCAGGTATGGGATATATGTGTGTGTGTGTGTGTGCATGCACAGAGGGGTTAAGAAGGATTTTGAATGCCAGAGGATTTTATATTTGATTATGGAGATAACAGGTAGTTACTGGAGTTTATTATGGTGAACATATCAGACCTGCTTTAGGAAAATCACTTTGGCAGCTGAGTAGAAATTGTATTAGAAAGGGTAGCAGGGAGACTAATCAACGGGCTGCTGTGACAATACATGTAGGAGGTGAGTTGGGCTTGCACTAAAGTGGCAGCAGTGTCAGAAGAGAGAAGGGGGAGGTGGGTGTGGGTAGGAAGGAAGTGGGTGAGAGAATCAACAGATTTGGATATGGGTGGTGAGAGTGAGAATTGAGTGTGATACCTAAAAGTTGCAAGTGAGTGACTAGGAGATGGTGATATCCTTAACAAAAAATGAGAAATTTAGCTAGTTGGGGGGGGGGAGGGGAAAGGGGGGATTTTTGCAGGGGGGAGAGGAGAGAATGAATTCAATTTTAGACACAATGAGTTTGAGAAGTTTGAGGATGAACAGTGAGCCTGGTGGTAAATGAATCTTTGGGAGTTGATGAGATTGTCACCAAATCACTTCACATATGGGACTACTGCAAGAACCTGGAGGCTGTCTCCCTGTCATAAGGCTCTCCCGTCTATTGTATATTTTCTACTTGGCCAAAGTCATTTTCCTAAAGCAGGTCTGACCATGTTATTTTTCTCCTTCTCTTCTCCAATAAACTCCAGTGGCTCCCCAAAAGGTAAAAAGGATATAATATCGCACTTCAAAATATTATTTGTTGACTACCTTCAGAATAAAATATCCTCTGTTTAGCATTTAAAATCTTTCTATTAGAGCAGTAATGAACTGAACCAGCTATACCCATCAAAAGAACTCTGGGAGATGACTATGAACCATTACATAGAATTCCCAATCCCTATATTTTTGTCTGCCTGCATTTTTTATTTCCTTCACAGGCTAATAGTACACTATTTCAAAGTCTGATTCTTTTTGTACAGCAAAATAAAATTTTTTATTATTATTATGTATTAAGTATACATGGTTAGGACATGTATACTTATATTGTATTTAATTTATACTTTACCATATTTAACATGCATTGGTCAACCTACCATGGGAGGGAGGAGATGGGGGGAAGGAGGGGAAAAATTGGAACAAAAGGTTTGGCAATTGTCAATGCTATAAAATTACCCATGCATATAATTTGTAAATAAAAAGCTATTTAAAAAAATCTTTCTATTACCCCACCCCTCCTCCCACACACTAGTAAAGAGAAAGTAGAAATGAGAATCCAAGACAAAAGTTTTGTGGGACATTCATGCTCAAAAAAGTGAGATCTGGATGAAGATACAGCAAAAGAGGTAACAAAAGTAACCAAAGTGGTAACATAGAGAACCAGGAGAAGAGAGTAAGTATCATGAAAACCTGAAGAGATAAGTGTATCAAAGAAAAAAAAGGATTAATAGAGAATTAAAGGCTTTAGGAAAGTCAAGAGGAAGGAGGACTGAGAAAAAGCCATTAAGTTTGGCAATTAAGAGATGGTTAGTAACTTTGGAGACAAGTTTCAGTTGAATGGTAGGGCCAGAAGCCAAGCGAAAGGAGTTGAGTCACAAAAGGGAAGAGAACCTTAAAATGATTTCTAGAAGGAATACATGGAACAAATGTGAATTTTCAGAGGAGGGGGAAAGTTTTGAATGTGTTTATAAGGAGTGAGGAAGTACTCAGTGATTCAGTTGGCATAGTAAATGTCTGGTGTCAATAAGCAACTTATTCTGTAATTTAAAAGGCCTAGGAATGTGCTTTGGACAGTGACATTTACCCAGAATTATACCATTAGTAGGTCAGAGATAGCACTTGAACCAAGGTCTTCCTGACTCTAATGCCAACTCTCTATCCCACACTGTCTCACATAAATTTTTTAATGAAAAAAAAAAAAAAAACACTTGAGAAAATATTAATTCCTAACTCAGATATCCCACTTATATACATATTTCTAGAAAGTTTTTATGAGGATACTTGGTACATATAGTGAGTATTCACACTTAAAGGAGGAAAAGATGGAGGTGATAATCTAGTTTCTATATAGCAGACTCCATCTTCAGTCACAAAACTGACTGAAAGATCAAGGATATAATATTCCATTTCAAAATATTATTTGTTGACTATTTAAAAAAACATGACAGAGCAAAATGTCTTAATACCCACACATGTCTTACAAGATTCTTCAATATATATATATAAAAACAACTATTCAATGACCTCATTAATATCAAGTAAGAACTGGGAAAGGTTTAAATACTGTGATGAATGTTATCTAGCGCTGAGTTCTACAGGTTTCTCTATTTGTGGATTCCACTGGTCTGATTTCATCAAATCCCAGAACATGGTAGAACCTCTTAAGTGAACCATAAGCACTCAAGAACGATTTTCATACAAGTAGATAAAAGTGCCTTTGGATCTAGTATCTACAGTTCCTCAAATAAGACACTCCATCTCTCAATTCTGTATATTTTCACTAGCTATTGTACATTGTCTGTCCTCTCATTCCCACCTTATACAAGAAACATTTCTTAATCTTCCTTGATGCTAAACCCTGCCTTCTGTTAATTATCTCTCATTTATTCTCTCATTCTCTCTCTCTCTCTCTCTCTCTCTCTCTCTCTCTCTCTCTCTCTCTCTCTCTCTCTCTCTCTCTCTATGTATCTATCTATGTATCTATGTATCTATCTATCTATCTTGTTTGCATATAGTTGAGATCAGTGTCTATTTTTTGCCTTTCTTCATGAACTGGTTCCAGAACTGAATAATAGTTAAAGTGTGCTGTATGTACTGACTTTGGGGAACCAAATTTGACTCACAAATTTCTACCAAAAACAAAAATCTTTTTTTTTTTTTTGCAAACAATATTTTGATAGTAATATGTGGTTTCAAAGAACAGAATGACATTTTCTCCAAAGAATTAAAACCCTCCTTATGAAAGATTTCCAGGAGGACACAGATATGAATTGCATATGATTAGAAGACATGGATAAATTGTAATCTATACCACAGGAATGACTACAAACATCGATGAGATCATGTCTTGAAGTATTTTCCTTCTAGGTGGTGCAGTGGACAGAACACTGGATCTAGAGTCTGAAAGACATGAGTTCAAATCCAGCTCCAGACATTTTCTTACTGTGTCACACTAAGCAACTCACTTAAGTCTGTGTGCTTCAGTTTCTTCAATTATAAAGTGGGGACAATAATAACACCTATCTTACAGGGTTGTTATAAGGATTGAATGAGATCATATTTGTAAAGCGCTTAGCACGGTGCCTGGCATGTACTAAGTGCTTTATAAATACTTATTCCTTTCCCAATCTTCCTACCACTTTTAACTGTGCCAGAGTCATAGAAATTGTTCTTTAACCAAGAGAACACTGTCCACAGTAACAAGACAATGTAACGATCAAATGTGATAGAGTTGGCTCTTTCTAACAATGTGGTGATTTAAGGCAATTCTAATAGATTTAGGATGGAAAACATCATCTACATCCAGAGAGAGAACTATGGAGCATAGTATTTTCACTTTTTGTTTGTTTTTTCTAATGGCTTTTTCCAATTCTTTAACGGGCCTGATTGAAGAAATAACTGAAAAGTGTACTGGTATGAAATTTTTAGCAGAATTAAGTATTCTTCAGCCCTAGAATCAAGCTAATAAAACTGGAAAAGGCATTCTCCTACCCTAAACATATGGATTATCTTTAAAGAGATTCTTATCTTAATAGCTACAGAACAGCAGCTAGGCTTATTACTTTAATAATTACATCTGATGATCATGTTCTAAGAATCCATTAACAGACTGACATTATTTCAATTACATATTTCAATTCCACATTTAGCACAATACCTGACACAAAAGGGCTTAATAAATGTTTGTTGCCTGACTACAGTCATATAGACTACATATGAATGTTATTAACTGTAGTTATCCTCAAAAGCAATTGACAGTGAGGTGGAAAGAGTATTGGACCTAGAGACAGAAAGATCTTCGTTCAAATCTGGCCTCAGGTACTAGCTGTGTGACCTTGGGCAAGTCACTTAACCTTTTTGCCTCAATTTATGAAACTGGAATAACAGCACTTACCTCACAGGGTGGTTGTGTGAAACAAATGAGATAATATTTGCAAGGTATTCGGCATAGCATCTGACACATCGTGGGCATTATCCAAATACTTGTTTACAACAAGATGGTGAATTCCTATCCTTCCATGTCAATTCAGGATACAATTTTTTTCTAGTTCTACAAACATTATGAAAAGATATGGGATCTGAAATCTAATGTGATTTTGATTAATCTAAATTCATTATATGTGTATACACACACACACACAAAATTGAGTCGGGGGTGGGAGTAAGGGAATGTGAGGGGAGGAGTGTAATCTTATGTTTTGGCAACAACTTTCTTCTTACTGATAGAACAGCATGTACCACAAAATTAGTATTTACCAAATATGGTTCAAAGATCAAATTACACCTTCCTTGGCATTACCAAATAGCAGTGCATGTGTCACAAGCCACAAAGAATCAAAAAAATGCTTTCCTTATAGTCACTCCAAATGTATTCATTGCCACAAGTTTCTTCAAAATCGTTCAAAATTTTAACTTGGGCTAAAATGCTTCCTAAGTGTAAATGCTCAAATTATATATATTCTTATAAAACAGAGAAAGTGACAAATCAAACTTTATAACTAGTTACTAATACAGATAGATAGGCTTTTTAGTTTAAGACCAGTCTATCAGGAAAAACAAGTTATCAAACAAGGAAGAAGCTTTTGAAGTTCATTTCCTCTCCTTTAACTATTCCTTTCAGTTCTCTCATCAAGCTCTCCCCCCAGAAATGGCAAACTCAAGACTACATTGTATGTGTACACTGTAAATATATTTTAATCTATTCTTTGCAAAGAACTTACAGAAAACTTTGCCAGTTGATCTATCTTATTTGGAAACCTAAAATATAATCAAACAGAATTTAATATATGAAGATGATGTGGTTTTGGATAAGCCACGGCACATGAATCCAAACTAATGGGTACAACCTTCATCCTGGTCTTTGCACAAATGCTTGGCTCTAATGTGGACAGCGATTTTTTTGGGGGGATTCACATATTAGACAAAATTGTTCTGAGAATTTTAATTGGAAACTTGAATGTTAATACAGTTTATCAAACCAGGAAAGAGTTTACCTTCATTTTATGGTACCTCTCTTTTCTTTTTAGATTAAGCTCTCCAAGGGGAAAATTTACAGTTTGGAAGTGATTTCCTCAAAACTTCTAGAATGGCATCTTATATATACAGTAATACTAGTTGTAATCCCATTATAAAATGTATTGTTCATAAGTAGCTATTTATTTAGTTACCCCTAAGCTAGTCAAACTATTTATATAACCACAGTGGTACATAATAGATATATACAGATAGTTTCAGGATCAGAAAGACCTAGATTCAAATCTTAACTCTGATATATACTAGCTCTGTATGCTACTTAAATTTTTCTGTGATCTAAACATCTCTTCAAGGTTAACAGTAGCAGAAAAACTGCCAAGCTACATTAATATTGAAAATTCTTTGCTGAAATTTCTCAAGCAAAAAAAAAAAAAATGAAATTACAAGTTTATTCTTGATTGGCCATAGAATTATAGATCAAGACAAACTGCTTGAGCTTTAACTATACAGTGAAGTTAAAAAGCTTTTCTTATTAATAAAAAATCTCATTTGAGATGGAGAAAATGGGACAAATACAGGAAAAAGAAGGAATAGGGTAGAAAGTTCCTAAGGTTCCTTTGGAAAAAAAATCAGCCTGAATTTTAATTTTATGTTTTCAAGTGTTTATGCTTCTTTTATGTGGTAATGCACAAGTATCTCAAGCAAAAGCAAGTCAATTTTAGAGGAAACTGGATTCACAAGGGGCTTTGGGGGTTCCTTTCCTTTCTTGAATAGTTGTTAAAGCTTAAAAATTATCGACTTCAAAACCCCTTCCCCTCCACTTAACAGATGTGGAAAAACAAAGCCCAGAGAGGCAAAGTGACTTACAATCTAACCTTTTCCATATTAATTAATAAAAATGCTAACTCCCAAAAACTGCCTTCCTACCTATATAATATTTTTTTTTTTAAAAAGTGAAACTTGGCATATAAAAATATCAGGAATAAAGTGGTAATGTTGATAAGGTTCCATTCACTACCCCACCAAAATTTCCCAAGCTTTCAAAGCAGCTTCAAAGGCCTATTAGATTTTATACACAGGCTTAATGAGATAGGGAGGGTGGGGGAGTAATGTTTACAACTACCATACTAAAAACTAATTTTGAAAAACTCAGAAAGAACGAAATAGATGTAAACTATTAATAGTACTCTAAATTTGTATAAGAAGGAAAGACAATTTAAACTAATCTCCAAAGACATCACCAACAGGGAATTGATTTTTAACACTGAATTATAAGTACATCATATTATTCACTGTTAGGATTCTTACAAGGTGCTAAGACAGTGGAATTAATAAAGACAATAATTATCTAATTTAGCATAGTTCAATATGATTGATCTGATCCTATAAGGAGAAGTTATGGATCAGAACTTGAAACAAGGTACTAAGTGGAATTGAGGAGACAGTGATTAAATCTAGTTTAGGACTGATTTAATCCTACAACAAATAATGGTTTCCTAGTGATATAATGATTGATGTATACTCAGTGTACAGCATATAAGCAAGAAACTCTCAGGGCCAGACAGAGAAGCCCACTAGAAGCTCTGAGCCTCAGCCAGGATTCAGTAGAGGAGATTCACAAGCCAGAGATGGCAGCTTAAGTTCTCGGAACCAAGGAGAGAGATAGGCCTCTATTAAAGCTAACCAAGCCCCAGGAAAAGAGACAAGACTTTGAAGGAGAAAATAAAGGATTTGGACTTTGATTCCTGGCTGCATTAGGGGTGATTACACTGAACTGAAACTAAGGCTGCCTCCAGAAGCCGCCTCCTCCTCCCCCCCCCCCCCCCCCCACACAAACCTGCTCCCAGAGAACAATATTTTAGAAAACATTACAATTCACCACAGGAAAACTTACTACATTTTTAAAGTAAAAAATTAAATGTAGTGCCAATTCCTAAAGGGTTTATTTTAATGTAGCTGAGGACAGAGGAGAGAAATATATCCAAAATGTATGCCCTAATTGTTTGCAGTCCTTTGAAGGAGATAATAATATACAAAAGTTAGTGTTTCTATCATATAATTTTTTTTTCTGTACTATGATAAAAGAAAAAAAGGATAATACTAGAAGAATAGGGACCTGACTCCAAGAAATAAAATTCCTTAATGCTCTCATCTCCTGTATGGTGTAAAAACCAACAGACCCAAGGGATATCTTCTTTATCTACCATGAAAAATGAATTAAGAGGCCTCAAAATATTTCTGATCACCAGATAACTAGTAATCAACAGCTTAAATTAAATGCCCACTTAATACAGAAATACATACTAGATTCTGTGAAATTCTAAAGAATTATATACTTCAGCCCTCAGAGAACTCTCAAAACTGAATACATATTTCTCGACCTCTCCTTCCCTTAGGAAGATGGCTTTAAGAGTTAGGCCAGCTGAAAAATCAAGCATTTGATGACTATAGACAAGTTCTATGACTTATCCAACGTTGATATATTAGTAAGAAATCTGAATGAAGGTTTTCTCACTACAAATCCCCTGATCTTTCAAAGTTACTTCACAATTATTAGTCTATTAGAAATAACTAATAAGCAAAAATACATTAATCATTTTAGGAAAATTCAGATATCTGTCTGTAGAGATTCAGATATCTCACTATACACTGTGTAGTGAGTATACAAGTTTATAAAGTATCTTGGATATCGAAACTCATGAAACCTAGGAAAAATAAAAATGGCCCTCAGTCCCATTTCCATTTTTACGTCCGTTTCCAATCCTTTAATAATATTGACAATAGTTGTTCGGTAAGAAATGACCAACAGGATGATTTCAGAAAGGCCTGGAGAAACTTACATGAACTGATGCTGAATGAAATGAGCAGGACCAGGAGATCATTATATACTTCAAAAACTATACTATATGATGATCAATTCTGATGGACGTGGCCCTCTTCAACAATGAGATGAACCAAATTAGTTCCAATAGAGCAGTAATGAACTGAACCAGCTTACACTCAGCGAAAGAACTCTGGGAGATGACTATGAAACATTACATAGAATTCCCAATCCCTATATTTTTGTCCACCTGTATTTTTGATTTCCTTCACAGGCTAATAGTACACTATTTCAAAGTCTGATTCTTTCTGTACATCAAAATAATTGTTAAAACATGTATACTTACATTGTATTTAATTTATACTTTACCATATTTAACATGTATTGGTCAACCTGTCATGGAGGTGGGGAGGGAATGAGGGGAAAAAGTGGAACAAAAGATTTGGCAATTGTCAATGCTGTAAAATTACCCATGCATATAATTTGTAAATAAAAAGCTATTAAAAAATATTAACAATAGTGCAAAGGATAAGTAAGATAATTTAAGACCAATAAATTTTAATTTGATTGTTGGTACTCTAAATGAGCTTGTCTGATGACTGAGTAGAGTAGTTATCAGTTGAAGAGCTAAATCATATCAAATGACATTCTTGCTATAAAGTAAACAGTAGAAGTACCTGTAAAACAGAAGGGTGGGTCACAGATGTTCCCTAAACCAAAGACAGGATTCAGGGAGTGGATTTAACTTTATACCCTAAAGCTACAAAAATAGTACTTCATGGGACATTTGGTCATCACATATTGCACAGTATTTGTAAAAAAAAAGTTGACTATGAAAATGATTACAGCTTAGGCATCATCATCAATTGCCAAAGACAAAGTGGTAAGGTTATTCTATGAAGATTAACCTCTAACCTCTCCAAACCAAATCAAAAGACACTTTTCTTTTTTGACTTTAACTCAGCTGAGGAGAAATATAAGGGAAAGTATGGTTCAGGAAAGAAACAAGAGAAGCTCCAAACTCCTATTACTATGCCATAATCATACCTTTAGAAGCCAAGTGAATTGACTTTTTAAGATGATTTAGATGGGGGTAGATGGGAATGAAAGGAGGAAAAAAGAATAAAGTAAAAAAGGTGCAGAAGCAAAAAACAAAAGAACGATTTACAAGGAAGTAAAATAGACACTCACGAATATAATTTATTTTACTAATATATCTACTTTCTTGAACTGGCAATTTATTGTTACATATTTTGAATACTCCCTGATGTTCTGCAGGGCATATGACAGTGTTCTCTTTTCTTTTGTTTTCTTTTGCTTTGTATTTCTTTTCTGTTTTTTCCTATTCCATATTTTTAAATAAAATAAATGTTTAAAAAAAAGAAAAAGAAAATATATCAAAATTTCATGGCTCTCTATGTCATTAACATTTTCTTTAAAAGAATATAGATGTAGACATGTTGAGTATCAAAAACAGCAGCATAAAGGAGACTGTATTTTAACAAATAAGAAAAGATTTATTATGCATATGAATTATCCCATTCCTGAATCGACTGTCTTAAGTATATTAAGACAGAGTTAAGTGCAGAATTTATAATAAATAATAAGAAAGAAAAAATACCATAGCTGTTCCTATTAAAAAAAAATTACAATTAGGAAGTATAGGAATAAATGAAGCTAGATTTAAAATAAGCAATATCTAACTAAAAGCAAGAGCAATTATTAATAATTGGGGATAAACTAGAAGCCTTTCCAATAAGCAGATGAATAAAGCAAGAATATCCATTATCATCATTATTCAATATCATATTGGAATTGCTAGCTAGTGCAATTAATATAAGAAAAAGAAATGGTATGTATAAGTATAGATAGTGAGGAAACAAAACTAACATTTTTACTTACTATCCAATTTCTCCTTGCAATCCCCTTCAAACCATACTTCTCCAAAGCTCAATCCTAACTTTATTCAGACGTTCTACTATGCCTTTTGGAATAGCCATTTCAGATAACAAAATTCCCTTCATGTTAAATTTTTTCTTCTCCCATTCCTTTAATTTATTAGTTCTTACTGAAACTTGGATTTTCCTTGATGACATAGCCTCTTGTTTACCATTTCCAATACTGGAAGCACTTTCACTCATTCTCCATGACTCAACTAAAGAAAGTCAATTAATAAACTAATAGAAACAATGAACAATTTTAGCGAAATTGCTGGATACAAAACAAAACCACATAAATCATCAGCAGTTCTATATATTGCCAATAAAACCCAGCAGAAAGAAATAGAAGGAAAAATTGCATTTAAAATAACTGTCAACAGTATAAAATGAAAAAAATATTAATTGCTTATGTGTGGGCCAAACCAATTTATTAATTCAGTGCCATAGCAAACTACCAAAGAATAAGCATAACAACATCTCATCCTGTGTGTCAAGATCAGCTCAAAATATGTACATATTTTAAAATTAAAAAGTGCTATCAAAATTAGTGGAGCATGGAAAAATTGCTTCTTAGTTCTAATTGTGATAGTGAAAGAATTTGTGACCAAATCAGACACAGAGATGGTTCAAAGGAGGTAAACATTAATTATTAAGTTTTTGCACAAACAAAATTAATGCAGCCAAAATGAGAAAAAAAGGAGAAATGCGGAATTTTTTTCTATAATAAAGGTCTCAATTCTCAAATATATAGACAATTGATCCAAATTCATAAAAATATAAGCCATTTTCCAATTGATAAATGCTCAAAAACAAACAATTTTCAGAAGATGAAATCAAAGCTATCAATAATTTAGGGGGAGAAATACTCTATACCAATATAAAAAAATGCAAGTAAAAAGGTACCACCTCACACCCATCTGGCTATGACGACAGAATATGAAGATGACAAATGGTATGTGCAAAGCATAGCAGGTACAAAGTGAAAAACTAAAACGTTATAATTTAAGGACAGAGAATAAACACTAATCAGTGGGGATCAAGAAAGCTGCTTGTAGAAGACATCATGTAGGAAAGAACTTTTAAGCTATAGATTATAAGAAGCAGAGGTGATGAGAAAGTTCATTTGAGAATAGTAGTATCTGAATGTGCAAAAACAGAGAGACAAAAGATACAATGCTAAATTGATAAATAGCAAATAGGCCAGTTTGGATAAAATGTAGCATGTGAAGGGGATTTAAAACAAGACTAGAAAAATAAAATGGAATCACACTGTGTCAAGCTTAAATGTCAAAGTGAAGAGATATTTTACCCCAGAGGCAACAAACTCATCAGTGTAGTAGTGTCCTTAAAGCCTTCCATTTCCTGCTGGACACAGAATGTCCCCCTGAGGAAAGCTGCTAGGGGTCAAGCAAGGCATTTACATTTGCATAAAGAATCTACCATTTTTTGCTGCTGTCTCCTAGGTAGTCTCTTCAGATGAGAACACTTCAGATGGCAGGTGGGTTAATACCATGAGCCTTCCATTTCCCGGAGAAAAGGCTACTGGGAATTGGGCCACGCATTTTCCCTCTGCCCCAAAGCAATGATTTCCATCTGTACTGGAACATAGCATCTTCATCCCACTTTTGCTATAGAAAATCTCTAGTACAAAGAACAATCCTCCCTTCTACTTCAGGCCTTCCATGCTGTGCCTTTTCTTTGAAGGAAGAGTGATTCCCTCCACTCAAAAATGAATATTCTCACCCTTGGTTATATTCTTCATATCCCAATGACTGAACTTCTGTAGATCATCTTCAAAACCTCATTCTACAATCCCCTATCATCCAATTCCTTATTTCCTTCCTCCTCAACTCTACTACCCCAAAGCTTCATTCGTCCCAATTTCACATGTGCCTTCTGGAATGTCTATTTCAGACAAAAGCCTTTCCTTCATTTTAACTTTTCTTCTCCAGTTCCTTCTATCTACTAGTTCTTACTGAAACTTGGCTTCCCTCTGGTAACGCACCTTTTCCGACCTCCCTTTCCAGTATTGGTTGCACCTTCACTTATTTTCCATGGCTCACTGGGGGAGGTGGAGGAAAAACCACCAAACTACTTTTCTACCCCATCTTAGCCACACCCACAGTCATACCCTAGATCTTTTTATCAAATACAAAAAAAAAACTCCTCTATGTGAGCAAGAATTCTGAAATCCTCTTATACAACTCTCCCTCTACCTCCCTTTATATAACCTTACTCTTCACCCCATCTTGACTCCTTGATGAACCAATTCTACCCTATCTTGTGTTCTTGAATTCCTAGCACCCCTATCATAAAGCTGATTATATCCAGTCAAGCCCTCAGCTTTGGATCACTCCCACCATTTGCTACCTTTGCTTCTTACATACATGCTGCTGAACAAAGTTGAAGGAAAAAAAAATCACAGAACTCTGTGTTCACTACAGATTTATGACATGTGAACTTCAGCAAAAAATTACTTGATATGGCAGCTAAGTGGTGCAGTGGATAGACCATCAACCCAGAAGTCAGGAGGACCCGAGTTCAAATCTGGTCTCAGACATTTAACACTTATGTGTGACTCTGGGCAAGTCATTTAACCCCAATTATCTCATCCAAAAAAAAAAATACTTGACATTCTTTAAATTCTATAAAAATTTTAAATATAAAAATCATAATCTGGGGGGGGGGGCACAGAATCTGAAACAAGGCTATGCAAGGGTCAATGTTGAAAAATTATCCATACATATGTTTTGAAAATAAACTTTAAAAAAAGAAAAAAGAAAAGGCTATTATATTTTTAAAAGTCTTCTTATACAAAATAACATACAGAAATGGTATAAATAATTTCACATGTATGGCCTATATCTGATAGCTTACTTCTCAGGGAGGAATAGGAAAGGATGGAAGGACAGAATTTGGAACTAGAATAAGTCTGGAAATCTGATGAGTTCTCAAATTTAATGTAAGCAAATCTATCAACTGCGTATATATATCATCATTCACACTCAAAGATAACACTGATAACATTAATATCTTATGCCATGTGAAAAAGCACACTTGAAAAAAATCCAATATACAATTTATAATCCTTTTTAGATAGTCACTAAATATTCAATCACTCAAATAACATTTATCAAATACCTGCTAAGTACCAGGCACTGGGAATACAAAGATAGGGACAGGGAAAGGATCTGTGATTTTCACTGGTATGAGGGATTCCCAGATGAGGAAATTCCCTCTATCAATGCAGATCAAAATCTTTTCCGCAATTTATAGTCTTAAGAGAGTTAGTTGTCTAGGGCAATGAGAAGTTTAGTGATTTGCTTAGGGAACCAGAATACGTGTAAATCAACATACAGTTTTGGAAACAATGAGTTTCCAATGCAGGTGGACATCCAAGTAAAAATACTGTGTGAGCAATTAGGGATATAGTTCAGAAACAGGTGTTTTATGGTGTCAAATATTATACAAAATGGACAAATCACAGAAAATAAAGACTAAAACAAGAAAAAGCCAAAAGATTTGGTTAACAAAAAATTTTTGGTCAGGGCTACAGATAGAAGCCAGACTGAGAGGTTGAAGAAGTAAATGAACGATGAGAAATTTGAAGCAATGAACATTCTTTTCAGGCAGTCAGTAACTATTTATTAGGCACTCACTATATACCAGACCTATACTAAATGTTGAGAATACAAGAAAAAAAATAGTCCCTGCCTTCAAGGAGTTTATATTCTAATAAATGAGATGACAAATAAACAACAATAAACAGACAAGATATGTATACAAAGTAGATGGAAAGTAATGTCTGATGAAAGAGAGGATTTGAGTTGATTCTTGAAAGAAGCCAGGGAAGCCAGAAGATGTAGTGGAGGAAGAAGAGTATTAAAGGTGGAGACTGACAGTCATTGTAAAGGCACTCAGAAGCAATGGCACATACAAGAGGCAAAAAAATAAAATGTTACATTATAAAAGACATGAAGAATAATATGTTAAAAACTTAGAGTGGAAACATAGTAAGGGACAAGGTTTTGATAAACTTTAAATGTCAAGCAGAGGATTTTGTATTTGATCCTGGAGGCAGCAGGCAGCTACTGGAGTTGATTAAGGTCAGACCTTGCTCAGATATATACTTTGGGAAGATTATTTTAGCATCTAAGTGGAGAATGGATTGACTGGTTAAAGACTTCAGAGAGGGAGATCATTTAAAAGGCTATTGCAATAATCCAGGAATAAGGTGATAAAAGAGCACATCAAGGTTGGTGCTGTATGAGTTAGATGGGAGGGGATATATATGAGAAATACTGTGAGAGTGGGAATGACAAGACTTATCAACAGATTGGGTATTGACAATAAATTGAGACTGCCATTGAGATGAGAGTGCATGGTGTTGCCTTTGACAATTATAGGGAAGAGGCTAGAGGATGGAGGGTGGAGTTCATTTCTCTCTAGGCTACACTTTCAACTTTCTCTTCTACTCCCCTAGAAACCTCACATCCTGGAAGCTCACTCCAGCCCTGGAACTTGTTTATTGAAAGTGCTATTCTTATACCTTACCCTTTGTTTGGATGGCTCCTCCTAGAACATCCATTTAAGAATGCCCAGTCAGGTTGCATTTCAGACTTTCTCCACTATGCCCTCCACTGGGTAGCTCTATGTCCTTCCTTCCCTTACCCTTTCAGTTTCCTTTTACATGTGCTCTTTCCCATTAGAAAATAAGCTCCAGGACTTACATGAACTGATGCTAAGTGAAATGAGCAGAACCAGGAGATCATTATACACGGCAACAAGATTATACACGATCAATTCTGATGGAAGTGGCCCTCTTCAACAATGAGATGATTCAAACCAGTTCCAATTGTTCAATGATAAAGAGAGTCATCTACACCCAGAGAGATCACTCTGGGAACTAAGTGTGCTTCACAACATAGCATTTTCACTTTTTATTATTGCTTGTTTGTATTTTATTTTCTTTTTTTCCTTGTGCAGCACAATAATTGTATAAATATGTACACACATATTGGATTTAACATATATTTCTACCGTGTTTAATATATGTTGGACTACTTGCCATCTAGGGGAGGTTATGAGGGAAGGGGGGGAACATGGAACACAGGAGGGTTTTGCAAGGGCTAATGGTAAAGAATTGTCCACTGTTTTGAAAAATAAAAAGCAAAGAAGGAGGGAGAATGAAGGAGAAGAAGGAGGAGGGGAAGGAAGAGGAGAAAGAAGAGAAGGAGAAGGAGAAGAAAATACACAAGCAACATGTACTCTTTAGCTTTAGGGGATAGGAGATGGGATAAAGAAAGACATATTCTCTCTCAATTTCCAGCTATTTTCCTAATCAGGATCCTAGATCCTTGAAAATTCTCAGTAAATAATAAACTTTTTTTTTTTTTGACAACTCAATTTGGGAGACTGTGAATTCTTTTGCAAAACCTGCAACACCAACCTGGGGACCCCCAAACGCTGTTAGGGTATCTTATCCCTCAACAAAAGAACAGATATAATAAATATGGTACTTCACTTTGAAAACAGCCTGAAGTTTGCTCGCAGAAGTGGGCATCAGAAATATTGTAACTTGTGAGTTATTTTGAAGTGGTGCAGTTTTCTACATTCTTACTGTTTCTCTTGGAAGAAATTGTATAGAAGCAAACCTGAAACTAGAAAATTCAAGCTGTGCTCAAAATGTTCCCTAATATAGCAATTGCAACAAATCTGCATTTTCAAAATGCACATTAGAGTAGAACTGACTATATTATCATTTGAGGAACCATCTTCATAGAAATGAAAATTTAACACGTGGAGTGAATGGAATAAGAGAAGACCCAAGTCAGAGTCTGGGAGGACTGAAAGGAAGTAAGTCAGACAGCTAGGAAGCGAATCAGAAGATATAGCGTCTTGAAAAAACCTAGAGGAAAAAAGAGCATCCAGGAGAAAATAATCAACTGTTTCAAAGCCTTTAAGAATGGTCAAAAAGAATGATATTGGGGGAAAGGTCATTAGATTTGGCACTGTATGGGATGGATGCTAGATCCCTTCACCCAAACTAATCAGAGACATCTTCAGATACAAAGAGAAAGCATTTATTCAGTTCCTGCAGGGAGAGAGGCCCAAGTACATCTGGGAGGCCTCTCAGCTCCCAACATGGCAAGCTGGAAATAGTAAAGATGATTAAATAGCAAAAGGCCCAAGTCTTTTCATTGGATGGAATAAAAAGAAAGTAACCATTATTGACCAGTGGTCATCAATGTCTGCTTCCTGAAGCTCAGACCTAGGTTCTGACATTTCTTACCCTAGAACTCTAGAGCATTTGACTTAGACCTAAGGTTTAATCCACTCCATGTGATAGATTTTTTTGAGAAAACTTCACCTGGTCTCATTCAGCACTTAAAAGATCATTGATAATTTTGGAGAGCAATTTCCATTGAATTATGAGGTTCAAAATCAGAATCAAAGAAAGAGTAGGGAATAAGCATTTATACCACATCTACTATAAGCTAATCACTGTGTTAAACACTTTACAAATGTCATCTCATTTGATTCTCACAAGAATCTTGCAAGGTAGATGCTCTTATTATCTTTATTTTATACTTGAGGAAACTAAGGCAATCAAAGGTTAAATGACATGCTCAAGTCACACAACTAATAAGTAAAGGAGGCTGGATTTGAACTTAGGGATTCCTAAATCCAGGTCTAACACATTGTCCACTGCATCACCTAGCTGCTCTAAAAACCCCAAAAGGTTTAGAGAACCAACGAAGTGGAAGCACCGATTATAGATGGCTTTCTGAAGGAATTTTAGTTAAAAAGAGGAGACAAGGTATAGAATGTTAGTTAGCAGGAATGACAAAATTTAAAATGAGATTTTTTTTTTTAAAAGGATGAGTTCAGCAATATGTTTATATGTAGCAAATTAGAAAATGACAGCAGGAAGAGAATGAAAATTGAAGATAAGTGAAAAAAGTGGGATGATTGAAGAAGTGATCTATTGGAAAAAGGATGAGATTTGATGAAGGTTGAAAATAGAATGGTTTGTCTCAGCAAGGGAAAAGACTACAGGAGTAAAGGAGGACATAGTGGGCAAAGATATCTGAGTGATGTGAGATACCAGAGGAAGCAAAAGTTTTCCTTAAGTGGCCTAAATGTTTTCAGTAAGCATGAGGTGAGGGCCTCAACTGAAAGGCTATAGGGCAGGACTGTCATGGGGAAACTTGAGGAAGGATGGAAACATTTGTGTAATGTTCTCTCTGAAATGTAATGTTCTCTGTTGAAGTTTTCTTGGGGTCTCTGGGAGCAGCCTTCGTTTCAGTTCAGTAATCACCACAAGTGCAGCCAGGTGTTAAAGTCCAAAAAACCCTTCTAATTCCATACTACTAAATTTCCTCTCACATGTTACACAGTGATTTATCTATATGTTTTCCTTCCCTCAAATCTTCAAGTGAACTTCCCAGATAGTTTCCTATCTATATTGATGATACTTCTATCCACACAAATTCTTACAACACCAAATAGCAATTTTTTTTGTCTCAAAGAAAGATAAAATCATTTCTTTTTAAGTGCAGAATTTGTTTTTATCCACACTATTAGATGTTTTAAACTTTTGATATTCATTTATTTTTTAAATGTATGATCATATTGGCTAATATTAATTCATATCATAAAGTATGTCTAGCACCTCAATTATCAACACATGATATTACTAATATATTAGCACCTTACTATATAGTATCTGAGTAGAATTTTATACCCATGATATTGGTAATGTCAAATTTCTCAATGCCTTTAGGCAGCTTTATTCACTTGCTGATTTGCTTCGTTAAGGAGAACTTCCTTATTGGTAGTTCATGATCATTTTTATACATAAAGTGGGGTAAAAGTTTTACACTATTATATTTAATGTCACATGAGATATAATCAAAGTTTGACCCCCTCCAATTTTTTAATACTTTCCCTGTAAAAATACCAAACTGTGGATTACTGGTTAATTTAAAATTAGCAATTTAGACTTTTTACAAAGGAATGAGCAAGAAAAATAGAAACAATTAATATTGTGATTTAAAAAAATACCCTGTAGAGTTACAGCAAATCAAACACAAACTGTTTTCTTTTAGATTTGTTGTTTTTACCAAAACAAACTAGATTGGTAGACAGGATCAAATGAGATAATTTTTGTAAAGCACTTAGAACACCAGGCACATAGGAGCCACTTAATAAATACTTATTGCACTCTTGGTTAAGTTGGTAAAATTCCAACTATTAGTTCAATTCCTTCTTTACTGTACCAAAATACATATACATGTTTATATATTTTGGTACAGTAAAGGAGGAATTTTTATACATATAAATATAAACTAGATAAGGATTCATTTTATATTCTTGGAAAGATTTAGTATCTCATATCAAAGGTTGGAAGGAATCTTGGGTATCATGTAATCCAGAGATATCAAACTTCTGCCAATAACACTTTGTAGTCATGTTTTAACAAAATAAATAAAAATATAGTAAAACATGGATCGTGTTAATTTGTGGTTTTCTAGGATCTATTTCTGAGTCTGACACTAAAGTTATAGTCCAAGTCCTCCACACACCTTCTTTTTTTCTTTTTACAAATGAAGTAATTAAAGCTTAAAGAGATTAAATGAACTGCCACACAAATGATAGACTCAGATGACCTGCATTCAAATTTTACCTCTGATTTCATATCACTAATGTGACCTCAGCAGTCACTCCATCTTTGTAGGGTTTCGTTTTCCTTATGTGTAAAATGAGGAAGATTGGACTAGATAGCCTCTGAGATCCATATATGAATGCTCCAATGCTTTATATAGAGGTAATCACTAGAAATTGGTTCAAAAAAAAAAAGTTAATGTGCAGAAACTATAATTACTTATATAAAAACTAACTTTTTAAAAAGAAAGGCATGATATAAATCAAAGCTATGAAGGAAGATTTCCACTGAGACCTAAAGGTCTCTCCCTCCCTTCACCTGCTGTTCTTGGTATCCTTGGTTCGATACTTCTGAGTGGTTTCTGTCAGGTAATTCTTCTTGGAGGAAAAGAGGATAGCTAGCTCCCTGGTAAGTCAGCAAGTACAAGTAGTACTACTTGGAACTTTGCTAGAATCTTAAACTACTTAGAATAAACCTTCAGCATCTCAGTAAGTAATCTAACCTGCACTTGAAGGCTTCCAAAGGTGGAGAACTCATTCCACTTTTGGATGGCTATGATTACTGAAGTTTTTCCTTCTGGTGAAGGCAAATCTGCCTTCTGGCATCTTCTACCTCTTATTATCATGTTCTACAACATGGCTCTTCTGATATTGGCCTCCTAATGAGACAAGGATCAAAAGGATGGGATTATGTTCAAAGTGGGAGAAATCTTTTCACTCTGACTACTAGGGAAGAAGAAAGTCAGTGAAGAGATATGCAATTCCATTTAAATATTTCGGTGGAAAGCACTACCACCTTTCCAGTCATTAAGTTTCCAACCTCGGAGTTAAGACTCAACTCCTCTCTATTCCTCATCCTTATAAAAAGCTGCCAAATCTTATATCTAGTTTACTTTCACAACCTCTCTCACATTTTCTCCCTTCTCTCCACTAACAGAAGCATCACCTTATGTAAGACCCTCAGTACTTCTTGCTTGGACTGTAACAAGAGACTAACGGGTCTCCCTTTTGCTAGACTCTCTTTTCTAATCCAACTCTACCCAGCTGCCAAAACCATCTTCCTAAGGGACAGACTTAGCCATGCCATTCCTCTACTCAAAACTATTCAGCCCTCTTCTAGGGAAAAAAAATACAAAAATCTTCAACCTCAGACTTAAAGCACTCCACAATCTAACTCCAACAGTTCTAACCTTTTCTGTATTATCCTCAACACATTCTCTAATCAAATGGATCTACTTACAAGATTGAACTCATTTCTCTGTCTTCACCCACGCTGCACCCCATGCCTAATTATGTATCCCACTCCACAAAGTCTTTCTCAACTAATGCTTTATCCTTTCCCAAATTATTTTGTTTTTATCTATCAGTCTATGCATCTCTTAGTTGAATGTAAATTCCTTAAGAATAAGATTATTTCCATTTAGTCTTTATATTTCCAGCCCTAATAGTGGTTTGCATAAAGTAGGTACCTAATAAATCCTTGCTGAATATGATAGAATAATTTTTATTCTTTTGAACATATGTGATAGGACCAACACTTTCTTGACTCAGTGTCCCTGTGTTCCCTGACTTCCTCCTCCCAAGCAATCTGACTGGCTGAAGCTTCCAGGCTCCAGCTACATATAATCAGTGCCTCTCAGACTTGGTGAAAATCATGTGAATCACTATAGCCTGATAAAATACTGACCAGACAAGTTTCCAGATCCAGCTAGAAATGGAGACGAGGCCTACAACTTTCCTCCATTATTCAGAGAAGCTAAATGCCTCTGTATCCCTGCTGTGTATGGAATAAAGGAAACCTTCTGCTTCCAGTCAAAGCTATATGATACTGACTTCTGCTTGCCTCAGTTTCCTCAACTGTAAAATGAGGATAATAACAGCAGAGTTGTTGTGAAGACTAAATACAGTATTTGTAAAGCACTCAGTACAGTGCCTGGCAAAAGCCCTATATAAATGCTTATTCCTTTCCATTCCCCCTCCTTTGTTCAATGACTCATAAGTGCTTCATTTCATCCCAACAGCAAACCTGAACTAACAGGGTACAGGGGTTAGAACACCTAAAACAACATGCAACCAGTTATTTAAAGTGATTCTTTGTTAAATAAAAATGGAACAGTAAAGACAATGGTAAATTAACTTCTAGTTCCAAAGAATAAACAAGAGGTAATAAGCATTTCAATATATTTTTCCCTAAAAAAATTCCATGCCAGCATTACTGCTTTTGACCACTTTTCTGAATAAATAAAAACTTTTTTTTGAGTGAGAACTATATTCCACAAAACTGAGCTGCTGATTTCAGTATCCCATTTACATTGGCAAACCTTTCTCCACTCATTGATGGGGAATGGAAAAACATTCCATTTTTTTTGCCATTAGCCCTGTATTGCTGAAGCACAAGCTATATAGGTGAGACCAGTCCACTGGCCAGTTTCAATGCTTAGTACAGGGCCTGGCACATAGTAAGCACTTAATAAATGATTAATTGTTGCTCTATCAATTCTGCTAATACTATTTGAGGGTGGTTTGATATCA
This sequence comes from Antechinus flavipes, assembly GCF_016432865.1. NCBI lineage: Eukaryota > Metazoa > Chordata > Mammalia > Dasyuromorphia > Dasyuridae > Antechinus > Antechinus flavipes. The sequence continues at coordinate 337,631,230 of NC_067401.1, read as the reverse complement.
AGATTTTTTTGGGTGAAAGGAATTAACCTGAAACCAAATATCAAAAATAAAGTTTAAACCTACCATGGAAAAAAAAACCAGGTTCTTAATAGAAAACAACTAAAGTTTAAACTATTAGAAAAAAAATTAAAACTATAGTAGGAACAACTACACATGACTTCAAACTTAAGCACAATCTTGAAAAATAAAATATGCATTAAAATTAAGAAGTACAATCAACATTTATAAGGCAGGAGTTGAGGGAAAGGACCATTATTAAGCCATAACTAGGAATCTATAACTACAACTAATAATCTAAATAGCCAACATATCTCTGGATATATGTATATTTTTTAAGCATCACAGTGTTTGGACCAGCTAGGTGCTTCAGTGGATAGAACACCCCCTGAAGTCAGGAGGATCTGAGTTCAAATCTGGCCTCAGACACTCAATACTTCCTAGTTGTGTGATCCTAGGCAAGTCACTTAACCCCAAATGCCTCAGCCAAAAAAAAAAAAAAAAGAACAAAAAAAAGAACCACAGTGCTCAGCCACAAGTACACAATAAATCAATAAATGCTTCCTGATTGTTTCAGTTGCAAATTACTTAAAAACACACACACACACACACACACACACACACACACACCTCTCCCCAAAGGGTATACAATTTACCTCCACTGAAAATAGTATTATATTTGTATTTCAATTTAATTGTCAGGGTTACTTCTTCCAAGTTAAGTTGATGGCCATTCATTCTTGAATGCCTAATTCTAATTCATACTGTCCTATAAATTGGACCCCGAACACAATTTCCTTGATGATGGCCTTTCAGCTACTGCTCCTGAATATAATTTTTAGGTCAACAGGCATTTATTAAGTGCCATCTATTATTCTGAAATAGATCTAAAACAATGATTTCATTAATGCCATCTATGTAGAACAAACAGTATTCTCCATTAAGAGATTATTCCTTTATTATTACCCATTTCATTTAAGTAAAAATGGCATTCTACTATAACTTATAAAAATGTATGTATTTTTTCCCTATCAGGAATCACTCTTACTGTACTATGTCCTATACTTCTATTAACTATTTCCCAAAGATACTGTAGGATCCTCTCAAATACTGCTTCATTTTTTGGCTTCTATACCACTATTCTGAAGCACTGCCAAAAAGTCTGTTTTGTCTTTCCTTCTTTAATTGAAAACAAGAATGCTAGTTTCTTTAACAAGGCAATTAAAATACTACAAATTCTTAAGACTCCCTTTACCCATGTTCTACCTGTCTGTAGCTAAATTGGACTTCCTGAGTTCACTCAAGTGAGCACCTAACTAGGGTTTTTAAATCATTAAAAGCATTAAAAGTCTTAATAGTTTTTTATTTACAAACTATGTTTAAAAAATTATCTTATGATATGAAAATCATGATATAAACTTCTCATGGAGAGACTTAAAACATCAATGAATGTTGAAAAGAATATTTTAAGTAAATTGCTAAAGCCTAATAAAAGCTCAAGCTATTAGGCTAAAGCCTAATAGAAGTTCAAGAAGACTTTAATTTTTATTCATTTCAAAGACCCCAGAAACTTATCAAAGAATAAGAAAAAGCTGAACTAAGCTATAAACATTTTGAAAAAGATAATTTTTAAAGAATGAATAGGAATTCTCTTTTCCTTAAAATTATTTCCTTCCCCAAAATACTAATGTTCCTTAGAAATCAAGGCAATCTGAAAAGACTTACATGAACTGATGCTAAGTCAAGTGAGCAGAACCAAGAGAATATTGTACATAGTGACAATATTATGTGATCAACATGATGGACTTGGCTCTTTTCAATAATGAGATGATTCAAGACAATTCCAATAGACTTGGGATTGAAAGTGTCATGTTCATCCAGAGAGAAAACTATGGAGACTGAATGTAGATCAAAACATAGTATTTTCACTTTTGTTCTTGTTTACTTGTTTCTTTCTTGTGGCCTTTTCCTTTATGAGTTGATTTTTCTTGCACCATGATAACTATGGGAAATATGTTTAAACTGCACATGTTTAACTTATGTTGGATTACTTATTGTCTTGAGGGAGGAGAGAGGAAAGAGGAAGAAAATTTTGGAACACAAAGTTTTGCAAAGGTTAATGAACTATCTTTGCTTGTTATTTGGAAAAATAAAATACTATCAGAATTTTAAATAATATCAAGGCAATATAAGGATATGCTATTACATGGACACAGATGGAAAGCTAATATAAATATATTTATATTCAATAATGCCAGTATAAACCTTGAGTTCAAATGAAATTCCCATCAGAGATAATAAAGTGTATTAAAATATACACAGTTCATGTTTGAGAAATACGCCACATGCATTATTCTTTTATTTTGGGCCACTTTTGTTTCTAAAAGCTCTAGACTATTTATTAATCACTACCTTAGAATGGTCTACTGCACAGTAATTAGGGCACAAGGGATTGACTTCCTCATTTCCACCTAGGATATTTTTCAAAGCAAAAAATTTTGGGGGAAAATGTGCTAATAAAGCTTTCCATGATTTCATTAATATATATATTCATAATATTAGTAAAAGATGTAGACAGACATAAAACAGGTCTAAATAGACACAAATAGATTTCAAAGTGATAATACATTTCATGACATCTTAACCTAGTTTTAAAATTCAAGTGTTTCTTGAGAGCTTAAAAATCAAAAAATGGCCTTTGTATATGGCTCCTCTGAATCAAGGGGTAGAAAAACCACCGAAATTGACTCAAAAACACCCAGCTAGCACAAAATAAATAAATAAATGAAAAACAGTGTCTTAAAGAGTACACCCAAAATTTATTGTGTGAAAGGCAGACACAAGTTTTTAATCCCACCCGCACCCTCACTATGGGAATGCTACATATTCCTAAATAATTCTACAAAGAGGCTGAGATAAACTATTTAATAAGTGTAAACTCCTTAAAATAACAAGTGTTATAATTAGCCTTAATCTAATCTTCCCTTTCCTTTAAATTGTATGCTCTGAAGATACCACCCTTTATTTGAAAATTAATTTTATTATTAATGATAATTTTTATTTCATACTAGAATTATAAAAGCACCTTCAGAGAGGTCACTAAATTCCAAAAATCAAGTTACAATGACAACTGTTTGGTCCAATTTGCCAAGCAGAAATCCCTACTAATTTACATTGTCTAGCTTCTACTGTAAAATAATTTGCAGCCACAGTCACATTCATAAAGATTGTCAAGTGTTCTTAAACTTAGGAAAAACTATTATTTTATATAAAAATATTGGTAATTCATATTCAGTATCTATAGATTGGAATATGTGATTAACCACCACACTCCCTGATGGTGTCAGATATAACAGTATCCCTGAACATGGCATTTATGAAAAATAAAAGCACTTAACTGTAATTTTTTCATATTAAAGTTTAAATTGAGTACGACAAGGCTGCTTAAAATATAGCAATACTTTAGTATCATTGGGAATAATATTTTTAACATAAGTGAATTTTTTAAAAAATTGAATTGCTATCCCCTTAAGTATGAAAACTTTATTCTGGTCACTTTTTCATGAAAATATCTCTAAAAGATATGACTAAGTTATTTCTTGTGTTCTGAACCAGAAGATCATATATTTTGTGGTTTATTCATGGTCATTGGTTTGAATATCCATTATTATATTACATATGATACCATTACGAGTTTGCATTTTAGTTTTCTATTTCTTCTCTGGGTGTCAAGACTATCAGCTATCTCTTCTACTGTTCCTGTGCCTGATTCATAGGCCTTCTATCTTCTTTCTAAGTCACTATTTCTAATTTGCTATTATCTGGCTAAAGAATCAGATAACCAAATTTGTTAAGAACTATTCGATAAAAATCAATAAGGCCTCTGTTAGAAATCCAAGGCAAATAATACTGGCATTAGAACAAGGGGTTTGTGACAATTATTTCAATACTTTCTTGTTGGAAGTTGAAATTAATTGGGGATATTACTGTACTTGCTCTTTTAGGGGAAAAGATTGTGAAATTAAAAAAAATGATTTCTAAATTTTAAGTGTTTGCTGTCCTAACATTCAATTATTTAGAGGTAGAGCAGGACTTTCCAAACATTTTTGGGCATACAAATCAAACATTTACTGATAATAAATCATAATTTCATAATCCCCCATTCAGTCACAAGACTGTCCCACAGTTTAAGAAGCTCCTTAGTAGAAGAAGGTCAAAGGGAAAAAGCATTCGGGTGGTTAAAATCTTGAGTTGTGTGGCCCTAAGTCACTTAATTTAATGTGCTTTCCTCATATGTAAAATAGAAGATAACCCATTTGTTATCTTGTTGCTGTGATGCCAATGTCATAGGGCTACAAGTAAGATTAAATGAGACATTGATTGTAACACTTTAATGTACTATATAAAGGCCAGCTATTATCATACTCATCATCTTAATCATAAATAATACCAGAAAGATAAAGAGGGCTCAAGTTTTGATTTTAGCTACCTTTAATTGAGTAAATATTCTTAAAATAATACAACCATAAATGTAAAATGAATGCAAAAATACTTTGCTAATATGACTCACAAAGGCAATGAAATCAAGACAAAGATATTGAATAAACATATATTACACAACTCCGGCATCTTTCTGAATCCTTATCAATGAACTGTTCTTCAACTAGAAGTTATGTCCCACAGGGAAACTTGAGAAACCATATAAAGAGTTCTAGAAAAAGCTAAGTGGGGTCATGGCTAGAATAACAGCCCTGGAATCAGGAGGATCCATCCTCAGACATTTGACACTTGTGGTGTGACCCTGGGCAAGTCACTTAATCCCTCTCCACCCTTCCTCAAATCAGTTTCCTTTGTATATACTTTTCAATAAGCTCAGAAATCCTCTTTCCTTGTTAACTGCTATACTCTATGATTACCCACATCTTACAACCCATCCTCCCAAATTTTAGATGGATAACAATTCTGATAATGATCTGTTAATTTCAGGAGTATTTTGTTCTGCCCTCTTCAGAAATCTGCAAGGGAGGGCAAAGAGAAGATAAAAAAGAGTGGTCTAGAGAGTCATAGTAACTAGGGCCAGGAAGAGATAGATGTATTAGAATGAAAAAGAACACGGGTTTAATATGCCCAAATTCACACACTCTCTAGACAATCTTTAAAACATATAATCATGGAAAATTTCCTTTAGACTTGTATAACAAAGCAAAATTTCTAAATTACCAGGTTTTGTTTTCCTAACTTATGATCCTGGACACTAAAGAATGCAAAGTCTTTGGCAAATATCTTAATTCATAATCAAAAATGCTATCTATCCTCTTTCCTTATTACTTCAATCATTCCCTGGATACTTTTTTTTTTTAAATAAAGAATACCACATCCTGCATAAAGACTATTTTACCAAAATGATGCTATATAAGTAGGTATCTTCCCATCCTAAACATTCTTGTTGGAAAAAAAGAGGTAATTTTGCTATTTCTCAACTCTTCCTCAAGATTCCAAAGAAATAATTTATCTAAATATGACATGCCTCTACAAAAGAATACCTTAAAACAAAACAATTAAGTAAGAAATACTAGAGACATCAGTAAACATCTACATTTTCTCCTGATAAATCAATTTGCCTACTCAGTTTGATGTAGTTTAAAAGTTTCATTTCACCAGATGTAATCATTCTAAGAAAATCCTACAAAAACTTGTTTAAGATATTACTAACAGTAGTGTAGACTAGTTTCCTCAAAGTGAGGATCACAAATAAGCATCATTTCAATGGAACACCACTGATTATAATTGACATTTCGTCTTTAGACAAGCCAGTATCATTAAAAAAAAAAAAAAATCAGACTTGTAGCCAGCATAGAAACTACAACAAGCTGGCTCAAAAGAGTTACAAAATACTATTCATGGCTGTTCTGGTAGATGTTCATCAAAGTTACTTTTGGAAGATACTTTTTAACCTTATGTTATTCCAAACACTTGAGGAGAAAAAATTAAATAAAGATACATATAAAGGTTAAATGACTAAGGTGACCAACGTGCCTGATTCTCATTTTGATCTCTTAAATATTTTAAACATAAAGTATAGCATAACCTGTAAAAACTGATTAGATTAAAAGAAAAAAAAATACCTCAATCAAGTTCTGAATCACTGGAATTTTTGCTGTCTTTCCTGTTAATACACTGATAGCATCAGCATGCAACACATTCTGTCTGTACAAGTTTAAAAAGAACTTTTTTCTATGATTCCGCAAGACTAAATTTATAGTTAATCCATTCTGCAGTTCATTTACCTGACATTACTCTCATTATTTTTGGCTATCAAATTGCTCAGCAAAAACTTTATAAAATGAAAAGAAAATGAGTTCAAAACTAACAAATGGTTTTAAAAAGCTTACTATAAAAAGCCTGTATGTCAGGTGCTATTTAGAACTGAATTTTAAAAATTAAAGCTTACAATTCAAATCTTACTTTTCAAATGTAAAATTTGTGTGTGTGTGTATATTGACAATTCCTAGACAGTGTAAAACACATGTTAAACAAAAGTAATAACAGAACAGAACAAAAAAAAAGCCTTACTCCAGTTTGCTGCATATGGAGTTTGAATAAAATTGATAAATATTTTTATATGAACTTGTTAAAATGAGCTTCCTTTATTTAAAAAATGAATGAATCTGACCTTAGTATAAAGTATTTACTTTAAAAAGACAAAATGGATGCAAAATGAGCTACTTGGTATTAAGGTCACTACCCATTTGTGACCAAATTCTTTGCAAAGAATAAAGAGTACGGAAAACCCAATTAAGAGTCCGTACTTCGTGAATACAGGGGAGTGGGGTGGGGGTGGGGGAGATGACCGAAGAAGCTGCAAATTCCCACTACTAGAAACCTCTCTTATCAGAAGCATTTGAAGAATTTCTCCACAACAATTAAGTTGACTTGAAGAATGGAAACCCTAACATCTCAAATATACTATATATGGAATCGAACACGACCAAACATATAAACACACAAAGTCAGTTTCCGACACTTTGGTATAGACATCAGTCGGATGAACCCCACAGCATAGACAACACAGCTACGCACCTGTCACCTGTAAGGACATTTACTACTCTTCCTTTCCCCCCAAATACACAACCCATCTACCTTAGCCAGGAGCTGAAGCTAGTGGGATGGAGGTAAAGGAAGAAGAGAAATTAAAGAAAAAAAAAAAAACACCTCCTCCGGGAAGGCACGGAGACCCCTTAAAGGGCATCATTAAAATGGATGGAGAGGGAGAAAGGAAGAACCAGTATCTCCCACTCCTCTTAAATCCTCCAACTTCTTTCTCCCACCCCAGGACAAAGTCTTCCTTCCCCAACCCCCATCCCCATTTCAAACACTAGCACACACAGAGACACTTTTACACACAGCGAAGGGGCGGATCGAGGGCAATGGGGCAGAAGCGGCGGCGGCGGCAGCAGCGGCCGCAACAGCAGCAACAGCAGCAGCAGCAGCAGCAGCAGCAGCAACAGCAGCAGCAGCAACAGCAGCAGCAGAAGCAAGAGCCCTCCCCCACCTTGGGGTTCTCCCCAGTGCCGAGATCCGAGGAAGCCCCCGGGCGGGTTCTACACTCCCGGTCTCCCTCCCTCCCTCCCTCCCTCGCCGGCGGTCCTCCGGCTCCCGAGGACCCTATCTCCACCTTGTCACAGTGGGGGGAAGGGGAGAAGGAAAAGGGGGTGTGGAAGGGGAAAATGAGAGAAAACGAGAGGAAGCGGCAGGCGCCCCAGGCGCACAGGCCTGCAGAGCCCGGAGAAGATCCTGCCAACCGGGGCCCGAGGGAGGTGCGGGCAGCTGAGGGGAGAAGGGGGAGGAATCCGGGGGAGCCCCGCAAAGGCCCGGCACCGCGCTCCGCTCACCCTTCACCGTCGTCGCCGCGGCCGCTACCGCCGCCGCCTCTCCCACTAGGGCAGCCGTCTCCGTCTCCGTCTCCGTCTCCGTCTCAGTCTCCGCCGCCGCCGCCGCCTCCGCCACGGCCGCCGCCAGCGCCGCCGCCGCCTCCTATTCCACCCGGCAGGGGGGACACCTCAGCGCTCCCTCCCTGCTCAGCCCCCTCCGATCTGCTGCCGCCGCCGCCGCCGCCGCTTCTCGTGGCCGAGGGGGAGGGGAAAGAGGAGAGGGGGTCGGGCTGGGTCGCTCCGCCGGCGGCAGCAGCAGCAGCAGGTCGAAGGCGATGGGGTGGGTGGGTGGCGGCGCCGCTCCCCGATCCTCTCTGCTCGGCTCGGACTTGCTCGGCCTCCCTCCCTCTTCCCCCACCCCCCCGCTCACGCTCCAGCCCTCCCCCACCCCCCCAGCGCTCTCGCTCGCTCTCGTTCTCTTCGCCAGCAGAGTCCAAACCAAAATACTGTCACACAATATGGCGGCCCGAGCAGCGGGCAAACAACGCGAGATTTCGGCTCCCCCGCCCCCTCCTACACACTCACACACACATATACACATACACCCCTCCACACTTCTTTCCCTTCCCTTCTACCGCCGGGAAGGAGGGGGCTGACCCGACGGGGGAGAGATGCTCTTACCCTGACACCTTCTCTCTCTCTCTCTCTCTCTCTCTCTCTCTCTCTCTCTCTCTCTCTCTCTCTCTCTCTCTCTCTCTCTCTCTCTCTCTCTCTCTCTCTCCTTCTTTCTCTCTCTTCCTCTCTTTCTCTCTCCTCTCTTTCTCTCTCCTTTCTCTCTTTTTCTCTTTCTCTCTCTCTCCTCTCTCTCTCTCTCTCTTTTCTCTCTCTCTCCTCTCTCTCTCTTTCTCTTCTTTCTTTCTCTCTCTCCTTTCTCTCTCTCTTCTCTCTCTTTTTCTCTCTCTTCTTCTCTCTCTCCTTTCTCTCTCCCTTCTCTCTCTCTCTCTTTTTCTCTCTCCTCTCCTCTCTCTCTCTCTTCTTCTCTCTCTCTCTTCTTTCTCTCTCTGTCTCTCTCTCTCTTTTTCTCTCTCTTCCTCTCTTTTCCTCTCCTCTCTTTCTCTCTCTTCTCTCCCTCTCTCTTCTCTCTCTCTTTTTTCTCTCCTCTCCCTCTTTCTCTTCTTTCTTTCTCTCTCTCTTCTTTCTCTCTCTGTCTCTCTCTCTCTTTTCTCTCTCTTCCTCTCTTTTCCTCTCCTCTCTTTCTCTCTCTTCTCTCCCTCTCTCTTCTCTCTCTCTTCTTTCTCTCTCTGTCTCTCTCTTTTTCTCTCTCTTCCTCTCCTCTCTCTCTTTTCCTCTCCTCTCTTTCTCTCTCTTCTTCTCTCTTTTTCTCTCTCCTCTCTCTTCTCTCCCTCTCTCTTTTCCTCTCTCTTCTCTCCCTCTCTCTCTCTGCCTCCTTCCTTCCCTTTCTCTCTCTCTCATCTAGTTTTTCTCTTCCCTCTCGTTCTCTCTCCTCTATTACTCTCATTTTCTATCTCCCCCCCCCCCATCAACCTCTCTCTCTCTCACCATTTCCCTCTCTCTTTCTCGCTCTCTCGTCCCCTCTTCTCTGTCAGTATCTGTCCCACCACTTTTCCCTTTCTCGCTTTTTCCTCGATCTCCCCTGTCATTCTCTCTTCCATCATTGTCTCTCTTGTCTCCTGCTCTTCCTCTTTCATTCTTTCTCCCCGTCTGTTTCTCTCCATCTTTCTACCACCACTTTGTCCTCTCTCCCTCTCATTCTCTCTCTCCTATTCACTTTCTCTCTTTTTCTCTCTCTCTCTCTCTCTCTCTCTCTCTCTCTCTCTCTCTCTCTCTCTTCTCTCTCTCTCTCCCCCTCTTCTCCCTTTCTCCCATACCCTTTCTCTTTTCCTCTCTTCTTCATTGTCTCTTTTTCCCTCTCCTTCTCTCTTTCATTCCGCCTCTCTCGCTGTTTTTTCCCTCCTCCTCCTTCTCTTCCTCCTCTTCTTCCTCCTCCTCCTCTTTCTCCTCCTCCTCCTCTTCCTCCTCCTCCTCTCCTCCTCTTCCTCCTCCTCCTTCTCCCACACATCTCTCTGCCTGGTATAAAGAGAGAAAGTGACTCCAGAATAAGCCCCTAATCTGCAACTAACAGATCACAGCTAGAATTTGAGTTAAACTGAAGAGTGAAATAGACCTTCCCCTCTTTCCATCTCCATTTCCCCACCCCACAGAGGAGTTTCTCTTGTTCCTAAGAATGAAGTAATTGTAGTGAGGATTAGAGAGCTGAGTACCAAGGATGTGCTCTTGAATTAGTTCTCTCTTGTCTTTCTCAGGTTTACACACACACACACACACACACACACACACACCCCTCTATGACAGATGGTCAAGCAAGGAAGAATGGGGGAAGGGAGATAGGAAGCCCTAGTAGTAAGGGAGATGCTGTTGCTACTTTTCTGTGCTTTTCCTTAGTCACAGAAAAGAGGAGGAAGGGTATGCATTGAGGGGAAGATGGAGGAAGGAACATAGTGGAAAGGAATAAAAGATACTGGAATTGCAGCTTCTGCTTTTCCTTCCTTCCAACTTTGGTTGCTGTGTGGGAGCAAGGGATGACCAACTATGGATGGGAGAAATGATTCCTTGTGGTTGCTTGGGATGCAAGACATCCCTATTAAATGGTAGGATAGAGGACCCAACCGCCTCTATCGGTTCAGAGATCATAAAGAGGGAGGTGAAGCTCTACTGGTTGTGAAAGAACGAGGCACAACAGGGGCATGTCACAGCAAGTGAGTATTTATTTTTTGGCAGTCTAGGAAATTATAAGTGAGAGGACCTAGTTTACTGACCTTGGATCTACCCCAAAGTCACAGCTTTTAAGAATTTTTAAAAAGAGTTGAATATTTAGTGTTTTCAAGCCTTTAAAAAAATTAATCTTAGTGTTGTTTATATTGTTGGGGTTTTTATTTTACTTTAATTGTCCATTCCTAGAAGTCCTAGGAGAAGAGCCAGAAACATTTTAATGTTGTGAGGTGGGAGTGGAGCATAATTCAAGTCTTTCCTATTTCCCCAAAAAGGGGAACATCTGTTAAATTTCCTTCAATAAATGGACTATCACCCAATTTGGAGTAATTATTTGAAATTTTTTTCAAATTAAAAAAAAATTGCAGTTGTCTGATGAAATTCCAAAACAGTATTGCAGCATTGTGTCCTTATCAAAAATGTCCAAGTCCACAATTCTTCTTTCAAAAACTTCTTAATGTTTATTCCTCTGACAATTCTGAAAAATAAGATATTTTCTTCCTTCTAATTATAGTATAATCACTGTAGATCCAATAAGACTTTTAATATTTGATGCTCTTTAAAATTGTGGTGTTTTCCCTACTCATCTTAAAAAGATAATAAAAAAATCATTAACTCAAACCAACAAGCTTTTATTGAGTGTCTACTTTGTGCCAGATACTGTATTAAGCACTGCTCTGAAATCCTATGTATTGTCTCCCAATTTAGGTCCTGAACATAATTGAAATAATATTTATGCATTAAATTTTTTTTTCAGAATGTATCTTCTTAGAGTTGAAATTTTTGATATATATTCCCACTGAGACACAGCATATGAGAGTGGGTAGAGATCAAAGAATCAGGTAGACTCTTGAAATCCTGCCTCTGACTTACAGTGGCCTAATTACAAGGGGGAGTCACATGTCAGTGCTTCAGGCAACTGTAGATGTAGGTCTGTATTGATAGAGATGTTTCCTCTACCAAGGAAAGCACAGATTCAATACAAATTCTCATTCTATTGATAATATTGAGAATAAAGAAAATTGGGAATTCTTTAAAAATAAGTATTTTATATTTTTGTTTCATCTACTGCTGACTGGAAAACTGATGAAAATGTAAATTTCTCAGATCTCTGGAAAAACTATGAGTAATTTGAAGGGAATTGATTGATTAGGTAATTTAAAATTAAATTGATCACATACATGTTTGAAATCTGTGAAGTCCTCTTCCTTATACAGAAGATTAAATATATTAATATGAAAATACAAAAGTTACAAGGAAGATGAATTAGTAACAGAATGGTAAAGGGTCAGATTCATTGAATGTGGAGAGGACCTAGGTTTGAATACAGATCTGTGACCTTGGGCAAGAACTTCCCTTCTTAAGACCTGGATTTCCTCATTCATAATATGAGGAAGTTGGACTAGGTAACTGCTAAGGACCAGTGTAACTCTTAAGTCAATCTCATGATACTCCTGTGAAGATAAGAGTCCTGGTGACTCCACCTTCATGGGCTCAGACATTCCTTCTTTTCTATTCTCATTGCCACTGTCATCTCAGTATGTGATTACTAATACATGGAACTATCCTCATAACTGAATAGATTACCATTCATAAAAAATTCCCTCCTCAAATTTTCTAAAGAATTTTATTGAGGTCTTTCTTTTGCATTTATCACATTCTACTTTGAACTTGGTTGTATACTGTTTTGTCTCTTCCATTAGACTATAAAGCTTATTGAGAATAGAAATTGGGTTAAGATAAGCTTGAGTAGCAGAAGGCTCTCTTTTTTTACTATTTTTGTTATCCCCAGACTTGCTAAATTTGTTGTTGAATCAAACTTATTTAATCAATTAAATATTTTAACATGCCTACAAGGTGCTTCAGAGTGCACTGGTAAGAATACACTCCTGCATCTAAATGGAAAGCTTTATATTTCAGAGTGTGTCCCCACTCTCCTAACATAGACATATTAGGACAAATATCTATCCACTAACTGCAGAGCTCAACAATGAACTTGAGATTCAATAAGGGAAGCTATAGAGGAGTTTTAGGAAGTCAGGGCTTCCTTTGCCACAGATTTCTAAATGACCTTAACAAATGACTTTATTTAAACTCAAATTTTTTTATTTCTCCATTTGCAATTCAATTTAATTCAATTCAACTAGCTTTTAAAAAAAGTTAAGCATTTTCTAAGTTCTAGGATTGTACTAAGAACTAAGTGTACACAAAGAAAAAACACAATCTTTGATTTCACAGATTTTACATTCTAATAAGGGAAAGAGCATAGAAATATTTAGGTACATTTTCTCTGTGTGTGTGTATATATAAATTTGTATTTGTCTGTCTCTGTCTTTGGGGAAGACAGAGACAGAGAGTATATGAAGGTAATCTGAAAAGGTAAGACATTAGCAGCTGAGGGGACCAAGAAATTATTAGCTTTAAAATGTAAACAACTATGAACACAAAAGATATATACAGAATATATTATAGTAGTAATTTTAGAGGGGAAGGGGAAGGATAATGGGAGGGAAGAGACAAAAATACTAGGAAAGGTTTCCCATAGAAAGTAGGATTTGGTTCTGTAAGAAATGACCAGCAGGATGAATACAGAGAGGCTTGGAGAGACTTACATGAACTGATGCTAAGTGAAATGAGCAGAACCAGTAGATCATTATATACTTCAACAACTGATACTGTATGAAGATGTATTCTGATGGAAGTGGATTTCTTCGACAAAGAGAAGATCTAACTCAGTTTCAAGTGATCAATGATGGACAGAAGCAGCTACACCCAAAGAAAGAACAATGGGAAATGAATGTAAACTATTTGCATTTTTGTTTTTCTTCCCGGGTTATTTTTACCTTCTGAATCCAATTCTTCCTGTGCAACAACAGAACTATTTGGTTCTGCATACATATATTGTATCTAGGATACACTGCAACATATTTAACATATATAGGACTGCTTGCCATCTAGGGGAGGGGGTGAAGGGAAGGAGGGGAAAAATCGGAACAGAAGTGAGTGCAAGGGATAATGTTGTAAAAAATTACCCTGGCATGGACTCTGTTAATAAAAAGTTATTAGTAAATAAAATAAAAAAAGAAAGTAGAATTTGATGAGTTTTGAAAGAAGCCAAAAGAAAACAGAAGTACAAAATATATTATAATAGTGTAATTGTAGAGGGGAAGAGAAAGGGGAGGGAAGAGACAAAAACACTAGGAAAATTTTCCTATAGTGTTCAAAGATGAGTGTTCAAAAAAGCCAAAAGGAAACAAAAATACAGAGATAAGAAAGCACAGCAGACAGCCAATACAAAAACACCACGAAGGAAGATGAATTATCATGTTTGAAGTAGACCAGTATATTAAATCTGCAGTATAGAGTGAAAAGAGACTAGTAAGATATAAGAAGCTTGAAGGTGGATTGCAGTGGGGAGAAATTGAGATAAGGTCAGTTACAAGACTATTTCAGTAGTCCAGATGAATTGTGGAGAGGAGATGATATATTCAAAAGATGTTGTAAAAGCAGAAACAGCATTGTTATAGTGTTTTAGGGCACTTTTGCTCAAATATTTAGTAAACATTACTTCCTACTGAGCTAAAAAATAAATAAATCAACCACATATTCAATTGTCTATACTACTTGTGTTTTTTTCTAGAAGAGAGAAAATTGTTCTTATTCTGTAGTCATAATCAGTAATCATTTTTAAAAGAACCTATTATGTACCAGACAAGGTGTTAAGCACGGGCAATAAAAATATGAAAAAGAAATATAGTCCCTGCCCAAAAGGACCTAAAATCTAATGAGACAATACTCAAAAGGAAGCATAAAAGTTGGAGGGACCAGAGGATATGTTTATGGAGTTAAAATTAAGCAAAGCAGCTGATAGAAAATGAATAATTTAATTGGAAATTTCTGAGCCTTCTATAAAAGAAGACTTGGGAAACAATTTGCTTCACTTTCCAGCCCTCCAACCAGGGTAAAGAGGAAGCAAAGGGTGCTGAGAAGGTTTTCGGTATCAAAGTTGTATTAGACTCCAAGTTGATGAGATTTCAGGTGGTGAGGTTTTCAGGTGATTCTGGGAAGCCATGATACTTGTGGAATCAGAAACATAGAAGCTAATGAAAGATGTAGTTTTGTGTAGTTTTGAGTACCCTTTCCCATTTGTCTACTAATTTCCACCTTATCCAATTTATAAAATCTAATTTAAATACCATCTCTTCCATGGAGCCTTTTCTGATGCCCCTTCTTCATAATGATGCTCTTTCTACTGCCTTGTACCTCATATTCATTTAGACCTTTCTTATGCATTACCATTTATTAGTTATTATTATAATAATGTGTGTATCTTACTCATTTCCCCTACTAGACTATGAGACCAGAATGCCCCCTTTCTGCCTCCTAGTTTCCCTGATTTCCTTTAAGTGTTAGCTAAAATCTCATCTTCTAAAGAAGATTTTTCCCTGACCCCTTTTAATTCTAGTAACTTTCTTTTGTTGATTATTACTCATGTATCATGCATATAACTTGTTTGTGTACAGCTGTTTACATGTTGTCTCTCCCTTTAGACTCAGAATAGGAACTTTTTTTGTATTCCTATCACCTAGCATAATGCCTGGTATATAGGCGACCTTTAATAAATGTTAACTGACTAACTGACAAACTCCAAAAAAGCCAGAAACTGTAGCTTATTTAACTTTTTTCTTTCCCCAAAGCCTAGCTCAGTTGCAAATGCTTTTCTGCCTATGATGCTTAATAAATGTTGAATTAAAATGAATTGAGTCATATGTGCTAGGCTGGGAAGTTGGATAGTTATTCAGGTCTAATTGAATGATTTTCTTTCAGGGAAATCATAGTTACAATGTGACAGACAGGGATCTATATATATATCCTCCATCCACTCTTTAATTCTCTTTAAATGGGAAAAAGGGAACTTGCCTTCTCAAACCTTGCCCACACCTTCCTCTTTCAGTCTCACTATCTCATCACAGATATACTACCACCTTCAGCAAAATGGGACTTTGAAGTTTCTGGGTTACTAAGAAGGAAATGAAGATTTAGAGGAGATACATGAAAACCTTCTAATTGTTTTCCTTAATACATGTTCTATTTCCTCTACCCTGTCCAAACTATCTTTTATGAATTTTATTTTTCAAGAATCTAGGTCTTCATGATTTAGAAATGTGCCAATCTCTAGTTCGGGGCTGGGTCTTGCTAGTTACAACTGAGTTACAACTGAGATGAACAGTGTTCTAGTATCTTTAAATAGAACCTTCTGAGCATTTAAGCTTGCTACTGAGTCATTTCTTTCTCTCATCTCTCCAGAAGCTCTTATCATTTTAGTCTGGCTGACACACTTAAAAAGAAAGGTTTTTTTTTTTACTGAAGATACTTGTAAATAGGCATTTTCTTGGAGACATTTATAGTTATTTAAATTTTTTTGTTTGTTTTTACATCAACTAAATTTCTCTCTGTATCCATCCATTTTTTTCCTCCCAGAGAGACAACCCACATGGCAAAGATAATTATTTTTAAAGAAAAGGGGAAACCCTAGTAAACTGTTAAATATATATATATATATGTGTAATATCTGGCATTATATGTAACATCCCAACCAAGGGATCTCTCATCACTGTGAAGAACTAAGGAGTTCTTCACACTCAGGGTTGCAGTGGAAATGTCTTCTCATATAACTTTTTTAAGGTTCAAGCTTATTTTTTGTAATTTTGCATCATTAATTTTCAATTAGGAAACATTTACTCTTAACCAAAAATGATTTGACATGATCAAGCCAGTATCAAAGTTTTTGGTTTAGTCAATAAATTAAACCATTTTTTTGGCTTCCAGAGGTACCACATCAACTGTACATGAAAACTTCTGTGTACAAGGAAGGCCTGTATTTAAATTCTAAGTTTCAATTAAGCTTTTTATAAAAGATTCTCACTTTATTAACTGAAAAAAAATAGCTTTTAATAAGAGCTAACTCTTATCTTCCTATCTTCCTATCAAGTATAACTGGGGCACTGAACATATTATGTGTTTTTTCTGCTTCAGATAAAGATCTGATAAAGATAAAGAATATAGTAACTTGATGTTTGAGCACTTGGGACATGATGAAACCTCTGACCACTTCTAATGGTTATACGTATTTTAGTGTAGCCAATAATAAACTAGCCACTAAGCAGGAAGGGCCAATGACTTAGTAGGCATAGACACTCAGCCTTGGGCTCTCTTCTGCAGACAAAAGTAGCTCTCCTATGAGTGGTGGCTGAAAGTGTTGATTTCCTCTCCATCCTGTAGCAATAGCCCCCAAGAGAGGTTAGCTAAAATCCATATTCTGTTTACATGAGCCTGATCTCGGGATCACAGGGCAATGAGTATCAATTTTGAGATGGCTAAGTGCAGGTTGGGAGATGAACCTCTTTATGTTGAGAGATTTGTCTGTCCTTGGTCTTTTGATCCAAGCTAATAGTTGACAAGGAGAAGAGTTTCCTGTGATTATTTTAGTGATCTTGGACCAGATGACCACCAAGAAGAGAATGAGGATGTTGCAGAATCAAGGTCAAGTGTAAAAATGCTTATTCAGCAGTCCCCGCAACTATTTAAGGTTTAGATGAGCCCAACTTTTTGGAAAGAATAACTGTAACTATTATGTCTTTCTGCTGGTGCATATATGAGTGATTTTCTGACTCCTGCTGCCTGAAGATTTGTGTGTTACATTTCAGTCTTCTCCCAGGGTTCTCTAGCACCTTCGAGAGATTGGGAGTGTGGGAGTGAGAGATTGGCTCAAGTCTCCATCAAATGTATTCCCTTAAATTTAGGGGGTTCAAGCACTATCATTTGACCACTTAATAGCTACATTACAAAGGAATGCATACTTATTTCAAAGGTATAACAAAAGCAAACAATATCTTAAGGTGAGCTTTCCCCTAAATTTCACCCCTCCCAGGGTAGAGAAGGGAATTAAATTCACAATTTAACTCAATTCCTTCATAGCATTAGTTCTTCCAAATTCCAGTTCCAATCTCCCCACCCTACCCCCTATGGGTTTACATCATGGACCTTGGCTTTTTAAGGCTTTCTTGCTGAGCTGATTACAAAATCCAGCCTGAAATCTTGGGTTTTGAGGTCCTTATGCCTCAGATTCCCTTGTTAGAAATTCTGTCCCTTTACCTAGAATTGAAAAGGACAAACAAAAAAAGTTTAAATCCCAAGTCTGTTCTTAAGGGCCACAGGACTTAAGTGGGAAGGATATGGTACTCTTTTCTGCCTAGTCCACTGCAAGGTATCTTTACAAAATAGGCTTTCACTACAGGATACAGCTTCAGGTAAAGTTAAAGACATAAACAGTCCTAACTATATAGCTAATGGACAGAGGCTATTCTTACTCATGTGACAAGTGAATACAGAATGTCTATACCTGTATCAGTCTTCCAAGAAGATCTTTAATATCTCCCACATGGGTGCTTCCACCTGAGGTGACCTAAACATGTCCCCAGACTCCCATTACACATGTTTATAAGTGTTTTTTGATTACTATTTCTTTTGAGTTTAATTACCTGTCCCATATCTGATTCACATTATGTATTAAATACCTTTCTACTACCCTTCCCTAACTTCTTTTGACAGTCACTAGATATGAAATAAAAGTTAAGGCTTGAGCAATTTTTCCCTAAGCATCAGGGCAAGATAAGTAATGATCCAAAATGTTGTGAGAAAAGGGAGCCTAAACCATCTCATTAGCGCTCAATCTATTCAGGAATGAACCTATTTGGATTATTGTCTATGTCCAGAATAGAAAGCCCTTCAATGGAGATCAAGAAAGCAATGATCCCAACTTCCCTGTACCAAAAAGTAGTTTTTCATTTCTAGATATATCCAGTCCTCTATATTATTGAGTATTACCTTATATCTGTCAACCATTAAAACAGAAGCTATAAAATTATTTCTAAGACTTTGTAGCTATAGCATTCTGTTGGCCTAATTACAATTAATTCATTATGAGGATTTATTCTACTTTCTTAGGCTATATCCCTATAATCATTTCTCTATAAAAATACATCTGATTATATTGTAGGGGATGTGGAAAAAACATTGCAATTTTTGTTTTTCCATCCAGCAACTGTTACCCTTTGAGTTTCTTCATTCCTCTGTACCTCAAATATCCTGATTCATACCCCTACCCAAAAAAGAAAAACTCACTGGAATTCCAAAACCACCTATCAAAACAACAAAATATGTAAAAGCTTAAGAAGGAAAGGAATGAGAATGAAGGAGTTTGTAGCATGACACCTTGCTCTTTTTTTCTTGCTGCTTTTTATTTGTTAATTTCTTACAGAGAGACTAGGGGACAGTTTTGTTTGAATTTTAATTTCTGCTGACTACTGAGGTAAGTCTAGTATTCACTCTTCCAAAATTACACTACAATAAAATAAGTAGGTGGGGATTTGAATTTGCTACAATGGGATTTTACTCCATCCATCCATGCAATAAGGACTTGTTGAGTGCCTTCTACATGCAAGGCATTGTATTTGGCAGTCATTTAGCTGCAGAGATAAATATGATATATTTCTTGACCCCCAAGAATTTGTGGTTTATGTTGTAAACACCTGAATACTCCTCAGTTTTGCTTGGATTGAGCTGCAGGAACTTTCAATTATTTCATGTCAGCATATTCTATAATTATTTCCCATTTATGTATCCATTATTCTATTTGACTTTAGACAGGACTCAGTTCTATATTTAGGAAGCACTCACAAATATACCTTCTTAGATACCTCCTGCTTAGAAAGTATCTAATATTTGGAGATATCGCTTCTGAGGAACTTTCCAATCACCATATAGCAGACATTCATTATGAATATAGATAGTTATGACTTCAGCTTCAGACTGATTGAAATTTGGCATCTTGTTAGAACTTTTTTCATGCTCTTTGAAATTTTGATGGTATTTGTTTATTGTATTAAAGTGGTATCAGTAGTTAGAGTATATATTTAAAAAGAATGAAATATAAATATCTTTCAAAAGACTTTTAGTCTGACAAAAATTTTTTCAATGAAGAAAAATCCTTTTTCTTTTCATCATGTCCTCCTTAAAAATAATAAAACTCTTGTTAAAAATATATATGCATATAAATATATATAAAATCAATAGTTAACAAACATTTGTTGGGCACCACTTATGTGCCAGACATTTGCCAGAAACTAGGAATACAGATTCAAAAAAGTATAGTCTCTCTCTCTTCAAAGAGTTTATAATCTGAAGAGAGAAGATAATACACAAAAGGAAGCTGAAAAGGAATTAAGGGGGAGAGCATGATAGAGAAACCAAAGAATGTTAAAAAAAAAAAAAAGAAAGAAAGAAAGAAAGAAAGCTTTTAGGTCAGAAATGAGATGTTTGAGGTAATATGTGTGGTCAAACAAAATGAATTATCACATTGATCAAATCAATAGACTTAATTGCTGATGCTGCAAATTTCTCTAGTAGATTCTACCCTTGCAATCATCGTTTATAGGTATTTTAGTATCTTCTGATGTTCACAAGGTCATTTACAAAAAGAAAGAAAACATACACAGATTGCCAGGACCCCCCTAATAAAAGCTAGCTTAGTTGGATCAATATTTCATGTGAGAAGCTGTGGTCCTTGTCACTATTATATTGGTGTAGAACAGTGGTTCTCAAACCTTTGTTTTCAGTATCTTCATGTTGTTAAAAAACTATCAAAGATCTGTTCAAAGAGTTTTTGTTCACATGGGTTATATTTATAGTTTTTTTACTATATTAGAAATAAAAATAATTTTGAATTTGTCGACCCTCTGAAAGGGTTTCAGAGACCCCAACAATTCTTTGGACTACACTTTGAGGACCACTAGTGTAGAAAAAGGCTCCATCTCTTATTAAATTCTGACACCTGGAATTGTGCATCTATGAGAGATGACAGGCAAAAATTTGCCTCTTCGTCTACCAGAGATAGTATCCTGTGTTATCAGCTCTTTTAGGTCACATCCAATTAGTAGATTTTTTGAATGAATCATACATGGTGAGAAGTCAAGTCTCAAAGTTTTCTTTGAAAGGAATGGGAAGAGAAGGGTCCTATTGAAGAAGGACTGAAAATCTTCTTCAACTCTGCCTCAGTGAAGGACCACATTCAAGGGAAACAAGACAAGTAGTTTCATTCTGTTATCTAGGTGGGGTTGGTTTGAATTCCAACCCTATTGAATTAAAGAAACTCATTGAATTCTCTTCAAATTCCAGCTCAAACTGAAACCCAGTTTGTAGATGAGCCAACTTGGAACTCCACCCACTAGCCCCCTTCAGCTTTAGCCAAAGCTCCTTAGAGCCAATCTAAAATCTTTTCTTTGCAGAGGTTCTAAACATGCCATGCTATGCCATGCTATGCCAAGGAAACCTCTGCTGCTGGAATAATATTCTTTTCCAGTGCTACTCTCTCTTTACCCTTACTTATTTCCCCAACCAGACTTTTTGCTTCTCGGTCAGGATTTCTAACCTTACTTCCCAATCCCTATAAAAAAACCTCTTTTATCAATCTAGGTTTTTGGGTTTGTAAATACCTTTATAGAGAATCTCTGTGCCGCCAGAAGGGAGTTCCCCAAAATTCCCTACCCTTGTGCCGAATCCCAAGGGAGTGCAGAGGAGCCAAACCTCTCCATTTGGTTCCCTGAACCCTGAACCTGCCTAGACTTTATCATTTAACTCCCTGACCACCAGAAACCCTAAGTTCATTTTGGTTCCCTAAATCTAGACCTTATCATTTGGTTCCCTACAAAAGGGAACCCCAAAATCTAAACCTCATCACTATTATAAGTGTAAAGTAAAAAGTAAAACTTTTATCTCTCCTAAATATATACTTGTCTCTGCTTCTGATATTGTGGAATTTGGTGAACAAATCCATATTCAATCCATCATAGACTTAGCGCTTTTATAATTCTTCTCAGGTTTCAACTTTCAAAATTGGAGCCAAAATTTTTAAAATTTATTTCACATCTCCTGATTATTTTAATTGTCCCTATCTGAAATTTGACCAATATCTAATTCTGAAGTATAAAGATCAGAACCTGGGGCAAAAATTCCCTTCTCCAAAACCATCTGTGACTCCATGGAATCTAAATGTTGTGTCTTGTGTTGAATCTTTAGTTTCTAGATTACTTTGTGATGCAGTAAAAAGAATAGTAGCTTTGTATTTGGTTTTAAGTCTTAATTCTATTGCTACTTATCTGTATGATTTTGAACAAGTCACCTATCCTCCCTGACACTTCAGTTTTCTCATCTGTAAAATGAAGAGTTTGGACTAGATAGCCTCTAAAATCCCCTCCATCTTTATTAATGACAATATTTACTAATTATTTAGTTAATTAGATTGAATTTGGGAATGTGGCAGGACCTATAGCCTGAATCCATTGTAACAATAATAATCAGAATCTGTCTTTGGTAGAATGATTAAAGTGCAATTGAATTATAGAGTACATTGTTATACAAATGATCCATTCTCCCTTCCTACCTTTCTCCTTTCTTCCTTCCCTCCCTCTTCCTTTTCCTTTTCCTCTCTGTCTTTCCTCACTCTCTGTCTCTCTGTCTCTGTCTCTGTCTCTCTGTCTCTCTGCCTGTGTCTGTGTCATTTTCCTCTCCCTCTCCTCTCTCTACTTTCTCTTCCCCTCCCTCTCTCCATGCATATACACATACATACATACATCTATCTATGTTTACAGACATGTATATTCAAATAAACACATCTATATTTTTAAAAAACTGTAAAGGACTGGGTTTTTGGGGGAAAGGTAAGTTCTATTTTAGACATGTTGATTTAGAAATATCTATGGGACATCTTGTTAGAACTATCCATTAGGCAGTTCATGAGAGATTACTGGAGCTCAGGGGAGTAGAGAATAGGGCTAGTATAAACAGCACAATATATCACATATACATATACAAAAATATGTGTGTATGTACATAAATGTGCATGTACATATATACATAAATATATATATACACATAAGTGTGTATGTACCTATACTCCCTAATGGACATAAGCAGTTTGGCTGGTACATTGTATTTCATAAATTGTTGTTAATTGATATGCTAATGTTTTATGAT
Organism: Antechinus flavipes; assembly: GCF_016432865.1. Taxonomy (NCBI): domain Eukaryota; kingdom Metazoa; phylum Chordata; class Mammalia; order Dasyuromorphia; family Dasyuridae; genus Antechinus; species Antechinus flavipes. The sequence continues at coordinate 337,608,479 of NC_067401.1, read as the reverse complement.
AATACTTTACTTAGAATAGATTAGAGACCTAAAAATAAGATAGACTTTGAACTTTTGACATTGGTAAAATTGAAGAAAGAACAGAATTCTAAAGAACCTTGAAACTTGTAGAAACAGGTAGAATACAGAAAATACAAAAAATCAAGTCATGTTGCTACATGAAGGAATTGGATGAAAAAGTATAAATTAATGATTACTTTTGGGCTATGGCTCTCCATCCGAATGTAGTTTTTCCACGTATAATTTACTGTCTTTAAAAACCACCAATTTCTCAATTAGAATATTATAGTACTCATCTACAAGAATGAAGATTTATTCTACTTTGTGTAAAACAGAAGAAATAGGAATAATATATATATGAAATAGGAATATATATACACCTATATATATTCTATACTATATATATTTTTATATATATTCTGTGCAAAACAGAAGAATTAAGAGTAGAGGTTATAGAAAGTCATCCTTTAGCTCAATAAAAGGGGAAATATTCCTAATATAGCTTTCCAAAAGTAGAATGGGCTGTCAGGAAACAATGATATTCCCATCATTGAAGGTCATCTTTTCCAAGGGGTGTCATAGAAGTTATTCCTATACAGGTAGGACTAAAGTGGGAAGTTGTATCATACAAATGGAATAAACATTGGATTTGGATTCAAAGATCTGAGACCAAATCTTGGGCTGTTCGGCTTATTTTTCTGGGTGACCTTAGGCACATTTAAAGTCATTTAACCTCCGTGGGCCTTCCATTTCCTCATTTATAAGAGGAGGGAGCTGTACTAAATGGCTTCTGAGGGCCCCTTTAACTCGGAATCCTATGTTTCTTACTCATTGAGGTATAAATTAGTCATATGTCTCTTTTAGTCATATGGCAAATGGTGATTCAAATATGCCTCCAGAATCATAGAGCTATGAATATTGCTTCTTTAATAGTAGTAACATTCAAGAGCTCCGATCCCTCTGGAAGGGAATGGAGTTCAAGTTATTCTGATGGCAAAATCTAGGGGACTTACAGAGTTGGAGTTCAGGCAGTTGCAATGTAAAAAAAGTTATGTTCTGGGACCTAAACATTAAGAATCTTGCTTTCCCAGTGATCAAGGATTTAAGGAGAAAAAAGAGCTTTGGTTTTGGATTAGTGATAACAGTGAGGCGAACTAGGAAAGTGGAACTGGAACGAGTGGTAAAATTATGAATTGCCTGTGACTAAATTCTCAGATAGTTTTTATTCTCATGCTGTAAAATAAAATATTTCTTGTATTTTAAACACATGAACATGTTACTAGTGCCAAAGTTCATCAGTTCTGAATAGCCCAGGTGAGCTCTGAAAAACAGTCCTTGAGCAAACAAAACAGTGTTGCTGTTTACATACTCCAGGGAATCTATCCCAGCCCCACTGACCTGTGTTTTCTTATATCCTTCTTGGTTAGTTGGTTAACCCAGGTGGTCTAATCTTTTCTTGGCATTTTCACTCATGTTGCCTTCTCCCACACTGTCTAGACTGGATCTAAGATGCAGAGCAATGCACTTGGTGAATACTCCTGCTCTCTTCCTTCTTCAGTATTTACCATTTATGACCCTTCCTCTGACATTTTGGATGAATTCCTTGGCCAAGATGAGCAGCAACAATTCATAGGATCATAAGGATTATAGGATTTGGAGCTTAAAGATACCTTGGAGATAATAGAAATCAACTCTTTTGATTTATGGAAGACTAAACTGAGACTTAAAAAAAGGAAGTGACTTGTATAAAGTCAGACAACTAATAAGCAGCAGAGCCAGGACTGTGTTGGGGTGACTATATGTTGACAGATACCATGGGGAAGAAGGGGAGGGGCCAGGAAACTTTTCTGATTCATTGAATAATGAATGCACAACATTGTTTTGCTGTTATCTGAGACAAGACTGACCAAGGAGCCATTAGAAGGTGCCCTTGCATCATATATTGCCACCAAATTGTGCAGCATACCACATATACTTGCCAAAGTTTTTTTTCAAAGATAGATTTGCCTCATTTATAATACCTTATATGATGCCTTCCTCTAAATTTTTTTTAACTTTAATCAAATTAACATCTGTGACATTGTGCCATATCTTTAGGAAACAGTCTATAGTTAACCAATATTGCTTATTTATTTATTTATTTATTTTTGTGATCAAATTTAGTCTCTAGAACTCTAAATCATTTGGATTACTTATTCAGTCTCTAGCACCTTAAATCATTTGGATTACTTATTCCTATGTGTATTACTTTTTAACTGTTTACAGTTTACCTTTGTTGCCCCATTTCTTCCAGTTTCTTCAGCCTTGAGAGATATTTATGAATCCACATGATGTTTCCCTTCCCTAGAAGAGTTTTATGTTAGCTGCTAATTCTAAGGATGGCATATATAAACCATGATTTTTAGAATTGACTTCACTGAAAAGTTAATAAAGAAATAAAACTTTTGTAGAAAGATAGCTTCTCTTTAGGACAGATGGCAGTAATCTGTTCACAGAGAGGCTATTAACAGCAGTTCTCCCTCTGTCCTCAAGGAAAAACTTTTTTTTTTTTCTTTATAGCAGATGGCCCCTGTGAAGAATAGGTTTACATTTTTGATATCTGCAAAGGAAAATATGAGCATCCTCTGCTATCTGGCTACTGAATCGAAAAATAACTACTACTAGTTTGCCTCCCCTTATAGCTATCTCACTCAATTCTCCATCATAAGAGAAACCCAGTATTCTGAACATCAAGACAGTTTAGTGAATCTTCTTTATTCTGGATGCAATATTTAATATTCACAACAACTCTACTTTGAAATGTGATTATATATGATTATATATAATGACATACTTCATAAATTCCGCAGAATTGGAAGGAACTTTAGAGTTTATTTAGTACAGAATATACCTGAGCAAGACCCCCAATGCAGCACTCTTGACAAGTGAGCATCCTGCAATCATTTGAAACCCTCCAGTGATGGAGAACTTACTAGCTCCTGAAGTGCACATTCTTTTTTTGGACAATAATTGTAGAAAAGTGTTCCTTGTACTGACTTGAAATCTGACTCTATAACTTCTATCTATTACTCTTAGGTCTGCCTTCTGGGGCCAAACAGAACAAGTATAATTCCTCTTCCATGATGATGTCCTTTAAAATACTGGAAAATAACCATCACATTCCAGTAGAACATAAGCTCCTTAAAAACAAGAACTCTTTCTTTTTTTTGCTACTTTCTTTTTCTTCCACTTCCCTTCCTTTCTTCTTTCCTCCCCTCCCCTTTTCCTCCCTCCCTCCCTTCCTTCCTTCCTTCCTTCCATTCTTCTTTCCTTCCTTTTATTTGTTCTTTTTTTCTTCTTTCCTTCCTTCTATTCTCTTTGCATCCTCAGGATCTAGCATAGTACACTCAATAAATACATATTAAATTGATTTTTGGTCCTAAATTTTCTTTTCTCTCAATTAAATATTACCATTTCACTTCAATATTACTAGTCTTTATATGATCTTTAGGTTCATCAGTATCTTGGTTTTCTTCCCTTTGATATAGTCCAATTTGTCAATATTATTGCTAAAAATGTAATACTTGCTTTTAAAAAAAAGAGGCAATAAAGGTTAACTCACCCAAGGGTCATATAGGTAATAGATGTCTGAGACTGGATTTGAACTCACATCCTTCTGACTTCAGAGCCAGTGCTTTATGCCATGTACTTGTCCCAGTCCTTGCCTTTTTTTTTTTTTTTTAAGATAGCAAAACCAAAAAAAAAGTGAAGCTAAAGTGGGGGTAACCATCAATTGAAGAATGGCCATAAAATAATATAGAGATGTGATGGAACATAACTCTGTTATAAGAAACAAGGAAAATAAGGATTTTGGAGAAATATGGATAATCTTATAAGAACTAATGCAGAGTAAAGCAAAGAAGAGCCAGCAGAACAATGTATGTAGTGACTACAATAATTTAAATGAAAATTATACTAAAAGGCAGCTGAACCTAAGATTAATTGCAATGGACAATGTTAATTCTGGAGAACAGTTGATGAAACAGCTTCTCTCCTCTTTACTGAGAGAGTAGTATAGGACCACAAATGTGACATATTGTATAAGCTGCCATATGATGTTGTTTTAGTCGCATTTGCTTCTTTGTGAAGGTTCAATGTTTGGGAGGAGAGGAAGTATTATAATGTGAAAGAAATGCATCAATAAAGCTTTAAAAAAAATTTAAAAGGAAGATACAAAATTTGATGCTCACAGATAAACATAATATCATGAACATGCAGGGGAAAATGGGCTTATTATCTGCCTCATTATTTATATTCTAGCATAACTTTATGCTAGCTTTTAATTTTTTTAATGCTGTGTCACCTGGTAGACTTCTAAGAATCTGTAGTTCACTAATCTTTTCCATACAATTTGAAGTGGTCATAGCTCCCAATTTTGCCCTTGTGAAGTTTTTTTAAATTTTTTTTAATATTTGTGTAACAAATAATTTTTAGTCCTTTAGGAAGCACACTTCAGGTGTTGTCATCTACTTAGGTAACACAAGCTTATCTACCTTGGAGATACCTCATTTTTGATGATATCTTGTTTCTGATAATATTCTCAGAATTGGTGAGATTACCATATTTCCCTTGCTTACTTCAGTCCTTTCTAAATTCACTTTCTAGACTTCACCTTCTTACCAGTAGCCTTGTCCCTTCAATGATATGCTTTCATCCTCCTCACTCCAGGTTTTCCACTCCTCTGATTGTTTTTCCCATTAGAATATGAACTCCTTGTGGCTAGACAGTCTAGTTTTCTTATATTTGTAACCTCACCACTTAGCATACTGCTTGACATGTAGTAATATGTGTTTAATCTCTCTTTACTGCAATGATAACTTGTGGATAAAAAAATGTAAAATCATTATGGACACATATGAACAAAAAATGAGTTAAATTAGGAATATGGTAAAAATGAGAAAGGCATAGTCTGAATGCGATATTTATCCCACTGAGCTATTTAAAAAAACTAGAGGAAGCCCTCCAGCTTATCAGGTAGTCTTTCTATGGAGGATTTATAATACACACACACACACACACACACACACACACACACGCACACGCACACACACACACACACATTGTATATAAAAGAATCTAAAAAGATGAAGAGGTTATAATCTGCATTAGTGGAGAAAATGCCATCATAGATGAAACCACAATACTGACAAAGCTACAAAGTAAGCTATGTAAGTTAACTTGATTCCAAACATTACTTTTAAATAATTTTTAAAAGATTACTTTCTATTTCAAAGTAGTTTTTTCAAATTTGCTGATTAAACTCATGTTCCCATGACATATAATGCTTTAGTGTTAATTATTTGAAGATTTAAGATTAGAGAACAAATTTTCAAAATTAATGCAATTTTTAACTCTCCAAGATACTCAGGTAAGTCCTGAACTAATTTAAATAATTTATGTGTAAAATGGGGGAAGACTTATGTTACTCAAATAATAAAATCAATCTGCAACTTCATGTAGTCTGTGGAAACTATTTTTAGGGTCTATGACAATCACATTAAAAAAAATTTTTTTTTTACTGAGTCTTAACTATAAACAGCTTCCTTCAGTTTTGTAACAATAACACTATTGATTTCCTTTGAAGATCATTGAAACATTTCACGCACTGAAAAAATACCCAAGAAAAATCCTATTTTCATTATAACCTGAAATGTGAGGTACTCGAATCGAAGACTGATCTTGCTGTCTGAAATGCTAATAGAGTATGATCAAGCTATGAAAAATAATTTCCCAAGAATCATCTGTTATGCATTCCCTCTAGTACATTAGAAGAAAAAAATTTTCTTTTCCTTAATTTTAACCAGAAAATAGTTCTTTTGCTCATGTTTTCCTTTAAGTACTTAGCTTCTGCCTGAAAAATTTACAATGTGGTTTTTAGATGAATGAAGCATAATTCTACAAAATTCTACTTACTATATCAAGATAGATGCGTCTTTTATGAGCATTTTTGGCAAGTTCTAGCTAATAAGAATGAGCTAGGATTTAGGGATTTGGGGGTAAGTGTGGGTCCATATTTTAAGTTCAACTCCCAAAGGTATCTTTAGTTATTTAACAAAGCATTAACCACTAACTGGTGATACTTATTTCTTATTAGTTGATAGTTATTGGTTAAGAAGTAGACTTTTATTACAATTTCAAAAATACTAGCCTAGTTAACATTCCTGAGTTTTATGTAAATAGCTTATAGTTAAATTATAGTTAAACAAATATTTATTAAGTATCTATTATGTGCCATTCACTATGCTAAGTGTTGGGGGTACAAATAAAGGCAAAAAAAGTCTGTGCCCATATTTAAAATAAAAAAATGCACATAAAATATGTAAATATAATACAATAACATTTAATAATAAATATAATATAAAGGATAATATGATTAGGTATATAATTATATTCATATAATTATTTAATATATTTAAATTATAATATATATTCCTTTGTTTCCCATTTGGGTCCAATGAGACTCAGCCATTAAAGGAATTCTTTGGTTAATACTTTTTTGATAAATAATAATTTTTATAGAGCCTCAGCTCTGATTCTTGTCTTTCATCACTGCCCTTATTGCTAGTACATCTCACTGTCATTCACCTCTCTCTTTTTTTGTGTCCAAAAATCAAGACTTAGCAGATGGAATCCACAGGTAGTACGATTAGTAGTAGGAGGCAATGCAGTTGCAGTCCTGAGTGAGAGGATCTAATCTGTATACAAATAGTTTATTTTTGAGTTGACATCCACTTAGTGAATGGATCTGAAATGGTTGCTAAAGGAGTTAATGAGGGTGGCAGTGAAGGTGGGAGTTCTACAACTAAAGGAAATTTGGGCAAAACTGAAGGGTGGGGCCTAGTTGTGCATGGTTGAGCTTAAGGCTGGAATGTATTCTGGAGGCCAGCAAGTGCAGCAAATTGGATCCTTCTGTATCTAACTTAACACCCTATTGCTCACCCAGGACCAAAACTGCTTCCTGAGCCTCAGTCTTCCACCTCCTCTTAGATATCTTGGATCTGATTGTGTTTTTGATTTTGATTTGGCCCTCCCTTGGTAGACCATTACTACTTCAAGTCTCTTCAGTTTTGTGATCAGCAATTCTGGTTGCCAATTGGCTCCTATTTCCGGCAATCCTACAACTTAGTTCTTTCTATTTTAAGGTCACTAGCTGATGATCTCTATTCACTTATACCACAAATTCTGACTCTACCCAAGTCTCCTTAGCATTCATGGGTATAGACTCACTGAAATCTTTTTCCTGATCCTCAGTATAGGAAGGTCTTGGGAACATTATGCAATCTGCCAATCCTGACCTCAACTTTGTTCTTAGAAAAGGCCAGGGGAAAAAGACAATTTTAAAAGCAGAGTAGGACATTGCACTATTTGGTGATGTCTAGGCTCTGCTGGAAATGTTTTGTCCCATTTCAACATTTTACAACAGAACAGGAGTTAAGTAACATTTATGTATCATTCACTCATAGGGTCAAGTATATGTGCAAGGTTAGATATAATGAAATATTAGAAAAACTTAAAACAAATGAGAGCTGTGTAGCATGCTGTTATGGTGACCATAAAGGCTAAAGAACTAAAGAGGAAGTAGCTGCAGAGATGGCTGGGCAGCAGGCAGAGTTTGGCCATCAGCACCTCAAACAGGGCAAGAGGGCAGGAGGGGGTAGGAAATAGGAAAAGATGTTCTTCCTTGGATTTCTAACCCGACAATATCTTTTTGAAAGTCATAGGGCACTTAATGTGGATCTGAAGGCATAATAACTATGGGATTTAGAGAGCAAGAGGTTTGCCCTCCATGATTTCATTTCTTTCATCCTACCTGTTAAAGTATTTATCTTTGATACCACTACACACCTGTCAGATTAGCTAAGATGACAGGAAAAGATAATGAAGAATATTGGAGGGGATGTGGGAAAACTGGGACACTGATACATTGTTGGTGGAGTTGTGAAAAGATCTAGTCATTCTGGAGAGCAATTTGGAACTATGCTCAAAAAAGTTAGCAAACTGTGCATATCCTTTGACCCAGTGGTGTTTCTACTGGGCTTATTATATCCTAAAGAGATCTTAAAGGAGGGAAAGGGACCCACATGTGCAAAAATGTTTGTGTCAGCCCTTTTTGTAGTGGCAAGAAACTGGAAACTGAGTGGATGCCCATCAGTTGGAGAATGACTGAGTAAATTATGGTATATGAATGTTGTGGAATATTATTGTTTTGTAAGAAACTATCAGCAGGATGATTTCAGAGAGGCCTGTAGTGATTTACATGAACTGATGCTAAGTGAAATGAGCAGAACCAGGACATCTTTATACACAGACTATACAATGATCAATTCTGATGGACATGGCTCTCTTCAACAATGAGATGATTCAAAGCAGTTCCAATAGTCTTGTGATGAAGAGAGCCATCTACACCCAGAGAGAGGACTGTGGGAAATGAATGTGGTTCAAACATAGAATTTTCACTCTTTTTGTTGTTGCTTATTTGTTTCTTCTTCTTCTTCTTCTTCTTCTTCTTCTTCTTCTTCTTCTTCTTCTTCTTCTTCTTCTTCTTCTTCTTTTTACAGGTTTGATTTGATTTTTCTTATGTAACACAATAATTATATAAATATGTGTTTATTGGATTTATATATTGGATTTAACATATATTTCTACCATGTTTAACATATATTGGACTACTTGCCATCTAGGGGAGAGCATGGGGGAAAGGAGGGAAAATTGGAACACAAGGTTTTGCAAGGGCTAATGTTCAAGAATTGTCCATGTATATGTTTTGAAAAATAAAAAGCTTTAATAAAAAATTATTTATCTTTGTTTCATTTATTATCTGATGAAAAGATGGTTCTTTTAGCTAATTTCAACTCCTTTATTTGTGCCCTGGATTATATTCCTTCTAGTCTTATCTAAGAGTGGCACAACATATCAGAATGCTGAGCCTGGAATCAAGAAGACCTAAATTCAAATCCATACTTAGACACTTAATAGCTCTATAATCCTGGGCAAGTCACTTAACTTTATTTGCCTCAGTTTCCTCAATTATAATATAGGTATAACAATATCACTTACCTCCCAGGTTTATTATGTGATCAAATGAGATAGCATTTATAAAGTGCTTAGAAAAGTCCCTGGCACATACTAGATACTTTGTAAATACTTGTTGCCTTCCTTCCTATAGGTACTTCTCTGCTGCCAACAGATCTGTCTAAATCTACTCTATCCTTTAAAAACTTTTACTTGACCCAGCCATTCCCTCAAGCTATGATCTCATATTTCTCTTCCTAGTCACAGCCAAACGCCTAGAAAAAGCTGTTAATACCTGTTGCTTCCATTTCCTCTCCTCCTACTCACTTCCCAACCTCTTGTAATAGGGTTTAAAACCTTGTTGAGCAACTTAAACTAATTTTTCAAGATTACCAATAATTTCTTCATTACTAGGTTCAGTAGTCTTTTCTCAGTCCTTATTTTTCACTTCTCCACAGCATTTGACATTGGTGACTAGTATCTCATCCTCAATTCTCTCTCTTTCTTGAATTTCTTATGATTCTTCTTTTTTCTATTTCCTTTGCTAGATCATTAAAAAATGTCTTTCTGAAAATAGAAGGAGTCCTACCAAATTCCTTTTATGACACATATATGGTGCTAATATCTAAACCAGGAAGGATGAAAACAGAGAAAGAAAATTATAGACCAATTTTCCCAATGGATATTGATGCAAAAATCTTAAATAAAACATTAGCAAAGAGATTTAAAAAAGTCATCCTCAAGATAATACACCTTGACAAAGTAAGATTTATACCAGGAATTCAGGGCTGATTCAATATTAGGAAAACTATTAGCATAATTGACTATATCAATAACTAAACTAACAAAAATCATGATTATCTCAACAGATACAGAAAAAGCATTTGATATAACCCAATACCCATTCCTATTAAAAACACTAGAGAATATAGGAATAAATGGATTTTTCCTTGAAATGATCAGTAGCATCTATTTAAACTCATCAGCAAACATCGTATGTAATGGGGACAAATTACAACCATTCCTGATAAGATCAGGGGTAAAACAAAATTGCCCACTATCACCATTACTCTTCAATATTGTATTAGAAATGTTAGCTTTGGCAATAAGAGAAGAAAAAGAGATTAAAGAAATTAGAGTAGGTAATGAGGAAACAAAATTATCACTCTTTGCAGATGATATAAGGGTATTCCTTTAGAGAACCCTAGAGAATTAGCTAAAAAACTACTAGAAACAATTCATAACTTTAGCAAAGTTGCAGGTTACAAAATAAATTCACATAAATCATCAGCATTTTAATATATTACCAATAAAGTCCAGCAGCAAGAGAAATTCCATTTAAAATAATTGTCGATAATAAAATAATTGGGAGTCTATCTGCCAAGGCAAAGTTAGGAACTATAGGAATACAACTACAAAACACTCTCTACACAAACAAAGTCAGATCTAATCATCTGGAAAAATATCAAGTGCTAATAGGTAAGCTGAATGAATATAATAAAAATGACAATACTACCTAAATTAATCTACTTATTTAGTGCCATACCAATCAAACTCCCAAGAAATTATTTTACAAATTTAGAAAAAATAATAACAAAGTTTATCTGGAAGAACAAAAGGTCAAGAATTTCAAGGGAATTAATAAAACAAAATGCCAATGAAGATGGCCTAGCTGTACCAGACCTAAAACCATATTAAAAAGCAGCAGTCATCAAAACCATTTGGTACTGACTAAGAAATAGAGTAGTCAATCAGTGAAATAGGATAGGTTCACTGGACAAAATAGTCAATGACTATAGTAGTCTAGTTTGACAAACCCAAAGACCCCAGTTTTTGGGATAAAAACTCATTATTTTGACAAAAACTGCTGGGAAAATTGGAAACTACTATGGCAGAAACTAGGCATTGACCCACACTTAACAGTAGATACCAAGATAAAGTCAAAATCGGTTCATGATTTAGACATAAAAAGTGATATTATAAGCAAATTAGAAGAACATAGGATAGTTTACCTCTCAGATCTGTGGAGAAGGAAGGAATTTATGACTAAAGAGGGACTGGAGATCATTATTGAACACAAAATAAATAATTTTGATTATATTAAGTAAAAAAGTTTTTGTAGAAACAAAACAAATGCAGACAAAATTAGAAGGGAAGCAATAAATTAGGAAAACATTTTTAAATTCAAGGATTCTGATTAAAGCCTCATTTCTAAAATATATAGAAAACTGACTCAAATTTATAAGAATTCCAGCCATTCTCCAATTGATAAATGGTCAAAGAATATGAAGAGACAATTTTCAGATGAAGAAACTGAAACCATTTCTAGTTGTATGAAAAGGTGCTCTAAATCACTATTGATCAGAGAAATGCAAATTAAGACAATTCTGAGATACCACCATACACCTCTCAACAGGAATAGAAAATGACAAATGTTGGAGGGGATGTGGGAAAACTGGGACTAGTGTCCATTGTTGGTGGATTGTGAACAGATCCAACCATTCAGGAGAGCAATTTAGAACTAACTATGCCTAAAGGACTATCAAACTGTGCATACCCTTTGATTCAGCAGTTTTTCTACTGGGCATATATCCCAAAGAAATCTTAAAGAAAGGAAAGGAACCCACAGGTGCAAAAATGTTTTTGGCAGTCTTTTTTTGTAGTGGCAAGAAACTGGAAACTGGGTGAATGCCCATCAGTTGAGAATAGCTGAATAAATTATGATATATGAATGGTATGGAATATTATTGTTCTATAAGAAACAATCACCAGGATGATTTCAGAGAGGCCTGGAGAGATTTACATGAACTGATGCTAAGTAAAATGAGCAGAACCAGGAGATCATTATACATGGCAACAAGATTATATGATGATCAATTCTGATGTACGGGGCTCTTTTCAAAAATGAGATGATTCAGGCCACTTCCAATGATCTTGTGATGAAGAGAGCCATCTACACCCAGAGAGAGGACTGTGGGAACTGAGTGTGGATCACAACATAGCATTTTCACTCTTTTTGTTGTTGTTTGCTTGCATTTTTATTTTGTTTCTCATTTTTTTTCTTTTTGATCTTATTTTTCTTGTGCAGCAAGATAATTGTATAAATATGTATGTATATGTTAAATATATTGTTTACAGTGTTTAACATATATTGGATTTCACTCCCTAGGGAAGGGAGTGAAGAGAAGGGGAGGGGGGAGATTAGAACACAAGATTTTTCAAGAGTCAATGTAGAAAAATTATCCTTGTATGTTTTAGAAAAAAAAAAACTTCAATTAAAAAAAAAGTCCTTCCTTTCCTTTCCTTTCCTTTCCTTTCCTTTCCTTTCCTTTTTCCTTTCCTTTCCTTTCCTTTCCTTTCCTTTCCTTTCCTTTCCTTTCCTTTCCTTCCTTTCCTTTCCTTTCCTTTCCTTTCCTTTTTCCTTTCCTTTCCTTTCCTTTCTTTTCCTTTCCTTTCCTTTCCTTTTTCCTTTCCTTTCCTTTCCTTTTTTTTTTTTCCTTTTTTCCTTTTCCTTTCCTTTTTTCCTTTCCTTTCCTTCCTTTCCTTTTTCCTTCCTTTCCTTTCCTTTTTCCTTTCCTTTCCTTTCCTTTTTTTTTTTTCCTTTCCTTTCCTTTTTCCTTTTTTCCTTTCCTTTCCTTTCCTTTTTTTTCCTTTTTCCTTTCCTTTTTTCTTTCCTTTCCTTTCCTTTTTCCTTTCCTTTCCTTTCCTTTTTCCTTTCCTTTCCTTTTTTTTCCTTTTCCTTTCCTTTCCTTTTTCCTTTCCTTTCCTTTCCTTTTTCCTTTCCTTTCCTCTTTCCTTTCCTCTCCTCTCCTCTCCTCTCCTCTCCTCTCCTCTCCTCTCCTTTCCTCTCCTCTCCTCTCCTCTCCTCTCCTCTCCTCTCCTCTCCTCTCCTCTCCTCTCCTCTCCTCTCCTCTTCCTCTCCTCTCCTCTCCTCTCCTCTCCTCTCCTCTCCTCTCCTCTCCTCTCCTCTCCTCTCCTCTCCTTTCCTTTCCTTTCCTCTCCTCTCCTCTCCTTTCCTTTCCTCTCCTCTCCTCTCCTCTCCTTTCCTCTCCTTTCCTCTCCTCTCCTCTCCTCTCCTCCTCTCCTCTCCTTTCCTTTCCTCTCCTCTTTCCTTTTTCCTCTCCTCCTCCTCTCCTCTTTCCTTTTTCCTCTCCTCTCCTCTCCTCTCCTCTCCTCTCCTCTCCTCTCCTCTCCTCTCTTCTCCTCTTTCCTTTTTCCTCTCCTCTCCTCTCCTCTTTCCTTTTTCCTCTCCTCTCCTCTCCTCTCCTCTCCTCTCCTCTCCTCTCCTCTCCTCTCCTCTCCTCTCCTCTTTCCTTTTTCCTCTCCTCTCCTCTCCTCTCCTCTCCTCTTTCCCTTTTCCTCTCCTCTCCTCCTCTCTCCTCTCCTCTCCTCTCCTCTCCTCTCCTCTCCTCTCCTCTCCTCTCCTCTCCTCTCCTCTCCTCTCCTCTCCTCTCTCTCTCTCCTCTCCTCTTCTCTCCTCTCCTCTCCTCTCCTCTTTCCTTTTTCCTCTCCTCTCCCCTCCTCTCCTCTCCTCTTTCCCTTTTCCTCTCCTCTCCTCTCCTCTCCTCTCCTCTCCTCTCCTCTCCTCTCCTCTCCTCTCCTCTCCTCTCCTCTCCTTTCCTCTCCTTTCCTTTCCTTTCCTTTCCGAGTTTTCTGAGTTTCTATGGGGCAAATTATCATCTTAGTCTAGATAACCAATGAATCCATATCTCCTGAGTTCAGTTTCCATATCATTGACTATGTGTTGGACATCTGCAATTGAATGTCTTATAAGTATCTCAAATTCAATATGTTTCTAATGGAATCTATCATTTTTTCACTAGTCAACCCATCTGTCTCCCAGTTCCCCAAAATTTATAATTTTGGAATCATCCTTGACTTTCAGCTTCTTTGCTTGCACTCACTGCCCAAATCCAATCAATTAGTTGCTTAGTCTTACTGAATGTCTCTACAAATTGTCTTCAACTTGTACCTTTATTTCTATTAACATAGCCCTTACTTAAATTTAGGTTCTAATCAACCACTTTTCATCCATTCAAAGTAACAGTTTCCAAAGTGGATTCTCAGCTTCCATTCTCTTTCCTCTCTAATCTATCCTCCGTATGCCAAACTAATCTTTCTGAAAGTATAAATCTGACCATAACAGCCACCCCCTCAAGAATCTTTGATCGGTTTCTAGATTTTATTTTTGTTTTTTGTTGTTGTTCAATTATTTTTCAATCATGTACAATTCTGTGACCCCATTTGGGGTTTTCATGGCAAATATTCTAGAGTGATCTGCCATTTCTTTCTCCAGATCATATGAGTAAACTAAGGCAAACAGGATTAAATGACTTGCTCAGTGTCACATGGCAAGTAAGTGTTTGAGGCCATTTTGAACTTAGCTCTTTTTGTTTTCGGGCCTGGCACTCTACAAACTGTACCATTTAGTAATCCCTCATTCTCTATTGCTTCTAGGATTTCTTCTTGACGTTTAAACCCTTTTCCAATCTGGATTTTGCCTATATTTTCAGAATTATTTCATGTTACTCCTCTTCATACACACTACTATCTAGCTAAATTGGCTTACTTGCTTTACCCTGAGCTCAGCATTCTATTATTGTGCATTTTATACAACTTCACTCCCAGGGTTACAATACTCCCCATCTCCATCTCTTGAAATCCCTAGTTCTTTTTAAAATTTCAGTAAAGATGCTATATTTATCAGGGAATCCTTCTTGACCCTACCGAGTAGTTAGTGTTCCCTTCATCTTCATTCAAATGATTGTGCTTATACCCTTTTTGTTTACTTGTTTTACTCTTTCATTAGAATGTAAATTCCTTGAGGACAGGAACTGATTTTTTTGTTTAGTCTTTTATCACTAACTTAATCCCATGCTTTGAATTTTTTTTTTTTTTTTGACCAGGTATTTCTTTAGTATGAAGAACACCTAGTGTAGTGATTTCTACCACCAATTTACAAACACAATTCATATACAAGATATAGTCTTAAAGTTATAAAAAAGTAATAAGTATATGGAGCAGCTAAGTGATGCAGTGGATAGAGAACCAGCCCTAAAGACAGGAGGACCTGAGTTCAAATCTGCCCTCAGATACTTAAGACTTCCTAGCTGTGTGACTTGGTTAAGTCATTTAACCCCAATTGTCTCAGCAAAAGCAAACAAACAAACAAACAAAAAAGTAATAAGTATGAGCAGCATCCATTAGCACTGGAAAGGACTTTAGATGTCATTGACTATAATACCTCCTTCTACAGATCAAGAAACTGAGCCCCAAAGAATATAAATGCTTTATCAAATATCATCACAGAGTTATTAAATGGATGAGACAGAATTTGAACCCTATTAAGTCTAGAGGACTCATTTCCCCCACATTATTATATAATTAATGAAAAAATGAAAACAAATGTCTTTTGTTGCTTTTGTTTTAAACTTTAAAGGATTCATAACCTAATAATATTTTTATTAGATAAGAACATTTTCTCAACTCTAATGTTTTTTGTGTACAAAGGAAATCATGTAATGCTTATCATGTTAAAGGGGAAAGCATAGGAGTTGTGAACTTTATAGGAAAAATTCAGTCTATCTGAAGTGGAGGAAAATCTGATACATCTGATACATTGGGAAGTGCTAAGAAATGTGTTTCAGGCAATATTTCTATAAATTTTAAAGGATATATTACAAAATCAGATTTATAATTAACTATCTTGACTGAATTAGAAAGAAGATAGTATTTCACTTCAGATCATATTATATTTCACTTCAGATCATATTGTTTTCTGTGTTCACTACTTTCCTTTCAATAGGAGAGTGTTAGCTTTGTTAGTTTCCAACAGCTCATCCATTTACAAGCATAGAACAGGGAGGGCATTTGAGATAAGGAAGTGATTAGGAGGCTCATTTGTGCTTTTAATGGTTCCTGAGTCTGAATAGCTTGCTGAGATTTGGATAGGAGGTCCCATGGAAAAAGGAAATGTATTAAAGTGACAAGTTGTTTTCTAGAGTTTCATTTTAAAAGTACCTGTGTTATCACAGGCTAATGTATCAGAATTTAGCTTTAGAGTGTGGGTATGCTTTAGAAAAATCCATGTGTCTTGATCAACATTTCCGCAAAAGATTTAAATGGAGACAAACCATAATCATGACAAAATGATTTTTCTGAGTAACAATTCTAAACAGAATGGCTGTAACACTGGATCCATGTTTTAAATAAGTTATTCCAGAGAAAAAAGAAAGCCCATTTCATGTAAAATGAATAATAATAATAAAATCTAGAGGCACATGCTATAAGATAGTATAAACTGTATATACTATTTCTCTCTGTTATATAAGACTCTTCTTGTGTGCTTTGTAATGTGTTGTTGAATGAATGTATTCTTGAAAGCTATGCTAGCAAAGTTCCTGCAGAGCCTACCAACCGAGAAAGTGCTTGAATGTTGTAGTTTAGAAAAAACCAAACTTTTTTTTTCTTCAGGACCAGTCTTTTTCTATCAACAAGCATTTATGCCTTTTTTTCTGACTAAAAGGTCTTCTCTTTTGCACTTCCCCCATTTCTAAGGAACCCTAGCTGATTGACTGCTCCTTGCAGTTTCACCTTAAGGTGAAAAACCAATCAGACCTTCCTGAGCAGGACCCTCCAGTTCCCTATAAAAACAGCTGAGTTGTTCTGATTCAGGGGTTGCCCGGAGGCATATAGCAGAGATGCAAGAAGGAATCTAAGATTGTTGTGGAACTTTCCTCCCCTACAGTGATCTGAAAATCATCATGCTCAAGGCTCCTTGATGATATCCTTGGTTGCATTCTTTCCCTGCCCTTTCCCATTCTTGTTCTGGATCAGGGAAAGGGGAGGGCAGATGTACTAGTGCCCTTCTTTGCTGTGACTTGATTCTTTGGGCATCTCCAATTAAGCTACATAAGCATTTTGTTAAGTGAACAGAATAAAAAGGTTTGTTGTTTTCAGAATTGTCTGGCCTTTCTGATTTGTCTGGAAATTCCTTTTGGCCAGAAATGGGAATTGACAAACATAGACACATTGATGGCCTGTTTTTCTGTTATCTGAGGATGGCTAAATCTGGAGAAGTAACAGGTCAAATCATAGGCCACAAACTGATGAATTTTGGGAGCACATCATCTCTTGAAGGGAATCTACTAAGCCATTAAGTTGTTATCTATGCCACTGGAGTGAACACCCATACTGATGAAGGTATAGCTCTTAATACCATGTTATAGGTATATATGCTTTGTAAATTCTATCAAGATATTAGTCTTACATTTCTTTGTTCATTTTTCACAACACCTGGAATATACCCCCAATCCATTTACATTGATCGGAATTCTACTCCCCCTTTAAGGCTCAGTTAAAATAACACTTTCTCTGTAAATCTACAATTGCACCAAGCAAAAGTATTTCTTCTTTTTTAACTCCCATGATACTTCATACGTCTCATAGCTTGATTATATCTTACTTTCTTTATCAAATTGTATGTTGTCTTAAGAGAAGAAAGCTTATTTATTAATCTTTATTTGTAGGTGTAGGTGTAGAGCACCTACATCTAGATTGCATAATGAGTTGAATATTGGGCCTTACATCTGGAAGAACTGAGCTCAAATCCAGCCTCAGAAAGCTGACCCCAGGCAATAAATTAATTTATTTAATTATAAATAAAATTATAAAAATATAATTTTTAATAATAGCTTTTAGTTTTCAAAATACATGTGAAGATAGTTTTCAACATTCACTTTGCAAAAACCCTGTGTTCCAAGTTTTTTTTCCCTTCCTTCCCTCTATTCCCATCCCCTAAACAGCAATATAATAATAATAATATTATGAAGATCAAAAGAGATCAATGAGATCAAACATAAAAAGTGTTTAGCACAGTGCTGGGCACAGAGCATACCTTAAATGCTTATTTCTTTCTGTTTGACAAGGTAAGATATTCGATGAGCCTATATAAAGATGACAAGGATTGACCTTGAGTTTCTATTTGTGGAGTTGCAGAGATTAACTTTTAATTTTCTCTATGATAGAGTAATTCTTTGAATGAATGGATGGATGAATGAAGTGAATATTTTATGCACCTCTTCTTTAACCTATAGTACCCAACATCAGGGAAATAAAAGGACAAATTAAAGTCGCATGTTTGAGAATAAGCTATCTGTTCTCATATCCTATCTTGTGAAAATATTTGTGGAACGATTAAATGAAACCATAGAAAGAACTCATGGAAAACTGAGAGAAATTTGTTAATACATTTTATATTATCCCCTCCCCCCCAACTTTACAATTTTATTTAAGATTATTTCCTGACTAAATTTGAAAATATTTAAGCAGAAAACATGTCACTAAGGTACAGAACTTTATCTTGTATCATTCAAAACAAACATGCTTAAACATACTTTAATCCTACCAAATATTCTCCTATTCTCCACAATGGTGGTCATAGTTACTTTTAATTTAATCACTTGTATTTAAAAAGTCACAAAAAGCTTTTAAATGAGCAATTCCTTATATGGAATCCTTGAGCATCATCAATGATTAATACATATTATTATATTGTTATAGTAATATTTATTATTATCATCCTCACATAATAGAAAAACAGGCCATCAATATGTCTATGTCAGTTCCCATATCTGTCCCAAAGGAATATGCAATATTGTACTTGGTGGCTAAAGAAAGTGTATAGAAATTCTTCAAATGAAGAAAGAGATAGTCCTTGCCTCTTTAGCAACTTACAATAAGAACTAGTTTTCATGTGGTTAAATGCAAAAATCAATAAATTAAAAATGTGGTGTGATAGGGAGTTATGACTTACAAACTAGAATTTCTCTTTTTAGAATTTTCTTGCTTTTTTGCTCATGAACTGTTGAGTGATGACATCATTGCACTTAAAATTAAATGTGCTAAAAAACCTATCCCCAACCTTGCCTTTGTAGCAGGCACACCTTGAGCGGATTCATGCTGAGGACCTGAGGAGTTCAATAGTAATTGTACTTGGCTTTACTGATAAAGGGCTTAAGGGTACACATGAGCAGAGGTTTCTGGGGAGAAGGTAGATATAGGAAGGCACAAGGCTTTCATCTCAGAAAAACATGCAATAAATAGAAAGGATTGGGCTTCAAATGGAAGTGACAGGTACTTGGTGAATTCTAAAAAGCTCCAGAACCAAGTCATTTCAAAAAGCCAGAAGACCAACAAATGGAGTCCTGATAAGATAAAGAGTAGTCTATTCTTCTGATAATCTGTCTGTACCCCTAGTGCTGGGTATATGTAGAATAAGGTGGCACAGGAGAGAGATGTCACTATGACTGGAAGTGGCAGCAGGGGATTGAAAGTCAGACTAAGGAAGTACACCCCACCATGTGAAAAGGACTTCCTTCTAGGAGGAAGCATATATTGCCAATATTCTGTCCATTTCAGGACTCTGGACCAAGATCTCTGTTGCCTCCCTACTAGTTACAGCTCTGAAACTTGGTCTGATATAAAATCTCTATGGAATATGATTACTAGTAACAATGATTTTCCAAGCCCCCACTGCCTAAAGATCAGATTCTTGAAGGATTCCTTGTTACACTCAAGGAGGACTGATTTTGTCTAGCCTCTCTACAAATGGCTCTAATCCCCTCTGATAGGAGGAGGTCCCCTATACCCTAATTCCTTTTATTCACAATCATGCAGGGTAGTTTTTACATGAAAATATTTTTCTTTTGTTTTTTGAATGAAATAATATTTTTTAATCTTTAGTAATAGCTTTTAGTTTTCAAAATACATGTAAAGATAGTTTTCAATATTCATCTTGCAAAACCCTGTGTTCCAAGTTTTTTTTCCCTTCCTTACCTCCATTCCCCTGGCCTAAACAGCAAGCAATCCAATGTATGTTAAGCATGTGCAGTTCTTCTACATGTAGGAAATATTTATTTAAAAAAGTACAATGACAAATATATAAAAAGCTTACTTCCCATATAGCACCGTCCCAGTTTCAAGTGCAAAACTTGCCTTGAGCTCAAGTCTGGTTTTTCTGCTGGGGGATAGTTGCAACATTTTATGTGCAAGCCTGGCTTTAACATTGTCATTGTTTGAACTCCTAGTCTGTTGGGGAATCACTGCCTGCATCAACATTTAGGACAAATGAAACTTCATAAGACAACATCCCAGGCATGAAGTAAAAAGGAGAGCAAAGGTAAGCAGGAAACGCTTCTTATACATCACTAGAATAGTTCGTGGTAGCCATGGTTCCTGTACCGTGTGTGTTCACTCTCTGTAGGAAAGAGAAATTGCTCCAGTCTGGAAGTTTTTAAAGATGCAGCCTGTTCTAGCTACACAACCAATTGAACAAGGCTACTTTGACTCATGTGGTGGGAGAATGCAGGATTCAGAGTGCCTCCATGTGAGGAAACCCATGCTCTAAACCCCCTTACCTTAGCAACTTCTCTAGAAACTAAGAAGGGCCCATCTTTTTTTTTTTTTTTTAAATCAATTCTGAGTTCCCAGGACAAGTGTCTCTATAGCTGGCTCAACAACCTAAGGAGAGAACACGAGCATAATACTGGCCCAACAAGAGCATCTGCTCTTTCATCCCCAGCAACATAACCTCCTATACTCATAACTGGCCCACTACTAATGCCCTCCTTGATAGGAGACCAAAGTTTTGGAATATGACCCTTTATCATATACAAACGGATCCTGTTTCTGACAGATTTGTTGTTGACGACTTGTTTCATTCACGTGCAACTCCATTTGGGGTTTGCCATTTTCTCATTTTATGTATGAGGAAACTGAGGCAAACAGGGTTAAGTGACTCGCTCAGCACTGTACAGCTACTAAGTGTCTGAAGTCAGATTTGAACTCAGGAAAATGAGTCTTTCTGACTCCAAGCCTAATATTCTATCTAGTATGTCAGAAGGAATCAATCAAATAAGACTCACTAGCAGAAGTTAGACCAAGCAAAATTAATAACAAAAAAGTAACTAGCATTTATATGGTACTTTAAGGATTACAAAGCACTTTCCTAAGTCATCTCATTTGATCTTCACAATACTGAGGTAGCATTGCATTAATCTCATTTTATAGGTGAGAAAAAGTGAGATTAAGTGACCTACCTAATGTCACACTGCTAACAAGTCTCTAAACTGGGATTTGAACTCAGGCCTTCTTGACTCTAAGCCACATACTTTATATGTCACATTACTCTCTAATAGAAGAAGAAAGATTGACTCCAGGAAAAGGTTGGATAAATGGTCCCAACTACCATTAGAACTGTGAGCCCATATGATAAATCTGGTCATGAAGTACAACTTCATAGTCTTGTCCTCAAGAGTTTCAAGTCAACTGTGTAAAGATGTTTTTAGAAACACAACTGAGTAATATTGGTAGCTAGGAGATATTAAAAATACCTATCTTAAACAATTAAAAAATACCAGTTATACCTCTACTTTTAATCTGGGGTTGTATGCTTACAAGCAGCTCTTGCTTAAGGCAGAGCAGCTGCTCTCCACCAGGACTCAAACTTCTCAGAAACTTCTGAGAATTCACAGAATCCCAGAATCTTAGTACAGTGAGGGAACTCTGAAATCATTTAGACAAAACAGAGAATTTCCTATAACATTCCTTACAAGAGGCAAACAAAATAATATAAATAACTAACGAGGCAACATACAATGGCAATGATCTGGAAACATCATTTTCATACTTATATTGAAATAAAACAGACTAGATCAGCCTCTGGAATTGAGATCTTTCTGATGTGTCAAGTTATGGCTACTACCACAATTATCTGGCTCCACAGACCACTACTGTAATTATTATAATAACATGACTGATAATAGAATACTCACCATCAATTCTATGTCTACTACTGGCAGCTTCCCACAAAATTAGGAGAGATTCTTTACATTCTTCTCTTCTCTTATGGAGATAGCTGTCATCTTGTATTAAAAGCAAAGAAAGAACATAAAAACTTAAAGGTTTGCCCTCTAGTAAAGAAAAAAAAATTCCCCTACTTCTTTCAGCATGAATATGATCCTTCTAAAATTAGTCCCTAGAGAAATAGTTCAATTGACATTTACTAAGGAAATACAAATCTTTCATCCAAAGCAGAGATAGTATGAGCAGTGAGAATGTGCCACTCAGTTAATTATACATACAGTCAATACCCTCTAGCTGTGATTATCTGTGTAATCTTCCAAACAGGTGTAGTCAGGTGTGGGGATGCAAAAGGGAGGGCAGGAAGATGTTATCAGTATGTAGAATTTAGATATTAAAAGAAACGGAATTACTGAGAATCCACTTAATTCTGATTGAGATCTTAATGATCATCTTGTCCAATCCTTTTATTTTATAGACGTAGAAACTGACCCAAAAAGAAAAAAATTTAATTTCTCAATATTACAGAAGTAGTTAAATGAGATGGAATTTGAATTTATGTGCTCTGATTCCAAATCCAGTCCTTTTCCCACTGTATCACACAATACAGTTAAGTCAAAACAGTTAATCCTAACATTCCATCATTTTAAAGAAGGTTTACATGAGAATAATAACAATAATCATAATAATATAAATGCTAACTGGTGTTTCTAGAGCAAGATGCTTTACACATTTCATATCTTTTCTATCCTTTGATTCTGTCAATTAATTTATACTTTATTAGTAATGAGGCATATGCATTCAAGAATGTATTATTAATTCAATGACTGTGAAGGCAAATCACCTTCTGAAATTAACAAATTATGATTTCATCAAAGTAGGTATTCTCATTACTGATTAAAGTTGAAAATTTCCCACACTTTAGTAGATTGGTAGAGTTGCTGTACTATGTTTCCTGTAATCATCCCTCTAGTCTAATTTAGTATTTAGTGGCCAGACTTTTTGGCAGTGAGTCTCTCAGACCCCTGGAAGATTAATATTGGGATATAGGCAGAATCTTTGGCCAATCCAGAAGTAAGGTGACACAGTGGATAGACCTGGAGTTAGAAGGCTATGCGTTCAAATTTGGCCATAGACATTTATTAGCTGTGTGACTGGACAAATCACTTGAGTTTGCCTCAGTTTTCTCCTCTATAAAATGAACTGGAGAAGGAAATGACAAATACCTCCAAAAGGTATTTGCCAAGAGAACTGCAAATGGGATCACAAAGCATTGAACATGACTGGAAAACAAGTGGAAAAAAAAAATGAGTAAATAAGTGAGAGAAGAGTAACTGTTCTTGCTTGGTAGGAATTACCAAAGTTTATTCTCCTTATGTGTAGCTATCAAAGAATAAAGGGTCACCTAAAAGTCATGATGGGATATATTAGAAGAGGGATTAAATGGAGACTTGTGAATGATTAAAATAAAAGACTTCTTTCTTCAGTGTTATTATAATCTTCTGTAGTATTCGTTCAATATTCCTTATCTTACCTTTATAAAAATCTCAAGTTTAGCAAGCTAATTCAATGCTACCTTCTATTTCCACAGGGAGAAATACACATAGTCTAAGGCATAACTAAACCAGGGTATTCTGGGCTTTTCTTTAGATTATAATATGTGGGCATAAAGGGTAGGCATTCAGTTAGTTACTGTTTCATTAAAGAGTCTATGTGGTGGAAGGAGAAGGGGTGCTTCATTGAGACTATGGGAAAGTCTTTCTCTGTAGCTTTCTGATCCTCTGCTAACTTGGACTCTTTTGGGGCAGGATGTAGGTCCTGCAGAGGGCAAGTGAATAAGGATGGTAACAGAGGAGAAGGGAGAGAATGGAGCACCACATTTCCTTCCAGGATCAAACTTAAAACTGAACTACTATTCCCAGAACCCACCTGACCTTTCTTCCCAATCTCTAGACTCCTTTGTTCTACTTCCTTTCCCCACAATCTCACCCCTATTCAATTTAGCACTAGTTCTCTCCATGTCCTGTATTGTATAGCCCTCTTCTTCCCCTGTGCCATTCTACACCCCCATTTGTTGCTAACAACTTCCCCTTTGTTTTAGATTTTTTTTCATATTCCTAACATAGCAATCAACAATCTCACTTTTTCCTGGAGACAATACATCTTTTTGCGCCATAATTAAGATCAACTTGCTCCTTCCTTAACTCATAGAGTCAGGAGTATGAATGGGTTTATTTCTTGCTTTCTCTTCTCCATTTTCCCTCTTCTCCCCCCAACCCCAACTTACTACCATCATTCATCAACTACCTGCTCTTATAAAGGAGGATGCTTGCCATCTTTACTGACAATTCTAGACTGGAGTGGAGCCACTCCATTCTCAATGGATAGAGAACTGGGTCTCAAATCAGAATGATCTAAATTCAAATCCAACCTTAAATATTTATTAGCTGTGTGACCCTAGGAGAGACACTTATTTTGCCTGTCTCAGTTTCTTCAACTGTGAAATAGGGAATAATAAACACACCTGCCTCCTAAGGTTATTGAGAGCATCCAGTGAGATAAATTTGTAAAAGCACTTATCACAGTACATGACAAGTAGCAGTCTCTTAATATACTCTTATTTCTTTCTTTCTTATCCAGATCTTTATTATTTTCATCTATAAGCATTCAGGTTATAATGTTCTTAGTAACTTTAGAAACTGACTCAGACTTCTATTCACCTTGACGCCTCTTCCCTTTGAAAACCTTGTCCTCCTGACAGATTCCTCAAGCTGTTCATTTATTTCCTGCTCCTCAGTCACCTAAATTCTTATGATGTATGTCCCCAATCTACCTGAACCAGGCAAAGGAATGACCAGGTGGTCATAGATTAGCCTCCTTCTATCCTCTGGCTCAAATGAATTTGCCCAGGTGCCAGAATTCCCAGAATTCCTAGTTTTAACTCTGCATGAAAACAACTTATGGGATCACTAAATTACTTTTGATGATTTAAGAAGAATCACAGGAGCTGAAAGAAACTGGAATGGGCATGAAATGTTCTAAAATCTAAAGTATAGGCTTATTCTTCTACTTTACTGTCAACAAAGTACAGAATGGCAAAATTACTTTCCCTAGAGTTTGCTCAGTTCACCAATAAGTTCCTCCTCATTTGTCATAACAAGGTTCAGAACTGAAGTGATTCTTCTCATTCCTGAGAGAAAAATTGTCTATAAGGCAGGGCAACATTTCTCAAACAATGAAAATGACTTGATTTTCAAACAGAAAAAGGAAATAGGTCCTGGAAATAATAGGCCACTGAATTTCATGTTCACTATAAATAAAATTCTAGATTGGGTTATTTAGTTAATGATTTGTAAGCATTAATAATAATAACAATAATAAAAGCTTTGTATTTATTATTAAGGATTGCAAAATACTTAAGATATACTTTCTTATTAAATCCTACTATAATCATCCTCCTTTTGCAGATCAGGAAACTGAGGCACAGAAAGGTTAAGTGACTTGGTTTATAACACACAGCTCACAGATTCACACACTCAGGATTTGAAGCCAGGTCTTCCAGACTCCAAATTTTATCCACTATTCTATGACTAACAAAGAGAAGGAGAGGTCATAAAATCTTGGATTTGGAAAGGGCCTTAGAGGTATCTAGTATCACCTTTATCCATTCCATAATTTTCCTAGAAGTCATTACCTACCTTTTACCTAAAAATCTTCAGTGATGAAGAACTCACTATGAGATATTCCATTTTAATTGGGAATACTCTTATGTTAAATGGGAAAGAATCTTCAAGGATCAGCAGTGGATAATGAATGCCTTGGAAAAAGGCATTTCATTGAGTTCAATTCTTGCCTCTTAAAAACATTGTCTGTATATACCTGTTCAAATCATTTTACTACCTTCTAGGTATTCTAGGCTACCCTGTGGGATGGAGATGATGCCAGCTCCAATAAAGGAGTATCTTCCTTCAGAAATACAAATGAAATCATTGGTCTAGTCTCCATCCCTATCCCTACAAAGAATCAAAAATGAGTTCCCTATATAGAAGTCTTTTCATGTTAATTTCATTTTCTTTTTTTGACAGGATTGGTAGATCAGGCTAATATACTGGGGGACTGATAGGGTATTAGCTAAGCCAGTGCTGAAATGACAGTCTTGAGGACAAGATATAAAAGTGTAGACTGGATGATACCATATGTATTACAATGAATTGAATGACCATATCCAAAGCATATTGAGTAATAGATCATTGTCTACAATCATCTGCTTATCAGAAGTGTTATTTTTCCTTTAAGCACCCTTCCCAGATTATGATTCTATAAAATTGTTGCTCTTCTGAAGCCAGAGTAGATGTACCTGGAAGCTCCATCCTGTTCAAATTTTTTTTTGTTGATTTTTTTTTTTGAAGAAAAAGTATAGAAGATATGTTCATCAAATTTACAAATAATACAAAGTTGGGAAAGACAGCCAGTATGTTGGGTGATAAATTCAGGATCCACAGAAATGTTGATGGATTGAACCAATTCTGGAACCAACAAGACAACATTTTATAACAAGCATTTACTCAGGTTTGGCAAACCAATTCTACAAATATAAGATGGGGTAATCACGGATAAAGACATGTGAAAAAGACAAAGACTTTTAGTTGACTGGAAACCTAGTGTGAGTCAACACTGTGAAATGGTTGCCAAAAGCACAAACCTAATCATAGGCTGTAATAGTCAATTAGTGTCCAGATCAAGGAAGAAATAATCCCTCCCTACTCTCCCTTGAACAGAACAAAGTATTGTGTCTATTTCAGAGTCATATCTTAAGAAGGATACAATAGAAAAGTAAGGCATTCCCTACTCTCAAGAAGCTCACACTTTAATGGAGGAAAAACACAGTTGATATACCTGAAAAATCTGTCTTTCCATTCATTAAAATAAACATTCATTAGAAAAAAGCTACTGGAATGTGTACAAAAAATTCAAATAACAAGCTGAGACATCTACAGCTGGGTCTAGTTTTATTTTGCATGGGTCTAGAAGACCCATGCAAAAAAACAAAGCCAACACTCAGCAGAAATGAATTAATGTCAGTTCCCTGGAAGTGACTCAGAATAAAGAAAAACTTTCTAACTGCAGTTCCCATCTTCCTCTCTATTTTTAAAAAAGAGCTGATCATTATAGATAAGAGGATACTTGATATTATCTTGAAAATAAATGTCTCAATGTCTATTTTTTTAAAAAAAATGCTTTATTGATATTTTTAAAACATTTCTTTCTTTTTTTTAAAATTTTATTTTATTTAATAATAACTTTGTATTGACAGAATCCATGCCAGGGTAATTTTTTACAACATTATCCCTTGCACTCGCTTATGTTTCGTTTTTTCCCCTCCCTCCCTTTACCCCTCCCCCCAAGATGGCAAGCAGTCCTATATATGTTAAATAATATTTTTAAAACATTTCTATTACTTCTTGATCATTAGTGAAAAGTTGTTACAATACATAGAAAGTTCGTTTTAGAGTCAAGAAGGCTGGGTTCAAATCTGGCACATACTGATTGTGTGACTGCACCTCTCTTAATTTCTGAATGCCCTATTATTCTTTAAGATTATAAATTACAGAGAGGCAGCTAGTTGGCTCAGTGGATAGAGCATCAGCCCTGAAGTCAGGAGAACCTGAATTCAAATCTGACCTCAGACACTTAACACTTCCTAGCTCTGTGACCCGGGCAAGTCATTTAACCCCAATTGCCTCAGGAAAAAAAAAAAAAAGATTATAAAGGACAGAGCAGATGGCAATCTGTATTGGTAGAGGGAATTCCCTTTACTGATGAAATCCTAGGTCTGAGCGGGGAAGAAGGGAGGAAGGAGGAAGGGGGGGAGAGAGAGAGAGAGAGAGAGAGAGAGAGAGAGAGAGAGAGAGAGAGAGAGAGAGAGAGAGAGAGAGAGAGAGAGAGAGAGAGAGAGAGAGAGAAACATAACAAAAGTTAAAATATTGAAATTTTAATATTAGTGAGAGACAAAGATCTTTAGGAATTCAATAAAGCAAGAATCATCTCTCTCTCTCTCTCTCTCTCTCTCTCTCTCTCTCTCTCTCTCTCTCTCTCTTTTTGGAGGGATAGATCAGGAAAGACTTTGTGAAAGGCATTCATTCATTAAAGAGCAATAGAGCATCTAATTGGCTAAGGAAAGAATAGTTGCTTTGAATTATTTATCACCTCAGATACACTAATTTTGGCTTAATTAAGGTTTATTGTATGGCACCAGCTTCAGCAGTGTTTTATGTCTCCAGTGGTGTTGGTGTGAACTGAAAATGTGCCAGATTTCTTAACACATCATTAGCAAGTTCTTTAATTAACCTATGATGCTGTCAATAAAAGTGTTGTTGTTTTAGGGATTAAGTGAAATGGATATTCCTTTCTTTGCTGGTTGGTTCGTTTGACCTATCACAGACACAAGACATAGCTCTTCAAAGCAAGCAAGAATTCCAGAAATATTTTCCATTCTCCATCTCTGCTTAAATTTTCTACAATTTTACTTCTTTCGACTGAAGCACTTGCAACTTGCTACAAGAAACTTACTTGTAACTTTAGTTACAAGGATGCCTCTTTCTAAAATTCTTCCCCATTTCCTTCAGGTTTGTTTGTAAAACTGGAGATTACTGATGCTAACTCTAAGAGATTTCATTCTGAGAACTGGTGCACTAGGAGTAAATAGCTAGGTAGCTTATTAGTGAAAAGCATTTATTAAACACCAACCCAGAATATAGAGAGGGAACACTGGACTAAACAGAATCCTGATACCGGTTGGTTTCTGTCAGGCCAATCTGCTTGTCAGCTTCTCTACTTGAATTAAACAATTTATGTCTGTACTCTAAAGCTTTTGCCTAGAATTCCCTGCAGTTCTGCCCACCTGCAAACCCAAGCTGTGGATTCACTTTTTCTGGGAAAGCTTCCATGACTAGTTTCTGCTGAGTTCACTCTTCTCGTTAGCATTTCCTTGGCATTTATGTTCAATACAATAAGTGCTTATTCAGTTCCTTTAATGTGCAAGAAAATGAATTTAAAAGGATAAGAAAAAAAAAAAAAAGGAAAAAGTAGTAAGCTTTGATCTGCCTTCAAACTCCATCACTTC
This sequence comes from Antechinus flavipes, assembly GCF_016432865.1. Classification (NCBI taxonomy): domain Eukaryota; kingdom Metazoa; phylum Chordata; class Mammalia; order Dasyuromorphia; family Dasyuridae; genus Antechinus; species Antechinus flavipes. The sequence continues at coordinate 337,579,444 of NC_067401.1, read as the reverse complement.
TTTCTCCGGATGTGGATAACATTTTTTATCATGAGTCCTTTGGAATTGTCTTGGATCACTTGGAATTGCTGAGAATAGCTAAATCATTCACAATTGGTTATCATACTGCATTATTGTTACCATGTACAATGTTCTCTTGGTTCTGCTCACTTCACTTAGCATCAATTCATCTGTCTTTCCAGATTTTTCTGAAATCATTCTGATAGCGTCTCAGAACCTTGGCAGGATTTACCTAATAATAATAGCAATGATGATGATAACTAACATTTATATAGTCTTAACTATTCCAAGTGCTTTATAGTTACTATATCTCTTGATATCTCGTGGGGATATGAGGAATAGTTTCAGTTGACACTGTCAGAAATTCAGCTCTGGGCTGAATTGATAACATATGGTCATAATAAACCAATTTTCCCTAGTGATACAAACTGTGTCCCAATTCTTGAACCAACAATACCACACAATAGAGTTGTAGAATCATATGGACAGCCTGAAGAATATAAATGTAATTTCCTCTCTGGGCTGTTTCTTCAAAAAGATGGGACAATATGAATGCACACATTAAAGGAAACCTCAGACCCCAGCATTATTTCTTGAAATTTCTGCTATGAGCTGATTACATATCCAGTGTTTTTGTAAGTGTGATGAATAACAATGCAGAAAATTCTTTACCTCCTTCTTTAGTTCTTTCTACTTTTTCACAGACCTGTCCATTGGTAGAATAGACTCCGATTATTTCCCTAAACTTGGTTCTTAACTCCAATTTTCATTTGAAATTATCTCTCTTGGCTACTTAACTTGTTTGATGATTTTTATGAAGAATACCAGGTTGTTTGAAATGCATTTGACAGTTTGGGCGATGCAATCAAGTAGCACATCATATTTAGTCATCATTCCCAGGCATTTTGCCATCAGCCCTAGTTGCTTTTCCCTGGAGTAGTAACCTATAGACTTGGACCTCTAGACACTATGACCCTTCTTTCTTCCCAAAGGAGTTAATCCATCCAGTTTTGGAATTCTATTCTGAGGCTAAACTTCTAATTGTTGAATAAAATGAGTGTTGATTCCCCAACCTACTATTTCTGTCTGGCCCTAGACTAGATCATGCTTCACATTCCATGCATCCATCCATCCAACTTGGACATCTTGCCATCTGCACTACTGCCTTTGTAGATACAACTCTTCCTCAAACTCTCTTGCTCTGGAAATAGGAATCAGATAATTATTTCCACTGATTCTAGAAAAAGTTTGATAGTCTGACAATTAGTTGTCTTATAGCTCTACTTACTATCTCTCTACCAAAACTCCCTTCCCTCACCATAACTCCTCTATATGTGTTGTCTACCCCTATTAAGATATAAGCTCCTTGACAATACTGTCTCATTTTTGTATTTGTAACTCCAATACCTAGCACAGTGCCTGGTATATATTGACCAATTAGAAAATGTTTCTTCTTTCCTTCATTCATCCCTTCTTAAAATGTGGTTCCTGTATTAAAAAATGATAGTGTATTCTAGGGATAACAGAATCTATCACAAAATCTTCTCCCATATGTAACTATGGTTTCAATGTTATGGCTAGTTATTATAAAACCTCAAGGTCTTTGCCAGGATTCAATCAGCTGGCATTCATCAATCATCTGGCATAGCTATTAACTTTTTTTTTTTTTTGGTAGTGGTGGTGATGGTGAATCCTGGTGTTAGAATCTCCTTCATTGGTGTACATTAACTGTATGTTAACTAGGGTACTGAGAGTAACTTGCCCATGATAGCTTATATTGTGCCAGAGACATGATTTGACTAATCTTTTAATTCCAAGATCAGTCTTCTATCCAATATGTCATGTTATGTCTCCTAATACCACAGCATGATATATTTTGTATCTATTTGGCCACTAATATTTCAAATGAATTAAAATTTTCATCTGGACTTCTACTAGAAGCTTTGTCAATATGGTATGATGAAGAACTTAAAAGACCTCTCTCTAAAAATGTGTTGGTATGATGACTCATCTCTGAAAAAAAATTGAGTAGCTGAATCTTTCCACTCCAGTTATTCCTGCTCATATCTTTAGTGTGAATACAGGATGTATCATTCTTATTGATGTGGTCTTCTCTGGCTCTGAACTCTGGGGTATAAAGTATTCAATAGCTATTTTTGATTCCTAGCATGATCACTCAAAGGAAAACTCATCAAAACACGAGCATTCATCCTGTGTGGTACCCTAGTAATAAATGAGCTTACTTAAGTTTTTATGGTTTGTGGAGACTGTGATACAGTGATGGGCACCTTCTTGGGGTGCCCTCCAGATCTCTAGGGCAGACTTGATCTTAGAGATGAGTCACTATGCCACATTATTTCCAGGGAGAGGTCTTTGGACTTTTTCTGCCAGCACTAATTGGTGTGAGTAATAGGCCAATCAAAGAATTCCTGAGCTCAGGTCCATATTGCTGACACATTTTGCATGAATACTGCCTTGGCAATTCTAGTGGGTCAGAATGGTACAAAAAAAGCATTATTTCTGGAGTCATAGGATGAAGGTTAAATTCTATCTCTGATTATACCCTTGTGATTTTGAGATAGTTCTTGGACTTCAGTTTCCTTGTTTCTCTGGTTCCTTCTAGCTCTAAATCTGGGATTCTAAAATTGAAAATTTAGGATTAGGTGTGATAATAGTAATAAGGGTAGCTAGGGAGCATAACGGATTGAGTGCTGGGCATGGAATCAGGAAGACTCCTCTTTCTGAGTTCAAATCTAGCCTCAGATACTTAGTAGTGGTGTGATGCTGGGTAACTGTTTATTTCAGTATTGTCATCTGAAAAATAAGCAAAATAAGTGGCAAACCACTCCATTATCTTTATAAGAAAACCCCAAATAGGATCATGAAATGTTGGGACATCGAAACAACTGAATAACAACACTAATAGCAAATGTCTTCTTTAAGGCTATTCTTTAAGTTCCTAAAGAGCAGAACTATTGTCAATTGGGGAATGGCTGAACAAATTATGGTATATAATTGTGATGGATATTATTCCGGTATAAGAAATGATGAGCTCAATGATTTTAGAAAAACATGGATTTGAACAAAATAGCAAAGAGCTGAATCAGGAGAACATTGAATGTAATAGCAGCAATATCATTTTAAGAACTAATTTGAATAAATTATTTTGACCATTATAAATAACAAAATTGGGGCAGCTAGTTGGTGCAATGGATAGAGTACCAGCCCTGAAGTCAAGAGGACCTGAGTTCAAATCTGACCTCAGATACTTAACTTCTTAGTTATGTGACCCTGGACAACTCATTTAATCCCAATTGCCTTAGCAATAAATAAACACCAAAATTAACTACAAAGGACATATAAAAAAGATGCTGTCTTCATCTAGAGAAAGAACTGATAAATACAAATATGTATAGAAATTTTTTAAACATATATTTATGTCTAATGGTAGCCATTTCTAGGGTAAGGGCAGAAATGAAAGGAAGAAAAAAAAGAAATTTACATGATAATTTTGTTGTATATTTGAAAGGAATAGCAAATTATGCATAGATTTAGAGTTCCATGTGCAGTCCTCTTTTTTAAATTGTATTATGTTATAGAAATGTTTGCTTTATTCCATAAAATAAAAGTAAAAATAATAAAAAAGAATAGAACTATTTTTTTTAAAAGTCAGAACTGATATTCTCTAGGTTATGGTTATAGCTGATATGAATTGACCATGAATGGTTGTGGTCCCTGAGAAACACTGTAAAGCTCTACTTATGGATGGTGACACCCAAGTTTATAGGCCACATTTCTCTGAAGTCCTTTTGACCCTAGAATAGATCTTGAAATGCCAACTAACTTCAATGAAAGATTCACTTTTCTGGCTTAGGTTTCAAATCCTCATGAAGTACCTATGCTAGAACTTCCTATAACTATTCTCATTTAGTAAATATGATTTTGTTTGTATTAGTATTCCAATGAGTAGCTTCTTTCATCAATGCAGACTGGCACCTGCTGTGAAACTTACAGTTGTAGCCACCTAAGATATAACTTACCCAGAGTCACACAGTCAGTTATGACAGAAGCTGGACTTTAAACTCATTCTTCTCCATGGATTCTCTATCTCTTAAGCCATATTACCTGATTTCATCAAGTTAGATAATAAACTGATCTGAAAAATCTGTTGGAGCCTTATTAATTAGTGGAGCAATTCTGGGACATTGGTTAGCCCAAATAGTGTGCTCTGGTATCTATCTATTATATTCACATAATGAATAAAAAGCTCTCTCTTATTTATCTACTGTCCAGATTCTAAGGAGATTGCTCTTATCAAATCTGGTACAGATATGGGTTCCTCCACTTTCCCCAAGATATCAGATATTAAGGGAAGTGGTTAATAATTATGAACGGTTCTTTCTTTCTTTTTAAAAAATAATTATAACTTTTTTTTATTGACAGAATCCATGCCTGGGTAATTTTTTACAACATTATCCCTTGCACTCACTTCTGTTCCGACTTTTCCCCTCCCCTAGATGGCAAGCAGTTCTATACAAGTTAAATATGTCACAGTATAGCCTAGATACAATATATGTGTGCAGAACCGAACAGTTATCTTGTTGCACAGGAAGAATTGGATTCAGAAGGTAAAAATAACCCGGGAAGAAAAACAAAAATGTAAACAATTTACATTCATTTCTCAGTGTTCTTTCTTTGGGTGTAGCTGCTTCTGTCCATCATTGATCACTTGAAACTGAGTTAAATCTTCTCTTTGTCGAAGAAATACACTTCCATCAGAATACATCCTCATACAGTATCATTGAAGTATATAATGATCTATTGGTTCTTCTCATTTCACTTAGCATCAGTGAACGGTTCTGTCACTGAGATCCTAGTAACTGTACAGAACACAGGCTAGCACTACATACTACATATGGCTAAAACTACATCTGAAGTTTGCCTTGATCATATACTCTCTAAGTTAAAAGTTCTTACCTTTCTTTTGTCATGGACTCTTTTGGCAGTCTGATAAAACCTTTATTTCTGGAATATATATATATATGTTTAAAAATTGTATTTGAAGGATATACTGGATTTCAGTTACAGGTTAGTGAAAATAAAAATATATTTTTTTCTTATTCAATTCCATCCTCTAAAATCCCTCCATAGAAACAGCGGGGAGTCCATGGACTCCAGGTTAAGACCTCTTGCCTTGGACTTAGATTTCATACTTACTAGGTTTATTAACCTGCCAAAAGAGTGTGAAGTTTCTGAGGGAAAATCAATAGGGCAGATCTAATCTTAGTGTGAAGGGGACTGGTTCAATACTTCCTTTCTAAATATCTCCTGAAAATCTTTGGTGATCACTACATTAATGTAATAGAATATTACTCTGTAATTAAGATGGAAAATATAAAAAAAAAATACAAAGAAATATGGAGACATCTTTCTGATGTAACAGACATAAGTAGAGTATGCTGATTCCATTTTTTGAATGGAACAGGATGGGAAAATCGGATCCTGGAAGAGTCATGATAATGTATAATAAAAGTGCCTTGGAGAGACTTTGGAGCATTACAGGTTCTGAGCTGCTAATCACATAGTGAATTGCAACCTTTTTGACTAAATAGCAGTTTTAAAGCTGGAACTGGGGATGCCTTCAAAAAGCACTAATCAGCATTGTCTTCTTCCTTTTCTAATTGGTTCTCTCTCTCTTGTTGTGACTCCTTTGCTGATAGTCTCTTGAGGCAGATTCTGCCTCCTCTTCTGAGGCAGACACATGGACTATCAGAATCTTGGTTCTTTGCTTGCCTTGTTGTTTATTTATTTTTGTTTTAGATGAAGGAGATTAATTTGGAAGTTTTGACATTTGTGGGTTTTCAAAAGACCAGATTAAGTCATCTAGGAATCTGGATATCAAGCCCATTCCAGGTTTTGTAGCTAGTCCCATATCAATATCCTGAGGATTGACATGTGTCCTTTGGGATTCAATCTCAAATCCAGTTTTGTTTCAAATTTGCAAATTGTAGGGATCTCTTCAGTTTGATTTCTAGATTGATTTGTAAAAAAGCTACACTATTTTTTTTTGCTATGATAAAGAGACATTACATAATATCAAATGGCAAGAATAGACCAGAAAAATAAAAATGGTAACCATAAAAAGCGATTATTGTTCTGACCCAACAGAAATAATTTTATATAGAGAAAGATCTTACTCTCACATTGTAACTCATTTCAAATGGAGAATTCCATCAATTGCAATGAACATTTTGTACAAAGATGGTTCCAATAGAGTTGTCCTTGAGGAATGTGAAAATAGTCTGAAATTTAGGACAATTCTGATATAATACTATTAATGAAATTATTAGACTCTCTAAAAAAAAGAAAACTATGTTATACCTCTTTATTAGAAAAAGAAATTTTTATAAGGGAATTCAATTTTTAGTGTAAGTATTTATACTTTGTAAATCAGCAAATTCTCCATTCTAGGCCTTTATTTATTGTTTTGTTGATTGTCTAGATTTAAGAAAGTTATGGAGAAAATGTTACTAATGCAGATTAAAATAAAAAGTATGTCCTGTATTTCTAAAGAGTTGGTTATTAAGCATTTACATATACAATGTGTTTCCAGGGAGTTCACAAATCAGTGAGAAACAGAAATCAATCAACCAACCAATCAAACATTGATTAAGTATGTTCTTCTTACCAGGAATAGTGCTAGGTACTGAGGATACAAATTAAAAAAAATAAAAAAAAGTTATTACTTAACAAGTGTGTGCTAATCAATCTTTATGGGTCACTCTTTAGCCAGGTTTTGCCTTATAGTGATAAAAACAAAAATTCTCTTCTTTTTCACAAAAAAGTATATTTATTATAAAGGATATCCAGTGTTAGCCATTTTCCCTTTATGATGAAACAGAGATAGAAAATGCTTTCCCTTCTTAATTTTATTGTGTGTATATTACAGACTGTGTGGCTTCTGAGAAGATTTTTAAAAGGAGAAGGCAATAAATGTTTTGTCTTTACATGGATCTGTTAAATGGCAAGAACTGCTTTCCTTAGCAGTTGTAGCAACAAAATCTCTGTTGTCTGTATGACTAAGTCACATGATTAATTCACTATATGCAGACTTCAGATGTATAAGAAATCATTCAGAAAATATAATAAATTTCCATTTAATTTTTGATTGTTCCGAGTTTTACACTAGAATACCATTCAAGAAGGTGCAGTGTGTTCCATTTATTAACATATTCTTCCCTTTTAGTTAATCCTTCCCATTTCCCATATTAAAAGAAGAAAGTCAATTAAAATATTTTCTGCAGCATACTCCTTCCTTGTCCCAATTTTTTTTTCAGGGGTAACTTGGGTAAAGTCAGAAGATTCTTTAAGTGGCAGGGGGAAGGACCATGGCAGGCAAAGTAGCTTACAATTTCTGATTCAATAAAAATTTATTGAATACTAATTCTGTCCAGTACTATGTTTTTTGCTTCCTGGTATAGGCAGAGGGGATAGCCAGGATTTCAAAATCATCTGATTAAAATTTATTTCTCTATTCCCACTTAGCTCCCCCTTATTTACTAACTGCACTCCTCTTCTTTGCATCCCTCCTGCCTTCCCTATATGTTTGATAGAATATTTTTGGAGAAAGAAATACTATGGAGGAATGAAAAGAATGATATATTTAAAGTCAAAGGATCTGTTTTCTTTTTTAATTTTCTTTTTAACTTATTGAATAAAATAAGTGTTTTCATAACAGTACAACTTAAAAAGACAATTGTGAATGAAATTGCAAATTTACTCTGCACAATTTGCTATTTCTTTCAAATATACAACAAAATTATCATGTATTCTTTTTTTTTTTTTCCATCACTCCCTCTCCAACTCCTGGCAAGAGGATCTGTTTTCTAATTTCAATTTGACTTAATTTTTCTCTATTTATTCATTCATTTAATAAACATTTGCTTACTATGGGCAAAGAAAAAGGAGTTTGTTTAAGTTACAAATATATGTCAAAGAAGGTTCCTATTTTCAGGAAGCTTACAGTCTAATGGAGATAAATAACTATAACGTAAGGCTCTTAGGAAGAGGAAGAAGAACTGATCCTAGGTTTGCCAACGAAGGGCTGTGTCTTAGTGAGAAAGTAATTTCATCTGGAGCTCAGTCTTCTCATCTTTCAAATTAAGTGTTTTCACTAGGTTATCTTTAAGGATCCTTTCCCTTAAGAAAGCCTATTGTTCTATAAGGCTGTTAATACAGATATGGTCTCTAATTTTGGGGGGTAGAGATTGAATCTGTGATTTTTTTTTTTTTTTTGGTATGGTAGAGGACATTTTCTCTACCAATGCAAATTCAGCATATTTTCTCCAATTTATAGAGTGAATTAGGCTGTTATCAATCTACTACATAAAGGGCTGCTATAATTGTACATGTGAGTCCTTTCCCCTTTTTAATGATCTCTTTGGGATACAGACTCAATAGAGACCCTGCTGGATCAAAGGGTAAACAGAATTTGATATGGAATCTAAAATTGTACATGTTAGTATTAGCCAACCTGAAAGGTCCAGAATAAAATACCTACTGAGAAAAATGAGGAATTGGGAAAAATTTTGATTTAAATAGATGAACATCAGACTTTATTTTTTCAAATTGGGAAAAAGTCACACATAATAAGTATTTTGACATATACATAATTCCATAGTTGCTATTTTGATGGGAAATATATTTCCTACACTTAAAATGTCTCAAAGAACCCATAGTCATGAAAATGTTTTGTGTTGAATAATAATAATAGTTTTAGAAATTGAAGGAAAAGATTGTAAGATAGTAAACTGAAATATGATGGTTAGATAAAAGGGATCAGACCAGAAGTCAAATATTTTCCTCCAGGCTATGCTACTTTGTCTCTGCAAGAGGGAAAGTAATGACTTTCATTCCATTGATTTTATTGTATAGTACTAACCCATATTATTAAGAGGCTTTTGAAAGGCATTTTAATTAGCAATGAGTTATAAGCAAATCATCTCCATAAAAGCTACCTACCAGCATGTTTTCAAGAAAGTGCCACCCACAAAAACTTAAATTATGAATAGCATGCTTTTAATTCTGATTTTTCCATTTTGATTCATTTACAGTAGATTATAGCCCCTACAGTAGTAGGGGAAAGCAATAGCTTATATAAACTTTAGTAAATATATTTATAAGTTATATTAATGTTGCTGTTTCTAAATCAAAGTTCAAAAATCATTATAGTTTCCCCCTTCCCTTTTTAATGCTGACTTACCCAACAATATCAGAAAATAGTTTTCTTAAAATGTGATGGGTTGGTAGCCCAACTTTGTCACTTATTACTTGTGTGCAATCTCTCTGGGTCTCAGTTTCCTCATTGACAGGATCTCAAAGGTGTCTTTAAGCTCTAAATTTTTAACCCTATGATCTTGTGCTTCTATTGTGAATGTTAAAATGTTCAAACCATTTCAATAAAACCTGTTATCACTTAATTTCCACTGTACAGTTTGCAACCGATGGAGCAAAATTGTATCTCTAGAAGCACATGTGGCACATCAAGAGTGGGATGGCACAATGTGTTTATCCAGGTTTGCAGTGTGTTGTTTGAAAGCAATACTTGTATACTAGTGCTTTTGAGGTCTGACTGGGCAAAAACCGTGGGTCAAGAGAAATGGATTGTTCAGCTAGGGCTGTCTATAAGAATTGTACATTGTCAGGGCTACAAAAATAGATATGAGAAATAAAAATATGGGTATATATATATACACATACATATGTACATGTTTATGTATATGTATGCATATTATATATAGGTATGTATATATACATATACACACACATACACCCACACCCACACCTACACACCAAGTTTGACAAAATAAAATCTTGTAATTCACACTGAAATTGCATTCTCAATGTCTTTCTCTTTCTCTTTTTGTGAATCTGACTGTTTTTGTCTGTTTCTCTCTGGGAGGTTTTATTTCTCTGTCTCTGTTTCTCTCTGTCTCTGTCTCTCTCTGTCTCTCTCTCCTCCCCTTCCTCTTTAATACTTTAGTTTTTTTATATTACATTTTTTATTTATAGCCTTTTTATATACAAAACATATGCATGGGTAATTTTTCAACACTGACCCTTGCAAAAAACTTCTGTTCCAACTTTTCCCCTCCTTCCCTCCACCCCCTCCCCTAGATGGCAGGTAGTTTAGAGATTAGAGACAAGATGTAGTCTCCTACATGCTAAAGTATATAATACTTTTCTTTTAAGAGCTATTTTCAATTTAAAATAAATAAACAACTTATCTAATGGAGGTGGGGAGGATTCACTCTTATTTCAGCATCTTCAAATAGTTCTTTGGAATGAATGGAAGAACTTTAGTTCAATTTCTAGCAGTACTTTTGATTTGGACCTATAATGTCATCAGTGTGGGGCACCCTCAGTTGTGGAAACCCAGATCTTTGGGACACTAAAGTCTGTCATTTATTCACTACATCTTTCTGAGTTCCTTTTCTTTGTTACGAGAGGGACTTGCTCACCCAGATTGGTGCATACAATTCATAGCTCTACCAACAGTGCTTTCATGTACTGCTTTTCCAGTGTCTCCAACTCTTATCATTTCCTTCTTTTGTCAACCTCTACAGACTGAGCACTATAAAGGAAGATCTCAAATTTGCTTTAGTTCGCATTTTCTAATTAGTCATTTAGAGCACTTTTCATGTAGTTGGTGATAATTTGGATTTCTTCCTTCAAAGAAATGCCATTCCCAGGCTTTTGTTTTATTATTGACTGTTGTTTTTGAATTGGATTGAGGTGAATGGACTCTTAGCCAACCAGTTAATCCTAGGCATTATACTAAGCCTGGTTATACAACAAAAAGCAAATGACATTCCCTGCGTAGGTGCCTCAGAAGACAATGATGCCCTCCATAGTAATAGGAAACTTATGAAGAAGGAAGGGTTTAGTGGGAGGGGGAGGGAGAGACAAATAGTTCAATTAGAGGGGACTGAGTAAAATTGTAGGCCAGTGGACAACTTTTCTTCTTCTTTCCCTTTTCACTGATTCCAAAAACAAGAAGGCAGCAATCTGAGGTTGCAAAGTGATTTCTACTAAAAGTAATAGTATAAGTTACCAAATTATAAACTTTCTGCATAGTATTTCCTCCATCATCTTGAGAATTGTGGTAGAAAAAGGACTTTTACTTAGGGCCTGACGGTCTCTTTCTTGGGCACTGCTCTCAAATAGTCTAATAGGATTGATTATAGCCCCTTTTTTGTTGAAATTAATTTATTTAAAACAAAAGTTAAATATTTCTATAAAAATTTATAATCATGGTATAAGGTAAATACTTTAACAAATGATTTTGTTATTTATTTATTTATTATTATTTATTTATATGAGTTATAAAAACAATTCTTTTGTGAATTGGTTGCAGTCTAAGTACTTTTTCTTTAAAACAGGTATTATCTCTAACAAATACATAAGTAACATGTTATTGCTAACTTTCAATCCTGAATTTACTTAGTTACAAAACATACCAAACCCTTAAAACAGGTGTTGACTGCAACTACAAGAAATACTTGTTTCACTTAGACCATTTCTCTCCTGTTCTCATCATTTAATATCAACCATGTTGCAAAAGAGAAATTAAATTCAGTTTTTTAAAAAAAATTATCCAACATATACTATGTGAAATTGACCTAGTTAAGTACTCGAATACAAAAATGAAAAATTAAGTAGCTTCTGCATTTATGGAGCTTGCAGACTAATGAGAGTGTAGAGAATGTGAAATGCTCTTTAGTAACTATAATACAAATTAGAATATAATAAAGATTGCAACAGAGGACAGAGTGACCTAAGAGTTTGAAGGTGGGAGGGATTATTTCTAGATGGACAGATAAGATAAGGCCCCACTGAAGCAGAAATACCTGAACTGCATCTCAGAGGAGGAAAAGGAACTTATTTATGTGATCTTGGACAAATCACTCAAGAGCTGTGTCTCAGTTTACTCAATTGTAAATATGTGTTACACTAGATGGTCTCTAAGACCATTTTAAATTACAGATCTATGAACTTCTTTTATGATTTTGATGGATTTGGGGGAGATCTGCTTGATGAGGGGGTGTACAAACATAGGGAAGTGAGAGAGATCAGGAAAAAATTGGGGAACAGTCCAGTTTGTTTGAAGTGTATAGTGTGTGAACATTTGTTGGAACCAGTTTATATGAGGCTTTAGATGCTAGATTCAAACATTTGATTTTCACTTGGTAGGTAATGAGGAGTCACTGATGGTTTTTGAGCAGGAAAGTGATTGCTTAAATACTGTGTGTATCCCAGAAAGTGTATAGTCTCTGAAATTGGAGAACTACTGTGATCCTGAGCTAGTCATTGAATCTCCCCTAAAGCATGAAGGGTTTGGACTTTGATGTCCCTTTCAGTTCTAAGTCTGTGATCCTAAGATTAACATTAATAATGATATGGAGGAAGTTAATACAATTAGTCCAAATAAAAAGTGATGAGAGCCTAAATAAGAGTATCTGGGAATTGGAGAGGAAAAGGAGGAGGGTAATTCAGAAGAAATTGTAGAGGTCCTAGAAGTGGCAGAACTTGGTGACTGGAGGTTTTGAGAGTGCAATTGGGAAAATATTTGGCCTGCATTAGATACTTAATAAATGCTTTGTGATTGACTTATTGATTAATATTAACAGAAGCAAAACATTTAAGAGGAGAGCTGGGTTTTGGGGAGAAGATAGCTAACATTTATTTAGTGCTTTAAGGTTTGGAAAGAGCTTTACACATTTTTTTTTTTATTTCATCATCATAATATCCCATGAGTTAGGGCTATGAGAAAACAGGTTTAGAGAGGGCAAATGACTTGTTAGAGTCCCACAGTTAGTAATCATTTAAGGCAATTTTCAAGCTCAGGTCTTTTTAATTCTGGGCCTATGGCACTCTATCTCAGCTTTGAGTTTAAGATGCTAGTGGTATATCCCAGTGTTGTGAAGAAAGCGCCATGATTATAATGGAGATAATTGAATCTTGTTAATATCTTGTAAAATTAAGTGAAATAAAAATATTCAAAAATATGAATAATCTCCACATGTAAGACCATAGTAGTCTTTTCAACCCAAAGGGCTCAAATCATTAAAAAAACATTTCTTAAAAATTTTAACTATTTTCTTTAGTCTTAAGTCTATTAGTTTCCTCCCCAATAAAGAAAAACAGTATCTTTTTGTTGTTTTTGTTGTTGCTGAGGCTATTGGGGTTAAGTGACTTGCCCAGGGTCACAGAGCTAAGAAGTATTAAGTGTCTGAAGCCAGATTTGAATTCAGGTTCTCCTGACTTCAGCGCTGGTGCTCTATCCACTGCACAACTAACTGTCCCAAAATAGTATCTTTGTAACAAATATGCATAAAAAACCATGAAATTCCTATATTGGTGATAATTAAGCAAATGCGTATCTCATTCTGTATATTTCTTTGATCACCTTTCTCAGAAGGTGGGTAGCTTTCTTCATTACAGGTCTTCTGGAATCATGATTGGCAATTGCTCTGATCAGAGTTCTAAAGTCTTTCAAAGTTACTTTTGTTAGAATATAAATTGCTCTGACTTTGTTCACTTCTCTTTATATTGATTCATTTAAGTCTTCCCCCAACTGAACTTTTAATCACTTAATATGACACAGAATATTGGTATCTAGAGGGAAATTAAAAGTATGTTCAACACTCATCTGTCCTTTGATCAAATACCTTTAGTGAAAGGGAGATCACTCCTTTACCAGGAAGCCTACTTTTAGAAAGTTCTTCATATATTGAGCCAAAATTTTCTCTGGGAAATTTTTGCCCATTGCTTTCTAGCCTTCTTGGATAATGCAAAACAAAATCATGTGTTCTTCTAGATGACAGACCTTTAAATATTTCAACAGCTGTCATATCCCTGCTTAGTTTTCCCTTCTACTCCAATTTCTAAAACTCAGTTCCTTCCTTGTTATCTCTCTCCTTCACTATATTCCCTTGTACCATCACCCCAGTCTTGTCATCCTTCTTTCTATGCCATCCAGTTTGTTAATTCTTCTTTTAAAATGTGCCACCTTCAATGAATTGGAAACTGAGTGGATGCCCATCAGTTGGAGAATGGCTGAATAAGTTATTGTATATGAATGTTATGAAATATTATTGTTCTATAAGAAAAGATCAGTAGGATGATTTCAGGGAGGTCTGGAGAGACTTATATGAACTGATGCTGAGTGAAGTGAGTAGCACCAAGACAACATTGCACACAGCAACGGCAAGGTTGTATTATGATTAATTCTGATGGATGTGGCTTTTTTTTGTTCTTGTTTTATTTTGTTTTTTGGCAGTGAGGTGATTCCAATGGTTTTGTGATGGAGAGAGCTATCTAACCCAGCGAGAGAGCTATCTAACCTAGCGAGAGAACTATGGGGACTGAGTATGGACCATAACAATATTTTCACCTTTTTTTGTTGTTGTTTGCTTGCTTTTTGTTTTCTTTCTCATTTTTTTCCTCTTTGATTTGATTTTTCTTGTGAAGCATGATAATTGTGGAAGTGTATATAAAGGAATATTGTATGTTTGACATATATTGGATTGCTTGCTGTCTGGGAAAGCGTGTGGAGGAAGGGAGGGAGAAAAAATTTGGAACATGGGGTTTTTAATGTTAGAAATTATTTATACATGTATTTTGAAAATAAAAAGCTAAAAAAAAATGTGCCACCTCAAATTAGACATGATATTCTAGATGTGATCTGATCTCCATATTTTATAGTGAGATTATAACTTCCCTCTATCTGGATATTATAATTTTATTAACACACAAAAGCTAAATATATAAATATATGTATATGTATATACATTACATATATACATATACATATGTATATATGTTCAAGATCACACAGCTAGTAAGTTTCTGAGGTAGGATTATAAACTCAGGGTTTCTAGACTCCAGGTCCAGTACTTTATCTATTCTGTTACCTAGCTATTGTCTAATCATCCATAATTCCATTTAGGGGTCATTATACATCATTTTAAACCTAAACCTAACTCTCTTTATGAATTTCCTGTTTCTGTCAATATACAGATATTCTCCCATCCACTCAGACTAGAAATCTTGCAGTCATTCTTGAGTCTTTCTTCTTTTATGATAATCAATTTCATCAAGGTCTATTGATTCTTTATTTGTAATATACTAGAAAGAGGACTGCCTCTAGATTAGGAGAGCTCGGGTTTGAAATCTCATTCCAGAGGCTTACTACCTGTGTAGATCTTGATCAAGTCACATACTCTCCCTTGGACCTAAGTTTACACAACTGTATAATGCAGGAATTGGAATAGATGGGCTCACGAGTCCATTCTTGTATCATTTATGATACTACTATAACAGATTGTTGTTGTCCAATAATATCTGACTATGACCCCATTTGGGATTTTCTTGGCAAACTGGAGTGGTTTGCCATTTTCTTTTCTAAATCATTTTACACATGAGAAAACAGTGACTTATCTGGGGTCAAATAGCTAGCCTTGTATCTGAGGCCAAATTTGAACTCAGGAAGTGGAATCTTCCTGATTCCCATTCATTAGAATATAGAATTCTATTATTCATTCCTTTTTTTTTTTTTTTTTTTTTTTTACCATGATCATTATTATTTTCCTTGTAGGGCCAGCATCATCTCCACTCCTAGACTACTAAAATAATTTTCTAACAGTATCCTTATCTTTAGCTATTTCCCCTTTTAATCCACCCTACACACCATATTGCCTGTGGCATCCTTGTCACAAAGCATACATTGCATTCTACATACCAAGTGATTTCTGTTACAACAGCATTTTATTCATTACATTCTTTTGCTCAATGACGTTCAGTAACTCCCCATTGCTTATTGGATTAAATCTAAAGTAAAGACTTTAGATTTAATCCAATAAGGAATGGGACAGTAAAGGCTTCCTTCAGGCTCCTCCACAAAAACAAAAATGCAACCTACTTCTTCAATCATTTCTTACTCCTGTTTGCCTTTAGCCAAAAAAATCCCAAAACTTAACCAAAGGAAAAAAAGAAATAACTCATCATTGACTGTTCCCCTCTCCTTTCCCCTTCCAAACTCTGCTTTTGCTCATGCTTTTTCCTGGACTAGAATTTTAGTGCCGCCCCCTCCCCCCCCACTATAATTTTTCACTTGGACTATTGCAGTAGCTTTCTAATTGGTTTTTATTCGTAAAGCTTCTCTCTGCCCAAAACCATCCTCCAATCACATATCAAGATGTTAGCTACCTACTCCATAAACTTCAAAGGCTTTCATTTACTTCTAGGATCAGTTAGCAATTCCTCTGTGGGCATTAAAAATTCTTCATAACTTGACCTTTCCTACCTTTTGAGAGTTTTTGAGTTATTTTCTTCTACATATTTTAAAACTCAGAAACATTGGTCTAATTACTGTTCTTTGAATATGACACTCACTCTTCCATTCCCTTCTTGCCTTTGTCCTGCTATCTGTCTCCTGTGCCTGGAATGTTCTTCCAACTACTAGTGTCTTTTCTGAAATTATTTACATTTACTCTATATAAATCTTTCATGTACCTAATTATTTATATGTATTCTCTCCCATTAAAATATGAACTACTTGAGGGCAAGAACTATTTTTGCTCCTCCCTTCTTTCCTTCCTTCCCTCCTTCCTTCTCTTTCCTCCCTCCCTTCTCTTCCCTTTCTTCCCTTCTATTCCTCCCTTCCTTCCTTTCCCTTCTTTTCCCTTCCTTTCCCTTCTCTCCCTTCTCTCCCTTCCTTCCTTCCTTCCTTTCTTCCTTCCTTCCTTCCTTCCTTCCTTCCTTCCTTCCTTCCTTCCTTCCTTCCTTCCTTCCTTCCTTCTTTCCTTCCTTCCTTTTTCCTTTCCTTCCTTCTTTTCTTCCTTCCTTCCTTCCCCTTCTCTTCCCTCCCCCTCCCCCCCCCTCCTTCTCTCTCCCTTTTCCCCTCCCCCTCTCCCCCATCATAATGCCAGCTGCTTAGGTTTCTCCTGCTGCTCATATATGCCATATGAAAAGCAGATTCCTGATCAGGGATCCTAGTTCTCCCAGGAAACAAATAGCTGAGACACTTCTTCCAGGACTCAGACTCAAGTGGGCAGGACATCACAATGATTCACAAACAGATAATAGGGAAGGAATCTCAACCCTATGAGCAAGAATGTCCTTGTTTTATATACTTTTGCAAGCATTCTAATTATGGAATTAAACAATATATCAACAGTAATTTCCCCCATCCCTTATTTTATGTGGGACCTTGGGCACTTCATTTAAACCTCTTAATTTTCCCATTTGTAAAATGAACAGACTGAATAAGATGACCTCTAAAGTTCCTTTTAGCTCTAAATCTAAGATCCTATGAATAGATAAAGAGGCAAGTTGACAGCTACTGTAAGGATTTGAAAGCTGTTGATCCTTAAAAACTATTGCCTTGCAGTAGGTGAACCACTGGTTAATGAACACTTTTTTCTGCCTCTAATTCCTTTAAATATTGACCCTCCTCCCACACCTCCCATCCCAACCCTGCATTTATGCTTTGTTCATCTCAGTATTTCAACAGCTTTCTCCTTGTGTACTTTTGTGTACATGGCTCTCAGTGAACATACATAACCGTGTTTAGTGGTCAAGGTGGGAAATATCAGCAATTCATCATTGACAATGTGAGGCATAAGTGTGTAGTGTGCAGGAATCGGTATTGGACTAAGTCAGTTTTGGTGTTATTTATTACAAGGCTGTGTCCTTGAAGAATTCACCCAAGTTCTTAGAATTGGTTGACTAATCTGAGTCCTATCTTGCAGAGTTGTTTTGAAGATCACCTAAGATAACCTGTGAAAATGCTTTGTAACACAAGGTATGTCTTCTTAATCTGGTGAAGAAGGGATAAAGGTGAGGTCTGAGGCCCTAAAAACTAGCTGATGTTCGTTCAATGCCTCTTTCTTTAGTTTTCTCCTCCCTTCTCCCCCAGCTTCACACATTTATATCTTGTGTTACAAAGCATTTTCACAGGTTATCATAGGTGATCTTCAAAACAACTCTGCAAGATAGGATTGAGATTAGTCAACCAATTCTAAGAATTTATGTGAATTCTTCAAGGCCTTGTAATAAATGGCATCAAAATTGACTGCCAGTCCAATACCAGTTCCTGAACACTACATACTTATGCCTCACACTGTCAGTGATGAATCCCCCACCTTGAGGAGGGGATAAAGGTGAGGTCTGAGGCGCTAGAAACTAGCCAATGTTCAATGCCTCTTTAATTCTCCCTTCCCCCTTTCCCAGTTTCACTCAGCAGGACTTTTACTGTTTCTATTGAAAGGATAGCCAAGCTCCAGTGCTGTTGATCCTGTTAGCTATCAGTCATGGAAGCGAAATATTTCTTCTCTATTCTACATTCTTAACATCCCTTTCCTTTCCCTTCCCCCTTCCACCAACATGAAGTGATTGGAGATGAAGATCTAATAATGGAATGTGGAGAGAACCTTTTTTCACTTCACAGATCCTGCAAAGTGACTTGTTAGTATTATTCTATTTGCAAACAGGAGAATCAACCACACTGATTCTTGAAAGAAGTTTCCTCTTTCTCTTAAAATATTTTTTAATGTCATAAAAAAGCTCTAATGTTTTATGATCTAACGTGAACTATTTGGTTGAGTATAGGACTGGGGGATTTCTCTAAATTCTCAACCTAGCAATGAGATTAAATTGTTGTAAGGCTTTTGGTAGTTCAGTTAACTTTACTGATTCTTATATTCTTCATCTATTAAGTTAGGACAAATATAGACACAGTGAAAAGATGAGCTAGTCACCATTCACTAAGACTTTAAAGATTTAAATTTTTAAATCTTTCTATATCTGTACCACACAAAAGATTTTTTTTGGGAAAAGGAAGGTGAGTTGGACATAGCTACAGACATTTAAAAATTAGTTTTTGTGCTCTGAAATGTAATGTTATTGATATTTTGATCAAGGCATATTATAGGTACTTAATAAAATTAAATAGTCTAGAGTTCAATGAGGAATGGAAGCTTATACCATGATTTATATTTATTATTTAATATATTAATGGTATCAGAAAAATCCATGAAGCACAGATCTCATAATGTCCAAGTTTATAGGAAGAAATCATAATTGCTTATAGATACAGAGTTAGGAATTTTCAATAAGCAACATTCTACAAAGCCTATCAGAGATTGCTGCTTGCCTAGTACTATAAAAGTGCCTGTTTGGTGGTTTTAATGGCTTCACTTAATCCAAAAGCAATAGAGAAAAAGGCAAAGAAAATATCAGGCTAACTTGGAGCTCCATGGGCTCCTCCCACAGAGATTAGAAACCCTTGTGGAATAGTAGTAATTCCTTCTGCTTTCAAGTGAAAAACCAAATCAACTTGGTTTAATGCTTGTGTAGATAAACTGACTCATTTGGGAGGCCCTTGGTATTGGGGCTCTGGATTCAGTTGGATATCAAATGCCAAAGTAAAATACTACTGGGAACTGAGGTATTTGTCCTCTCCTTTCCCCATTAAAGGGCTCCTCTATTCTGGACTCACCTACCCAGCCTGAATTTAATCACAGAAAATTACTACAAAGATCCTTGAGACATGTAAGGAATCCAACTGGAGATAGGAACTCATCCTTCCCTAGGAAAAGTAGAATAACTTAAAAAGAAAATATAGTCAGGAAAATTCCCAATGAGATATGAGGGTCCCAGTAGGGATGAAACATGGGATTGATTATTTGGGATTTCTAAGTTATCAGATAAATTTTGTCCTATGGATTTTTAGTTCATAAGGATCTCTAGGTTTGCTTAAAAGCAAAAAAAGAAGAAAACAAATGGATATTTTGGTTTATGTACAGCTAAATATTTGGCTGATGAATAAGGGGGCACAGTAATACAAAAAATATAGGTATTTCAGCATTCAAATAAATAAAAATTATCCTAAAGGAACTGTGTTGACTGATAAAGAAAAACATTAGAAAAATAAAATATCTATTATAGCCTAAAGCAAAAGAAAAAAATGCTGATTTTTCTGTATCTCCTGAAAACCAGGATTTTCAAGGACAGTGCTGGAAGGAGAATCTCTCTAGTGAGCCCTTACAAATGTACAGTGCCCCCAAATTATTTTAGATCAAACTCATGTAATTTAGTATCTCCTCTGCACTGAGAGACTGTCTGCTAAAATTCTTAGGCTAGTTGAAGTAATCCTGATGGACTGTTTCTCAGGAATCTGCACTGATATGTTTTCCCTTCATAATCAGCAAGTAGCCTCTGTTAGTTTTAAGCAAAAGTGTTTATTAAAATAGTATAGCAAAAATAGTTAGTATAAAACATCTCCTCAAAACTGGGATGCTAATGCATTGTTGATGGAGTTGTGAACTGATGCAAGGATTCTAGAAAGTAATTTGAAACTATGCCCAAAAGGCTATAAAATTTGTCCCTTTAATCTAGCAGTACCACTGCTAGGTCTATATCCCAAAGACATCCAAAAAAAGGGGAGAGGACCTATTGTACAAAAATATTTATGATAATTTTTATAGTAGCTAAGAATTGGAAATTGAAGGGATTTCCATCAATTATGGAAAGGCCCAACAAGTAGTATATGATTATAATGGAATATTATTGTGCTATAAGAAATGACAAGTAGAATGATTTCAGAAAAACCTGGCAAGACTTAAATGAACTGATGCAAGAACCAAGAAAATATTGTGCACAGTAACAGTTATAATATTTGATGAAGAATGACTTAGCTAGTGTCAACAATACAACAATCCAAAACAAACAAATGCAAAGAACTTGTGATGAAGCATACAATTTGCATCTGGAGAAATCACTGATATTGTTTGGATGTAGACCGAAGTACACTATTTTTCACTTTCTTTCTTTCATTTTTTCTTTTTGTTTAAATTTTCATATAAAATGACGAATATAGAAATATTTTACATAATTGTACCCTAAAAAATATTCCTTCAAACTAAAAACACACTTTCCTTGCCCATAAGAGACATCTTGAAGGGCCTCAAATCTGTGGCATACATATACAGTGGTATATGAGGCAAATTTGCAGTGAACATATGGCCAAAGGGTACTTCAAAAAGTTCCTATGACATTCTCCTTAGACATAGTTTTCTCTTGGATGGTTCATCCATTGCTGGACCAAA
This sequence comes from Antechinus flavipes, assembly GCF_016432865.1. NCBI lineage: Eukaryota > Metazoa > Chordata > Mammalia > Dasyuromorphia > Dasyuridae > Antechinus > Antechinus flavipes. The sequence goes on along the minus strand of NC_067401.1, from coordinate 337,558,274 downwards.
GAACTCTCTCTGTTGGAGCTTCTCCTCTAATGCTCCTGTTACTCTCTGTCTCTCTTTGTCTCTGTCTCTCTGAGTCTCTCTCTGTCTCTGTGTCTGTCTCTCTGTCTCTGTCTCTGTCTGTCTTTCTGTCTCTTTCAGGAAGGGAAAGATGGCCATTGTCACTCAACTCTCTGTCCTGGTTCTTCACTGGATATAGCTGCTCCTGGAATAAGTTGCTTAATTACCAACCTTTAATGTCTTCAGATCATGAAATGTCCACAAGGTTGATACTTGGGTTCATCAATCTCCAAATTACTGTTCAATTATCTCCCAGCTACAGTGGCTACAGCTACCATCTCTTGTGCGTTGGGACCTCTGAAGAGACTTTTGGATCTTTTGAATTCATGAGGTCACTGCTCTTGTGTGTCCACCATGAAATACTCACTGACCTAATATTAGGGAATAAACACAAAAGAAACAGAGACTTGATGTGTTCATGCATATAAGGTGGTTGGATAGGGAGAATACAGCCAGCTGCCTTTCCTATCCAGAAGTTCAAATTCAAAGTATTCTTTCTCAGTGGGAGCCATCCTCCATCCCCCTCCCCCACCTGGCCAAGAAATGAATGATGAGGAAGTCTCACCTTTTGTATACACAGTTCCAGTTCTGTACTTCCTGACTCATCAATTCTGGTTCCACAGACAATTAGAAAAGTTTTTGTCATCATACTGAACCAGACCCTGAGTCATCATGGCTAAAAAGAGACTCATCAAATTTTCTAGGGTGTTGGATTGGAAGCTGGCAGAGAATATATACATACTGCAAGGGTTGTAGTCAGTCAGGAAGTATCTGCTCATATGTCTAGGATTAAAATTAGGTAAAGAGGTAATATGTATATACTAAAAATTGGAAAGAATTTGACTAAATTTTTTTAAGATGGAAAAATTCTCTAATCTGTATCCTATTGATTTGTGTACGTCTCATATAAAGGCTGCATGCCTCTGAGGATTGGAACCATGTTGCTGTTCACTTTTTTCTCCTTTAGTTCCTAGCACATGTCTTTGTCCATGCTTGATTCTGAGTAGCTTTATTGAATTGAATTGAAGATTATCAAAATGCTGGAACAAATCTGAGAAATTTTCATGGAAGAGAGAAAAAAGGAGCACTTCCCAAATTTGTTCATCACTTTTTCGGTGTCAAAGAACAACAAACTGACATTTTAAAACTTTTCAAAGCAAGACTAGTGATATCCAGTGATTGCAAATGCATACCACAAAGACTTTCTTTCTTTCTTTCTTTCTTTTTTTTGGTAAAAGAACCAATAGAATAAGTTTAATTTGGCCTCCTAAACACAACTCAGCAAGTGGTCTCTTTCTTTTTCAGCCTATTATTCACCTCCTTGCTATTTCTCACAAACAACATTCCATCTCTAAAACCTGGGTCTTTTCAATAGCTGTCCCTCATCCTTGGAACTCTTTCTTTCTTCATCTGTATCTCCTAGCTTTCCTGACTTCTTTTAATTTCAGCTAAAATCCTACTTTCTTTGTCCTGGTCCTCCTTAATCTTAGCCTTCCCGTTGAGATTCTGTCCAATTAATTCTGTATACGTATCTTTGTATATAATTGTTTGCATGTTGTTTCTTCTACTAGACTGTGAGCTCCTTGGGAGAAGCCAGCCTGATAACTAGGCAACAATGGGTATGGAAAAAAAAGAGAGACAGAGAGAGACAGAGACAGACAAACAGACAGACAGACAGAGATACACACACAGAGACAGATAGAGAGAGACAGAGAGACAGAGATACACACACAGATACAGAGATAGAGAGACAGAGAGAGAGAGAGACAGAGACACACAGAGAGAGAGAGAGACACAGAGAGAGACAAAGATAGAGACTAGAGACAGAGACAGAGACAGAAAGTAATAGCATCAGGGAAGAAATCCTGCCCATAAGAAGAATGCCTAAAAATATCTTTTGCTTTTCTTCTCTCTACTCTTTCCTCTCAGGGCTTACTGCAGTGTTTGACACATAGTGGGCACTTAATAAATACATGTGGACTACACTAATTCATAGAAATGATATGGCTGTTCAACTTGGGGACTTGTTTGTGTGTCCCTACATATTTCGTGGATCTTTTCAAACTCAAGCAAAATGATTTTCTAAATACCTTTTCCTTCTGCCTCAAACCAAAAGAGCGCCTCAAACTCATACTCACAAAATCACATTATCTCAGATTTGATCTAGTCCAATTTATGTCTGAACAGAAATCTCCTCTACAAAATCCTTAACAAGGGGTCATTCAGTCTCTGCTTGTAGACCTTCAGCTTCTCTATAAGAGATCACTTTGTGAGAGTCACTCTGTGGGATATGACTTGATTTTAGCTGTGTATCCATACACATTTTTGGTGCCTAAGTAAGCATGATACCCCTGTAGACTTCCTCTCAAGTGTTTACTTATCTTCACGTGTTCATTAAACTTTGTACATCTAGTATTGACTGACAGTAGAGGACTTGGGTGGAGTTGTGGTTAAGGGGTGGAGAACATGGGAGCCAGGAAAGGAGGAGGAGGAGGCAGGAGCAAAAACACAAACACAGACCACAGAGGAGGAAAGTGAGTTATTGGTTATTATTTCCATTCCTGTGGATATGAAACAGGATCTAACTTGTGGAAGGCCAAGAAAAGTGGTCATATTAGCAGTGATGTTCAGATGTTGGAAAACAGCTAAGGTGTAGACTTATGTTATAGAAATGATCTGAACCTCACTTTAACCCCAATAGGCCCTAAAATAGAGCTTTAGCAAAGGCAGAAAAATTAATTTGTCTTATTGGGTCTCCATTGTCAGATATCTTCTGTAGTGTAAATTTGAGAGAGCCCTAGTTCAAAGTCAGCTCTTGTAACTTAAAATGTATTTTCAACAAATTTTAATAAAGTAAAATTCTTATTCTTGGTTCTCATTGCAACTGATATTTGTCTGAAACTGACTTTGGAAACAACAATGACAACAATTTATATTTCTGTAGTCTTTAAAGGGGTACAGAGTATTTTCCTTTCTACAACCGTAAGCAGATCAGTAGAACAAGTATGATTATATACATTTGATGATCAGCATTTCATATTAATTGGAAAACATTCACTTAGTTTTCCTCTTCACTCTGAGGACACAGAATGGGAAGGGCTCTTCTGGACATGGAAGTGAAAAAAAAAAAACAAAAACACCTTTCTCTGCCCTTAATGATTCTCCTCTTGCTCAGTTAAAAGGAGAGAATTGATCCCCTAGAGCCAGATGCCTTCAAGATAGTTGGCAGACAACTCCCTTAATACCATTTCCAAAGTTGTATAAAGGATCTTTTGTAAGGAAGCAGAATGGAGACTATATTCAGCTAGGTTGAGCTCAGTCACTCCTAGCTAGTCCTATAGGATAGAATCTTGGGTTGTTAGAAAAAGAGACCCAAGAGATCAATGAATCCAACTCATAGAGAGACTCAAATCTATTTTCCCTTAAGAGTTATGTGTCAGTGACATCTACAAATGGAATACTAGGGGGAGGGGGTGGTGGTGGTATATGTGTGTGTGTGTGTGTGTGTGTGTGTGTGTGTGTGTGTGTATGCTCGAGTGTGCACATTGGGTGAATGGGAGAAGAAGACTTTATCAACTCAGATAATTTTGCTCTACACATTCATTGTAAACCCATTTATTTTGTTAGATTTTATAGAGTTTTGTTTCCTTTTTCCCAGAAGGAAGAAGGATTTAGCACAGTTGCCAATATGTAAGAGCCTGTTGCTTAATTCGATTTTATTGATACTTGCTTGATTATCTAAGAAAAAAAGTGGTACCTCTTTAAGAATATAGTCATTAATGCTAGATTTTTCTTTTTGCTTCCTATCTCCATTTTCCTCTGAACCTCTCAGCACCTAAATTGCCAGAGTGCTTTACAAGTAGCATTATACATGAAAAGGAAATAGCATCGTAAGCAAAAAAAAAAAAAAAAAAAAATGAAGAGGAACAAGAACTCTCGTAATAAAATGCAATCCCTTTTGAATGTAGGGGCTATTACATGCTTATATATACATATGTAAGTACATATATGTATATATAATATGTGTACTTATAGAAGTATTAGGCTCATAGTAAATGCTCAGTAAATACCTGTTGAAATAAAAAAAAAATGTCTAAAGTTTTTTACAAGGGCTAATCTATAAATTTCTTCCTTCCTTCCTTCCTTCCTTCCTTCCTTCCTCCTTCCCTTCCTTCCTTCCTTCCTTCTTCTCTTCCTTCCTTCCTTCCTTCCTTCCTTCCTTCCTTCCTTCCTTCCTTCCTTCCTTCCTCCTTTCCTTCCTCTCTCCCTTCCTCTCTCCCTTCCTCCCTCCCTCCCTCCTTCCTTCCTTCCTTCCTTCCTTCCTTCCTTCCTTCCTTCCTTCCTTCCTTCCTTCCTTCCTTCCTTCCTTCCTTCTTTCCTTCCTCCCTTCTTTCCTTTATTCCTCCTTTTTCTCTACTTTCTCCTCCTCCCCTCTTATTCATCCTCTTCCTCCTTATTTTTCACCACCACTGCCATTGCTCCCTTTATTAAATTAAATGGAAGAAATAATGCTTTAGTTATAGACATTCTCATTCCTCTATGTAGAAATCTTTAGCTTTCTGTTAAAAGTATTCTCAGAATGAATCCTTTTAGAAACAGCTATTGTGAAGAATCTGCAGCTAATATAATTCATTTGGATTCTGGACATTAAAGATGATTATATTTTGTTCCATTTGCTCAAGATTTTCTTCATTTAAGAGAAAATACGAGGCAGGTAGGTGGAGCAGTAGAGTGTTGAAACCTGGAGGCAGAAGACCTAAATTCTAATCCTGCCTTAGTTATTTCTTGGTTTAGTGAGCCTGGGCAAGTCATTTAATTTTTTTCAGCTTTAATTTCTTTATCTGCAAAATATGCATAATAATAAGTACTCCATAAGGTTTTTATGAGCATCAAATAACATATGAAATTATTTACAAACTTTAAAATGTTAGCTGTTTAAAAAATATTGTAGTAACTATTAAAATTTATTGTTCATATCTTCAGTCTCATATTTTCCTTTAGCTTTAAACATTTTACAGATAGCACAAAGGACAGAATCTATGTTAGCAGTAGATTGTAATGGTGGTGATGACAAAGGAGAAGAAGGAAGAAGAAAAAAGATAGGGTAGAAGAAGGTGAGTTTTTGTTGTCTGAAAATCTTGCCTATAAGCTAGCGTTCTTTATTCAATCAGCAAATATAAGCCATTTGCAGTCCCAGTTGCCATTACTGGAGACAGCTTCAGAGTTCATTTCACCAGGCATCAATCCAAGCATTTGGCTTGTCAGTCTTAACAATTGTAGGTCCTGTTGTAATTGTTGTTGAGAGTAATGATTGGCAAATGGTCTTGGACCCCTTTTGGACTATGGTCTTCGAGCAAGCTATGGCTTCTGCTCAAATCAAGCTACTGGGTTAGAGTTAGAAATTCAAACTGTTTTAAGAAGCCTATATTCCTGATCCCCACCCCATTTCATCAGGCTTCCCAGCTTACAATTTCCTGATGAAGATTACATTTCTTATAGGGCTGGATCCCAATGGAGCTGAAAGGGATACCAAACACCACTTTGAAAGGGCTTGATTTTAACAAGCAGAGCCCCACCTGCCCTCTTAGAGGCCAGAGTCCTGACTTGAACTGGTAATTTTGGAATTTGATCTATAGTTTCTGTCTGGGGACTATATTTGCCTCTTACAAGCTGATAAAATAATTGAGAGCAAATTGAAGGACAGAGTCTGACCTAATTCAGGCAGTAACATAGAAGGGCAATGATCTGAGACTGATGCTACCATGTCATCTCTGGATCTGCTTAGCTTAGCTGCTCTCTGGAGAAGAAGGTTGCTGAGCCTCTGTTTCCTCTTTCCTTTCTTCATCAGCAGTCAGAAATGCAAGGGCCCTCATGCTCCTCGGCATCAGTTAACTATCATTAAGTATAATTTGGCGCTTTAACAATGCTGTCAATATGCCTTGGTATTTTGTCATCACTTTACCGCTGGTTAAAATCCCTTTCACTTATGGAGATTTTTTTCCCCCCTTTCATCTCTGTGGTTGCCAGACTTGTAATTTGTTTTTCTGTCTAATAGAAACCCTAGAACCATCGGTAGAAAGTAAAGTATGCTATGAAAAACACATGCTTTTTAAAATAGCTCTCTTCTTTTTTTTTTTTTTAAATTAAAGTAAATACTATGTTTCTGTCTTTTCCAATACCAGCAGGAACTATATGTTTTAGAGTATCTCCTTCAAACTCACCAATAAGATAATTCAAAAAATTTGGTGCTACAGAGTCATCCTGGAGAATTTTTTGTATTTTTTTTTCTTTTCACAGAAAAGGCCTACATTTTATACTATGAGATAGCTATTGTGAAGCATTCTTTATGCTGGCAAGGACCGATGAATGTATATAGATTGAAATGAGATTGGCCCAGATGTGGTAAGTTTTTGTTATTCAGTCGTGTCCAACTCTTCTTGATCCCATTTGGGGTTTGGCAAAGACTGAAGTAAGTTGCATTTTCCTCCTTCAGCTCATTTTACACTTAAGGAAACTGAGGCAAAAAAGGGTTAAGTGACTTGCTCAGGGTTACTTAGATAGGAAGTGTTTTCGGCCAGACTTGAACACAGAAAGATGAATCTCCAGCTCATTTGATATATAAGAAAACTGAGGCAAATAGGATTAAATGACTTGCTCAGCGTTACTCAGATAGAAAATATTTGAGGCCAGACTTGAACACAAAAAGATGAATTTTCTTGACTCCAGGTCTGGACTTCTGTCCACTGTACCACCTAGCTGCCCATCTTTGAAATGGGCCTGCTTTCTCAATTACATTTATTCAAATGAAATGGAACAAAACACAAATAATTAGATTGATATGCCTTGAATTTCTATGCATACTTTAGTGTTTTTCTAGATCACTTTTAAAATAGGGAAGACAGTTTCAATTTCTAATTTGAAGAGTGCCAAAATCTTGAATATAAAAATCTATCCTCATTTTTCATACTATGTGAAACATTGACAGCTGCAGACTTCCATGGAAATTAATGATACTTATTTCCTTTCAAAATCTTTTTCTATTTTTTTCTAATTAACAAGCATTTATTTCTTCTCCCTCTTGCTACCTCCCCCATTGAATAGGAACAGCAAGCAACAAAACAAAACAAACAACCCCCTCAACCCTCATAACAAATTTGTATCTAATGGCAGAAAAAGTAATTTAACATATTATTAGGCTCATTGAGATGGTGTAATCAAGTGGATAGAATTCTGTACTTGGAGTCAGGAAGACCTGATTTCAAATCCTCCTTGATACTTATTAGCTGTGAGGTCTGTATAAATCACAACTTCTTAGTCTCAGTTCCCTCATCTACAAATGGGAATGATGATTCTACCTATTTTAATGGAGTTGTCATAAAGCTCAAATGAGATAATGTCAAACACTTTGTGATATATAATTGCTAGCTATTATTGTTGATAACAATTTGCATAAAAAGTAATTAAAACACATTTTGGGGGTTAGGTAAGTGATACAATAGAATGGTAGATTTGGAGTTAGGAAGACAGTCTTTGAATTTTGACAAGAATTCTTGTAACTATATGATTCTAAGCAAGTCACTTAATTTTTTTCTGATCCAGTTCCTTCATCTATAAAATAGGGATAATAGTTACACCTAAATTACAGGGTTATTGTGAATACCACATTAAAAAGTATGCAAAAGGCTTTGCAAATCTTAAATAATAAATATCAGTTACTTTTATTGACTCGGGATTATTAGCTAGGTATTACGCTATTAGATGGCACAGTACACCAGCCCTAGGGTGAAAAAGTATTGAGTTCAAATCCAATCCTAAATATTTGCTGTGTGACTGGAGGCAAGTAATTTACCTTTTGCTTTCCTCAATTTCCTCATCTATCAAATGGGTATAACAATGGCAGCTACTTCTTCTTCTTTTTTTTAAATAGCATTTTATTTTTCCAAATATATGCAAAGATAGTTTTCAACATTTACCCTTGAAAGACTCTGTTCTAAATTTTTCTTCTTCTCCTTCCCCCTTTCCCCTCCCCAAGGCAGCAAGCAATCTGATATAGATTAAACATGTGCATTTTTTCTAAACATATTTCCAGTGGCATCTATTTCCTAAGATTGTGGTGAGAAGACAATGAGATAAAATTTTTTATGAAATCATGAATCAACCAGAGTATGGAACTATAAGGAGGAACCACAGAATATTAAATTCTAAACTATTCACATTGCTCTTCCACTGCATTTTCTGTTTGTGCTCATGTTGCCCTCCTCCATTGAGAATAATCTTTAATCCTTTCAGCTGGAGTCAACCTTTCCCTTCATATCTTACAAAACACTATTTTCAATGTATCTACCAAGTAATATTGTGTTATATGTAACAATATCACATTTATCATGTAATGTTGTATTACAATTATATTTAAATGTAATAATACTAAATTTGTCATGTAATATTGCATTATATGTATGTATCTAACAAATACCATTGTATTATATATTGTGTATGTAATAATATTACATTTACTATGTAATATCACATTGTAGGCATGTATCTAACATCTAACAATATTACATTTATAATATATTGTATTATATATCTAACATATAACATTGTATTATATATAATATTACTTGTCATATAATATTGTATATGTATATATCTAACATGTAACATTGCATTATGTGCAATAACAATATATTTATTATATAATATTGCATTATAGATAATGTATTATATGTAATAATACTAAATGTATCATGCAATGTTGTATTGTAGGTAGGTATCTAACATGTAACATTGTACTACATGTATCAACATTAGATTTATCATATAATATTGTATTGCATATTTCATTATATGTAATAATATTACACTTATCATGTAATGTTATATTACATGTATGTCTCCAACACACATTATTATATGTAATAATATTACATTTATCATGTCATATTACATATTATGGAAACATATATGTATAATAGCCACTTACCAGACTATAAATTCTGTAAAGATACACTCAGTGTCTAATCTTAGAAGCAGTTAGGTACAGTGCATAGAGTGCTGGTCTTGGAGTCAGGAAAACCTGAGTTCAAATCTGACCTCTGACACTAATTTGCTGTAGGGCCCTATTAACTTCAGTTTCCTCATCTCTTAACTGGGTTTTTAATTCCTAGGATTGTTGTGAAGATCAAATGAGACCATAATTTTAAAGTGCTTAGGACAGTACCTGGTACAAAATAAGGACTTTAATTAAATGTAGACTCTTATTAATATCTAAATTTTACATATCTCTCAATATCTGATACAACATTCTGAACATAATTATTGATGTTCAATTGTGTCCGGCTCTTTGTGACCCCATTTGGAACTTTCTTGGCAAAGACATTAGATAGTGAATAAATTTTCATTGAGTTTCACTGTAAGTATAAATTCTTTTGGCGGGGGAGGGGACAGAGGGATGCTGAAGTCTGGATCTGTGATTTTTTTTTTTAGTGTAGGGAACTCCCAATATAGATATTTGTTCTATTCTTTCATATTATCACCTGTACCTTACTTTTATAAAGTTGTTTAGAACAAAATTCTTAAACTGTGGATAACTCTATATGGGGTTGTGTAATTAATTGTGGGGGTTATGAAAAATTTGGCAACAGTTATCAAATATTCAAAGATTTAATTCTGTATGTAAAAATAAAGAATTTCATCTATCACATTACTATGCTTTTGTCTTTAATAAAGGGTAAAATTATATGTATGCCAATTGTTTTAAAACAAATTTCTTTATGACTTATTATCAATAAATATTTAATTTGCATACTCATTATATATACTTATATACCCAGGATCACACATAAGTTTCTCAGGAAAAAGCCCAAGAAACCCTGATTTAGAACATTAAGGAGGGAGTGACTTACTTGTGGTCCTACAACCAAATATCACTCAATTAATCAACAAGTATTAATTAAGTACCTATGATATGCCAGGCACTGGGAATAAAAAAAATGGAAGAATTTATGTTCTCAAGGAACTTATATTCCATAAAGGGGATGAATTTGTCCATAAATAACTATATATAGAATATGTACAAGACAAATGCAAGATGTTATTGTTTGTCCTTCATTTTTGAAGAGGACAATGATATGATGAATAACCTTGACTTTCTTATGGATTGAATTTAGGTAAGGCAGAACTGACCAAAGTTTTCAGCTTCTCATCAAATAATGATTTTTTTAAATCATCAAAGCAAGACAAAAGTCAGAATCATTGGTGATGGCTCAGGATCTAGTGGATGACTTTGGTTTTTTCAATGCTTGATTAAGCTCTAAGTGCTCCACAGTGCCTGCTTCATCTGCCTTCTTATCTGATGGAACAAACTGTCCTTATCTACCCATTTCACCAGGGGGTCTCTTTATGTGCCTGAGTAGACATCTCCTTACTTTACCAACAGTTTTGAGAACTGTTGGTTATTCTTAAACTGGTTTAACCCATCTATTAAGATGGTTTTATTGGGGTGTAGCTGCTGTGCATGCTACAGCTTCTTGGTGAAGCAACAGGTGAGTTGCATGACAAGTGTTCTCCCAATGATGGATGAATAGCCTTGAAAAGGACTGGATAGAGGTGCTAGTCTTCTCTGAACACCACAATGTAATTTCATTGTGAAGTCACTAATATGGGGATCAGCAAAGGACTATAGGATACAATACAAACACCTCTTATTGGAATTTTAAGGCTTTCCAACCTGGTTCCAATCTACTTTTTTACTCCTCTATACTTGGAATGTTCTTCTTTTCTATCTCTTCTTCAATGCTTCTCTAATTCCATTTTTAAATCTCAGCTAAAATCTACCCTCCACAAAAAGCCTTTTCTAGTCTTCCTTATTCTTAAAGCTTTCCCTGTTGATTATCTCCAATTTATCTCATATATAATTTTGTCCTGTATGTATTTTTACACATCTCCCCCATTAGATTGTGAGCCCCTTGAGAACAGAAACTATTTTCTGCCTTTTGTTATATCCCCATTACTAGCACAATGCTTGGTTTGTAGTATGTATATAGTATGTAGTAAATGCTAGTTGACCAACTGATGGACTCACAAATGGAGTTTATTGTACAGAAGGATGACATGAGCAGACCTATGCTTTATATATTACTTTGACAATGTTGTGAGAGATAGACTTGAGAGAGAGACTTTAGGCAGGGAGACCAATTTGGCCATGTAGAAGGTGCTGAATTATGAAGGAAACTATAGATTTTAAAAAGCAGACGAGGAAGTTCATTTGGGGGCTGTGAAAACACATAGAGAAGGGAGATGGAGAAAGAGTAAGAAGAGCAGTTTGGCTACACGCATGAATTTGAATACTATAAAATAGAGCAGAAAGGGTGGGTTGGAATCACATTGCCAAACAGAGGAGATTGTATCTGATCTTAGAAGCAAGTGGGAACCACTATAATTTATTAACGTCGGTAGATTTTAGTAATGACCCTTTGGCAACTGGATGGAGAGGAGTTGGAGGTGAGAAGCTCAATTAGGATATATCCAAGCCAGGATTTGCCTCTGACTTCCAAATCTTCCTAATTCCAGGAGCTGTTTTCAATCCATAATATTACCTTTATTCATTTTTGCATGTTTGTTATTGTTGATACCTATGAATAATTTTATGTTCTATTGTTTCTCTCTCCCCCACTTAATATCAATTCATTTATTACACAAAGAATTGATATGGGATTTAGAGTCATGGAAACTGTCTGTTGAACATTTTACTTCAATTTTCTGAACCTTGGTTTCCTCACTTGTAAAATAATGGGGTTCCCGCTGTCATCAAAGACATGATGGAAGAAAGATTTGGAATGAGGCACATGTCAGGCATCCATAGGGAACCTGTTGACTTGCTTTACTTTGTGAGGGATTGAAACTCTGAGCAGATGCACTTGGACAACTGAGCACTTAAGGCTAATTACTTATTGGACAATACTCTATTAGCATATGCTTGGAAACTGGCCCACCCCACTATTCTATGCTGGCTCAATTTGTTGGTGTATACAGAGAGTTGGAGAAGGGATTAGAGGGTGGAGTAAGACAAGCCAGAGTGACTTCCAGGCGGGAGATGAAGAGGAGAGGTTGTGGAGATTCCTGTATCCATTCCTCTCACTTCGACCAAGGACTTTTGCTTATCCTGACTCTGGCTGATTTTAAAGTATCCAGGGTGCTAACTCGGCCTTCACATTACTTGACTTTATTTCTTTGTTACAAAAAAGCTTTCTTCTAGCTCTGGACTTAACCTTGTTCAACTTGCAACTCCTTCTTACCCAAGAAGTTTTTATGCAATCCTGTATTTAATCTGAGTGGAAAGGTTTCTGGCAGCATTCATGCATGCATGGTGCAAACTATGAATGTTGGGTGTTCAGAACTAAGGCTGCTGTGAAGTTGCATAATGCAACACAGTCAAATGTTGCCAGAAATACCTTTGATTCATTACAATTTGATTTTGAATTAATTTTTGGTTGTTGCATTCAGAAACATTTTACTGTTGCCAAATTTTTCCTGACCACCACATTCAGTTATGTAATCCCATATGGGGTCATAACCCACAGTTTAAGAAGCTTTTTTATAGGTGGTGACAGTGAGGAGTGTTATTGAGAAGTGTTATTAATAGAAAGAGGGAAAAAAAAAAAAACCTTGAGCACAATAAATAAAGAAGAGGTTTGGATTAGATGATATCCAAAATGATACAATTTGTAGAGGTCCTACCTAGCACAATGCCTGGGATATATTAGATACTTAATAAATGCTTGCTCCTTTCCATTCCCCTTCCACAGTCCCTTCCAGATTTGTGTTTCTGGTCTTATAAAAGACCACAAAACTGAGTCAGGAAACCTATCATCTAATTCTATACCTTGTCCTTATTCTCTGTGTGGGATCTTAGGGAAAACTATTTTGCTTATTGTACCTTAGTCTTCTCATAGATAAAATTAAGATTTTGGATTAAATGATCTCTGAGGTCCCTGTAAGGCAATATTCTCTAATTAAGTTGGTTTTTATACTTTCCTGAATTGATGGTCCACATGTATGCCAATTTTGACAGATAGTAGCTTAGGTTAGTAGATAAAGCACTGGACTTGGAGGCAGGAAGATGTCAGTTTAAATTCTGCCTCAGTAGTAGCAGTAGTAGGCAAAGCATCTAACCTCTCAGTCTCAGTTTCCTTATATGTAAAAAATTCAAATACATACACATTATATATGTATATGTATACACAAATATAAATATGCATTGATAAATACAGTTTTTAAATGTTATCTATATGTAATTATTTACTTTTGGGATAGTGATGTTTTGAATTTTCAAATATTATTAATAATACCTTGATGTTTTGCTTAATTTTAAAATAAAAATCCACTTTTTTTCTTCTTTTGAGTTTTTTCATTGGCATATCTATTAATCTATGAATCATTGGGCCACAAGATTTGAACCAATTTATGGTTATCATTTATTTTTTTCCCAAAGCAAAATATATTTAATTGTTAATCATGGTGAAGCAAGTAACAAGATAAACTCCTCCATCCTATTTCTCTGTCCTCTCTCTACATAAATTATTTTGTTCCACAGATTTCCATATCAAGCAGTAAAAAGATACATACACATAGAACACAAATAATTAGGGGATTGTATACAAAAGACATGTGAACGAGAATGCTTTAATAGACTCATACAGAAAATAAATATGGTCTGAGGGCATATGCATCTCCTAACATTTCACCAGGAATGTTGTATGGAGAACTATCATTACCATCATCATGAAAAAGATACAAGGATCAGGAAAATCCAGAAAAAGTCATTGAGAAATGACAAGCAAGGAAGCAAAATTAATTTATTTATCCTGTCTGTGATGGGTGTCGTTATTTAACAACACTGGACTTGAAATCAGCAAAACTTGAATTCAAATCCTGTGTTGGACACTTTCTAGCTGTTATAATTTTGGTCAAGTTACTTATTCTTGTCAAGTTTAGTTTACTAATTTGTAAAATGGAGAAAATATAACACCTATTTCACAGGGTTGCTCTGATAATTACGTGATATAATACTTATAATACCCATTGCAAAGGTACTATGTAAATTGTTAGCTATAATTACTATGGCTAAATTTGGAAGTGGTATTGAGGAGGAAGGAGGCTTTTGCATCTTCTTGGGGAACTTTATGTATGTGAAATAATACTCTTTTTATTCTTTGAGATGTCTTTTTTTCAGGACATATTTAAAAAGGAATGGTATGACATTTGTCAGTCTGCTTCCTTCTGAGATTTCTGAGTGTCCCTCAGCAACAAATACAACCCTGCCTTTGGCTAGTAAGGCCTGTTTCTGAGAGACAGCCTGACCTGTTCTTTGCAGATATTAATTTCATACTTCAGATCAAGGCATTTGGACAACCTTCTGCTAAAGCCAGGAAACTGACTGAGAGCAGAGGGATGAGAAAAGGGAGAGAAAAGCAGCAGGGCAATATCCTGCCAGCTTACATAAGCTGTGCTGCCTGTGGCTCCCCGATTCTTGGCAGATGTTTCCTACTGTATGTGTGTGTGCAACTATGGTAGGGTTTTCCTATCTGTCCCACTGGCAGATATGGACAGTGCTTCTATGTCCATTTATGGGCTTTGAGTTATGAATTTTTCATGCTTGTTTCACCTCTTTAATACAGAAATGGCATCAGGCCATTCCTTTACCAGACATAACAGGATTGTATAGTCACTGAAATGATCATGTTTTGATCTCAGTTATGTTTTGTTTTTTTTTAAGTTAGGAAAAGAGAGTACTACTAGATGGAAAATAGGATCTCCTTGACTGTATCTATATTAGAAAAGATTTCATATAGTCAGATTTATTTCAATTTTATTTGACAAGAATTTATTAAGTACCTACTATATTCTAGGCACTATATTAGACACTGGGACTACCAAGAAAAAAAAAATGAAACATCTCTCTTCTCAAGGAGGATTTATTCCATTGAAATAAAAAACATTATAAAATATGAAGGTGGGATTTTTACCTGAGCACAGGAAGCATAGTGTGTATGTGTGTGTATGTATGTAATAATGATAATACTTACAAGCGTTTATGTAACAACTTAAAATTTGTAAAGCACTTAAATATCATCTCATTTGATCTTCACAACTCTAGGATCTCGTTACTATTGTTATCCCCATTTTATAGATGAGAAAACTGAGGAAGAAAGAGATCAATTGTTTAACTTAGGGCCATATATCTAGTAAATGATTGAAGTAGGATTTGAACTCGTGTCTTCATTCCAGATCCAGCAATCCATTTTCCTAGCTGCATACTTATTTGCCTCTGTATATGTGTGTTCTTATACTTTTGGGAAATGGGACGATTTTGTAACCCCTCTTATTAGAACTGTGCCTGGCACATGACAGATGCTTGCTAAATGCTTATTAGATGACTGGTTGGAGGCAAACAATCAGAGTTAGACTGAGAAGACACCAGAAGAGATCAGTACCCTCAGATAAGTTGCTTGTCATATATGTTTGATCTCATAAGTTTTTGCTCTTTCTTGGGTGTTCTCACTCTAGAGGCATTGATTTCTGATAATGCCATCAACAATAAAGAATGAATTCTTTTACTTGGAAAATAAATCAATGCCCAGCAATTGGGGAATGACTAAATAAGTTATGTTACCTGAAAGCAATGGAATATTATTGTTCTATAAAAATGATGAACAAGCTGATTTTAGAAAGGCTTAGAAAGATTTACATGAACTGCTGCTGAGAAAAACAAGCAGAACCAGGAATACACTGTACACAATAGCAACATGATTGTGCAATGATCAACTATGACAGGCACGGTTTTCTAGTGGTTCTGTGATCCAAGGTAATCCCAATAAACTTTGGATGAAAAATACCATCTACCTCCAGAGAGAGAACTATGGAGACTGAACACATGCTATGTTCATTTTTCCCCCCCTTTTTCTTCTGTTTTTTTTTTTTCCCTCTCTCATGGTTTTTCTCTTTTGTTCAGATTTTTCTCTCTACCATGATTCACAGGAAAATATTTTTAAAAATATGAATGTACATGTACTTCCCCAAAATTGTTATTTTTACATGTAACAGGCAAAATAAATTTTAAAAAATAATGAATTCTTTTGATTCTCCTGGAAAGGCCAATTTAGGTGGTCTGGTAGTTGAAGGAAGAGTTGTGGAACTTCAAAAATTCTAAATAGAATAGAATGCTCAGTAGGATCATTTTTAAAAATAGTATTTTATTTTTCCAAATCCATGCAAGGATAATTTTCATCATTCATTTTTGCAAAACTTTGCCTTCATTTTTTTTATCCCCCCTTCTCTTTTTTTCCCCTCTCCTTGATAGCGAGCAATTCACTTTAGGTTAAATTTGTGCAATTCTTTTAAACATATTTCCATATTTGTCATGCTGCACAAGAAAAATCGGATCAAAAGGGAAAAAAATGAGAAAGAAAAACAACAAGCAAGCAAATAAACAACAACCACCACAAAAAGGTGAAAATATTATGCTTTGATCCACTCTCAGTCTTTATAGCTCTCTCTCTGGATGTGGATGGCTCTTTTTAAAAATTTATTTCATTATTATAGCTTTTTATTGACAGAACATATGCATGGGTAATTTTTCAACACTGACCCTTGCAATCACTTCTGTTCCAACTTTTCCCTTCCTTCCCTTCACCCCCTTCCCTAGATGGCAGGCAGTCTCATACATGTTAAAAATGTTAAAGTATATCTTAAATACAATATATGTGTACATATTTATACAGTTCTCTTGTTGAACAAGAAAAATCGGATTTAAAAAGGTAAAAATAATCTGGGAAGAAAAACAAAAATGCAAGCAGTCTACACTCATTTCCCAGGATTCTTTCACTGGGTGTAGCTGGTTATGTTCATCACTGATTAATTGGAACTGAATTGGATCCTCTCATTGTTCAAGATAGCCACTTCCATCAGAATTGATCCTCATATAATATTGTTGTTGAAGTGTATAGTGATCTCCTGATCACTCAGCATCAGTTCATGTAAGTCTCTCTAAGAATCTCTGTATTCATCCTGCTGGTAATTTCTTACAGAACAATAATATTCCATAACATTCATATACCATAATTTATTCAACCATTCTCCAATTCATGATCCATTCAATTTTCAGTTTCTAGCTACTATGAAAAGGGCTGCCACAAACATTTTTGCACATACAGGTCCCTTTCTCTTTTTTAATATCTCTTTGGGATATAAGCCCAGTAGTAACACTACTGGATCAAAGGGTATGCACAGTTTGATAACTTTTTGAGCATAGTTCCAAATCACTCTCCAGAATGGATGGATCCGTTCACAACTCCACCAACAATATATCAGTGTTCCAGTTTTCCCGCATCCCCCCCAACATTTGTCATTATCTTTTCCTGTAGTCTTAGCCAATCTGAGAGGTATGTAGTGGTATTTCAGAGTTGTCTTAATTTGCATTTCTCTGATCAATAATGATTTGGAATACCTTTTCATATGAGTAGAAATAGTTTCAATTTCATCATCTGAAAATTGTCTGTTCATTGGATGGCTCTTTCTATCACAAGTCAATTTCCTTGAATCACCTCATTGTTGAAAAGAGCCAAGTCCATCACAGTTGATCGTCACATAATCTTGTTGTTACTATGTACAATGTTCTCTTGGGTCTGCTCATTTCACTCAGCATCAGTTCGTGTAAGTCTTTCTAGGCTTTTCTGAAATCATTTTGTTAATCATTTTTTATAGAACAATATGTTCCATTACATTTATATACATCTTTCTCCATTTTTCTCCACGCTTATTTTCCAGGGACAGAAAAGACAAAAATGGACAAATTTAAGGTAATTTGAATTGGTAGTGATGGTCCAGTCTTTCACATTTTCTATAGATCTGGCTATGGTCACATTTATTATCCACAGATTGCAGAGGATTGTGTTTGAATTGGTTATTTCTTTGGAAGGGGAAATAATTCTTTGAGAGGGAAATGATTAACTATTTAAGGTCCAATTGCATTCAGTTTAGGCAATATCCATTGATTTCAAAGAGGATATTGCAATAGTCCCAGGGATTCAGCAGTGGTTCTATAACTTTCCTGAATATATCTTGCCCTAGCACTCTTTAGAATCTACTCAAGAATCTTTTTCAGCAATGGCAATTTTTTTTTTCCAGGCAGACATACTTAAAGGGGAATCTGGATCTCTAAGAGATCATCAGAATGAAATGGATCAATCACCTCTTTCCCCAACCCATATATGATTGTTTCACTTAACCATTTCTGGAACTTCTTCTGAGGGGATTAGGACAGCAAGTGTTAGTGGGAATTGCTTGAACCACACTGACTCCATCTTGTGACTCAATTCTGCGGTAGCTCAGTTCCCTTTCTATTCAATTATGAGTTTAGTTCAATTTCTGTCTTGTGAGAAAAAACATTTTATTCAATTGTAAGAATTATGAGAAAACTTTATTGCATTGTTTGAATCTTGTCTTTTGTTGCTGGGAAGCTGGAACACTTACCTTTGCCACTTAAAGACCCTTAACTAGTAATGCCGACCAGAAACCCAATTAGCTCTGAAAATTCGTACAAGGAGTTTTCTCACAATTTTAGATCTTAAGCAACCCATGTGACTTTTCTGAAAACTGATCCTGTACTGGTCAGTTAGTTAATGTTTCCATGTTCTTTTGATAGAATAGATATTTGTGGGAAATGGGACAATTCTTTTTCGGATTTCAAATAATTGTACCTGTATATTCTCCCCCTTCCAATTTGGAAAGTCCCTAACCTTTCCTCTTTAAAAGGCAGATTACCTAGTTTTGTATCCTGGTTAATTATTTTCTTTTAATTAATTGGCCTTGTTTGATTACTTTTAATACATAAAAATCTGTCTTCTCTTGCATTTGGGGTCTACTCCTAAATTGAGGAAGTCTGCTCCTGACTTGTTATTCAATTGGCATGCATCACTTAATAAATTGATATGTTTAGAAACTCAAACCTTTGTTTCCTCAGCCATTTCATCTTTTATCTGCCATACTCATATAGCAATCTGTACATGTTAAATGAGCAAGAATGTTAGACATTATAGGGATATATGCAGAATGAGCCATAGAAGGACAACATATAGTCCTTCTGTGGTCACTAGCTTTTGTGGTCATTGGTTCTAGCCTTATCTTCATGCTAATGAATAAGGAACATTTATATAACTAATTACTTACCTTAACCTTAAAGAGCTAATTTATGTTCATTTCTATGAAGGGCTAAAGTCCATGAAAAACTGAAGTGGTATTGGTGCATATAATCTCATTTGAATCAAGGTTGCAGATGAATAAAAATATGACTACACTTGCTTTAGTGACATCATTTGGGTTGTCTAGGACCCTAGTAAAGTTCCAATATTCTACCAATATAACAATGTCTATATGTTACCTGGAGCAGTAGTGAGGATTTAAAAAAAATTTTTTTTTTTTTTAGTATGAATCTAACAAACATCAACAAATAAAAACATTTTAACATGAGAAGAAAAACAAAACAAAACAAAAGGGGCAAATTGTATGTGGAAATGTGAATTGTTATATACAATTTACCTTCTCCCATCCCGTAATATGCACAGTTTTGTTTTTTGGTAGGTAATGTCAAACATGCATCCTCCAAAATAGTGCTGCAAAGTGGAGAAGTGCCCCTTCCTTTGGGGCCAAGTTGGTGTTTTTGTATTAGGCCTTACTGTAGACTATGCCTTGGCACACTGCTATGCTTTGGGGTTTGGCCTAGTATGCCACAAATTATCCTAACTTTGCCATAGTGAGTTGTGATTCCTCACAACAAAGAATGATGCTGAGCAAAAAAAATTGAGCATCACTGTCTTAAAGGCTTACACATGGATCTATTATGAACGGAAAGCAATTCAGTCTGGATTTTGCTTTTTTAATCACAAGAAAGAAGATATAGTAGTTCTTGGGCACTTACAACTTTTATTTCCACCTGTGTGCTTTTGCACATACTGTACTCCATACCTAGAATGCATTCCTTCCTCATCTCTATCTTTTAGAATCTTTCTTTAAGATTCAATTCATGGCTCATCTTTTGGGTGAAGACTAGCTCAATTCCTTTAAGTCCCAATTAAAAATCTTATCTTCTACAAGATTCCCCCACTCCCTTTTAATTCTAGTGTCTTTCCTTGTTAATTAGCTCCTATTTATGCTGTATATAGCTTGTTTGTATATGTTTCTTTATGTATTGTCTCTCCCTTTAGATTGTCAGCTCTTTGTGGACAGGGGCTGTCTTTTGCCTCTTTTTTTGAATCTCCAGCACTTTGCACCGTGTGTAATACATAGTAGGGGCTTAATGAATACTTACTGATTGATCTCCTTGGGATAATTAAATAGTTTAGATAGGTAGGCACTGTGTTAAGTCCAGGGGGCCCCTACTTCAAGGAGATTAGCTTTTAATAGGGAAAGACTACATATAGGCACACTGGGAAGCAGGAATTGAGAGTATACAGCAATGGGATCTGGAAGTTATGAGTGAGGTGAAAGTCTAGCTTTTGGCAACAGAAGCTAGAGAAGTCTAGGGGCAGAGACCAGGTTTCTGATGGGGAGGAGGTGTCTAGAAGAAGACTGGAGTACAGCTGGCCAGAGCAAGATAAAGTGAATGTCCCTTAGCATGGTTCCAGGGGTGGGTTCCAATGATCCAATTGTTAAATTTCCAATGTGAGTATTTATGCCTCAAAACCCACCAAATCCTACAAATCAGAGTTTGATTAATTATTTTCTAAATTCTCTAGACTTAAGAAAGTGATGGGGAAAATGTTAATAATGCAGATTAAACTTAAAAGTTGTGTGGATATGTTAAATTTTTGGTGATCTGTTAAATATTTACCAATAGACCACTGGATGGAGTGGTTTGTCTCTATTTTATTTTCCTTATTCTATATATATTGATCTATTTATATGTTGTATTTCCCTGGTATTCAATACTCACATCTTTATCAGTGTTACTGGTAACACTGTAACATGTAACTGATGAGAAAATATGAATAACAGGAATAAAGGATGTCACCGAGGAATTGTAAAGATAATTAACAAGAAGAGAAGATGAACTGGTCATGTGTCAAAAGAAAAACCATGAACAGCTACATGATGTGAATAGAACACCAATTCTGGGATCAGGAGGATCTGAGTTCAAATGCAACTTCAAACATTTAATAATTGTTGTTTTTCCTTTTTTTCAAAGAAATCTATGACATCATGGAGGTCATGCTATGACACGCAATTGACTTGTATTGTGAAGGAGGGCTGAGTAAAGTCACCAGCCTCAGTTTCTCTTGTGGAACCATCTAGGTCCAGTGGTAATATGTAGATCACGATGATTAGAGATGACCCTGGAGATGGTCACTAGCCATGTAACTGTGATCAAGTCAAATGAAGAAATGGAAATTATTTCTAGTCATATGAAAAGGTGCTCCAAATCATTATTGATCAGAGAAATGCAAAATTAAGACAACTCTGAGATACCACTACACCCCTCTCAGATTGGCTAAAATGACAGGAAAGATAATGATGAATGTTGGAGGGGATGTGGGAAAACTGGGACTCAGATGTTTAATACTCCCTGGCTCTGTGACCCTAGGCAAGTTATTTAACTCCAGCTGCCTCACCTAAAAAAAGTTCTTTTTAAAAAGAATATGATAATGAATATGGTCAAGCTAATATACATTCAATTTATATCATTGGGATATGTTATGATATGTTATGGAATAGTTACAAAGAATCTAGTGAGTAGAAACTGATGTTAAAAGTGATTAAAGGTAGAAACAATATTGTTGTGATTTAAAGTATTTTTCATTTGTATCTTTTAACATTTTTATCAAAGTAACAGGAGACCCATTGTATGGAATTTTCTCCACATAATAATAGCAGTTGGTGAAATGACCTGCATTCAACCAGTGCTCAAAAAATGCTGGTTGGTTGACTGTCAATTTTAATAAAGAATATCCTTCTTTAGAAAAGTATAACCTTTCTATTATATTTTTCATTATTCTTTATTTTACTTGAAACTCTCATAAATAATTATTGAAAAATTGCAGCATAGTCTTTTTAAATTAATTATTATTTTTTATTTATAAAACATATGCATTTTTCAACATTGACCCTTGAAAAACCTTCTGTTCCAACATTTTCCCCCCTCCCCTAGATGGCAGGTAGTCCAGTACATGTTAAACATGTTAAAGTATATGTAAAATCCAATATATGTATACATACTTATACAGTAATCTTGCTGCACACGAAAAAATGGACCTAGAAAGAAAGAAAAAAACCTGAGAAGGCAAACAAAAATGCAAGCAAACAATAACAGAAAGAGTGGAAATGCTATGTTGTGGTCCACACTCATGTCCCATGGTTCTCTCTCTGGATGTAGCTGATTCTCTTCATTATTGAACAACTGGAACTGGTTTGAATCAATTTATTGTTGAAGAGAGCTACATCCATCAGAGTTGATCATTGTATAATCTTGTTGTTGATGGGTATAATGATCTCCTGATTCTGCTCATTTCACTTAGCATCAATTCATGTAAGTCTCGCCAGGCCTCTCTGAAATTATCCTGTTGATCATTTCTTACAGAACAATAATACTCCATAATATTCATATACCACAATTTATTCAGCCATTGTCCAATTGATGGGCCTCCATTCAATTTCCAGTTTCTAGCCACTACAAAAAAGGCTGCCCCGAACATTTTTGCACATACAGGTCTCTTTCCCTTAAGATCAACTTGAGATATAAGCCCAGTAGTAACACTGCTGGATCAAAGGGTATGCACAATTTGATAACTTTTTGAGCATAGTTCCAAATTGCTCTCCAGAATGGTTATATTCGTTCACAATTCCACCAACAATTTATTGTGGTCTCAGTTGTTTTAGCTTTATTCTCCTTCCCTATAATATATTGACCCCTTGGCTAAGTCAATTCTATTCTGATCTATCTCCTATGTAATCCCTTGTTTTATTGATGATCATGGGACCTTTTCACCAAATTCTGATTTTGGATTGTTCCTACTACACTTTTAAGCTGCTTATGCTTAATTGAAGAAAGCTTGAGAAAGTCACAAAATTTTGAGACTGGGTCAATTACAAATCTGCATTATATAATCTCATTTTCTCCCACACCATTTTTTGGTAGTTAATTTAATATTTCACTCACCACAGTATTTTTTTGAAGCTTTTTTATTCTTTCTCAGGTCTCCCATGGTACCTTTTACTCCCATCATCCCAGTTAAGAAAATGGTTTCATACTTTACTGGAAAAAAGTATTGCCATTTCACAAAACTCCCTATTCTTTCCTTCTCATCTCACATCATTGTCTTACTATTCCCTCTTTTACTCCTCTCTCTCATGAAGAGCTAGCTCTTATCTAGCTCTTTTTTTTTTTTTTTTTAAATCTCATCTTCCCTTCTCAACTGCACTTCTTGAGAAAGTCACCTATAATCAGGGCTTCTACTTCTCTCACTCAATTTGAATTTATCGCATCTTTATCTTTTTTGCAGCCTTTCATTCTATTGATCACCTTTTACTTTATTTTCTGCTCTTAATTTTCATAGTACTGCTTTCTCCCAGTTTTCCTACATTTCTGCCTATTCCTTCTCTGTCTTCTTTGCTGGATCTTTATCTGAATCAATCCCAATAAACAGGAATGTTCCCCAGGCTCTCTCTTACATCTGTTTCTCTCAAGGGTATCAAAAGCCTATGGACAATTCAGGTTCACAAATTTAGTATCATCATCAATTCCTTTCTTGTGCTTATGTTGCTAAGTTGTCTTGTTCTCCTCCTCCTTCTCATTGTTATACTCATCCTTGTCCTCCTTCTCCTCATCCTTTTTTTTTTTTCTTTCTTTTCTTGTTCTTTTTTTTTCTTCTTATTCTTGGTCTTGTTCTTCTTCATCTTGTTATTGTACTTCCTCTTATTCACCTCCTCCTCCTCCTCCTTGTTGTTGTTCTTCCCTCATCACAATACTTTTAGTATTCATATCCTTTTCTCTGCTCAGACACCATACTGTCACAGTCTCTCATCATGTACTGAAGTCACTATTGTTATAGCTTTTTGATTGGTCTTCCTGCTGCTAGTGCCTCTTCATTCTAGTCCTTCCTCCATCCTCTTACCAAATTGATCTTTCTAAAGCCCAGGTCTGTCTATAATTCTCCTTTACTCATACATAGAGTGGTTTTTTTTTTTTTTAATACTTCTAGGATCAGTTGTACAAATCCTCTGTTTGACATTTAAAGGTCTTCACAACCTTTACTCTCTGTTTTATTTCTAGTTTTCTTACTTTAATCTACATAGTCTATGATTCAACAGCACTATGTTGTTTTTTTTGGGGGGCGGGGGGACGTTTTATTGTTTTGCTGTTCCTAGAATATAACCCTTTATCTCCTTACTTTGCTTTTTTTCCCACTGGCTCTCCATTATATTTGATATGCTCTCCCTCCTCACCTTTGATTATTGGCTTCCCTGGATATTTACTAATACCATGCTGTCTTTCAATTCTGAAGTACACTTTTAAACAGTTTAGGAAAATTTAGCTTGAAGAAGAGAAGGCTAGGGGTGAGGATGGGCAAGAGGTACAATAGCTGTCTTTAAATATTTGAAATATTTGAAGGGTTGTCATACATAAGGATTGTACTTCAGATGTAACAAGGAAGTTTAGTGACTAGAGCACTGGGTTTTGAGTCAGGAAGATCAGAGTTCAAAAGTACCCTCAGACATTATGTGACTAGGGGCAAGGCACAAGTCACCTCTGTCTTAGTTTCTTTAACTGCAAAATGGTGATAATAATATAAACTACCTTCCAAGGTTGTAGTGAGAATTAAATAGGATTTTATCAAGTGCTTAGTAGAGTGCCTGGCACATAATAGGTGCTGAATAAATACCTCCTCCCTCCCTTCCTCATTCCCTGTCTTTTTTCCCCTTTTTTCCTTTTCTCCTTCCTTCCATTGGCTTCAGAGGAAAGAACATAGAGCAATGGTTGAAAACTACATTTTCATTTAGACTCTCTATCGGAAGAATAGAGCTATCAAAAGATGGAATGGGCCATCTCAGAAGGTAGATGTCTTGTTAGAAGTCTTCAAACATAGGCTGAATGATCACTTCTGGGGTAGATTATAACGAGGATTTCTTTTCAAGTGAAAATTGGACCAGATAGCCAATTATGACCCTTTTAACTTTAAAATTCTTTTGAAATTTTAGCTAAATTAGTTAATTTTAGCTAAATACTTTAGGAATTTTAATTGCTGTTTCCCTTTGGTGGTTGTAGCAGTAGCAGGGCTTGTGGTTTAAGCATCTTATTTTCCAGTAAGTCTTTATGGAATAGGAACAAGTAGCAAATTTGTGAGGCAGCAGGAGAATAAGGAACAAAGGGCTTGTACTTAAGGTTTTCCTGGACAGACAAATCAGTCCCAAACAAAACATGCCATATAAGACTTGTTTCCAGAAAATATCTTCACAGATAAAATGTTTCTTAATATTTTTGTGGTTTGAAAAATACACAAAGACTCTGGAGAAACATTTTTTTTTTTGTATTTTATTTTGCTAGACTGAGCATTGGTACAATTCCCATAGTAATTAAATTCTGGGTAGGTTTGGATCCAGTAATTCTCTTGAGATCAAGTTACATGGTATTTATAGGTTATGATATTGTACAAGTTTTGACCAAGTACAGTTAAAATCTTTTTTTCTCTTGGATCAATCACAAAATTTATGCAAAGTTTGCTTATGATTTCATGAACATAAGACTGAAGTATTGAAACCCTTCCCCCTCTCTCTCCCTATTATCACTTGGTAAACATTAATTCCAGCAATGTGCTAACTGACCTCCATCTGCTTCTAGCAAGATTTTAGAGGTTAAAAAAAAAGGTATTTCGCCAACATTTTGGATTCACTGTTTTTAATATTTTCAAAGGATCAGAGAGTGCCAAAGAATAGTTCAGGAAATAATTTGCAAAGCAAATAAACTGAATCACTATATCCAAATTTCTTTCATTGTGTTAGACAACATTAAAAAAAACCTCTCCTTTAGCTTAAAATGGCACTTACAAAAAATAACTACTAATTTCTTCTTCCTCTATTTATTGAGCCTATAGATCAGACCATGTCACTTTACTCAAGACACTGCAACAGTTTCCCCTTACTTCTAGAATGAAATATAAACTTGTCTGATTGGCATTTAAGGCTCTTCTCAATCCAGTCCTTTTTCATCTTTTCGCTCTTACACATTGGTCCTTTCATGAATTCTAGTTTAGCTATACTGCCTCACACGATATATTCCTTTGCTACTTCATCTTCCATGTCTATTCTTTGTACTATTTATCCTCTTAAGAATTTCCATGAATAAGTAACTTGAGCATATTCTTTAAGGTTCTTTTGAAGACTTTACTTCCCTGCTCAAAACTAATAATAATATGGCAAAGACTATAATATCTTTTATTTATTTATATATTCATTCATTCATCTAAAGAAATAAATTATTTGTAAGAGAAGTGGATTGGCTTTTGTGGAGGAGGGTAGTCCTTGAGGTATGTGTAGATATCTTGTCTAGTTTCATTTAGACCTTCCACTTTTGCTTGGAGTGAAACCAGTCAGGGAATATTTGTGTAACTTTCAAGGATATTCCATTGTTCCAAGAGCCAGTCTATCTTTATTGCACAGTGGTTAAGCATCTATTATTCATAAAACAAAAGATATTTAAGTCTAGGGAATAGTCAGATCTCCCAATTTTCCTGGATGTTCTCAGGAAATTCTCTAAGGCTATATATTGTAGAATGGCTTCTAATCTAGCCTTGACTCCTCCTTCCTAGCCCACACCACCAATTAAAAAAAAAAAAGCATTGTGTTGGGTAGGAGAAATAAAGATGAATAAAAAGAGTACCTATCATCCTAGCTTTTGGGACAAGAACTCACTATTTGACAAAAATGTCTGGTAAAACTGGAAAGCAGTCTAGAAAAAAACTAGGTATATACCAATATCTTCCGTATACCAAGATAATTCCAAAAGATCACTTACATACAAGGGTAAATATCATAAACAAATTAAAGCAGAAAAGAAAATGCCTTTCAGATATATGACTAGAGAAGAATTCATAACCAAAAGATAGAGATGATCATATAAGATAAAATACACAATTTTATTTATATAAAATTTGAAAATTTTAATGCAAATAAAATAATGCAGTGAATATTAGATAATTTTCAAACAGATAACCAGAAAAAAAACTTTACAGCAAATTTTTCTGATAAAGTTCTCATTTCTTTTTTTTTAGTAGCTTTTTATTTTCAAAATATATGCAAAGATAGTTTTCAACATTCATCCTTGCAAAATCTTGTGTTCCAAACTTTTCTCCCTCTCTTCCCCCCATTTCTCCCCTAGAAAGCAAGCAATCTAATATAAATTAAACATATACAATTGTGATGACCGTGTTAGTACCCTGGATACTTTAGAATTAGTTGGAGTCAGGATAAGCAAAAGTCCTTAATCTTTATTATTTGTTGAATAGAGAGGAGAGAGAGTGGACACAGGAATCTTCTCTTTATTCTACCCCCAGAGTTACCTCGATCATCCTACTCCACTCTTTTTCTCTCTTCCCAATCTCCCTATACACCAACCAATCGAGCCAGCATAGAATGGTGGGGCAGACCATTTTCCAAGCAAATGCTGATAAAGTGTTGTCCAATTGGTAATTAGCCTTAAGTGCTTGCTTTTCCGAACCTTAGTGCATGAACTCAAGAATTTTAGCCCTTTACATACAATTCTTCATATTTTCACATTTATCATGCTACATGAGAAAAATTGGATCAAAAAGGGAAAAAAAAAGAGAAAGAAAATAAAAAGTAAGCAAACAACAACAAAAAGGTGAAAAAACTATATTGTGATCTACATTCAGGCCCCACAATCCTCTTTCTGCATGCAGATGGCTCTTTTCTTCACAAGTCTATTGGAATTGGCCTAAATTTCCTTAATATGGAAAAAAGCCACATCCATCAGAATTGATCATCACATAATCTTGTTGTTGCCATGTACCATGTTCTCTTGCTTCTACTCACTTCACTTAGCATCAGTCAGTTCATGTAAGTCTCTCCAGGCCACTCTGAAATTATCCTGCTGATAAATTCTTATAGAACAATAATATTCCATAACATTTATATCCCATAACTTATTCAGCCATTCTTCAATTGATGGACATCCACTCAGTTTCCAGTTTCTTGCCACTACAAAAAAGGCTGCTGCAAACATTTTTGCACACATAGCTCCTTTGTCCTTTTTTATGATCTCTTTGGGATACAGGCCCAATAGAGACACTGCTAGATCAAAGGATATGCACATTTTGATAGCCCTCTGGGCATAGTTCCAAATTGCTCTCCAGAATGGTTGGATCAATTCACAACTCCACCAATAATGCATTAGTGTCCTGGTTTACCCACATCTCCTCCAACATTTATCATCTTTGCCAATCTGAGAGGTATGTAGTAGAAAAACAGGCACTTAAGGCTAATTACCAATTGGACAACACTCTATTAATATGCATTTCTCTGATCAATAGTGTTTTAGAGCACTCTTAAATATGACTAGAAATGGTTTTAATTTCTTCATCTGAAAATTAATCATATATTTTGACCATTTATCAATAGGAGAATAGAAAATAAATCTGAATCAATTCTCTCTATATTTTAGAAATGAGGCCTTTATCAGATCTTTGGATATGAAGGGTTTTTTTTTTCCCAGTCTTCTGCTTCCTTGTCTACATTTCTACATTCTAATTTTGTCTACATTTGTTTTGTTTGTACAAAAACTTTTAAATTTAATGTAATAAAAATTATCCATTTTGCATTTTATAATATACTCCAGTTCATCTTTGTCTATAAATTCCTTCCTTCTCCACAGATCTGAGAGGTAGACTGTCTTTTGTTCTTCCAATTTGTTTATAGTATCACTCTTTATGTTTAAATCATGAACCCATTTTACCTTATCTTGGCAAAGGGTGTTAGATGTTGGTCAATGAAATTCTCATTTCTGTATGGAACTTCCTCAAATTTATAAGAACCTTTTCCCAAATGATAAATGGTCAAAGGATATGAATAGGCATTTTTCAAAGGAAGAAATTCATACTATGAATAGCAATAAGGAAAAATGCTTCAAATCAATAAATAGAGAAAATAAAAATTAAAGAAATTCTGAGGTTCTATCTTATTCCCTGAAAAAGTTGGCAAAAAAAGGAAAATAACAAATGCTAGAGAGACTATGAGAAAATAAGTACTTAAATGCACTGCTGGTTGAACTATGAAGTGGTCAAGCCATTCTGTAAACCACTTTGGAATTAGGCACTAAAAATTGCTAAACTTTGCATGTTCATTAATCCAGCAAAATCATTATTAAGGCTATGTTCCTAAAGAGATCAAAGAAACAGGAAAAGGACATATCTTTATTAAAAATATGTATAGTAAGTCTTTTTATAGTGCCAAAGAACTAGAAACTATGGAGGTATCCATAAACTGGAGAATGACTAAACAAATTATTGTATATGAATAAAATAGAACTCTATTATGCTATAGGATATGAAGAAGGGGACAATTGCAGAGAAATCTGGGAAGATATATGAATCTATACAGAAGTAAGTGAGCAGAACAAAGAAAACAATTTAAATAATAATAGCATTAACAAAGCAAACATTTGGTAAATATGGATAGAACTCTGACCATGACAATGAACAACCACAATTCCAGACTATTTACCATGAAATGTTACTCATCCCCAGAAAAAGCAGTGGTGGACTTAAAGGACAGAATGAAATTTTTTTTTTAGATATAGACACTACAGGTATTTGTTTTGCTTATGCATATTTTTTGTCAGGGTTTTCTTTTGTTTTTTTTCAAAAGGCAGGAAAAGATGAGAATAAAAGAAATTGAATTTTTGTTAATTGGAAAAAAATTAAACTTAAGAGAAAGTCTCCATTCTAAAGGAACTTTCACTTTAGTGGGACAGGTTAAAGAGACACATAGTAGATACTGAATAATGACTGTTGATCAATGATTGATTGATTGGATTATCATTGTTATTCGTCTCTTCTTTGCTCATATGGCTATTACTCTAGTTAGATCTTCATCATCCCACTCTTGGACCATTTTAGTAATCTCTTAACTGGTTTCCCTGCTTTCAATTTTTCTCCTCTTCAATCCATCCTCCATAAAATTGTAAACATAATTTTCTTAAAACAGGTACTTAACATTGACACTTTAGTAATCAAAGATCTTTGGCAGTTCTCTGTTGTCTCTAGAACAAAATTCAAACTCCTCAGGTTATAATTTAGTATCTTCCATAAGCTGGCTCTGGACTAGTTTTGCTCTGCTTTATATTCTGTGTTGATTATAAATTTTGGTATTAGATTTTTATCAGATATATCTTATGCAATATTTTTTTCTGAATCATTTTCCTTCTTATCCTAGATACATTGATTTCATTTGTGCAGCAGCTTTTCAGTATCATGTGATCAAAATGATTTTCTTTGTCTTTTGTGATCTTTTCTGGCCCTTGTTTAAGAATTCTCCCCCAACCATAGTTATGAAAGACACCTCCCATTTTCTTCCAATATTTTGTGATATAATCTTCCACATATACATTTAGAACATGATGTAAAATGCTGGTCTAAAACAATTATTTTTTGAAATTATTTTCTGGTTTTCTCAATAGTTTTTCTCAAATAGGGAATCTTTTCCCAAGCAATGTTTGTTAAGTCTGTTGACTATCAGACTATTGGATTCAAGTAATTGTTTCTAGTTCTTGTTTACCTAATCTGTGTAACTGATCTACTTAAATTTTAAATCATTACTAAATAGTTTGATGATTACTGCCTTTTATTGCAGTCTGATGTCTGAAAAATGTCATTTCTCTTTTAGTTCTACTTTAAAAAATTATTTCTCTTGAGATCCTAGGACAAGGATTTAGATTTTTAAAAATTATTTTGCCTAAATAGTTGATTGTAGTTTGACCCACATAGTCCAAAGTATATTATGTAGAATTGTAATCTTTATCATGTTGTGCAACTCCACCCCAAGCAATAACTGTCTCTCCAATTTGTCAATCTCAATCACTACTTGTAAGAGACATCTCTTAGCCCCTCTCAATCCTGGTTTCCTCATCTATAAAATGGGGATAGTAGTAGTAGTACCTACCTTGCAGGGTTGTCATGAAAAGCAGGTGAGGTAATATATATAATGTACTTTGAAAACCTTAAAAAGCTACACATATTATTATTGTTGTTATTTTATAGAGAATTTCTGTTTGGGTAGATGTTGGACTATGTGACTTTCTAGGCTCTTTCCAATCCTGTTAATCTATAGGCATATATGAAGATGAAAATTCAAAACCTATTTTTGATTCAGTGAATTAATTAAAATAAAAACCAACAGCTTCTCAAAAATAATATTTGGATTCTTATTCATCATGTTTCAGTATTATTCTTTTTTGGTCAGCTACTTGAAAGCACCATTTCTGAATGATGAATTAAACTAGAGATTATGAAGAAATGGATTAATTTAAATAGAGACCCAGATAAAATCCCATTTAGTTAGATTGAAGCCTTTTTAAATTGGCCATCTCAGTCAACTATAAGAGCATACTAGTATCTTAACAGACATATGGTAACTCTTAGTGAGACAATAAAGTGGATCTACAGGTTGTTCTTGCTTCTGCTTGAATGCTAGACGATTATGTGCTATTTCATAGCTCAAAGAGGGTACCTTTTTTTTTAACCAGGCTCTAGATAAAGATCAAGGCATCTACGTACATTTCCTGTTAAGAATACATAGAAGCTAGATATAATTCCAACCTGTCCTTTTGAATAAACATTATCTCTTGTGAAACATTAGTCCCTGCTTCTCTAAGAGTCTACCCGATATGTAAAAGACAGATTACTTGAAAGTTATTCCGGAACTGTAAAGTCGGCACAAGCTATATCATATATACAAATATTTTTACAGAGACATATCTGAATATAACAGCATTTATGTCTGGCATAAGTTTGAGCTCAGAAAGTCTGACTAGAGCCTGGTTTGTTTATTTAAATCAGGAAAAACAAAGGGTAAAGCTGGTAGTTATTTGTCTTGTCAATCTTTCATAGCTGCACAGAGATATCATAATTTGGAGTCCATGCTGAAGGATTTCAGAAACAGTTGAATAAGCTACTGTGTGCTCATTATGAATCAGAAGTCAAATATTTAAGATGTCCAGACACATGACAGGAATGGACAATTCATTCTCTTTGTCATTTCAGTTTTTTGGGAAGGAGTCCTTCTGATAGCCAAATAGTATTTCAGATTTTGTGGTTCTTTTTGAGAGTTCCAGCTTATAATGAAGTGATAAATATGTTAGATTTATCACATAAGCCTTTATGGATCACCTATTGCATGTATAGCACTTTTTAAACTTCTTTAGTTGGGAAGGAAACTATAGAATGGAGCTGCTGCCTTTGGATCCTAGCCAGCATTCCTAGTGTCATGGGATTCTGCCTGGCCTACTTTGGTACACTGGTTTAACACTCTTATGGAGGGTCGTCAGATTAAAGAGATTTAGACACAGAAAGGACTTTAGAAATGTTTAAGGCAGGTCATTTTATAGATATGAAAAGAGAGAATAGAGCCTTATTACTGTTGTTCACTTTTACCAAATGCCCAGAATGTTTTATTCTACATTTTTTGTTTAATGTGTCTGGAGGGATAAGGGTATGGAGCCTACTCGCATCACTGGAACCTGAGAACTGATTGGGACTGGGGCTAGTGTGTTGGTCAGAACTGTGGCTCCTAATCCCTAACATCCCTCCTCTGTTTAAAACTTCATTATCGAGAGTCTATAAAATGGCTTCATTCTCAGAGACAAAGGGGAAAGTGGCATTCCTGTTGAGACATTTGCTATGTTTATTATACTTAGCTTAGTTAGGGTACACTGGGCAGGGTAGGATAGTGTAGGCTGTTGAGGCAGGGCATTGAGGCTCTTTGAGCAGGAGAATTGGGTGGAGAAGCTCATAACCCATCCTTTCTTTTTCCTTTTCCTGGGAAAAAAGCATTATAGCCAGAAGTATTCAGTCCAAAGACAACAGCAACCAAAAACAAAATGACAGTCATTTAAATTTGAGTAATACCTATCTAAAAGTAGTTTCCTCACAATGATAATGTAAATTAAGTAATACAAATATCATCATCATCATTTTACAGATGAAGAAACTGTTAGAAAAGTTAAAGTCACTTATTTTCACATAGTTTAGAGTTGGAGTCATGACCAGAAATTTAACTTTAAGACCACTAAATATTGTTATCACAATACTACCAGAATAATCTAGAACCATAGTGGGAGAGACATAATTAATGCAGAATGAATGGATTTTGATCCAGGGTAGATATGGTGGGCTGGGATAGGATTAGGGGCCCCCAGATAGGGCTAAGTTTTTCCTAAAATGTAACAAAAGTGTCTTTGGGAACTGATTGACCTCTGCTTCCCTTGATGCAACTTCTTAGTCATTTAAATGTATAAAAAGTCTCATCCACCTGACATAATACCCTCCAACTTAGTGGATGTCTGAAGATCATTTGAGTCACTATGTTCTTCTAGATGCATTTCCATGTGGATGCAGCATCTAGAGAAGTTATGTGTCACTATATCTTTATTGTATACTTTATGTGTTAGGCTGCATCCAGCCATCTTTAGTCTTCCTGATCTATATCTAGCCACTGGACCCAGATGGCTCTGGAGGAGAAAGTGAGACTGATGACTTTGCTCAGTCCTCCTTCCCTCAATCCAATTCACTTGCATGTCATGGTATTACTTCTCTAATCTCACAGTACTCTTTGAAAATGAAGGACAAATGAATTGAATTGGGCTTGCAACTAAAAATGCTAGAAAAAGCACAAATTAAAAACCCCCAATCAAACACTAAACTTGAAATTCAAAAAATAAAAGGAGAGATCAATAAAATTGAAAGTAAAAAAACTATTGAATTAATTAATAAAACTAAGAGTTGGTTCTATGAAAAAACCAACAAAATAGACAAACCCTTAGTAAATCTGATTAAAAAAAGGAAAGAGGAAAATCAAATTGTTAGTCTTTAAAATGGAGAACTCACCACTAACGAAGAGGAAATTAGAGCAATAATTAGGAGTTACTTTGCCCAACTTTACGCCAATAAATTCGACAACTTAAATGAAATAGAAGAATACCTCCAAAAATATAGCTTGCCTAAACTAACAGAGGAAGAAGTAAATATCCTAAACACTCCTATCTCAGAAAAAGAAATAGAACAAACTATTAATCAACTCCCTAAGAAAAAATCCCCAGGACCAGATGGATTTACATCTGAATTCTATCAAACATTTAAAGATCAATTAACTCCAATGCTAAATAAACTATTTGAAGAAGTAGGGATTGAAGGAGTCCTACCAAACTCCTTTTATGACACAGATATGGTACTGATACCTAAACCAGGTAGGCTGAAAACAGAGAAAGAAAATTATAGACCAATCTCCCTAATGAATATTGATGCTAAAATCTTAAATAAAATATTAGCAAAAAGATTACAGAAAATTGTCACCAGGATAATACACTATGACCAAGTAGGATTTATACCAGGAATGCAGGGCTGGTTCAATATTAGGAAAACTATTAACATAATTGACTATATCAACAACCAACCAAACAAAAACCATATGATCATCTTAATAGATGCAGAAAAAGCATTTGATAAAATCCAACAGCCATTCCTAATAAAAACACTTGAGAGCATAGGAATAAAAGGACTTTTCCTTTAAATAGTTAGGAGCATATATTTAAAACCTTCAGTAAGCATCATATGCAATGGGGAAAAACTGGAACCTTTCCCAGTAAGATCTGGAGTGAAGCAAGGTTGCCCACTATCACCATTATTATTCAATATTGTATTAGAAACACTAGCCTCTGCAATAAGAGTCGAGAAAGAGATTAAAGGAATTAGAGTAGGCAATGAGGAAACCAAACTATCACTCTTTGCAGATGATATGATGGTATACCTAGAAAACCCCAGAGATTCTACTAAAAAGCTATTAGAAATAATTCATAATTTTAGCAAAGTAGCAGGATACAAAATAAATCCCCATAAATCCTCAGCATTCTTATACACCACCAACAAAATCCAAGAGCAAGAGATACAAAGAGAAATTCCATTCAAAATAACTGTTGATAGCATAAAATATTTGGGAATCTACCTACCAAACGAAAATCAGGAATTATTTGAGCAAAATTACAAAAAAGTTTTCACACAAATAAAGTCAGACTTAAATAATTTGAAAAATATTAAGTGCTCTTGGATAGGCCGAGCGAATATAATAAAGATGACAATACTCCCTAAACTAATCTATTTATTTAGTGCTATACCAATCAGACTTCCAAGAAAATATTTTAATGATTTAGAAAAAATAACAACAAAATTCATATGGAACAATAAAAAGTCGAGAATCTCAAGGGAATTAATGAAAAAAAAAAAACCAAATGAAGGTGGTCTAGCTGTACCTGATCTAAAATTATATTATAAAGCAGCAGTCACCCAAACCATTTGGTATTAGCTAAGAAATAGATTAGTTGATCAGTGGAAAAGGTTAGGTTCACAAGACAGAATAGTCAACTATAGCAATCTAGTGTTTGACAAACCCAAAGATTCTAAATTTTGGGATAAGATTTCAGTATTTGATAAAAACTGCTGGGATAACTGGAAATTAGTATGGCAGAAATTAGGCAAGGACCCACACTTAATACCATATACCAAGATAAGATCAAAATGGGTCCATGACCTAGGCATAAAGAACGAGATTATAAATAAATTAAAGGAACATAGGATAGTTTATCTCTCAGACTTGTGGAGGAGAAAGAAATTTGTGACCAGAGATGAACTAGAGACCATTACTGATCACAAAATAGAAAATTTTGATTATATCAATTAAAAAGCCTTTGTACAAACAGAACGAATGCAAACAAGATTAGTAGGGAAGCAACAAACTGGGAAAACATCTTTACAATTAAAGGTTCTGATAAAGGCCTCATTTCCAAAATATATAGAGAACTGACTCAAATTTATAAAAAATCAAGCCATTCTCCAATTGATAAATGGTCAAAGGATATGAACAGACAATTTTCAGATGAAGAAATTGAAACTATTACCACTCACATGAAAGAGTGTTCCAAATCACTATTGATCAGAGAAATGCAAATTAAGACAACTCTGAGATATCACTACACACCTGTCAGATTGGCTAAGATGACAGGAAAAAATAATGATGAATGTTGGAGGGGATGCGGGAAAACGGGAACACTGATGCATTGTTGGTGGAGTTGTGAACGAATCCAGCCATTCTGGAGAGCAATCTGGAATTATGCCCAAAAAGTTATCAAACTGTGCATACCCTTTGATCCAGCAGTGTTTCTATTGGTTTTATACCCCAAAGAGATACTAAAAAAGGGAAAGGGACCTGTATGTGCCAAAATGTTTGTAGCAGCTCTGTTTGTAGTGGCTAGAAACTGGAAAATGAATGGATGCCCATCAATTGGAGAATGGCTGGGCAAATTGTGGTATATGAATGTTATGGAATATTATTGCTCTGTAAGGAATGACCAGCAGGATGAATACAGAGAGGCTTGGAGAGACCTACATGGACTGATGCTAAGTGAGATGAGCAGAACCAGGAGATCATTATACACTTCGACAACGATATTGTATGAGGATGTATTCTGATGGAAGTGGATTTCTATGACAAAGAGACCTAACTGAGTTTCAATGGATAAATGATGGACAGAAACAGCTACACCCAAAGAAGGAATACTGGGAAATGAATGGGAACTATTTGCATTTTTGATTTTCTTCCCGAGTTATTTTTACCTTCTGAATCCAATTCTCCCTGTGCAGCAGGAGACCTGTTCGGTTCTGCAAATATGTATTGCATCTAGGATATACTGCAACATATTTAACATATATAGGACTGCTTGCCATCTTGGGGGGGGGCGGAGGGAGGGAGGGGAAAAAACGAAACATAAGCGATTGCAAGGGATAATGTTGTATAAAAATTATCCTGGCATGGATTCTGTCAATACAAAGTTATTATTAAATAAAATAAAATTAAAAAAAAAAAGAAAATGAAGGACAAATAACAATATGTTTTAGGGCAAAGTAAGCCTCTTTTTGTTAACTGGTCACTGAGTAAGGAGTGTCTCATTTTGCTGTGACACTGAACCTGAACTAAGATGATGCAAGTGTTAGTCCTGACTCTAATAGTATCACATTTCCTTCTACATCCCAGCATTTTATTTCAGGGTTCTCTAGAGTCAGGAGACATAACCATTCCCATGAGATTGTCCTCTTGATTTGACTAAAATCTCTTCTTTCTCTGCCCACTCCCCAACCTGAAGTTGCCAAATCTGCATTTATTGGTATCTTTGTCCTCATTGATGTCTGCCTTTGGGATTCTGTGACTTCTTAATAATAATAATAATAACATGGTTTTATGTAGAGGCTAAGGATTTACAAAACAAATTTATCACAACAACTCTGTGAAATAGGAAGTGCAAAAATTGTCTCCATTTTACAACTGAGGAAAATAAATCACAGGGGATAAAGCAATTTACAAAGAATGCCATCAGGGAACCCAAAGACCAGAAGTCAAACTCAGGACTCTAGCTCTAGCATTCTGCTAGAATTTGCCAAAAGAGGCAGTATAAAGCCTTATTTTCTTTATATAAGAAAGTGTTTTTTCCTTTGTCTCTTCAAGACATCCTTCCATGTTCTTACAAACAACATAAACATACCATACAAAGGAAATGAACAAGCCACATTGCATGCCATTGTCTAAATGGATTTTCCTTTGTAGTTGGAGGAATAACTTTAGTTTTGTTATTAACATTGATAACAATGTGGATGACTATAATTTTTGAGACCTGAGTTCTAGTTCTGGTTCTGACACTAACTGGCTTTGTGACATTTTCCAAGACCTCTCTGGGACCCAGCTTTCTTTTTATGCAGAAAATAAGGGTATTGCACAAGATTCTATTAAGGTCAGCAAACTTGTATTAAGACTTGTTAAGGGTAAGGCATCTACTAGGCTTTGGAGATTAAGCAACAATTAGGAAAACAGTCTTGGACCTCAGGGGGATTATGTTCTACTTTGGGGATGTAACTTGTATATAAATGAATCTGTGTAGTGCATCTAAGTGAGTAAGTATAGTCCAAAGTGATTCAAAGTAATCTCAGGAAGAAAGGAAGCTCATAACTTGTAGGAACAGAAAAGATCTCTTGTAGAGTAGTCACCTTCAGTGTTCTTGGAAGAAAATTAGGAATTCTACAATTCTGTTATTCTGGTTGTTTTTCAATTATGTCTCTTTGTGACACCATTTGGGATTTTCATGGCAAAGATACTGAAGAGTTTTGTCATTTCCTTCTCCAGCTTATTTTACAGATGAGGAAACTGAGGCAAATAAGGTTAAGTGATTTGCCTAAGTGTCTGAGGCTAGATTTGAACTCAGGGCTTCCTGTTTTCAAACTCAACACCCCACAATGCACCACCTTCTAGATAATATCTAGCATCCCTTCCAGTCTCAATGTTCTTTGTAAAGTGAATTTTATTATATGCCATTCATAATGACAAATTAAAAGTGAGTTCCATATGGGTTAAAATGATGAGATCACAGTGTTGAGCAGTGATGTGTTGATAAATATCTAAGAATTGGCTCTCCATTAAAAAATTACATAGGATACAGTTTAAAGTTTAATTTGTATTATTAACATTAATTCCATCATATTCTTAAATTGAGGCAATCAGCACAACAAATAATTGGTGTTTGCTGATTTGCTAGTTGTAAATGCTCATTCTAAAAATTTAACAATCAGCTTTTACATATCCCTGGTATTCAGTCATTTTTAATCATGTGATCCTTCATCCGTTAGCTTTACATATAGATAAAGGTGTCTGTGATTCCAAAAAATATCACAAAGCCCTTTGTGTTTTCAAATACTTCCCTGACTGAACTGTCATGTTCTCTGGATGTGATCAAAAAAGTCATTGCTTTAGTTTAAGACACTGATTCCAGAAGACCTTTGTTTAAAAAAATGCAAACATGTACTTGAGAAGATAATGAATTCTATGATTTGCACATGGACATGAATTAATTTTTTGATTTCCAAGTACAGGGACTACATGATTAAAAATGACTGAATACCAGGGATGTATAAAAGTATTGTTGTTGAAGTGTATAATGATCTCCTGGTTCTGCTCATTTCACTTAGCATCAATTTATGTAAGTCTCTCCAAGACTCTCTGTATTCATCCTGCTGAGTTCTTACAGAACTTTCTTACAGAACAATAATATTCCATAACATTCATATACCACAATTTACCCAACCATTCTCCAATTAATGGGCATCCATTCATTTTCCAGTTTCTAGTCACTACCAAAAGGGCTGCCACAAACATTTTTGCACATATAGGTCCTAAAAAGTATTGTTTTAACACAGTGGATGAAGAAACATGATGAAAACAAGATTAAGTAAAAAAGGAAGTAAAGATTGACTAATGAATTCTGGAAAGCATGAAATCAGTAAAGATTCCTAGGCTGAGATAACCAGAAACAATGTCCACATGATATTGCCTCAATTGATTTACAAGTTAGATTGTGATAGCTCTTATGTTGCAACTTAGAGATAAGTCATAGTGTATATATACACTGCCATTAAATGAAACTAGTGAACTAACTGGCATTTGAACCTCCTGCAAAATAGAAAAGCAATGTTGGCCTCAAGGAAATTACAAAATAGACAATATTTGTTATAGATCCTCACACTTCCAGTTGGTGCCCTCATCCATATTTTCATCTTAACTCTCTCCCAATGTCCCTAGACCCCATTTTTTTGGTACCACATTTCTTCACTAGGGTTTCTTCCTCTAGCCTGGTTTCCTCACACTCCTAATCTTTTCTGCTTTCTTTTCTACTATCAAAATTCTCCTGTCCTATACTACAGCTACATCCAGCGAAAGAACACCGGGAAATGAGTGTGGACCACAACATAGCATTTATTCTCTTTCTGTTATTGTTTGTTTGCATTTTTGTTTTTCTTCCCAGGTTATTTTTACCTTCTTTCTAAATCCGATTTTTCTTGTGTAGCAAGACAACTATATAAATATGTATACATATATTGTACTTAACATATACTTTTACATATTTAACATGTATGGGACTACCTGCCATCTAGGGGAGGGGGTGGAGGGAAGGAGGGGAAAAGTTGGAACAGAAGTATTAGCAAGGGTCAATGTTGAAAAATTACCCATGCATGTGTTTTGTCAATAAAAAGCTATAATAAAAAAAGAAAATACCTAAACTCTTAAAGAGAGACAAAGAGTTTCATATATATTCCTTTTTTTTTAATGTTTTGCATAAAGGCGAATTCCGCACTATTTGGTGATTGTTAAGTTTTAAATAAAATGAAGAATTAATTACCCCCCCCCCAAAAAAAAAAACAATACCCTTTAAAGGGAGTTTATTTTCAAATTGTTTTTCAATTTTTTTTTTTTTTTTTTTTGGTGTGTGTGTGTATGTGTGTGTGTGTGTGTGTGTGTGTAACAGCAAAGTTTATTAAGTATTAATTTCAAATGTTTATTTGATTGCATCAGATACAATAGACTCTAATCGTCATAAGGGCAGGTACTGTCTCACTTTTGCATTTTGTAGCTCCAGCATTTTATACTATCATATATATTTAATATAGATTTGTTATTTATTTGTTTGATTGGCTGGAAAAACATCTTGTGCTATGATTACTTCTAATGACTTTTTTTGAACTTTTACTTTTTTATTTTATTTTTTAAAATAGCATTTTATTTTTCCAAATACATACAAATATAGTTTCCAACATTCACCTTTGCAAAATCTTATGATCCAAAAATTTCTCCTCTCCCTCTTTCCTTCTTTCCCCCAAAATCAAGAAATATATAGGTTAAATGTGTGCAATTCTTCTAAACATATTTCTATATTTATTATGCTGTGCAAGAAAAATCAAATCAAAAAGGAAAAAGGAAACATGAGAAAAAAGAACAAGCAAAAAAACAGCAACAACCACAAAAAGATGCAAATACTATACTTCGATCCACATTCAGTCTCCTCAGTTCTTTCCCTAGATATGGCTGGAACTTTACATCATACATCTATTGGAATTGTATTGGAAACCTCACCTAATGATATTTTTGTTGACATTAAAATGACATAGTTCATATAATACTAATATCCTTTTGTTGTTGTTCATTCATGGACTACCCTTGACTCTAAGAACTATAGGATATCAATGCTGTCCAAGGGTTTTCTTGGCAAAAATACTAGTGATTTGTTATTTCCTTCTCCAATGAATGAAGGCAAACCAAGGTTAAGAGACAGAGTCACACAGCTAGTGAGTATCTGAGGTTTTGAACTCAGGTTCTCCTGATTCTAGACCCAGTACTCTATCCCACTGAACCATCTAGCTACCTCTGTCAACATCCTATATATTTTATTTGTATTTTAATTTAAAATACTTTATTTGTTCTCCTTTTGCCCATGGATTATATGACTGCTTCATAAAGTGTAAATAAAATGGATGTTTAGATACTCTGCTACTGGCAGGCCCTGGCCTAGAATAAGATAAAGTCCTGAGTTTAACTCTGGCTTCAGACACTCACTAACTGTGATCCTGGACAAGTCACTTAACTCTATTTGCTTCAGTTTCCTTATCTGTCAAATGAGCTGGAGAAGGAAATGGTAAACCACTCCAGTATCTTTGCCTAGAAAATCCCAAATAAGGTCATGAAGAGTTAGATATGAATGAAATGAGTGACTAATGATAGCAACAACAATAGCAGTCATTGATAAGCTAATCATATCTGCAGTGGATACTGATAGGGTAACTAACTCAATCACCATAAAATATCTACAATCATATCTTCAGTTTTCCATATAGCTTTACTCCCAAAGATATTAAGTGATATGAACAGAGAACATTGGTAGTATAGACCTCAGTCAGGCCTATTTTGTTGGTCAGGGGTGACATTATCATTGGCCCTTCTCTTGAAGTTAATTTCTTTATTTAATGAGGGTCCTTGGTAATGTTCAACCCAGAATGCCTTCATCATTTAAGAAATTTTAGCAATAATAATAAGACTGTGAGGTTTGCAAAAAGTCTTTATAAATATCCCATCTGATTCTTATAATAATTCTGGGAGGTAAGTATTATTATTTTCCATTTTAGAGATAAGGAAGACTACAGGTCTTTACAGGTGACTAATAGGGTCACACCGTTAGTGAGTGCCTGAGGCTGAATTTGAATTCGGATCTTCTTTATGCTATGTCCATAACCAATCTGTCCATTCTAACACCTAGAATTGAAGGAAAAAGTGAAATGGAAGGGAAATGTTTGTATATTCTCTATCAGTATTTCATAATTCAAAATAAAGTCCATATTTCTGATGGATGAATGATAGATAACTGATTAGGGTCACTGATAGGTCCCTGGTGCTCAGTGAAAGACACTCAAAACCAGAGAAGCAGTTAACGCCTTGAGGTCCAATCTCAGGCTCATCTAGAAACTGAAGCAAACATAGTGAAAATGATTTGCCTAGGGTAACATAGTTAGGAAGTATCTGCTGCCAGATTTGGGTCCAGGATGATGATTTTTCCTGACTCTAGACCCAGTACCATATCCACTATGCTATCTACCTGATTTTAACAGCACTGGTTAAAAAAAGTCATATTCTGAGCTGCTTGTCCCTACTGTCAAAGATATATGGATAAGCATATCCATAGGCTTCCTGTAGAAGCTCAGGAACATTTTTAGTACTCTTTTTTTTTTTTTTCCATTTTAATAGCATTTTATTTTTCCAGTTACATGTAAAGATAGTTTTCATCTTTGTAAAATTTTGGATTTAACATTTTTTTTCTCTCCTTCTCTTACCTTCTCCCATTCCAAGAGAGCAAGCAGTCTGTTGTAGGTTATGCATGTATAATCATTTTTAACATATTTCCATATTAGTCTTGTTGGGAAAGAAAAATCACAATAAAAGAGAAAAACTCCAAGAAGGGGAAAAAAAAAAAAAACGAAGCAAAAAAGGTAAAAAAATAGTATGCTTTGATTCACATTCAGTTTCCATATTCTTTCTATGGTTGCAGATGGCATTTTTCATTCCAAGTCTATTGGAATTGTTTGAGGAACATTTTTAAAAGGATATTTACATACATATACATATATACAATTTACTCTTGGTCACTTCTGTCTATGAAGGCCTAAGTAAATCTTTTAATATATTGTTGCTGCTACTATTACCATTACCATTACTTTTGCTGTTACAATTATACTAATCTTTTTCCCCCTTCCAACATTCATGTAATACTAAAAGGATTTCAAAATGCTTTGCATACATATCTCATTTGATCCTCAGAATCACACTGTAAGACAGATACTAAATTAATCCACATTCGATAAGTGAGGAAACTGAAGTTTCAAAAAACTAAGAGACTTTTTTTGAGGGTCACACAGCAAATTAGTGTCTAAAGTAGAATTTGAATCCAGTTTAAATTCACTATAT
Organism: Antechinus flavipes; assembly: GCF_016432865.1. Lineage (NCBI taxonomy): Eukaryota > Metazoa > Chordata > Mammalia > Dasyuromorphia > Dasyuridae > Antechinus > Antechinus flavipes. Next base: position 337,514,561 of record NC_067401.1, on the reverse strand, counting down.
TATATTTACTTTCCGAAAAATAAAAATTAATAACTGAAATTTAGATAGCAATTTAAGATTTGCAAAGCACTTTACATAAATGATTTCATCAGCACTTTTCAACAGTCCTGGGAAGTAGATGCTATTATACTCCTACTTAATAGAACAAGAAATTGAAGTAGAGACTGACCTACCCAAGATCATATAAGATCAATAAGTATCTAGGGCAGAAGTCTCTTGACTTTGGGTCTAACACTCTTCTATGCCATGCTATCCTTCATATACAGTGCATTTTTGGGGGGATAACTGCTGATTAAACTTCCTATCAGTGTGCATATGCTAATTGGAGAGGCCCTTGACTTGTGTGCTCTTGCAGAAATCTCTTGAACCAAGGGTTTAAATGTGTGGCTAGTGTGGCACAAAAGGTACATGGTTACTGAAAAGGAGCTCTGCAAACTGTTTTCAAATGGATTAGAGAAGATAGTTTTTAGATGTGGCTGATGCTTCATTTAGTACGGGTTTGTCAGTCAGTCAACTAACCACTATGTGCTATGCTGGATGCTAAGTACTGGAGATAGAAAATGGGAAAAAAAAGTCCATGTCTTCAAGGGTGGAGTGGAGGTGGGGAGACAATATACAAACAGCTATGTACAAACAAGATATACCCAGGAAACATAAAAGATAATCAGTGAGGGGAAGGTACATCCCATTGGTCCTCTGTGAGGTTCATGGAACACTGGGTGTGTGAGTGTAGCAATAGAGCACTAGTTAATGTGGTGTGATTGATGTGACTAGGCTCTGGTGGTCTAATATTCAGTTCAGTTTCCCTCTGTATTCTGTGGAGCTGACTTTATCCTCTGGGAGACCAAGTCAGAAATTCACATGCCCTTGGTAGCTTGATGGATAGACTGCCTGTCTTAGGAAGATTTAATTCAAATCCTCTCTCAGATACTTAATAGTTGTATGACCATAGATATATTACTTAATCACTGTCTGTCTCAGCTTTTTGATCTATAAAATGAGGATAATAATAGTACCTATTTTGCAGCATTGTTCTGAGAAGAAAATGAAATAATTCATTAAAAGTATTTCCCAATTTTAAATTTCCCTTTGTATCTTTGTTTGTCTCTGTCTCCCTCTTTGTCTTGTCTCTGTCTCTCTCTTTGTCTTGTCTCTTTCCCCCCCCCCCTTCTTCTCTTTCTCTTCCTCTTCTTCCTCTTTTCTCCCCCTCTTTCTGTCTGTCTGTCTCTCCATGTATATAGCCCTCTCCATGCACCCTCCCCACCCCGTACATGCCACCTGTTTATTAAGACTATAGAGCTGGAAGGCAACCTCAGAAGCTACCTAATCCAACCTCATTTTACAGACACTTAAGCCCAGGAAACTTGAATATTTGTCCTGAGTCAGTCGGTGTCAAAGGCAGAATTTAATCCCAGGTCCTTTGATTTCAGAGTCAGTGTTCTTTCTGCTGTTCTATCCCACCTATATTCTCTCTGTTCTGTATTGCTCTAGGACTTTAAGACGAAATATATCACAGAAGTGATCCTAGCCACAAATGATGGAAGCCACAAATCTGAGAATCATATCACTAATTCTACCAATGAACTTTATTTCCAGGGGCAGAAACTGGATCATGACATCCTCAGCCTTCAGAGATCTGTCTTTGCTTTTCTAAATTCCATAAAAGGGGTATTGTAAGCAATGAACAGGTTTGGGAAACAATATTATAAGTTCTAAATGATAATATTCATATGCTTGTTCATAGAGAGTGACTTTTGAAATGAATTTAACAGCTGCTCTCTCTCTGTATATGTGTCATTATAGCCAGAGTTCACAAGTTTCTTCACCACTTCCCCCTCCTTTTTTTTGAAGATGAAGACAGGAGACATTGGGTTTTCTTGGCCAGAGTTGATTTTCCTGCTCAATCCAATAAACATTTATTAAGTGCCTACTCTATACTAGGAATTGTGTTAAGTACTGGTGATACAATTAATAAAAAGAAGGGTAGTCCCTACCCTCAAGAAGATTACAATATAAAGAGAGAAACAACATGCCAAAAGAAGCAGGAAAGTGAGGAAGATGTGGGTGAGGTAAAGGAAAAGACACATACTAGAGGCATCTTGTTTCACAAAGTAGTAACCAATGAATAGAGTGAGTCCAGTTTCTGTACTCAAGGAAGGCACTGGGAAGAGTTTGTTACTTAGCTCTCTAGACTTCTAATTACAAGAGAGAGAAAGGGAAGTGGTGTCCATCAAGACTTGAGTTAGCATCATATCATTAAGATTAGAAGTGATGAGTTATGGGGGAAAGAGAAGGGAGGGACATCTTTTTCCTAGGATTCCTAGGTTCCAACAACCAAATAGAGTAACAGATGTAAAGTGGAGTGAACTGAGAGTCTAGTTTCTGTCCTCTCTAACGAAAGGCATTGGAAGGATTTTGTTACTCTACCCTCCAGCCCTCCAATTAGAGAGGAGAGGAGGCTGAATGAAGTGGTCGATCAAGGTCTGTTGATTGTAGTTTAAGTCCCACCCAGCCTTGGATATTGTAACCGACTGGGGTTCAACGATTTTTATTATTGGTCATGTGAAAAGGATAGAGTCCTCAAGTGGATAACAAGAAAATCATCATACCTGGCTTTAGATCCTGGATCTGCTACTTACCATCTGAGACAATCTGTATGTCACTTCATTTCTCTAGATCTTAATTGCCTTATTTGAAAATAAAGGAGTTGGACTAAATTATCTTTTAAGGACCTTTTCAATTCTAAATCTCATGACTCTGCCAACTTATGATGGAGGAAGGAAGCTCTTTGCTGGAAAACTGTCAATATTTCTTTTTGTATTATTTAATAATTTATTTTTCCTAGTTACATTCAAAACAATTTTTTACATTTGTTTTAAAGATTTTTGAGTTCTAGGTTCTCTCCTTATCCCGCCCACAATTAAGAAATCACATGTGAAGTTATGCAAAACATTTCCATAAAAGTCAAGTTGTGAAATAAAACATAGATCTCCCATCTTATTGAAAAGAAAAATCCTCAAGAAAAATTAAGTTAAAAATAAAGAGAGAGATAGAGTAATAGAGAATGCTTTGATCTAAATACAGACTCAATCAATTCCTTCTCTGGGTATGGATAGAATTTTTCATCAAGTCCTTCAAAGTAGTTGTGGATGATTGTACTACTGAGAATAACAAAGTCATTTAAGGCTGATCATATCAGAACATTGCTTTATATAACATATTTGACTTTACTTATGAGGACTTTCCAAGTATTTTTTCCCTGAGAATATCCTGCTCATCATTTTCCAGAGGACAATAATATTCCATCAGAGAAACTTGCTTCAATTTTTTTTTTTTTACAATTACTATTCCCTCATTTATTCTCTCTTTCCCTTCTCGAAAGTGGAGAACTGTCAATATTTCAAGACTGATTTTTCAAATTTTGGGAAATATGTATGTATAGAAAAAGAAACATTGCAATAATAATCTTCAATCAAGGCAGGGTGTGAGACATTGTGGAGTCATTGCTATAGTGTGGGTAGTCTTGTAGTCTTGAAGTCAGAAAGACTTTCAAGTCTTGCCTGTTTCATATGCTAGCTATGTGATCCTTGGGCAACTCTGGAGAAGGGGATTAACCCACAAGAAACTCTTCTTATCCATTGAAATCACAGTTCTGGTCACTCAAAAATCACAGCCACTACCATTACCACCATCACTATCACCAATCCAGTGAAAAATAACTTTGTACCAGGTGCCAAGTGGCAGGAAAAGATTTGAGAGAACTGTGGGTTCTAGTTTAGTTTCCAGTACTTACTAGCTGCATAACCATGGGCAACTAAGTCACATAAACTTCTTGAATTTCAGGCTCCTTATGAATAAAACAGAGTTAAAAATATGAAAAGTGCCTACCTCAGAGGGTTATTGTGAAGAGCAAGTGGAGGCATTCAATGTTAAATGCTATTTAAATAGTAGGTATCCACAATGAGTCTGAAGTTATCAGGAAGCAGTGGTGATGGGATTTTTAGGAGGGATTTAAATGATGATCTCAAGAACTGGCTAATAAAGCCCTAAGGATTCTGTGAGTTAGTAGGGCTGATAGGTCTTGTGGTACAGCTTAGTGTAGTTTAGAAGAATGGATAAAGAATTGGGGTTTTGCCAGATGGCTCCCAATGCAGGTGGGGAAAAAATGAGATCACCTGGAACCCATGCAGCTGAGAGTTAGCTAAAGGCTCTAATCACTTGGCTTATAGGAATATAAAGCCTGCACTCACCTTATTTCAAAGAGAACATAGAGCTTGGACTTGTGATTTCATATGTATAGGAGATTCCTGGATAGGAAAATTCATGCTGCCCTTGAAGATTGTCACTTGTTTTGTGACATATAGTCTGAAACACCAGGAGTCAGAGATGAAATTTGAATGTAAGCCTTTTCAATTTACACTGCTGGGATCTCTGTTCATTATGTCTCTATGCTTATTACAAGTATTTTGAATCTAATAACAAAAATAATGACACTGATCTACCCTATGAGGTAGAGAAGGCAATTATTATTACTCTCATTTTATAGATTAGAAACTAAAACTTTGAGAGATCAGTCACAATTAGGGAGTATCTGAATCAGAATTCAAGATCTGCCTTGAAGTCCAGAACTCTCTCCCCTATTCCCTATTGACTTTGAGAAACGCATGGTTTGCAGGAGATCATTATATATGGCAACAGCAAGACTATACGATGATCAGTTCTTATGGATGTGACTCTTTTCTTCTTCTTCTTTTTTTTTGCCTAGGCAATTGGGGTTAAGTGTCTTGCCTAGAGTCATACAGCCAGGAAGTGTTAAATGTTTGAGGTCATATTTGAACTCAGGTCCTCCTGACTTCAGGACTGATGCTCTATCCATGGCATCATCTAACTGCCCCTAGATGTGGATCTTTTCAACAATGAGATGATTCAGGCCAGTTCCAATAGTCTTGTGATAAAGAGAGCCATCTGCTCCCAAAGGGAGAACTGTGGGAACTGAGTGTGGATTACAACATAGTATTTTCATTTTTTTTGTTGTTGTTGTCTGCTTTTTCATTTTTTTTCCTTTTTGATCTGATTTTTCTTGTGCAGCATGTTAATTGTGGAAATATGTATAGAAGAATTGTACATGTTTAACATATATTGGATGACTTTCCATCTAGGGAAGGGGATGGGGAAAAAGATAGGAAAAATTTGGAACACAAGGTTTTTCAAGGATGAATGTTGAAAATTATCCATGTTTACATTTTGAAAATAAAAAGCTTTAATAAAAAAAAGATACCAAAAAAAAAAAAAAAAAAGGAAATACATGATATGGCACTGCAGGCACAGACCATATAGGATTCAGGTCAGGGAAACAAACTCAGCTGAGGAGGTAGAAATTCTTATGGTGCCAGAACTGAGCAAAAATGAGACCCTAAACAGAGAACAGAGAACCTGTCATGGTTATTATCTTCATTCTTTTGGGGCCCTAGAAAGTTGCAGGCCTGGGAAAAAAAGTAAAATTCTGACAAATTCTGGGTCATGAGGAAGTAGCTCTGTTTGGAGCCTGATCAGGAGTGTAAAAAGGGTTTCTCTCCTGAAAAATGGCACCTGGGCAAATGGTGGGTAGAGAGATTTTGCATTGAGGTTTAGGGTTGTACGGGCCTTTACTACTCACTAAGCAGACAGAGGAGGATGGAGGTGGCGGTACTTAACATAAATAAGTCCAGGCAGGTCTTGACATATTTTTGTCATAGTTTTGACAGATGGAGGGTGATGATGATGGATCATTCTGGCTAGATGACAAATATCAAAGGGCCTTTATTATTGTTGCTGATGCTCTGCCTATATTCTTTTGTTAATTTCATTTGGATGCCTATTGGAAAGGGTCTTAGGAAGAAAATGGACCTCATGGATCTCTATTCATCTGAGTTTTGTCAGAGTCTATGATTTTGAATTTTGGGCATATAAGATCCTCATAAGAAATAATGTAGAACAATTATCTCAGACAATGGATTTTGAATCAATAGCAGGCACTTGCAGCAAGAGAATAGTTTTAATATTTGACAAGAGAATTTTATCTAGTTTTGTCAGGCTGAGTTTAGCTAGGTATCCATAGCTACAGTGATTGTATATAAAAAAGCTGACCTTGACACAGGGAGAGGCTTTCTGGTCAATACATCATACTGAATAGAGTACAGATTGCTATCTTTTCCTAAAGCAGAGAATATATTGACCAAATTTGGAGACATATGTGATGATTCTCTTATCTGTTGACTAACAATGATAGGTGAAAGGGATGAAATGATTTGGAAATATATTTACTGGCAAAATATGTTTAGTAAGATGTTGCAATTGGTGTAATTAAAATTGCCCAAACAATATATCCCAAGACATCATAATATTTAATGCCCTAAATAGGGAAAAAAGGGACCATTCTGTGGACATATATCCAGGAAAATGTAAAGAAGGGATTTATCTAATTATATCAATTTCTAGCAGAAATCAGAGAATTTAGAATTTAAAGGGATATCAGGCAGCATCTCATAGTGGGTAGAGGATTAGATTTGGAATCAGAAAGACTTGCATCAAATCCTGTTCTTGGTGCTAAGTCATTTAAACTTCCTGCTTTTCTTTTCCTGTAAAATGGTAATGATAATTCTTGTAGTGTCTTCCTTACAGGATTGTTATGAGATGCAAATGACGTAGTTCATATAAACTTTAAAACATCATGTAAATGTTAGTCATTGCAGTTTCCCTCCCATTTTACAGATGAGGAAAATCAGTTTCAGAAAAGTTAAGTTTTACATATGCATATGTTTGTATGCACATATATGCAGGTATATATATAAAATGTTTCTATGTTCATATATACATATACACATACATATAATGAGATGTATAACTATTAAGTAACAGAACTATAACTAAAATCCAGATATTTTGACTCCAAATCTGAATTATTTTTCATATTATACATTTCTTCCTTCATCTTGCTTTTTTTTTTTTTTTAAATTTCTGCCTTGTAATTTGACTCTCTTCTAAGTTTAATGGATTTTTTTATCCTTTTGGACAATGGTTGATTTCTGACTATTTTAATGCTTGACTCCAGGTACTGATAAGTTTTTGTTGCTGTTCCTCTGTACTTTAATGGACTTTTGCCCTAAGACTGACCTCACTAAGATGGGAAGTTGGATTCATGACTTAAGCTAGTCTAGAAGTAGAAAAAAGTTTTCTACTTCTAGACTAGCTTAAGTCATGAATCCAACTGTCTGGGCCAAAGAGAATAAGCTGGCAATTAAACAATTGGCAATAATTATATTCTTGCTATGAGCTAAATACTGTGCATACAATGTAAACATAAATATAAATATACCCTCAAAAAGTTTACATTCTAATGGGAGAGACTATTTGCACAGATAAAAGTATTCACCACCATCCCCAACCCCAAACAAACACAATGTGGATACAAAGTAATTGCAGATACAACATATCAAAAGAATGTCTTGTAGGGTGGTTCATTCAGCTTTTCTCCTTGGTGATTATAATTAAATAAAAGGAATCTAGAAAGCTTGAATCATATGGGACTTCACTGAGCATCTATCCATGTCCACCCACATCAACTTGTAGAACTGAGACGACATCTTGGAGGAAGCCTATGAGGATCTCAATACCATCCTCAGCTCCAGCCTGACCCAATTACTTAGAGTTAAAAACAGTACAGCTGAGCTGTTTATTGGCTTAGAGTGGCCACGAGCATATGCCACTTTGTCACTTATATGCCTGGATTGGCCTTTCTGTGCTGTCCTTAATTCCAGGGTGCCTGCCTGGGCTAGCCTTAAGCATTAAATTCTTTTCTTGTGACATCAGTGCTTGGTTTAGTCGGGGAAGATCTGACATTGGCCCTGTAGAAGATGGAGAATATAGCGGTGGACAAGTCTTGCTTTTGAGAGATTAACTTTGCTCTGTTTGGCTCCCACGCACAGAACTTGAAGCAAGGGTGGAAATTAGAGAGCCATATTTTGGTTTTTGATGTAAGGAGGAAAACCCTAACTATTAGAACTTTCTAAAAGTTCACTGAGTTTTCTCAGGAGATAGCAGGTATCCTCTTTTTGGAATCCTTGAGGTATGGGTTGGACTAGGTGTCCATTGAGGTCCTTTCTAACTCTGAAATGTTGTGTTTCCAAAGAACACTATCATTCATATGTCCTCTATTGTTCCATGCCTGGTTTACATCCATATCCTGAGACCCTCACTCTGCCATGCTTTTGTTATTTTTTTTTTATACCAAAAAAAAAAAAAAAAGAATTCTGTGGCTTGGACAGGCACACAAAATGCAAGGATTTTTGCTCTAAATTCAAACAGATTTAGAGTAAGGACACCACAATCAACTCATTTACATGCTGTTATCTGATTGGAAGTCTGGGATAATGGTCAGGCTCTAAACATGTTCCAAGTCATTCTTATTTTCACCACAAATTCTAGGCTAGAATGGGACATTGTTTTGACTGTTGTGGCTAGAACATAAGACTAAGAAGCAAGAAGGCTTGAGATTCTACTTCCTGGCTCAAATAGTAGCTCATGTGACTTGCCACATAATCCTAGGGAGCTTTTGGCTGGGAAAACAAAGGCAACCTCCTCCAGATTTAAAGTAATTGTCACCAAGAGGTCAGAGATAATAAATTAGTGTGTGCTTAGTTGTGAAGAGATCACATGACTTTTGGGTCATTAACACAATGACATACCAGCATCACTGGAGATACAAATGCATTGTGCCTGAAATATCTAGAATGATTCCTTTTAAGAGTTAGCTGCTTAATTTACAGTAGAGAGAAATGCATTGAAAACTGGATATAAGTGAGACACTCACATTCTAGAATCTATTGAATTAATCCCTTATAGAAGTCCCAGAGATATTTTCAGTGAAGCTGATTTCTCTTTTAAACTCTTTTAATGAATGTGGTAAATATGAATTTCATCACTTAGACTTAGACATTCTCTTTGGTATAATTCTGAAAAAAAAGTGTATGTGTTAAAAAAAAATGAATTACAAAGAACAACAACAATAAAAAAGAAAGCAGTTGGGGCTGCACTATCTAGAATGTGAACAGAACTGAGTATCTGTGTAAAGTCCCTTCCAATAAATTCTCCTAAACAGGAAATGCCACTGTACTATGCTAAGTTAACATAAAGTTGTGATAGTCAAACTATGTTTTCAAAAGTGGCTCTTTTGCTTCTGAAAGGCACAGAGATTGACAAGATGTAGAGCCTTATATTTTAAAAATCATATCTTATACAGTCACAATTATCCTAAATCATAAGGGGAAAGTATATAGTTTTATGACACACATAAATATGAAAGTCATATTTGCATCTGCCTATTTATTTATGCAATTTGAAATAAAATATGTCAGGAAGATAAAAGTCCAAATCTCTCTTTAAATGCTTAGTAGATCTATGGCACCAGGCAAGTTGGCTTAACTTCTCAGCTCTGTTCTCTCATCTGTAAAATGGGAATAACAGCATCTTTCAGAAAATGTTATGAGGAGCAAATAATCATGACATATCAAATATCAAAGTGCTACATGTATTTCCTATTCCTATAACTCCTTGTTGCATTAAGTTAGTTCTGGGCTCTTAAGACAAATGTAAGATAAATACAAGCTCTATTAGGTTTTATCAAAGAGGACAAATTTTCAGTATAAATCCAGAGATGGCTTGTCTTGCTTGTCTAGCTAGCTAAGCTCATCACCAAAATGTTGACCATTGGAGGACAGCTTTTTAAGGGGTAGAAGAGTAGAAACTGATGAAATCCTCTTCCTAAGATTGGACAGGTTTTAGTCTGCATCTTTGAATGGAACCACATGTATGTATATATACACACACACACACGTATATTGAGGCATGTGTGTATGTACACACATATATACATACAATGTTACTATTATATATTATAATATATGATATTACAAGAGAATAAGCACATACATATTTGTATATGTACATATATTAAATATATATGAAATATTCATATATATATAATATATACATGCTACTTTAAGCTTAGAAAGTATTTCATGTTCATTATTTTATCTGTCTTACAATAATCCTGTGAGATATATAGTACAATTATCCTTCCCATTTTAGAGATAAGAAACTGACTGTCAGAGACAGAGTTACTCATCCAAGATCAAATAGTAAGTGGCAAAAGCAGGATAAAAACATATGCTTTTTGAAAAAAAAAAACTTTATTTTTCCAATTACATGTAAAAACAATTTTTAACATTTATTTTTATAATTTTTTTTGCGTTCTAAATTTTCATTCTCCCTTCCTTTCCCTCTCCACCTTTGAGACATTGGGCATTTTGATATAGATTTTATATGTGCAATCATATTAGCTTTGTTGTGAAAGAAGAAACAGTTTGAAAAAAATACAAACATGCTTTCTGACCCCCAAGTATAGTATTTTTATATTACTCTCGTCTATCTTCCCATGAATCTCAGAAGGTAGCTGGGTAGTGTTGTGAAGTTTTGGGGTGGGAGTGGGAATGGTAGAAAGTGGTGGATGTTGCTTTTTATGCACTTTTGAAGGTAAAAAGAAAGGTAACAGTGGATCATCACATTTAGGGAATGTCTGCTTGACAAGTCTTATTAAGATTTGCTTAGCTCTCCACTTTGAGCATTAAATTACATCCCTGCACCTGTATAGTGGTTGTATGTGGGTTGACTTTTACTGTAGTAGAATTAAATCTACTACATAAGAATGGATTAGGTGTAGGGGAAAGAGGACCCCAAAGACCTGATCTGGGTTCAACTTCCTGTTCTGGAGCTTACTAGCTGAAAGAGTTATTTAACTTCTCTAGTGTCCCTAGTGCAATAGCGTTCAGCCATTTTGGAAGGAGACCTCCATTACCGGTAACTAGTCAGTAAGCATGCATGATTAGCCCTGTTACTCATAGGAAGGGAATATTCTAATCTTATTGATTTTACATAGTTGTGAGGAGAATGCATTGTAAATCCTCATATTACTACTGAAATAAGAACTATTATTTTTCTCACAGAGCTAGCCAGAAATTTCCTATGAAGCCATTTCCTTCTCAGAATAATGTTTTTAAATGCATAAATTAAAATACATAGGATTACAAAAGAAGCCAATTATGTTAAAACACAGTTGCTAGAACATGTAAAAAAAAATCCCTATATCCCATTCAGTTCCTCTTTTGCAGATAAGGAAAATGAAACTTAGAGGTAACTCTTGCTTTAAGTCACAGAAAGAATTACTACTAGAAACTACATCTTTTAGCCCTCAAATCAACTCTGAATTAATACGACTTCAAACAGTATTAGACAAACATCCATCCTTCACCATGTGAAAAGTCACAATAAATAATGCTTTCAGTCTCCATAGTTAGATATGTAAATGAAGTGGGAAAAAAATAGAATAACCAGGTCACAAAGAATTGGACATGACTTAGAACAATTCTAGAGATGTGATCTAGTGAAAAGGCTAGATTCTCAGATTATCCCTTTTTTGTTCTATGTTCCAAAAAGACTATTATTAGAATTATCTTTTGCAAGATCAATGTTTTTAAGCACAAGAAAAAAAGTTGTTTCCATTGTCTTTAAATTTCCTCCTTTTAACTTGATATAAAACTGGATATAAAGTTGAACTGGTTAATCACTTCCTGATTTCTTTCACTGAGTACTAGTAGAGCTTCTCCTCTATTCTTAGTAGAGTCTGTATTTTATGGATATAGGGAAAGCAGCACATAATGACTTAGAAAGTTAATGACCTGGCCTCAGATAATCCTACATTGTTCTTTGACCTTGTCTCTGACCTGTGCCAATACATGTTCCCTTGTCTGGCTGATCATCAATGGAACTGTGATATGAATTATAGTGAATTAACTCACAAAATTTAATTCAATCCACTGAATGCACAGGCACCTGCATGTAGCAGAAGTAACTCATTTGGAATGCTGATCCAACGTATCAAGAATGATACTTTGCTTTTGAATTTCATATTTGTTCCATGAAACTCTTGCAAGCATCTCTTAAAAAAATACCAGTCAGTTCTTGGTGATAGGTACGGACAATATGAGCCAGGATATTTAGCATATGTGCACAGAAAATATAGAAATGTCACGATTCAATGTTTTTATTCATTTTGAGAAATACTTCTCAAAATCTCTTATGAAAATAGATTTTCTTAAGATATACCAATTCTAATCCATTAAGCCAAATATGAACAGTGAGTGGAAATTTCAAAGAGGCAACTTTAGGCTTGTTGTAAGGAGCAAAAAAAAAATCCTAACAATGAGAATAATCCCAAAGAGGCATGGATTGCTTCATTTTACAAATATTTTTAGCAAACATTGGAATACCAATTGTTAAGTGTGAGATAGAAGGAACTTGTGTTCAGGTAATGTTATATTAAATGCCCTGGAAGGCATCTTTTGATTCTGAGAGTTGATTATTAGAGGATCATAGAGTCAAAAATCAGAAGTCATCTCATCTAATTCCCTCATTTTAGAGATGAAGATTTTAAGAGCTATGGAAGTCAAGTAATTTTTCCAAGATTTCTGCACGAATAGTAAGCATCTGGAGTGAGATTTGAACACAAGTCCTTTGATTCCAGGACAGTTAGGTGGCATGGTGGCAGTACTAAGACTGGAGTCAAGAAGATTCATTTTCCTGAATCAAATTTGACCTGACACTTATTAGTTGTGTACCCCTTGGCAAGTTACTTAACCATGTAGTTCATTTTTCTCAAGTGTAAAATAAGATAGAAAAGGGAATGACAAGCTACTCCCAAGAAACCCCCAAAGGGCTCACAGAGTTGGATGTAAAACAACTAAATAACAATTTCTGATTCTAGAGATGGTGCTCTTTCTACTATTTTAATATGTGATTATGTAGTTATCATGAAAAAATTAACTACAGACACAATAAGCAAAAAATACATGTTTTCTTATTCTTTCTAGATTAGAAAAAAATTTTTTTCTACCAGTTCTTAACTTGAATCTTAGGGGGTCTGTGAACTTGGATGGGGAAAATATGCACTCACCTCTAATTGAAATTTATCATTTCTTTTAATTATTAAAAAAAAAAAATCAGAGAAGTGGTCTGTAGGTTTCACCAGCCTCCAAAGGAATCCATAATTCAAAAAGACTGAGACCTTTATCCTGGAGAATGACTTTAAAAAATTCTAATACAATCCAAAATAAACCTCTTTATGCAAATTAATAACTCACATTGGTATAGTGTACTTTCCTCCCAATAAGTCCCAAAGGTTGGCAGTATCATTGTTATTATCTCTATTTTAGAGATGAGGAACCTCCATTACAGTTCCATTTTGGTGTTCTTTCAGAGCTGTCATAGCCAGGAATGGGGGTAGGATTAGGGGTGGTGGTGAGAGTAGGGTAGCTCTGGGACTTGGAAGACCATGGACATGGAATTCAAGCTCTGACAGATGTGGCCAAAATGGACATTTTTCAAGTGGATCTGACCTTATTGTACTCCTCACTATGACACTTCATTTTTCCTGTCAGACTCTGTACTGGCTGGTCCTCATGCCTAGAACATATTCCCTCTGCACCTCTACTTTTTAAAATTCCTAGTTTCTTGCAAAGCTCAGCTCAATTGTTAGCTATTACATATATCTAGTGTTAATACCCCTCCCCCTTTATTAAATTGCCTTATATTTATTATGTAAATATATTGTACAATCCTATCTGTGGAAATGTGGTATCTCCCAATAGAATGTAAGTTCCCTGAGGGTAAGGAACATTTTATTTTTTACCTTTGTATTCTCAGCACTTAGCAATGAATGCTTGGCAATAATATAAATGATAATTAATAAATGTTTGTTGATTGAAACATAAGTCAGGCAACGGATAATTTTATGCTTATGATCAGAGAACTGGCCTGGCTGAATTTAGAGAGACTCATCCTCAAAAATTTGACCAAGGATCAAATTTTTTTTTTTTTTTTTTTTTTTTTTTGGCCAGGGCAACTCACAAAGACAGTACTTATGGTGAAGAGGAGTTGTGATTTGAGGAGGATCAAGGAATGCCCACACTGGTGAAATTATAGCCTTTTGAAATACAGATGAGAAAACTGAGTCTTGGAGAGCTTGATTGACTTGTCATGATGGGTCACAAAACTAGTTAATGTCAGAACTAGGACTCTAAATGATGTCTTTAGACTACAAGACTGGGACACCATGCTGCTTTTCAAGTTGAAATATTTTCTGAATTTATTTGAAGAACAAGCACAGTTAGAAAGATGAAAGTTTTTTTTTTTTTTATGTGCAATGGTATGCCTGACTGAACATATCAACACAAAATATCAGTTTTATAAGAAAAGCCAGGGAAAAGATTATGTTCACAATTGCTCATGACTGACCATTAATTCAAATGTCCTTCCTATTGGTGCTATTAAACAGCTTCAAACAGCTCTTGTCTCCTTTTCTGCAGCCATACCTGGCTCCACACCAAAAACAACAGCAGTAGCAAGAGGAAGCCAAACTTTACAGAAACATTAGATAACTTGAACTATTCATTTTCCTCAACCAAATCCCCTTTTCATAGTCCACAGATATTTCTTACAGTGTCTGAATCTATACCTTAGACATTCCTAGTCCCGTGAAAGACTTAAAAATGAAAAATGTTTTTGTCTGATTAGCACAGTCTCCCCTTTCCTGTACTAGATCATGAATAGCTTTCTCTGATTTGTGTTATTTACTCAGAACAAGTCAGAAGGAATTTTACTGGAGACAGCCTACTGGGTGTATTAGAAAGAAGCCAAGGCTTAGAGTTCAAATCCTGTCTCTGACCTTTATTATTAATGGGATTTTAAGCAAGTCAGCTAACCTTTGAGTATCAGTTTTCTTATATGAAAAATCGGCATAATAATATCTTTTTTTGGTTATTTAGTTCTTTTTCAATTGTATCTGACTCCTGATGATTTTATTTGGGGTTTTCTTGGCAAAGTTATTGGAGTGCTTTGCTCATTTGACAGATGAGAAAATCGAGGCAAACAGGATTAAGTGACTCACTCAGGTCACACAGCTAGTAGGTCTGAATTGAATTCAGGAAGATGGGTCTTCCTGATTCTAGATTTGGGACTCTATCCACTGAAGCATCTAGTTGCCCTCATATACTAACCCCTACTAAAAAAACTATACAGCTTGTATGTACTCTGTCAAGGAAAAAGAAATAACACATCTTTCAAGGGAGCTGGGATTTGGAGGATCAGTGAAGCTCAGAAATTTAAACCCTTCCCTCAAAAATCATCTTCTTAATCAGTGTTCTTTTTTTATTAGTCAGGAGTAACTCCATGGTGACTATTTTATTTTATGTTGTAAAGGTGATTGACAAGGCAAATTTTTAAAAATAAGGTTAAATTATATTTGACATTCATTAAATACCATCTGTATGCCAGAACACTATAGTAGGTACTGGAAGGAGAATACTAAATTTAGGTAAATTTTTATGGTGCTACAAAATAATAGAAAAGTGGTATAGATATTGAAAAGTATTCCAAAGCCAGGATTCAGAGATTTAGGTTCAATTTGTGGATCTAAGTGTTCTTGGTTGTGTGACTTTGGACAAGTCCCTTAACTTCTCCATGCCTCAGTTCTTATATCTGTAAAATGAGGTATATAATGAGGGTAATAATATTTATACAATATATTTTATAGTTTTGTAGTAAGGAAACACTTTGCTAACTTTAATAAATTGCTACATGAATATGAATGATTATATTTTGATACATATGCAAATAAATAAAATGCAAAATAATACATGATCTCTCTCTCTCTCTCTCTCTCTCTTCTCTCTCTCTCTCTCTCTCTCTCTCTTTTTCTCTGCAAATTGCTATCTCAGATCCTAGGCAAAAAAAGATAATTAATTAATTCCTTAGAGACTTAATACCTTAAGAAAGTGATTTTTGAGTTCCACTTTAAAGGATGCATAGAAATTCAACAAGTAGAGGGAAGAAGACATTTTAGGCAAAAGGAAAATACAAGTAATGTCACAGAGGCAAGGGAGCTCATAGAAAGTAGCAATCTAACATAAAACTAGAAAGTCAGGATGGTTCTAGATTATATAGGGCTAAAAGTCTGAAATTTACTCACTAGATAATCAGCTCTTCCAGGTTTTTGAACAGAATAACATGACCAAATGTATGTATAACCAGATTAGTTCCTTTCTAGTCTATATTTAATGGGATGAGATTTCCAGTAGTTATTCAGATATGAAAACACACAATTCAATTAATCATTTATTAAGTACTTATTATGTTCCAAGTAGAGTAACTTTCATCTATACCAGTTCTGTAGAATGTATCAGGAGAGGATCATTCATTTTTTCTTTCTGACCAGACATTCTATATTATATTCTCATAATAAGTGTGGGTTAGTAGATAGCACATTGGACTTGGAGTCAGAAAGAACTGGATTCACATCCTGCCTCAGTGACCCACCAATTGTGATTCTAGGCAAATTACTTTTTTTAAATTTAAATTTTTAAAAATTAAAAAATGTTAATAGTATTTTGTTTTTCCAAATACATGCAAAGAAAGTTTTCAACATTCATCTTTGCAAAATCTTGTGTTCCAATTTTTTTTCCCTTTTCTCCTCCCTATACCCACCCTGAGATGGCAAAAATCTGGTATGGGTTAAATGTGCAATTCTTCTAAACCATTTTATTTCTATGAATGGATGCCCATCAATTGGAGAATGGCTGGGTAAATTGTGGTATATGAATGTTATGGAATATTATTGCTCTGTAAGGAATGACCAGCAGGATGAATACAGAGAGGCTTGGAGAGACCTACATGGACTGATGCTAAGTGAGATGAGCAGAACCAGGAGATCATTATACACTTCAACAACGATATTGTATGAGGATGTATTCTGATGGAAGTGGATTTCTCTGACAAAGAGACTTAACTGAGTTTCATTGGAGAAATGATGGACAGAAACAGCTACACCCAAAGAAGGAATACTGGGAAATGAATGTGAACTATTTGCATTTTTGATTTTCTTCCCGAGTTATTTTTACCTTCTGAATCCAATTCTCCCTGTGCAACAAGAGAACTGTTCGGTTCTGCAAATATGTATTGTATCTAGGATATACTGCAACATATTTAACATATATAGGACTGCTTGCCATCCTGGGGGGGGGGAGGAGGGAGGGAGGGGAAAAAATGAAACATAAGTGATTGCAAGGGATAATGTCGTGTAAAAATTATCCTGGCATGGATTCTGTCAATACAAAGTTATTATTAAATAAAAAAAAAATAAACCATTTTATTTCTTTGAATGTCACTGTCCTCATCTATAAAATCAAGGGGCTTGACTCAATGAACCCCTAAAGAGGAATGTTTGAATTTATGATTTTAAAAATCTTTTAAAAATATCCATTCAGATATTCTTTACAATGCTATAAACTTCAGATATATAGATATCATGGAGCTATTGCTCTTTGAAATACTGTGCTATTTTATCCTCTAGCAAATTTGTTTCTTTTGAACAAAATACAGTATTTCCTTATGTTGTATTATTCAAGTCTCAATGTAACATGTTGGTATTTATGAGGCCACAATCTGGGTTTCTTATTATGTTAAAATGTCAAGTTTCCTTTATTTATCTCTCACAACCTATAGACATTAGTGTCCATAACTATTTCTCATCTATTTTCTGTTATTTTTCCCCCTAGAGAATTGCTAGTCTTCCCTTAATTATTGCTCTTCACAGAAACGATGACTTAAAAGGAACAGTGACCTTTCAGTGCAACCTCCACAAAAAGGAATCCTTTCTTTGATGTATCCAATAAGCTGTCTTATCAGCTTTTTGTAATAACTGATGTTATTACAGTTTTATATAAACATTTTTCTTCCTTTATCCCATCTTATTTTAAGGCCTTCCTGATCAAGCTGATGAATCTCTTAAATAGATTCTTCCTGATCTTTATAAAATACAGTGTCTTGCTTGTAGCCCATGATTCTGAGATTAGAAACCTTAATGCTGCTTCCTTACCCATACCAATCCTAATTTTGACTTGTGCCTATATGTAAGACAATCGTTTAGTTTGACATACAGAATCATGGGGCTAGAAATGACTCTAAAATTATGTAGTTCAATCCACTCATTTCACAGATGTTGCAATTGAAATACAGTCTAGTGATTTGTACAGGTTGCCCAGATACTAATCGTAAAGATGATGATAAAACTTGAGTATGTATATTCTTTGCTTGGTGCCTCCTTCCTAGGAGACCATCTTTCTTTCTATTCGTTTAAAGTTTTAATCTTCAATGGAAAGAAGGGATAAAAATGTCATCTACCTTTTCAGTTTTTTCTCAAGGATTTCAAGACCCTAGTTAGGTATTTATTTTATTTGAAACTGTTGAAATCTGACTTCCAAATTATATATAAAATAAGTTTGATATCATATAATAGAAAGGGATCTCAAAGTTTACTTAATTTAATCTATATCTTAAATCCCCTCTACAATATAAAA
Source organism: Antechinus flavipes (assembly GCF_016432865.1). Classification (NCBI taxonomy): domain Eukaryota; kingdom Metazoa; phylum Chordata; class Mammalia; order Dasyuromorphia; family Dasyuridae; genus Antechinus; species Antechinus flavipes. The sequence goes on along the minus strand of NC_067401.1, from coordinate 337,496,058 downwards.
TCCATGACAAGCGGTTATCCCATCCCTGCTTTAGATCCCTGAATGATGGAAAGTTCTCCCTTATCTCCTGAGACAACTCTTTCTACTTGGGACAATTCTAATTTTGGGGAATTTTTCCATTTAAAAGTCCTTCAAATATTTGAATCCAAAGGGAAAGATTCTGGGAAGATGGTGGAGAAGATTAGTAAACTTAACTTCTCTAGATTTCTCCCACAGGCATAGGAGAGAGATGTCACTATGATGACCTTCATTGGAAGGATTGATGAAAAAAATAAGAAGACTTGGGGCAGAATAGGGCTCCTCCAGGTACAACCCAAGAACATCTGAAAAAAGACCCTATGTAAAGTGCAAACACCTTCAGGCTAGCTCAGCAGAAACAAGTGGGAGTCCTGGGGCTAGCTGGGTATGGCTGGAACCTCAACAAGAGCCATAGAAACTTTCACCTCCTGAAAAGGTTGTGGAGTCAGGCAGAGTCTGAATCTGAGTCTGGGAAGATTGACAGAACCTCAGCTGATTAGTAACGACAAGCCAACTGTGCTGCAGAAATGTGGCCTGGGGGAGAAGGAACCAGTACTGGGTGAGTGCAGAGACAGTGGGGCAGGGACATTGCTGGCTATAGGCACTTTCTGGAGGATATAGCTCTTGGTTTGGGGTTCTGGGTCAGAAGGGAAAGCTGAAATGAAGCTTGAGATAGTCCCCTTGGATTATAGGTGCTTACACTAATACTAAAAAAAAAAAAAAAAAAAAGTAATCTGAATTATAAAAAGCTTCTACTTCAAAGAGTAATGTGAAAAAGCTTCCTGCCCAGAGAGAATTTGTAGAACTCAAAAAAGAATTTAAAAATCAAGTAAGAGGGGCAGCTAGGTGGCACAGTGGATAAAGCACCAGCCCTGAAGTCAGGAGGATCTGAGTTCAAATGTGACCTCAGACACTTAACACTTCTTTACTGTGACTCTGGGCAAGTCATTTAATTCCGATTGCCTCAGGGAAAAAAAAAATCAAATGAGAGACATTGAGGAAAAACTAAAAATAAAAATCATGCAAGAAAAGCAAGAAGATTATGAAAAAAAAGTTAATGAACAAGTAAAAGAGATACAGTCTCAAAGATGACTCTCTGAAAATTAGAATAGGGCAAGGGGAAGGCAGTGAAGCTATGAGAGACCAAGAAATAACAAAACAGACTATAAAGAAAGAAAAAGTAGAACAAAATGTGAAACTTTTTGTTTGTTTACTTATTTATTTTTGCTGAGGCAAGTCACTTAACTTGCCCAGGATCACACATCTAGGAAGTGTTACATGTCTGTGACCACATTTGAACTCAGGTCCTCCTGACTTTAGGGCTGGTGTTTTATCCTCTATGCCACCTAGTTGCCCCAGAATGTGAAACATTTTATAAGAAAACAACAAATCTGGAAAACAGATCAAGAATAGAAAATATAAGAATAATTGGACTGCCTGAAAGTTGTGACCAAAAAAAGAACCTTGACACAATAATGCAGGAAATAATCCAAGAAAATTGTCCTGGAGTGATAGAACATGAGTGGAAAGTAGAAATAGGAAAAAAAAAATCCACCAATCACCATCTCAAAGAGATTCTTTGTGGAAAATACACAAGAATATTATTGCCAAATTTCAAAATCCTCAGATTAAAGAGAAAATTTTTACAAGAAACAAGAAAAAAGCAATCCAAATATGCTGGAGCTACAATTAGAATTGTTTAGGATTTAGCAGCAGCCACAATAAAAGACTGCAGGTCCTGGAATCACATCTATCAACAATCAAAAGAACTAGGCCCGCAGCCAAAAATACCATATTCAACAAAATTATCTATAATATTGAATGAGAAACAATGGACATTTAGTGAACTTGAGGATTTTCAGGCCTTTATTTCAACCAAACTTGAACTTAATAGAAAATTTAACATATAAGAGCAAATATCAAAGATCAATTCAAGAAACTCAACATGGACAAGTTGGTTTTTTTTTTTTTTACATGAGAAATACCATATATCATATGCTTAAGATTGACATCAACAATAGAGAAGCTCAAAAAAGAAAGAGTGGAGCAGGGTTAAGATAAAAATAGTAATTATGTTATACAAATGAGATGTAGAGGAAGAATAGATACAGAAGCATTAGAGAGGCAAGGAGGGCTGGTAGTTCTAAAACATACTCATATTGGAAATGGCCTAAATAGGCAATAATACATATATACTATAAAGGGTATAACACAAGAAATAAAGGGGGAGGGATGGGTGGAGGGGAAAGCAAAGGGTGAGGGAGGAAGACAAGGGAAGGATACTTGGGTGGGAGGAAGTTAAGTAATAGCAAGACAATTTAAGGAGCAGAATTAAGTAAAAAATCAGCAGAGATAGAAAAGATATGTATGTGTAAGTGTATATATGTGTGTGTGAGGGGTATGTGTGTATATAAGTCTATATATATATAAGTATATATATATATATAATCTTTTCTTAACTATAGCCTGCTTGGGAGTGGGGTGGGGGGATGAAAGGGAAAAAAAATAAAGTAAAAAAAGATATGCAGCAGAGAATAAAAGAACACAATATACCAGGAAGTAAAGAAAAGATGGACACTCATGAATATAATTTTTTCTACTAATTTTATATATATATATCTATATCTATCTATCTATATATATATACACACACACATATTTTTTTTTCCTTGAACTGGTAATTTGTTGTTATATATTTTGGATCCTCCATGATGTTCTGCTGGACACATGACAATAATGTTCTCTTTTGTTTTGTATTCTTTTCTGTTTTTTTCTCTTTTCTTATTCTGTTTTTTTTAAATAAAAGAAATTTAAAAAAATATTTGAAGATAGCTATCATGTATTTTTATAAAAGAAGTAAGTATGGAAGAGTGGAAAGTTCACTACCTCTGGATTCATAAGACTTCTTTTTTGGGGAGAAGGGTTTAAATTCAGTATTTGATACTTACTCTGTGAACTTGGACAAGTCACTTGATTCCCCAGATCTCAGTTTCCTTTGTTGTCAAATAAGGGAAGAAATATTTGTTTTTTTTCCCCTACATCATGATGTTATATCTTCTGCTTTTTATTTCTAGGATTCCAAAGTGATTTGCTTTTAGCACTTTTTTAGTTTCAGTAGTCTCTTCTGTTCAAAGTAAGCTGGATTTTAAAGGATGATTTTTCACAAAGCAAACATTATATTTAAAATATTTATAACATATTTAACTGATTTAAAGTACAATCTCCAAATCAGGTCTGAAATTTGATTTGTAGGAAAATTAGAGGAAAACACCACAGAGTTGTTCAATAAACCATAATTACTTGCATGTGCCGGAGTACCTACTCAGTTTGAGGAATGCAATTAAGCATCTAATTAGGCTGAAAAATATGATTGCATGCTTCACTACATGAGCACAGGCACAGTTTTGCTCACTTTGAGGGTCATTTTCCAGACAATAAGAAATAGGTTCTAGTATTAAAGTGAAACCAAAGCATTATGCAAATGAATAGCATTTTCTGAATTTCCTTGTCTGTGTCCCAATGCTTCTTTCACTCCAGTGAAGAAAAAAAATCTTTGGAAGAAACAAAAAATGTTGTCTCTAGAAGTTCAATGGATTAATTTTGCATTGGAATGGAAATGCCAGCAAAGGTCTTGTTTTCTCCTCCCTTGGAGCACAGAGTCTAATAATATAGGGCCCTGATCACACTAGGAGGTTGCATAAAAGTGATTGCTTGACTGCTATTGACTGATTTATGAACCAGATTTTGGTGCATTTTTTGGCACATTCTCTGTATATCTTTTGCTTTTCTTCTTTTAAAAAATTATTTTTAATTTATGGATTAAAATAAGCACTTCCATACCAGAGTACCATAAAAAAGATGATTGTACATGAAACTGCAAATCTACTATGCATAATTTGCTATCCCTTTCAAATATAAAACAAAATTATTATCAAAATTTCTGTTTTCTCCATTTTTCTTTCTTCCTTCCTCCCTGCCTCACTACCATCAGACACAAATTGGTATTTATTTATATATTTTTAAATACACACACACACACACACACACACACACACACACACAATTTTATACACGTTTCTATCAGTTCTTTCTCTGGATGCAAATAGGATCCTTCTTCATAGGTCTTTTATGGTTAATTTGAACATTTATAATAGACAAAATAACTTATTTGTTCAAAGTTGTTCTTTTGCTTTTCAAAATCAGAAGGCCCTGCATATGTTGGATGAGCAAAAGTGACCCCATGGTGCTGTTTTCTTACTGCACGATATGTCAGAGGAATGTACTTCTCAATTTGACTTTATAATTGGCACTATGAGTCTTTTGATTCCTTATTATTCCAAAGGTATTTACAAGTTTACACTGATGTGACTGAGTTGTTGTTACCAAAACACTTCCAGTTTAAGTTGTCCATCTGAATATTCACTGTAAAGAAGACTATTGCTCTAATATCTTCAATCAATTTGTTCTAGAAGATTTCTGTTATAGGCTTAGATCACAGAATATAGAAACAGGTACCCCAGAAGTTTTCAGTGAAGTTTTAAGGCACTGAATTCAACTTCCTCATGTGTTAGAGGGGTCCTCAAACTTTTTAAATAGGGGGCCAGTTTACTGTCCCTCAGACTGTTGGAGGGCCGGACTCTAGTAAAAACAAAAACTTTGTTTTGTGGGCCTTTAAATAAAGAAACTTCATAGCCCTGGGTGAGTGGGATAATCGTCCTCAGCTCCGCATCTGGCCTGTGGGCCGTAGTTTGAGGACCCCTGTATGGTTCCACATTGCTTGTTCCCACAAATACCAGCTACTAAACTTTAAAATTACACCAAGACTTTGGGGATGCCCTGCATAAAGCTCTTTATGAATGATAGGTATTATTATTGTAATTATTCTAACAAAGTGAAAAAGACTTTAAAAAGGGGATGAGTTATTAAAACTTCAAACTGTATTAAGACTTTTGGTAGACCCTAAATAGAGCTAGAAAAGATTTTAGAGACCATCTAGTCAAACCTGTATATTTTACATGTGAGGAAATTAAGTTGAGAGAAGCTATATGACTTTATATCAATTAATAAATATTTATTGTCTACTATATGCCAGACACTGTGCCAACTGTCAGGGATATAAAAAGTAACAAAAGACAGTCATTGTCATCAATGAACTTACAGTCTAATAAGAGAGACACATGCAAATAGATATATACAAAACAATAAATTGTTTTGTATATATCTGCCTCTGCAGGGTAAATAGGAAATAGTTAAGAAAGGTAAGGCACTAGAATTGAGAGGTTGGGGAAGGCCTCCTGTAGAAGATGGACTTTTAGTTGGGACTTAAAGGAAGCCAGGAAGGATAATAGAGAGGAGGAGGGAGAGCATACCAGGTGGGATAGCCAAAGAGAATACGTGGATTCAAGAGATGGAGTGTCTTGGTCATGAAACAGCTAGGAGTCCCTGATATGATAGATTTTATATTTATTATCTATAAATATTTAATATATAGAATAAGGGCAGTTAGGTGGCACAGTAGATAGAGTGCTGGGTTGGAAGTCAGGAAGACTCAGTTCCTATATTCAAAACTGGCCGGATACTTACTAATAATCACCCTGGACAAATCACTTGACCCTGTTTGCCTCAGTTTCCTCATCTGTAAAAAAATAAGCTGGAGAAAGAAAGCCAAAACACTCCAATATCTTTGTCAAGGAAACCTGAAATGGGAGTTGGACATACCTCAAAACCACAACAATATACAGGAGTGCTTCAAAGCTTGCAATACACTTTACATTTATTATATCATTTAATCCTTGGAATAACTTTATGAAGTAAGTGTTATTATCCTCATTTTATAGATGAGGAAATGAAGCCTCAGAAAGATTATGTGACTTGCCTAAGGACATACAAAGTGTAAGTGACAGAGCTGCAATTTGAATCTAGATACTCAGACCCCACATTCGATAAATTTTTTCTGTTGTATCATGTTTGTTCTCAAAAGAATAATTATTGGGATACATTATTAAAGCATAACATAAAGAGAGTATGAAGAATGGACAGCAAGCTGAATTTGGGCTTAGAAAGATCTATATTCACATTATGCTTCTGATAGTATGTAACCATGAATAATGTTCTTAGCTTCTCTTAAAAAATAGTTCCCCAAACCCCACATATATTTTATCAAAGATTTTTTCTTTCTTATATCACTGTAACTTTCAAAAGATTCTCTATCCATCCCCTGTCCTCTCAATGGACTTCCATTATAACATTTAAGAAGGACATTTAAGGTAAACTTCACACTGGCCATGTTCGACAACATGTCTCGCTTCATAACTGTAATTCATCACCACTCTTCAAAGACAAGGGAAGCTTCCTTAACTAACAGTCCTAGAGTTCTGATGAGTTTCATTATTGTTTTCCTTATACAACAATTAAGTTAATTCAAGGTTAAAAATGGCAAGATTTTTGGTGTACCCTTTATTGTTGTGACTATTGTGTAAATTGTCCTTCTGGTAGTAACTTGACTTTTCATAAAGCTCATATAAAGGAGTCTTCCAATTTATTGGATGCGTTCCTTTTTTTTTTTTTTAATATTAGGGGTCTCCCAATGTAGCACTTGGGCTGCCCATCTGTTTTCTCTCACTCGCTACACAACTAGCCCACCACCTTGTTCAGTGACACATGTCCTTGATGATGCCTTTCATGTTATTTCTCATATGCCACTCATCACTGGTAATATGTTGCAGCCCGTCTTTCCTTTGCCCTTTGGATCACCTGTAATTTGATTCTTCTGAGATCATGGTACCTTTAATTCTCCACAATGTGTTTATATATATGCATATCAAATCACTGGGAAAACATTAGTGTTAAAAAATCTGGACTTTTGTGGGAATGAGCAATGCAGGGTCTCTGATTATACTGTATAGTCGAGCAAGTATGAACCACTCTGCTGCTCTGTTTTATTGAGACTTAGGCCCAGACAATTTCTTACTATAGAACCTATTCAGTGCTCTCTCTCTCTCTCTCTCTCTCTCTCTCTCTCTCTCTCTCTCTCTCTCTCTCTCTCTCTCTCTCTCTCTCTCTCTCTCTCTGTCTCTCTCTCTCTCTCTCTGTCTCTGTCTCTCTGTCTCTGTCTCCCTCTGTCTGTCTCTCTCTCTCTCTCTCTCTCCCCTCCTTACCCTCCCCTTCTTTCTCTCCTCCTTTTATTCTCTCTCTCTCTCTCCATCCTATCTTATTTTAAAAAAATAAAGCAAAATCTATTTATTCAAGGTGATAACAAGATAGAAATCAGAGAAAGTATACACAGGAGAATTAAACCAGACACTACAATGGAAGGAGCTTTTTCATTGGGAATGAGATAACCAAATATCTATCTATTTTTGAGACTAGTTTCCTTATCTCTCCCAGGACATCAATCACTTTTATAACCCTTTCTCTATTCCTGATCAACATGGAAACCTTTACCCGCTTTGTTTCTAGTCTGGTCTGGATTGTCCACCCCCTAGGCAGCCAGAGTCTCTTTCTCTTCCCTTAATCACACCCCCAAAATACAATCCCAGTGTTTACCATGCTGGGTCGGATTTAGTGTGGACACCTGATCAAATTTTTAATCTCTTTGCAATTTACAACTCCTGAGATCAAGTGATCCAGCATTTTTAGCTTCTCTAGAATCTGGGATTAAAGGCATCTTCTGCTACACTTGGCTCTAATATGACTTTTAGCATATAAACGCAAGTCACTTTCTTTGAGGAAAGTTCTTAGGCAGTATTGTGTTCTACTGAATTAAAATGCTTAACCTTAACTTCCCCCTCCCATTCCCAACAAATGACAAAGCAGGATCTTAAGTTTCTACACTTCTGTCAGCCATGTGACTGAGAAGATATGGTTTCTTATAGAAAGTCATGAGAAAAACATTAATTCCCCTCTCATGTTTTTATCAAAGATACATTAAATGTAGACATGGGTTATTCTCACAGAGGTTTTACAGAGGTAGTAAACTAGGCATAGAGTTGCTGATGTCTGAATTTTTTTTTTAATTCAGTAAATTATAATTGAGACTGCTAGCTGATGTGCTGGTCAGGAAGACCAGTGTTCAAATCCTGCCTTATATATTTATTAACTATCTTTGCCTCAATTTCCTTATTTTAAAATGAGGATAACAACAGTATTTACCTCCCAGGGTTATTGTGATAATCAAATGCAATAATTTTTATATAATGTTTTGCAAACTTATAGTTTAGTATACTATAGTACGTATTCAGTGCTTAAGACCTATAAGTCTCTTTTTTCCTTCTTCCTTCCTTCCTTCTCTCTCTCTTCCCTCTCTGTCTGTCTGTCTGTCTATTATAACTATTAGTCATCTATTTAAATTTTTGGGAGAATTTTTCTCTTTATAACATATTGAAAATTGATGTCTGAAAAATGCCATCTGTATCCAGAGAGAGAACTATGGAGACTGAATATGGATTGAAGCATAGTCTTTTCACTTTTTTTTTATTTGTTTGCTTTTTCTTTCTTATTCTTTTTTTCCTTTTGGTTTGATTTTTTTTTGTACAACATGACAAATATTGAAATATGTTTAAAAAGATTGTACATATTTAACTTATATCAGATTGCCTCCTCTATTGTGAAAGGGGGAAGAATGGGAGGGAAGGATAAAAACTTGGAATAGAAAATCTTACAAAATTGAATGTTGGAAACTATCTTTATGAATATTTAAAAGAATTAAGTATTATTGAGGAAAAAAATAAAAAATTAAATAAAATTATAATAATGGAAAAAAAAAAGAAAGAAAAGTGATTCCTGAGTGTCTTTAAAATTGCGTTTCCTCCAGCTTAGATTTCATTTGTATTTAGTTGTTCAGAACCAATTGCTCTTCCTAACTCCATCCTCCTGTCTAATACTTCTTCATACACTGGAATAATGGTAAGAATTGGTTAAATTTCATGTTTCTACTAGAATTCTTTGTGAGTATAAATCACATTTCTTTGAGAGGTAGCATGGTATGAGGGAGCTGGATGTGATCATTTCTTGTCTTCCAGTACTAAATATATTTGAATATCTCTGGGTGTCATGATTCGGCTCTTCTTCTTTGGTCAGTGGACAAAGATTACATATCCAGAATCAGCTTAACTGTTGATTAATTAATGCTTGGAATGGTCCTTGGAAATTGTGATTCCAAGTACCTTTCCACTCTTCTACTACCCTTACTAAGGAAGCAGAATCAGACTATATGGGACTAAGGGCTATTTTGGATTTTTCCTTGTTTCACAATCCTCCAATAGAAAGCCTAGTTGGTCACTAGGCTCATCCTGACCTTGTAAAGGGAAAAATCTTGCTTGGGAAAAATCTCGAGTCATCTCCATGCCATGACATGGCCCCATATGGAAGAAAGTCATGATACCTACTGACAAAACAATTAAGTGGATGAATATTACCATTTTAATACCATTTTCCAACATGAGGAATAGCAGAAATAAAACCTGGAGCTTATGCTTCACAATCTTGCAGTCTTGCAGTATATCTAGGGCATTCCATAGTCCAGCACCTCCAAGATAATGGTGACAGGTTGCTACAAGAGATTATGTTCTCTTGTTGGCTAGTAATAGTGACTGAATTTCACCAAACAGGAACATTCCAGGCCATATGCTCTGAAGTTCTTTTAAACTTAAAACATTTTTTAGCTTACACTGTCTTTATTCAAACTCTTTAATCACAGAACACATTAATGCTGTATAGTACTGTAGCACAGGATACATGGAGTGAGGGTGGAGATGAGGAAGTGGTAGAGCCGAGGGGGGAAACTGGAATTTCATCATACAGAGTCCATTCAGCCAAACCTGGGCTTTTTGACATTCAACTAAACTCAGAGCCAAACCTTCTGTTAGTCTAACTTCTTACCCAGTTTTGGGAGAGGTGTTCAGATGTATTTCCAGAACTTGAAATCAGTCCAATCTCCTGAATAACTGTAATTAGATCTAGGGAATTTAAAACTCAGAGTACAGTGCCATAACTCTACAACAAAAGAAACAAACAAAAATATTATGTTAAGTTGATGTTACCACAGTCATTGAGACAGGGCATTTGAATATGAGAGCAAGGAAGAAGCAATAGTTTTATTGAGGGAAGCTATTTCTTTCCCTACTTCAAGAATGCTGATAGGTAGCTTATAAAAGTAGACAAAGCCCAGACCTCTGGCAATGGTGTTCCCCAGTCTGGCCCCTGTAAAGATGATTTTGCTGAAACAAGGGAGAGCAAGAGTCAAGTGAGACCTTGTTGTGGCAGAATAGTGAAACTCAGGGGAGTCTGGGTACTTAGAAGGCTTTCCCTGTGCCTGTTTCTTTATATCTCCACCAGGAAAGATCTTATGCACTAGACTGTTCTGGAAGTTGTTGGAGGAGTTAGGCACAAAGTGAACCAAAGGGTTGTATGTTAATGACTTTAAAATATCAGTGAAATGAGCCTTGTCGACAATACCTTTTGAATTCTTCCCTCTTCTCTTATGCATATTGTGAAAATATGAAATCCCAGTAGTGAATGACCACAGTATTATGATGGCAACATCAGCACCACAGATCCTTTCCCTTTGTAATCCTAGAAGTACCAGTGGAGGTTATCCATGGGCTGGATGAATAGCTCTAGAGGGCTGCAATGCTAACGCCATCCTTTTTAACAACCATTTTTGTTATTTTTCAGTCATTTTCAGTCATGTTTGACTCTTTGTGACCCCATTTTGGGTTTTCTTCACAAAGATACTTCTTTGCCATTTTCTTCTCCAGCTAATTTGACAGATGAGGAAACTGAAGCAAACAGGGTAAAATGACTTTTTCAGGGTCACATAGCTAACATGTGTCTGAGGCCAGATTTGAACTTAGGAGAATGAATCTTCTTATCTCCAGGCCTGCTATTGTATCCATGATTGTCTATATAAAAGACCCTAGCTGAGGCAGCTTTATGGCTATTACCTAATTCTGCTGTTGTTTTCCCATAATATTTTAGAATCAATGGGAACAGACATTGGCTCCAGAATAACCTGGTTTTAAAGATTGAGCCCTGAATTTTTGCAGCAAAATTTCATTAGGGTAGCCTATATTCTTTGCATATTGTGTGTATGTGTGTGTGAGTGTGTGTGTATCTGTTGGTGTGATTTAAATTGGTTCATACTACTGATAGAAGAATGAAATTACTTTCTAAGACAGAATACCTGTTAATTTTTGTTACCTTTATAAGATATGGGATTATTAATTAATGTTGGCTATATGGGGAAAGAGATCATTGTTCAAATGCAAAGATGAATTTTACCAGTTGAGAAACATTTAAGGTTGAGAAGAGGAAACATCGATATTTAAAGGAGAATTTAAATGAGGACCTTCAGTACTAGTTGATATGAGTGTATTCTCCAGATACCGTACAATGACTAATGAGCATATTTATATAGCTGAATGACTACTCAGAAGCCTGAAAGAGGGGACAAATCTTGGCACTAAAAGGATTAATTAAGGCAAGAGAGCTATTGGCTCATGCTGACGGGTGACAGTTAGAAACAAGATTTCCAGGGATTGACGCTCTTTAGAAAAAACAAATTCTTTTGAGTCAGTTCTCTATATATTTTGGAAATGAGGCCTTTATCAGAACCTTTAACTGTGAAAATGTTTTCCCAGTTTGTTGCTTCCCTTCTAATCTTGTTTGCATTAGTTTTATTTGTACAAAGGCTTTTTAATTTGATGTAATCGAAATTTTCTATTCTGTGATCAGTAATGGTCTCTAGTTCATCTTTGGTCACAAATTTCTTTCTCCTCCACAAGTCTGAGAGATAAACTATTCTATGTTCCTCTAATTTATTTATAATCTCGTTCTTTATGCCTAGGTCATAGACCCATTTTGATCTTATCTTGGTATATGGTGTTAAGTGTGGGTCCATGCCTAATTTCTGCCATACTAATTTCCAGTTATCCCAGCAGTTTTTATCAAATAATGAATTCTTTTCCCAGAAGTTAGGATCTTTGGGTTTGTCAAACACTAGATTGCTATAATTGACTATTCTGTCTTGTGAGCCTAGCCTTTTCCACTGGCGAGACTTACATGAACTGATGCTAAGTGAAATGAGCAGAACCAGGAGATCATTATACACTTCGACAACGATGTTGTATGAGGACATATTTTGATGGAAGTGGATTTCTTTTGACAAAGAGACCTGAGTTTCAATTGATAAATGACGGACAAAAGCAGCTACACCCAAAGAAAGAACACTGGGAAACGAATGTAAACTATCTGCATTTTTGTTTTTCTTCCCGGGTTATTTATACCTTCTGAATCCAATTCTCCTTAAGCAACAAGGGAACTGTTCGGTTCTGCAAACATATATTGTATCTAGGATATACTGCAACATATCCAACATATAAAGGACTGCTTGCCATCTAGGGGAGGGGGTGGAGGGAGGGAGGGGAGAAAAAATCGGAACAGAAACGAGTGTCAATATAAAGTAATTATTAAATAAAAAATTAAAAAAAAAAAAAAAAGAAAAAACAAATTCTGAGTTTGGTGAATTACCCTGTGCTGCAAAGAGTCTCTTTGGTTGTTATTCTCAGTTTTTGCTGAATAATTATCTAGATTTGTGGCTATTGTCACACTAAAGGGAGTTTCTGGCTGCTTGAGATCTTAAATCCATCCAAGAACTTAAACTATTCGCTGTTGCATTAGATCTTAAGTTCTTTCTAGTCACCTCACCCTTGCTGCTCTTCTGTGTTGCATCCCTGGCCAAAGTTTCCCTGCAAAGCTTTTAGTTATTACTGTATCTGAATAGGTAGTGCTCATCCTTTCTGCAGTAAAAAGTTGGTAACGTCTTTTTTTCTGTGTTCATCAGAAGGGATACTGATGTTCACCTCTGTTATAGGGGTGTCAGACACTCCTTGTGCTTGAAATCTAATGACTTGAAACTTCTCTAACTTAACTGCATTGAATTAAGCGTCCAGGAGAGAATGAAGCCTTCCTGGCAAGCTGGGATGCCCACAACACCCACTAACTTCCTAACTCCTTGCTTGTCTTTATACATACTCTCTGCCAGGTCTCCTTTTTATGCCCTGCTGACTCTGTGCATGGTTGAATTTCCCCTTCGTGGAACTGAGCCCGTGTTCTATTGATGTGGTTCACTGAGTCCCAGGCAACCAAACAAACCCTCTACAGACTGACCTGCTCCATTCCAGGCAGTGTGAGTTTGGGCTTGTTCGAAGGAAAAGGGGCTTTGTTGTGGTGCTGGCAAAGGCAGCCTCTTCTTTCAGAATACAAGGATGCACTTTGGTTCAATGGCCACCAACTGCATAAATACACATTTTCTGTGTTCATTAGCAGAAACCCATGACCTTGGAAGTTTTGTCAGTTTCTTGTCTACTGTTCAGGCTTTTATTTTACTTTCTCAACATCCTGATCATCCTTCTCCCAGTTTTCTTCTTCTCTACTCCATGTTTTTCATCTTTGTCTCCATTCCCTAAGATTTTCTTTTCCAAAATTATCTTTCACTGTTTCCAGGCTTTATCTTTCATGACATGTACTTCTCAGTCCCAATGTCTACTTTGTTCTTTTCCAAAGTGCTTTGCTTGACGGGGGAACCTACTTTCAATTACTAGGGGCCATCATTGTTTTGTTTTGTAATTTCTTTTTCTCCTTTTTTGTCTCACTCTCCCAAACAAGAAAAGAATAATACCATCTCATTATAGAGATTCTTTCTCCATTGCATTCTGCAAGTAAGGCCTGGAGGCCCCCCTCCCCAATATTTTATTTCCCTTTCTCACTCTCTTCTGTTGCTGAACTAATTGGCCACAGCTATCCAAGGAGTTTTCTTGCTTCTTAGAGGCTAGTGTGACTGTATTATCACTCAGGGACTCTTAAACTGAGTGAATGTAAAAAGCTATTTTAGAAGGAAATTTTTATACAAGCTTAAAATTTTTTTAAAAAATGCATTTTTGTTTCTTGTCATGCCAGAGTGCATAGTGCTCTCATCGGTCAGAGGCCAGGCCCTCAATCGTTAGGGGGCCAAATCATTAGGTGTTCCCTGCTTACTCTGCAAATATATCAGGCTTATCACGTAGACCTCTGTCTCCAGCTGGTTTAAAATGTAGGTGGTGCCAGTGGGCAGCAGCTGTTACAAATTGGAGCAAGAGGAGACAGTGGGGACGCTTTTTTATTTTAATGGTGAGAGGAGGTCAAAGTGGACTCCTTCCTTATAGGTTAATGTACTCTTCTATTCTTAAACCCTGGGAGATTTCTTAGGGGACACCAAAGGTCAGCCTGACTTTCAGCCCCCCAAGACTTCCCTTCTTTTCTATTGCCAGGTCTCAGACCAGTGCAACTGCAACATTAGCTTCTAACACCTGGGGGCCAATAGCCTGAGTCACCCTGCAAATAATGAATAATTCATCCCCCCTTCCCAGCAATGCAGAATTCAAATGAAAAGTTGTTATTGTAATGGGGAACGTGGTTTCTTTTCTTGGCTATTGCTGAAGCCCAGATGATTATTTGCTTGAACCGTCGACCGTCTTCCTCCCCTTGCCCTCCAAATGGGCAAGGATTTGATCTGTAGCTGTGATGTGGGTAATGACTTTGGCCCAATGCTCATCAGATAGGAAGCATACTTAAGGTTGATCTATTTGCCTTCATAACAGGGCATTGATTTATTCTTTTCATTCTGATAAGAGAGAATGATTTAGGCTTTATTTTGTCTCTTCCTCTGTCTCTTCTGCTGGTTTCCTGCCAAATTATGGCATATGTTATCAGCTTTTCCTGAAGTTTAGGAAGAGATTAACTATAAGACAATATTAAAGTAGAGAAATCCTTCTCTTGGATTCCTGGGGGGATATAGCCTGGTACTTTTCCAGAAGGAGAAAGAGAATTGTACTGGCCAATTGCTGAACTTTCCCATTGTCCCCCTCCCTTATAGTATCACATGGGACACCAATCCCTGGAAGTCTTTTCTCCTGAATTCCCTGCCTTCCCCCCTACCCCCACCCCGGGAGTTCCACCCCTTGGAAGTTCCACTCAGGGGCCTGGCATCATGGGAATTTGCCTTGTCTGCTTGACTGAAGTAATCTGACTCTGCCTCTAAGACCATATCAGATTTTTTGGTTCTCTGTTCTCCAGAAGGCTAAGACTGGAACATCAAGGGAGTTAGAGTGAAACCTAGACTTTTTTTTTTCACAAGCTAATGTTCCTGGTTTTCCATATTTCTAACACAACGTAGAAGACAAACAATGTGGCCAAGATAATCATAGCATTGATGCCATACGTCAGTTTTTAAAATGATCCTGGCGAAGTCCTCAGAGGAGAGGTTGGAAGAATTTGTTTTCTATTTACAATTTCTATGATTCAAATAACACTCAGATTGGATGAGGCTATGATTTCATTAGAGAGCTCTGATTTCATCTCCAGGGATGGCGATTACTACCCTATCTTTTCTCATTCTGTGGGATTTGTTTCATATAATAATGAAGGAGGAAAATTCTCAAACTCTGACCTCTGAAGACTGTGGTGTGAGAAGTACAGTGAAAAAAAGGAGAGTTGGGTTCAAGTTCTGCCTCTGTTCCTTATTAGAAAGGCCACATTACAACCCTCTTTGTAGTGGCCAGAAACTGGAAACTGAGTGGATGCCCATCGGTTGGAGAATGGCTGAATAAATTGTGGTATATGAATATTATAGAATATTATTGTTCGATAAGAAATGACCAACAGGATGATTTCAGAAAGGCCTGGAGAGACTTACATGAACTGATGCTGAGTGATGAGGGCCAGGAGATCATTATATACTTCAACAACAAATTCTGATGGACCTGGCCATCTTCTGCAATGAGATGAACCAAATCAGTGCCAGTGGAGCAGTAATGAACTGAACCAGCTATGCCCAGTGAAAGAACTCTGGGAGATGACTAAGAACCATTACATTGAATTCCCAATCCCTATATTTTCGCCTGCCTGCATTTTGGATTTCCTTCACAGGCTAATTGTACATTTCAGAGTCTGATTCTTTTTGTACAGCAAAATAACGATTTGGTCATGTATACTTATTGTGTATCTAATTTATACTTTAATATATTTAACATCTACTGGTCATCCTGCCATCTGGGGGAGAAGGTGAGGGGAAGGAGGGGAAAAGTTGGAACAAAAAGTTTGGCAATTGTCAATTCTGTAAAATTACCCATACATATAACTTGTAAATAAAAAGCTATTAAAAAAAAAAAGAAAGAAAGAAAGGCCACATTAGGGAAGTCTTTCTGAAGCAGTTTCTTTATCTCTAAGTTGAAGATATTTGTATTGCTGCTTCATAAAATTCTTGTGAAAAAAGAATTTGTTCCTTTTTTTAAAATAACTTTTTTATTTTTCAGAATTCATGCAAAAATAATTTTCAACATTTACTCTTGCAAAACTCTGTGTTCCAAATTTTTCTCTTCTCTTTCCACTTACTCCATCCCGCAGACAGCAGGCAATCCAATGTAGGTTAAACATGTACAATTCTTCTATTATATTTCTATATTTGTGCTACACAAGAAAAATCAGATCAAAAGGGGGAAAATAAGAAAGAAAAAATAAGCAAGCAAATAATAACAATAACAAAAAAGATCAAAATACTATGTTGTGCTACATGTTCAGTCCCCATAGTCCTCTCCCTGGATGTAGATGGCTCTTCAACACAAGTGTATTAGAATTGGCCTGAATCACCTCATTGTTAAAAAGAGCCAAGAAGGCTCTAGGTAAAGTAAAGCTCTAGGTAGTGTATGATAGGATGATGTGGGTTGTTACATCAGTATGCTCTTGTTTCCAATTGTGCCCAGCTACATATAAACATATAATTCTGTGGAAGTTTACAAACAAAAATTGGGTCATAGGACATCACAGTTGGAGGGTGCTTTTGAGATCATCTATTTAGATCTTATTTTACAGATGGGGAAAGTAAGGTCCAGAGAAGTTAATAGATTTTTGCAAGATCACACAAATGGTGATGAAAAGCCAGAGAATTTCACTCCAAATCTAGTATCCTTTCCAATAGATCACACTGCCTTAACGGTTATTTATTTCTCTGTAAAGTGCCTGCCTACACTATCACAGTGACTGCTATAAAAGACCTCACACTGAAATAAAAGCACATTAATATTTTGAAAACCTACCCTCACAAAATTGTGATTGGTGACTTACAGAGGCAGCCTTTACTAGTTGATGGAGAAAACTTATGCTTGCCTAGTATGATTTGAGGGGCACCCAAGTGTCTCTCACCTGGTTTGGGGAAAGAACCTGAAATTCCCATTAGTGTGTATTTTTAGTATACCTTGTTAAAATGTAAGTATTTAACCTGAGAGGTGAAATACATTACCTTATATTAGCACCTGCTTAACACATTAGCAGACTCAAATTTAGCCTTTGAGAGAAAGGCACTGAGGAAATGAGGGACAACACATATTTGGGGTCAAAGAGGAAAGTGTAATGATCTTGGTGGGGAGGATGAGATGGGGCAGGTCCTGGTGGGGATAGGGTGAGCTTTATCATGGTTAGGATCTTTAAATAGCTAGCTAGGGGAGGAAAAGGAAGACATTGGCTAGATAAAGAAGGATTGAGGAAGAAAATCTATCAGCAAAAATTATAGTACTTGAAAATGATTTTTAAAGGATTCAAAAGTATTAAGATAAATTCCAGGAAGTCAGAGACTTCATTCATGCGTTCCTTTTTGCAAATATTTTTAAAGAGCTTTATATCTAAACTGGAGTTGTGCTAAAAAGTCTAGGAGATATAAGAATAAGTCATAGTTCCTATCTTTGAGGATTCTATGTATGAATAGGAATAAGTTAGAGTTATAAATAAATATACTTCAGGTTTTGTTGTTGTTCAGTTGTTTCAATCATGTTCAACTCTTTGTGACCCATTTGAGGTTTTCTTGGCAAAGGTACTGGAATGACTTGCTATTTCTTCTCTAGCTTATTTTACAGATGGGGAAACTGAGGCTTATACTTCACATGACAAGAAGATTAAAGACATAAGTAGTGTCAGATAGCTCTGTCAGTGGTGCATTGCAATTGCTAATAGTTCTTCCTCAGTTTATTCTCACCTCTCTCCCCTAGGCTATTAGAAAGTGTCAGGACCATTCTTTGACACTATTAATTGAGGGAGTAGATTTGTTTGGAAGCTGTTCCTAGGTGTCTAAGAAAGAAGGTGTTGAGAGCAAGGGTGAATAGAATCTGAAGAAAAGAGTGTAGACAAATGGATTAAGTATTTAGACTGCAGTAATTAGTGGTGTGAGTTAGAGAGAGAGTGACTAGTGATCCCATTTTATGAAAACAGTGAGACTATTAAAGAATATTTGGCAAGTTGTCTGGATACAGCCTTCTGTGCAATTAGCCAGGCTATATTTTGGACCTTTTGGTGCAAAAATGCAGAGGTTGCAGCCTAAATGAGCCTCATTTTAGAGAGGGTAGTGAGAATTAAGGCAGTATATTCAGACAGGTTGGCCTAGCTAATGTATCCAGATTTAGTGTACACGAAGATGTAGTCCCAATCCCCACAGAATCATTCTGGGATCTGGGGTTGCTGATGACAAATCATATAACAGATATGAAATATCTAGATGGCCCAGGAGTCTCTGCTTGAGAGAAAATAAGACCCAAAGGCATTCAAAGACACTTAAAGAATATTTCAGAGCAGTGGATATGTGAGTGAACCTCTATTAAAAGGAGTATAAAGGCCTGTGAGGTCAGAGGCAGCAGAGATTAATTTGCAAGAGGAATTAGAGAAAACTTCAGAGATGGCATTTGAGTTGAATTTTGAAATATGGATATGCTTCAGAACTATATGTGATTTGCCAGTAAAGAATCTTATTTGCCTTACATTAACATAAACATTTTCAATGAAGTATTCATGGGATGAACCTCTCAATCTATTTAGTGTCCCTCTGCTTTGTATGAACCTTTTCCATTCGAGCCTTTTTTCCTGACTTACTTTTCTTTCCTTGTGCCCTCAGAGGTTTGTACTCAAACAGCAAATCACTATAGTTTTTAAGGGTCCATACATGAAATCTATCTGGTTGCAAGTCCTCCTAATTAAGAAAGTGCCATGGTCAGATTCAGTTACTTATTCCCTCATACTTTTTGCCATTTGAAGCTCTCCACAACACTAATTCTCTCTTCTCTTTTCAGTCCACTGGAAACATTAGTCCCCTCCATACTTTTTACAACCCAGTAATATTGACCTCCTTGCTTTTACTCACATAACTCTTTTTTTGCACTAGATGTCCTCCATGACTGGAAATACTCTCCTTCAATCCCATTTACTTTGTTTACAAAGTTTACTTTGTGAATCTCCTATACTTGTGAATTCCAATGAGTAAAGGTGTAAACACAAGCATTGTATCAATTAGTTCTACTTAGTACCTTGTTTAAGGTTCTGACCCAAAACTCTAACGAGTTAGCAGTTTGTAAAGATTCCAACATCCTAGAATTCCCTATTTTATTCAAAATTCAGCTCAAGTATCATGTGCAGTATAAAGTATTTCTTGATTTCTCTCTCCTCCACTTCATTCTCCTTTCCCCTGCTGCTAGTTCCTTCCTCTCCAAGGTAACTTTGCCCTGATTTCTATATGTCTTGTAAATATTTTTATTTTCATGTTGTCTCCCCAATTAGAAGGTAAGCTCTTGGAGGGCAGGTCATAATGCCAGGCACACAGACATTTAACAGATGCTTGTTGATTGTAAAAACATATAGTATTGATCTTTGATCTTCCCCATGGCCTACAATCATTTTACTTTTAGCATCTACTCTTTATCTAGTTCCTGTTGATTTTTCTAGTCATTTAGACTGTGAGATCTGGACATGACCTTAGAGATGGAGTTTTCCATACTGGACATAATCTTAGATGTGAGATCTGGACATTACTTTAAAGATTGTATTTTAGGATAAAGAGCATGGAAAAAAATCAAATAGCTAGCAAATGTCAGAGCTGGAGACCTAAACCTAGATGGCAAGACTAAGGCTCTTGACTTTATAACACAATGCTATTTGTGTTTTGAATATCTGCTGGATGTTATTTGTTGTTTAGTTATTTCAGTTGTGTCCCATTCTTGGGGTTTTCTTGACAAAGATACTGGGATGGTTTGCCATCTCCTATCTGGAGAAGAAAAGGGATGGATATGAGAGATGAAAGAAAGAAACAACAGCTTTTGTAACTGATTGGTTAAGGGTCAGATTGAGGGGTAAAGGATGCCCTAATCTTGTGAAGCTGCATGACTGAAAGGATAACGGAACTGACAGAAATAGGGAAGTCTGGAAAAATAGTGGGTTTTGTAGGAAAAACAATGAGTTCTGTTTGAAATGTTCACTAATGTTAAGGAATTGGAGTTTAGGAGAAAGACTGATACTAATGTCCATGAGCAATCATTACATTGTTAGTTTGTGACTTTTTTTTTATCCTTACTTTGAAATTAACATTTTGTTTAACTATCATTGGGAAAGTTACCTATTCTATATTTAAAAACCTGGCAGGTAAGTGCTGGAAATGTAATATTTGTTTTAAAAATACTGGTTTCACTTAACTTTGGTGACCAAAGAATTCACACATGCATAATTAATATTTTAATGAACTCAGTAAGTAGTTTTTATATGTTAGCTAGCTCGAGAAAAGATAACATTCGTTATTTCTACAATAAGATTAATAGGATTTAAAGGTTTGAAAATAGTGTGAAGGAAGTCAAGGAGATGGTGACATGAAGTTCTTGGCTGGCTGGAATCTTTATGTAAATAATAACAGGGAAATTCAAGACAAGAAGGACAAGGCAAAATGGGGATCAAGACAGAGAAAGTCTTGACTTGAAGATGGTCTAGCCTTGCTTATACTCCACCTTTCCACTTATAGTGAACAAGTTGATAGAAGTAAATCCAAAGAACAACATGCTAAGAGACAGCTGGAAATATATGTTGTTGCCCGCAAAAAAAAAAAAAAAAAATGGTGATAGCATTGGAAGTTCAAATTTGTGTCTCCCAAATAAATCTTCTGTGAATTTCTCAGAGGCCATTGGTGGGGTCAACATTTGACAATTGTTCACTTCTAGTGAATTTGGATTCATGTTCTGGATTCTGTCAATTACTCATGAGTTCTTACATTTGCTAGCTGTGTGCTATAGGCTCCTCATCTGCAAAATAGGGATAATCATACCATATATCTTCCAGGGTTGTTGTGAGGATAAAATGAAATGAGTGTGGCTTTGATCAAATTTCTTTATCTCTCTTGATTTCTATTTCCTTATTTGTAAAGGAGGAGATTACACTTAACGATCCCTAGAGTTCCTGTAGTTGGGACAATCTTTCAGATGAGTTATTTTGCTTAAACACTTCAAATTCCCAAGTAGTATAGTACTACTTCAGTGGAAAAAGCATTGATTCTGAAGTCTGAAGATCTGGGTTCCAATACAGCTTCTCATATTTGCTAATTTGGCTAAACTCTTTTTAAAAATGATTTTTATTTTAAAACATGTGCGTGGATAATTTTTCAACATTGACCCTTGCAAAACCTTGTGCTCCAAATATTCCCCTCCTTCCTCCCACCCCCTCCCCTAGATGGCAAGTAATCCAATATATATTATATGTGTTAAAATATGTTAAATCCAATATATGTAAACATATTTATACAATTATCTTGCTACACAAGAAAAATCAGATCAAACCAGAAAAAAATGGGAAAGAAAACAAAATGCAAGCAAACAACAACGAAAAAAGTGAAAATGCTATGTTGTGATCCATACTCAGTTTCCACAATCCTCTCTCTCTGGATGTAGATGGCTCTCTTCATCACAAGATCATTGAAACTGGCCTCGATCATCTCATCATTAAAAAGACCCACATCCATCAGAATTGATCATCATATAATATTTTTGTTGCTATGTACAACGATCTCCTGATTCTGCTTATTTCATTTAGCATCAGTTCATGTATCATGATAAATTCTAAAAGTAGACCTTAGATTGCTTGTCTGTAAAATGAGAGGGGTGAAATAGAATGTGTCTGAGATGCTCTTCCTGCACTAAGGCTATGAGCCTCAAGTCTCCACTCCAAACTTCATGTCAGTCCACACTCAAGATTTGTAACAGGGATGTGTAATGGGCTGAAGCTCTTGAGTTATTGCACTGAGGTCCGGAGCACTTGAGGCTAATTAGCAATTGGATGATACTCTGTTAATATATGCTTGGAGAAAGAATGCCCCCCCCCCCTCACTGTGCAAGTTTGATGTGTTGTATAGGAGATTGCATAGAGGATTTGGTGGGTAGGGTGTGAGAGCCAGAGGCACTGCTGGCCAGATTTGTGTCATGATTGCTCTCATTTCGTATGGCCATTCCCCTTCACCTCTACAAAGAATAAAGATCAAGGAATTTCCCTTATCCTGACTTCCTGACTCTGGCTGATTTTAAAATACGAGGTCATCATAGGGATGTCCAATAAGAAAAGGGGCACTGAAAGAGAAAGAAGTGAGGAAGCGTAGACATATTATACTTCTTTCATCATGACCACATGCTTCCTATGTACTTCACACTTACCTAAAGTCTTACCCACTCCCACCTCCAATCTGCTATTACATTGCTTCATGATCTTGCAAATGTTATACATGTTGACTGTATATAGGAAAATATCTTTCCTGGCGTACAATTGAATTAATAAAGAGATGAAGCTAACAGATTGTAGAAAATTTCCATTAACTTTGGGAATTCACTATTTTCTTTTAATTTAGATTCCAGCTATGCTCAAAGGATTATCAAACTGTGCATACCCTAGCAGTGTCTCTACTGGACTTGTATCCCAAAGAAAGCATAAAAAAGGGAAAAGGATCCACATATGCAAAAATGTTTGAGGCAGCCCTTTTTGTAGTGACAAGGAACTGAAAACTGAGTGGATGAATAAATTGTGCTGAATGGCTGAAAAAATTATGGTGTATCAATGTTATGGAATATTATTGTTCTATAAGAATTTATCAGCAGGATGATTTCAGAGTGGCCTGGAGAGACTTACATGAACTGATGCAAAGTAAAGTGAGTAGAACCAAGAGAACATTGTACACAGCAACAAGAAGATTATGTGATGATCAACTATGATGGACTTGCCTCTTTTCAACAATGAAGTGATTCAGACTAGTTTACATGGTTTTGTGATGGAAAGACTATCTGCACCCAGAGAGAGAACTGTGGGGACTGATTATAGATCACAGCATAGTATTTTCACTTTTGTTGTTGTTTGCTTGCATTTTGTTTTCATTCCCATTTCATTTATAAGAACTTAGTATATACTAAACACTAGAAATAAAACTAAAAATGAGAAGAAAGACCATTCTTGTCCTCATAGAGCTTCCACTTCCAAATCTGGTCTCAGATGTTTACTAGTTATATGGCCCTGGAGAAGTTATTGAGCCTGTTCACCTCAGTTTCCTCATCTGTAAAATGAGATGGAGGTAGAAATGACAAACTACAAGTAAGGGAAGATGAAAAATAAAGATGAAAACAAAAGGAGGCAAGGAAGATACCTAGTGCTTTTGAAATCTAGAAACCAGGAAACAGGAATGAGAGGGGAATGAAGACACTTAAAAAATAGGATCTCTAGGCAGAAACTCATCACTGGAAGAAGGACACAGACCTTACAGAGAGAGAGACATGTTACTGATTAAGAAGGTCATAGAAATGGCTGGATCTTTCTGGGTTCTCAGGTACTGAGAAAAATTTAAGGATGAGATGGCATGATTTGGAAGTCTGGGAGCCAGAAACAGGGCTGGGAGAACACTACCGTTCTTCTGATCACCCAAGATTATCATAATCTGAGTCTCATCTTTGACTTCTCATTTTTATTCATCCCACATAGCCAATAGAGACAAATTTGTTATTTTTTCTCTGCTTGACTTCTTTTCTCATATCACCTCTCTTTCAATAAACTCTAGTGGCTTCTTATTATTTCCAGGATCAAATACAAAGTCCTTTGTCAGACATTTAAAGCCCTTCCTACTTCTCCAGGCTTCTCACTTTTTATTCCTTTCCATGCCCTCTACAATTCAGGGATGCAGGCCAATTTGCTGTCTTCTGCAATGACATTCTATCTCTAGATGTTATGATTTTGTACCACTGGACATTTCTCATACCTGGAATTCTCTGCCCCCTCACCTCAGCCTCTTCATTTCCCTGGCTTTGTTCAAGACTCAGCTCCCATCCTTTTTTTTTTTTTTTTTTTTTTTTTTTTGCAGGAGGACTTTGCTAGTTCCTCTAGATGCTAGTGCCTTCCTCGCTGAGATGACATATCAACTCTCTCTTTCTCTTTCTCTCTCTCTCTCCATATATAAAAAAGTAAATTATTTATATATTGTCTCCCCCATTAAAATGTGAATTCTTTGATTGAAAGAACTATTTTCATTTTATTTATGACTTTCTTTGTATTACCAGTGCTTAGTATGATATTTAACATAACTATCAAGTATTCCATAAATATTTATTGACTGGTTGGCTTTTAATATTGCTGTGAATTCTATGTCCCCCATTCTTTTTACTATAAATTTCCTAAGGGATAAACCTGAATTTTGTTTACATTCTATTTTTGTTCTATAGTTTTCATCTGCTTTAACTACAAATAGTTTTTAATTACTGATAGAAATTATAAGGGTATAATTTTGCTCTCGTTTACAAAATCTAGGAATTCTTTGTGAATAATACTTTCTATTAAATTGTTCTATTGGTAAAAAATACATATATTGAATACAAAATATTCAATAGTTTGCAGATATTTTTCCAGAAATACTTACAAAAGGAAAACAAAATCTTAATTCCTCTTTCAATACTTCTTTACTTTTTCATTTTCATTGATTCCTCTGTATAAGTATGTAGGGCAGCATTTATGGTTGTCTCAAACTATTTACTATTTAAGAAGGAAAAAAACCCAAACCAAATCATAGTGTTATGTAGCCATTTTTTTTTTCAGTCCAGTTTTCCCTGGTTGTTCCTTTATTTCTTCAGCTATCCGTGTTCTCCCTCAACCTTTAGTATACTGTAGCTGGCAGCCTGTCCTGGAAATGTACCAGATTCTAACAGGATAAATATTTCCTTCATGTAATTTGAGTGAGAACCACAGTAAGTGGTCTTGCAAGTTATGCTACAACCGAAGATTACCAAGGGCGGAGGGAAAATGGGATCCATCATTTCATAGTTCAGTCCAATGATAACTGACACACATGTCAACATTTGAGAGTAGAGAGAAAAAAAAAAAAGATTTAGGTGGGGAATAAAGGTAAAAACCATTCTACTTGCCTTGGTTTTGCAGGCAAAGGAAGCAAAAATAGTAGTTTGCTAAAAATAGAATGTCCCTTCTAAAAGGGGAGGCTTGGCACACGCACAGCTACTTCTAAAATTATTGGGTCACCATAGTGTAAGGTAATACAGTAATGCAATTAGCTGTCTTGTACCATCCCAAGTGCCTGCCAGCAATACATAAGTACATCCCATTCATTATCGCCTTTCCCAGCTCATGGACCTTTATAAACATTGTTTGCTTTTGCAGTCAGCTGTAGCTGTAGCCCTGAGAACTGTCTAGGTATATTTAACCCTGGGTATCGTTCCAACATGCTACTTTAAAAGAAGATCATATTGTTTTGCCTGCTTTCCATTTCTGAAAAGGCTAGGCTTTGGCCATGGAATACTCTACATATCTGGCTGCAAACAGCCTACCAGGAGCCAAGAAATGCAGTGCCTTGCCTAATTTCAGCATTCACTCAAGTGAAATTATTTATGACACTCATTCTCTACTCTTTTTTTTTTTTTTTGCTTTTTTCTTCTTTTATTTCTTCCCCATCCCATTTCTTCTTTTCTTCCTCCTTTCCTTCCCTCCTTTCCTTTGTTTCTCTTTCCCTTCTTTTAGTGATAAGTACTAAGCAGATTAAAAGAATATTTGCATTCAGTTTCAGCTACTGATCAAGCTACAGCATGGCTTTGGAAGCTCCTGTCACATGCAATACAATAAGTATTTGACTTTAATGTCCAGAAAAGCGAATTTAGTCATTTTAAATGTCAGTAAATCAAGTCCTCAAACAGGGAGATAGCTTAACATTTTTAAAATCAGCAGCTGAAATAACATCAATAGGCCTTTCTAAAATGACACAGCCAGTCATTCTACAGCAAACACTTAACCACCTCGGTTGCAGCTAACTTGATTTATGGAGATTTGAGCTGAGAAAATTGCTGTTTCTAACCATCCAAGTTTGCATTACAAATTGAAAGTATTTTCCAATGGATTATGGGGGAAAAGTTTGGATCATACTTTATAAAAATGCAAAACAATGAGCAGCAAGACATAAAGTCTCCAAATTTGGAAACCAATGGTATTTTCAACTGCTTTTTAGTCCCCTCTCCCACTCTCTCCCAAGCAGCACAGGCAAGGCTAAAACTAATGAAAGAAGGTACAGAAAAACATCACCTAAGGTGGACTCCTTGCTGACAGATTAGAAAACTCTGAAACACCAAGCCCTTTAGCAAGAACAGAAAACAGGCACTCTGTCCCAAGTGGCAAAATGGAGCAAGCTGTTTCCTGCCTCCTGTTCCCAAAAGCTGTCTGGGAGAAAAACATAGGATCATAAATTTAGAGCTGGAAGGGATCTTAGAGATTCACTTGCCCAACCCCCTCATTTTATAGCTAGAAATTGAGGCCTAGAGAAGTGGCTTGACTAAGGTCTCTCAGATAGGAAGTGACAGAGCCAGAATTGGAACCCAGGAACCAAGATATAAATCCATGCTAGACTATGATTAAAAACATCTCTAAAGCACTGCCCTCAAAATATCCCTTGGAAATAGGGAATGCTAGTTGTACTATCCCTGTATTACAAATGAGGACCTAGGCTAATAGAAATTGTCACTGGCCTATAGTCACACTGCTAGAAAGATTGGATCTGGGATTTGAATCTGGATTTTTCTGACTCCAACACTACCTGTATTTATGCCATGACATACTTTCAGAGTTCCTTTACTTTATTGTATCTAACTTCCTGAGCAGTAGGCTACTTGGTTTAAAATGATTTATTATTTAAAAGATGTTTTTAAGAAAAACTAAATGAAGAAGAAATAATGAATGATGGGGTCAAGATGATTACTTTTCAGTAAGATGGATATTTCCTTACTATCAATCAACCAGTAAGCATTTATTTACTATGGAGCAGCTCGGGGGCACAGTGAATGGCAGTGCTAGCCTTGGAGTAAGCAACACCAGAGTTTCAAACCTAAGTCAGAGATCTTGGGCAAGTCAAGTGACATCTCTTCCCCTCCTTTTCCTCAACTGTAAAATGGAGATAATAATACTTCCCAGGGTTATTATGAGGATCAAATGAGCTAACATATGTAAAACATTTTGCAAAATCTAATAGTGTTTTATTTTTTGAAATACACACAAAAAATAGTTTTCAACATTATTTTTCCCCTTGTGGCAAATGGGGTTAAGTGACATGCTCAAGGTCACCAGCTAAGAGGTAAGTGGCTGCTGGTACTCTAACCACTACACCACCTTACTGCCCCTCAACGTTCATTTTTGTAAGATATTGTGTTCCAATTTTTTTTTCCATTTATTACCTCCTCTCTTCCCAAGACAGTAAGCAATCTGAATTAGGTCAAACATGTATCTTCCCCAATATGTTTTATTTTTCCATGTTTTACAAAATCTTAAAGATCTGTACAAATGCCAGGTATTTATAGTGATCCAAGGCAATTCTAACAGACTTGTGATGGAAATTGCTATCTACATCCAGAGAAAGAACTATGGGAACTGAATGCAGATTGAAGCATACGATTTTCATTTTTTTCTTTCTTGTGTTTTTTCCCTTTTATTCTGATTTTTCTTTCACAACATGATTAATATGGAAATAAAATTTAAAAACAAATGCTAGGTACTATTAAGCAACTACTATATGCTGGATACTGTGGTAGGCACTAGAAACACAAAGCTAAAAGTGAGTCTCTGACCTTAGGAACTTAACATTTTTTGAGGGGAGCATCAGTGGAGGATATATTCAGAAATATGCATATGTACAAAATAATTATATATTTTATATAGAAAGCATATTTATGCATCTTAAAATTTATAAATCATTTTACAAATATTATCTCATTTGATCCTTAGAACAATCATAAGAGGTAAGTGCTAGGAAACTGAGGCAAAAAGATTAAAATGATATGAAGGTCACACAACTAATAAGTTTCTGAAGCAGGTTTAGAATTCAGATCTTTCTGACTTCAAGCCCTTGCTTTATCTATTTCACCATTCAGCTATATGTAGGTAAATTTTGTGGGTGTAAGGGTATAGAATGCCCCTAAAGTCTATAGTATAGAGGTCCTAACTTGGGGAAATGAATAAAAGCAAATTAAAAGAGGTATTTCATAGTAAACTTAATCTATCTTGGTAACCCCTAATGCATTTATATTGTTCAAATCAAGAAGATTTCACAGAAGATATGTTTCTTATTCCCCAAATTCACAGATAATCTGACAAAAAGAAAAAAATGTCTCCTGTGCTATATACTCTTATCTTTCTTAAGCTTAGTTTAACCATATAGCTCAGATTTGAGGAACATTTGACCTTAGCTTCCTTCCTTCTATAAGCTATTCCAAGGACTAAATCTTCCAATCATTAATATGACTCTTCAGCTGTCTCCCAGATACCTATTATTTCTTTCCTTGCCATCCTTGGTAACATTCCTAAGTACAAAGCATTTCCTACCAGAGTTCAGCCCATTGTCTTCCCAGGCACTCTATATACCATTTACCCTTTCCAATAGCCTCTTTCGTTGAAGATTATGGGACACATAATACTATGGGAGCAAACTCCGCTTCAGTTTAAACCATAAAATCATAGACTTGGAAGGCAGTGAGAGATTAAGACTCTCTGGGGATGTTTGGCACCAAGGATTTGTGGACTTTTATTTAAAATTTGTGATTTAAAAAAAACCCCTAAAGCAAAGCTATGATAACTCACAGAGAAATATTTTCTTTTGTGAAGAAAACTATAGCACATATATAAAAAAAGGAAAATAGGCTTATTTCCCTGTCATTTTAGCACTTTTGTTTTTATTTTTACATTAAGAAGTAACGTGAAATCCCTCATGAGAGGATAACTTGGGCCATCCTTTTTTGTCTGTACTTCTCCATTATTTCCTCCCATTCCCCCCTCCACCTCCCCCCCCCCCCCCCCCCCAGTTTCTTAGTATTGTAGAGGTGTAGTCTCTGCCTCTTAATTCAGACCTAGGAATTTAATGGTTAGTCAACCTTCTTCTGTTGTATATGAAGGGATCTAGGCTTTAGAAGAATGATAGGAAAAAAAATGCCATTTTGATTCTTAGGATACTTACATGCTTTTTGTCTCTTTCTTCCCACTCCCTTAACTAATCTTGGAATCATTGATGCATGTACTTAGTCTTTCTTTGGATTAACCAAAACTTAAAAAAATTTTTTTCATTTATTTATTAAAAATTTTTTTTAACCAAAACTTTGAATGAATTAATGAATGGCAAAGTATTTATTAAGCTTAAACTCTGTGCAAAACATTGGAGCTACAAATGAAAAAGTAAGATAGTATCTGCTCTCAAATAGGTCAATTTCTAATGGGGGAACAATGAGGAAACATATAGCAGATTTCAGCTGTTAGTGAGATGGAACAACCCAATGGGCCTTTGGGCAAAGTTGTAAAGAATAGGATAAACCATCTTTTAAAATGTCATTTCCATTAAAATAGAATTTACATATATATGTATGTATGTATGTATGTATATTTCTATTGCTGAAGTATTTGATGCTTCCAGGAACTTTGATGGAGAGAATTTTTTTAAAAAAGAATCTTTTTTTACCTTTCCCTAAATGAAAATCATCTTTTCCTTTCTCTCTCTGTCTTATCCAGTACAGATGATTTCTTCCTTGATTCAGCTTGATGTCTAGAGCAAAGAGGAAAGGTCTGCATACTATTTGTTCATTCCTGTCATTTCTATAACTTTTGAAATTTGTACTGTCCATTTATGTTATCCTATCCAAGTAACCCCTAGGACACCTTCCCTTTATTTCTATAACTTTGTTGCCTCTTTTTATTCCTAGTCTCTTATCATTTTCTTTCTCACCAAAATTTACACTAAAGGCTCTTCCAACACATTGGTTTGTATTGCCTCCGCTCTAAAAAGCTTCATTTCCATTCTACTTCAGCTGGACATACCATAATTCATTTCTGTTAATACTTATTAAGTATTAAGATACTATATAAGTGCAAGGTGTTATTCCAGGTGAAAGGGATAAATATAAAAAAAGCAATAATAATTCTTTCCTTCTTAGAGGAAGGGCTTGGAGTCAGGAAAGGTTGAATTCAAATTCTGCCTCTCTTGTCAGACCCTCTGCATAACACTTAACCTGTCTCAAACTCAGGCTCATGGGAATAATGAAAGTACCCATTTACTAAAATTATTGTGAGGCTCAAATGACATGGTCAAACTTTTACTTTAGTAAGATCAATCTGGTGCTGAATAGAGGGTGGACTGAAGTGGGAAGAAGTTTGAAATAGGGAGATCAACCAGCAAGCTATTGCAAGTTCAAATGTGAGGTAATGAGATTCTGTACCAGATGGTAGCAGTGTCAGAGGAAAGGAGGGGCTGGAAAGGAGAAATGTTGTGAAGGTAGAAATGACAACTGACTAGATATGAAGGATAAGGGAGAATGAGAATCAGGATGAAATATAGGTTATAAGCCAACATGACTAGGAGAATATTACTCTCAACATCAATAGGGAAGTTTGGAAGATAGACTCTTGGGAAAAGGATATTGAGTTAATTTTTGGATATATTACCTTTAAGATTTCTATGAGACATCCCATTTGAAGCATCTAATAGACAATTGGAGATGTGAGACTAGAGGTCAGGAGATTAGGTTAAAGATAGACAAATACATCTTAGAGTTATCTGCATAGAAATAATAGAATCATGGAGATGATGAGTTCACTCAATTAAATATTACAGAGAGATAAGAAGAGGGGTTAAGATAGAGCCTTGGTGATTATTTAAGGTCAATTTCATGGATAAAGATCCAGTCACATCACAAAAACCTAGAGAAAAAAAGTGATAGAAGAAGAGGAAATGAAGAGTCTAAGGCTGCAAAGAAGTGAAGAAAGATCCTAGAAGTTAGGTGGGATATCTTCCATCTATGAAGGAAATTTACTGCTATCTGCTGCTGACTCATAGCCTGCCTCCTTGGGTCGTAATAGCAGCCCAAATCTTCCATTTCCTGGTGGGCACGGTGTGTTCCCTAAGGCAAAGTCTCTAGGGATAAGTATCTTTTGTATGCCTCAAAGAAATCACTTCCATCTTTACCAGCACAAGGTCTCTGCTACTTCCTGCTGCCGGCCAATTTCTAAATGCCTTTATCTTTCCCTTTATCTTAAATCTGTTCTTTTTCACTTCTTTCATCTCCTAGCTTTTATTGAAACCTGGCTTCCTTTGACGACACAACCTCTTTCCCCCAAATTGGCTGCACCTTAATTTTCCTCAACTTACTGGTTGAGTGGTGGAGATAGAAGATTCCTTGTTCCCCACTGTCACATCCAAGTTTATTCCCTTCTTCCATCTCTCAGCAATCTCTCTTCCTTGAGATTTATGTTATTCATACCTATTCAAAACCCTCCCTTCCCCCCCCCCCCATATCACTCCTCTTCTTTCCTCAACGAGTTGATATCTGACTCACAATTTTTCTTTCTTCCCCAACTTCTGCCTTCATAATAGGCAATTCCACATATACTTTAACTTTCTTTCAAATTTGTAAAGAGAATAACCCTTAGAGACACAGAGCATAGAAAGGATTACATTTGTAAATCAGTTGAATTTTACATTGAATGTTTTTGGAAGTCAAATAGTAACTATGTGTAAATTTGGGGCTAGAATGTTAACATTTCTAAAACCATCCCCACATAGGGGAAACAGTATCTCATGCCTCATTTACCGTCATCTATATCTCTCTCCTTCTCTCCCCCCTCCCCTTCCAGGATCTATTTCACTTTAGTTTTAAATGGAGAAATTTAAATCCTGTAATTAGTATTTGTTTAAAACAGAATTTCCTTACAGTTGTCTGCTGCTCTTACCCAGAAACTGTCATATACCTAAAGAGAGAAGAAAAATCAGCTCATTTGGAATGATGAGGTGAAGAGGAAAAGGAAAACATGGGAGCAAGAGAAAGAGAATTCATTTATTTGAGGGAGTAGGGGAGATTTCTTTGTGAGAACTCTGTTTTAGTCACCTTTGACATGTTCAGAGGGGCCTAGAAATTCTTCCACAGATGCAGTGAAATTCTTTCTTTCTCAACTATCACAGTTTCCCTTATCTAATACTATTTCACAGGAAAGTGAAAGAAACAGATTAAAGGTTTCGGTTGAATGTTGCCTAGAGGGTGTTCTCTTAGGAATCTCATGTAGGTTTGATTCTGGGATAGACTCTAGAAGGAGGTATGGATGATATAGCTTTCTCTTAAAAATTTTTTTTAAAGCTCCTTATTTTGCCAAATACATGCAAAGATAGTTTTCAGTATCCATCTTTGTAAAATCTTGTGTTCCAACTTTTTCTCCCTCCCCTCACCCTTTCCCATAGACAGTAATACAATATAGGTTAATGTGTAATTCTTCTAAATATATTTCCATATTTATCATGCAGCACAAGAAAAATCAGATTAAAAGGTGAAAGGAAAAAATAACACAAGAAAAAAAGCAAACAAACAACAATAACAAAAAAATAAGGTGAAATTACTTTGATCCATATTAAGTCTCCATAGTTCTCTCTCTGGATGTGGATGCATTTTCCATCACAAGTCTATTGGAACTGCCTTGAATCACCTCATTGTTGAAAAGAGCCAAGTTCATCACAATTGATCATCACATAATCTTGTTGTTGCTGTGTACAATGTTCTCTTTGTTCTACTCATTTTATTTAGCATCAATTCATGTAAGTCTTTCTGCACTTTTCTGAAATCAGCCTGCTCATCATTTCTTATAGAACAATAATATTCCATTACTTTCATATATTACAATTTATTCAACCATTCCTCAACTGATATATATCTTTCCTTTCATGCACGCAGGGAATAGACAAAACTTGGGGTTCAGAGAAAAAAGTCAGGTTCAATATTAAAAAAGTAATAGAAAATAAGATTATATTTTAAAATGGAATTCCTATGAATCACACATTTCACAGTCAATAAATACTGGCATTTTGATATTCTTTAATGTCTTGTCCAAAAATCAATGGATTGATATATTCCTGGAATAACTGAACTACACTAATTTTGATCTTATCTTTAGAATTGAAACCAAAATATACAATGGATTCATAATTAAATGGAAAGATGCTTTCAAGGCAAATAGAGGAATCAGAGTTGGTTTTATCATGTGCCCAAAGGTTAGCAATAAATATAATTGGAATTTTGGTAAGTAGGGAAAATTCAGTTGTATGATAGTGGCTAGGGCTAGGGAATAGAAGAAACTTGAGTGTAAGGAAGATCTAAAAATTATATTTTAGTCAGCATTTGTCCAGCTATTCCATATGAAAAGCATGACACAGGTTCCCAGATCCACTGGTGACCACTATGTCCTGGTAGGGCAAAATTGAGTTCAGGAGTGGGAGATGATTTGATGCTTTGATACTCCAGTGATACCTCTATGTTACAATTAGTAGTTCTTGACCCTTGCTTGATTACACAGGAAGGAGATGGTGAAGCCAGGTCTGAGAAGAGGTGTATATAATGGGGACTGGATTACAACAATGACAACCTGAGGTTAGCAATCCAGAAGATGACTATTCCTCTGAGAACTGCTATTTCTATGAAAATAGCTGGCTAGTGTGATCCCAGGCAAATCAATTAATTTCTTTTGGCCTCAGTTTTCTTATCTGCAAAATGGCTATAATAAATAATATCTAACTCCCAGAGATGTTGTGAGTATAAAATAAACAGCATATGTAAAGTTTGTTACACACCTTAAAATGTCCCATTATTGTTATTCACAAAGGTGGCTAATATGGCTTCCAAATCATCTCAGCCAAAATCACTTGATCACTGTCAAATGGTGAGA
The DNA here is from genome assembly GCF_016432865.1 of Antechinus flavipes. Classification (NCBI taxonomy): domain Eukaryota; kingdom Metazoa; phylum Chordata; class Mammalia; order Dasyuromorphia; family Dasyuridae; genus Antechinus; species Antechinus flavipes. Next base: position 337,461,957 of record NC_067401.1, on the reverse strand, counting down.
CACAGCATCCAAAGTTATAAAAAACAAGCTCATTTATAAAACTCTGTGGAGTAGAAAGATTACAAGTTGTTTATAACTATGATCTGAGATGGTTCTTATAATCTGTGTGATCTTAGCAAGATGCTTCTTTATTTTAGGACTTATATTTCTATCTAAAAAGCAGATGGAGTGCTTAGATCATACATTAAAGGCACCAAGGTTATCTGAAGCATCCTGGACCATTGCCAATCACTTTAACTTTTGTCCTGCTACTGGACTTCAGTAATTCAGGAAGAAAGAGTGAGGCTGATAACTTTGTCCAACTCAGCTTCACTTGAATCCAATACACATGAAAATCAAAATATCATATTTGTG